>NW_017619163.1:52500-752500 GCF_001879475.1 Ipomoea nil | reverse complement strand
GCCTCTCTCCAAAATCGGCAACAAGAATAAAACAATTCCAGGTCAAATTTCGAAAACATAACACATACGAAAATCTATGTATATGTGGATTAATATCCATTATCGAAATAACTTTTGCAACAATACAAATAACCAGGCAGAGATTGATAGGGCTGTGATACCAAATGTTAGATAATAATATTAAGGCTAACATAAACTATAGTAAACGAGTAACCTGCCTCGTTACAGCGGAAGCTTTAGGATCGCCCGAATATCCCCAGCCATAGTCGTTGGTATTGCCACGAGATGGTAAACCTGCAGAATAAAGGTTAGTATTTTGTCTTACCACTTCTCTCCCGAATACGTGATGGTGCGTGTCCTGAACACGGGAGCTGTGGGAGGACTATTTTGCTTAGAAGCCTACATGCCATCAACGTAGGCAGATATTCAGTTAAAGCTTAACTGAATATCCTGAGTTGCATAACAGATTAAGTCACTAATTGACTCAATCTCCTACTTGCACCACAGCCACCCAATAATACAATATATTATAATATATTGTATTTAGGGAAAATACTTACACCGGAACCACAAGAATATCAAGAAGTCTATATGCAAAGTCCTAAACACAAGTCCTAGGCTAGATTCAACACCCGATCATGCATAATCCCACCCAATTATACCAAGAACATCATAACACGAAATTCACGATATAAACCCTAGGGCTCTAGACATAATCAAAATGTAAGATCATTCATATAATCAATCATAGTATCAAGAACATCAAGATTATCACATAAACACAACATAAACCCTAAGCAAGGCTCTATCAAGACTCAATTACAGAATTACACATACGATTATCAAAGGAGCCAATGAATAAGATATAGCGAGGAAAATAGGTTTTGTCGAGACATGGGTTACCTCTTAGCCTTAGTCAATCCTCCCTTGGCTATTAAGGTTCTTCTCTAAGATTTCCCTCCGATTGATTTCCCTAGGCTTGGTGGATGGGGAATCTCCAGGGGAATAATTTGGTGTAATACAATTATGGGTGGTAAGGATTCTAACTACTTTCTAATCCCCTATTTATAGATTTAGGAATCCTAATCAGAGTCTGCATAGTAAAGACCTATGTTTTATTCCTAACAGGTTTATAGGTCTAGGATTCCTATTTAGAATCTGACTAGTAAAAGGTCTAATCTCTTTATTCCTAATAGACTTAAGACCCGGGTCCACGATTCATGGTGGACCACATTAATTAATTAAAGGGAATCCTAACCAGTTTAAACCCTTTTTAATTATTATTAACGGAATTGATTAAATAATTAATCCAGGATTAAAGGCCGTAACACGGGGTGTTACACCCTCCCCCTCTTACGAGGAGCTTCGTCCCCGAAGCTCAGACACAGATCACTCCTATAACACCCCACTTTTCTAACTCTTAATTACATCTCGAAACAGTCATTAACATAAACTACGCAGCGGAAAACTAGGAGATAAGTAGTGGGAGTCTCACCGCCACAATCACCATTCTTTGGTGATTGCACAGGCTAAAAGGGGTAAAATTACAAATAAGATTAAGTCTGGGTACTAAAAATAAATACTGGAAAAGTGAGGGGGGAAAACGTCACCCCAACACAGTCTACAACAATCCTCAAACATAAAGTCATACGTCCAGATCCATAACATGTTCATAAATAAAACGAGAGTTTAGACATCTCAAACTACGAGACTAATCTAACTCGATCTCTTCTCACTGCTGGGCCCACCTGAAAGGGGTTTTGCAAGCAACACATAGGCAAACAGGAAAAACACCCGTTAGCACGAAGCTAAGTATAACCACACTCAACCCTGTAAAGCATTCTAGCATATACTTTGAAAACATTTGATATCTCTATAGCAATAAGCTAATGTCAAATCATCTTTAGATTATCATATTCTTTCTAGATGCTTGCACCCTATAATATCAGCTGGCATGCTTATATATGTATAAGACTGATCACGTATATTCTTCAACATATAGACTTCTCAAATAGCTTATCATGCAATTCATGCTTACAAATAGGATCATGTTAAAGGACTATACCACAGGTATTTACATGCTATCACATTCTTACCACATAACTTGATAAGTGGAACACGATAATCATGCTCAAGGAATATCTCAAGTTAAACTTCTCATTAAACAATCTTTTACGATACTATATTCGTATACAATCATGTATAACATTATGATCATGATTCTTATGCAATCTAGTGCAACAATATATTCATACTTATATGCAATCTAGTGCAACCATTTAATCATACTCTTATGCAATCTCGTGCAACAATATAATCATACTCTTATGCAATCTCGTGCAACAATATAATCATACTCTTCTGCAATCTAGTGCAACAATTAATAGGAACCAGTACACATGGAATCCAATAACGGTAAATAGTGGGCTCATCACAAGGCTCATAACTACACCCTTAAAGCATCAATGGTGGAAGAAACAAGAAAGTCCAATAAAAATTCCATTCGATAGAGGAAAGTATTATAAGTTGCCCGTTTCAAGTGATGTCACAGATCGAAGACAATGAATCCCTTAAAAGATTCGAGGTCGAATCATTTTTCAAGAAGGGGAGGATGATGCGGCCCAACATAATGAATATCCATTAAGAGTACAAATTGGGCCAATCACAAGATCCAAGGCCCAAATCAGCTTTATTATTTGTGGTCATCATATTTTAAATTGTTTGGAATTGAAGAGAAAACACTAGTTTGTATTTAGAAAGGATTCCTTAAATCCCTTTTTAAATATGACTATATTTACTTTCTTTCTAGATTAGGTTTAGGACTCTTTTTTTTCATTGTATTTAGGATTACAATGCTGCCCTATACCTATAAATAGGGCACATCCATATCAATTTTAGAAAAGGCTTTAATTCAATAAAATTCTTAAGTTTTTCTTTACACTTGTGTAAAAAACCTTATGGCTAATTGTGGACTCAATTAGTGGCTAGTCGTGGACTCGACTAGCAAATTGATTCGTGGACTCGAATCAATCTTACTTTCTTCAACCTTAGATTTAGGTTCGTGGACTCGTTCTTGAATCGAAGGAAACTAGATCCGACTCTAGTTGATTGAAGATTGCAACATCGAGGTACTTGAAGCTACATGGGATTCTCCAAAGTCTTTGAGGATTCGGGAATAAGTGTTTCTCATGAGGTTTAAGGTATTTTGATCCATCTCTATCTTTACATTGAGAGAAATCTTGGGACAATACTCCATCTTATTTGAATCTTGGACTAGGTTCATATCAATTTGGTATTCAGAGCCTTGGTTTATCTCATTATCATTAGAAATTTGGTTTTTTTTTGTTCCCTAGGTTTATCTCATTATCATTAGAAATTTGGTTTTTTTTTTGTTCCCTAGGTTTATCTCGTTCTTATCTTACATACTACTTTTTTTTTTCGTGTCTTATTCATTAAAAACCGCACAAAAAAAATTCCTTTGCATTCATGATTATTTTCTTGAATCTTGATACATGTTTTTTAGTTTCTTGAAAACCTATCCCGAAAGAGTTTTTCTTTTTTCCTATCCAATATCAACGATACCTCACACCTCCTAAGCACCATATTACCAAAAATTCAGTCAAGAAAACAATCCCATCTCACCCTTACCTATATCGGAGCGCATTTACGCGCAATCATGTCGCAATCACACCCTGTCCAAATTTCCGCATTTTGTGACCCGTCTCAAAGAATGACCTATATCTTGATATCCACTGGTTATTTTTATCTGAAATTTTGTTATGTTGTATATCTCGTCTGGGGCGTTCTATTGATATATTATACACTTACTAATTCCTTACGGTCATTGAAATATTGATCTTCGAATTAAGGGCAGCGTTTCTATTTTTCTGGGTGATTCTTGAAATTCTTGATTCTGTTTTGAAGGGGTTGTGTGGATCCTCTTGGTCTGAAATTTTTGTTGATATTTACTGTAGTTATTTACACCTTACTCTCAAAGGCTTGTGAAGTTTTCCAAGGTACGTTTTCTTGAAATTTGAGGTTGAATCCATATCAACTTGAATTCCGGACTAGAATTTTTCTTTTCGGAAAAAGACTTGTGAGAGTATCTGCCACCTTGAGCGATACACGAGTGGAGTGTGTGTTTGTAAGAGTGTGTAGAGCACCCCCAGAGCCATATAATCCACCTCTTACCTGTGAGCTGAGAATAGAGAGGGAGCGAGCCAACTTTTTGGTTTCACTAACATGAATACTCACATATCTTCTTGTTTTTAGATTTTGTTTCTCATCTACAGATGGCTGAAGAGGTTCCAAACACACGTAAGAGATTAGAGCAGAAAATAGATGCTCTAGCCTTTGCTATGGAAGGTTTAAGCACTCGAATGACTAATCTAGAACAACACCCTAAGCGAGTGCAACTGCCACTCTATACTAGGGGAAACATTCATGGAAAGGGATGCATTATCGTTATCAATTCGGATCATTGTATGAATTTAGCTAGCGCAGCCATGGTGGACTACCTTAAGTTACCTCTTATCAATCACCCCCAACCATACAATCTTATTGATTCAGGGGATGTGAGAGTGTGACAATATATTCCTTTTTGTATTGGCAAGTATTATGATGAGGTTCTATGTGATATTGGGACAATATAATTGTACTCTTATGCAATCTAGTGCAACAATATTTTTTTTTTTGAATGTTACTGGCTCTATTACATTGTAGTATCTGTTCATATACTTTTTCAACCTACTGAAACACAAAGAACCAAATAACACCCGCCTCCACTGAGGCTTGAACTCATAACCTTCCAAATGGAAGTCCAACCCGGGTACCATTAGACCACATAGTCCTGGTATCTAGTGCAACAATATATTCATACTCTTATGCAATCTAGTGCAACAATATATTCATACTCGTATGCAATCTCGTGCAACAATATACTCATGCTCATGTGCAATCTAGTGCAATAATATATTCATACTATTATGCAATCTCGTGCAACAATATACTCATGCTCATGTGCAATCTAGTGCAATAATATAATTGTACACTCATATCTAAATTAGAATACTTTCTATGGAGATTTCTTTGTTACTTTCTCGAGTCTCTCTTGACTCTCTTTCTTTCTCTCGAGTCATTATTGACTCTCATACTTGAGTCTCTGTTGACTCTCTTTCTTGAGTCTCTGTTGACTCTCTTTCTTTCTCTTATACTCGTAGACGGCTTAGGGTTTCACAGAAGTGTGACTTACCCCATCGGGAACGGCATAATTCCAACCCAATATCTCCTACCGTCTACGGAACCAATCTCGTGCTTCAAACTCTGTGGAATCAGGTATCGAACTATTAGTGTGCACCCCCCCCTAACCAGGATTCCAAGCCCGACGGGAAGTTTCCAACCTTGTAACGTGGGAATACGCCGCGTTATATATACTAGGACCGTAATGTCCATAAATATCTCCCGAGAGGAACATAGTCCAAACGGTATCCTCCAAAACCTCACTGATATAGATAATACATAAATATATCTCTCATGCATCAAACTCATGCATGCAACAATTCTACTACTTCTCAATGCATCAAAGAGTGATATACCACACGCTTATGGTTTTTGAAAGTATTCTTGGACTCACGTTGGCCCCTTATGCATTTTTGAAATATGACTCATGTGAAATGTCAAAAATGCTCTATATCATGCTTCTAATTCATGTATTAACTAACATGAAGAAATCAAAAGTATATCATCATGCTCGGTTTGCAACATAGCAATTTCTATACATTTCACTCAACAAATATGCTTCTATTCTCATTGATCAAATAATACAATTTAATCATACTTTCATAATAAATCAAATTCTCAAAGGATTATGCTTCTATATTCAATAGAAATCTTATCTGATCACAAAATCAACAATTTCTCAAACACGGAGAACTTAGCAAAATATGCACTGTGTAACAATTCTTCACATAATCCTTCATAACATGCTTGTTTTTAATCCAAATTCGACGAAATCAAAGCCAAAATGTGCGTCGAGACGATCCCGAAGAGTCGAGCCACAAGGGCCCGTAACACTCGGTCCGAAACGACACGTAGCTGAGCCACAAGGGCCCGGCCAGTGCAAAAAAATCCTTCACAGACAATACTCAGGGACCTGGGGCGGGACCCTTCATAGTCCGCCCGTGGAGTCCCGTTGATGCGCCGGGACTAGGCAACGGCCCTCCTCTAGGGCCTTGCCCTAGTCCCGTGCCACCACGGCTCTAGCCGGCGGCCCTTCTGATGGGCCGCGGCTAGGGCCGCCACTCTGATCTGGTGCACACTGTGTTGTGCACCAGATGTGATTTTACCTGCAAAAACACATCCAAACAATTCCAAAACAATCTCAACAACTCACAAACACATACTAGATCACTTCTAAGCATAAACACATCAAAAGCTCATAGTTTCTACTCATTTCTACTCAAAACTAGGCTTCACAGAGCCAAAACTAAAGAGGAATCCATGGGGTTATACCTCTTGTAGTCTAGTCTTCTTACTTGGATCTCTTCTTCCTCTTGACCTAGCTTGAGCCTCCTTCACCACCTACACTTCCCAACACACCTTCTATCCTTAGCCTAGAACCTCAAAGACTAAAGAAAACTAGAAGAGAAAAGAGGCTAGAATGAAGGATGAACAAGCTTACTAGGTTGTTGTTTCTCTCCTTGTTGTTGGCAGCCAAAAAATATGAGGAAGAGGCAAAGAATGAGATCAGGAAAATGAGATGGAATAAGAGGGTTTATATAGGCTTCAAAACCCTAGGATGATTCACAATGATTGGTTGAGGATAAAGGGGTAATTTCCCAAGCTAAAAGATGATTCGATAAGGGATTTTGGATGTCTTGTGGTCCACCATGTAACATGAACCATGGGCTAGAAATGTTATTTTTTATTACTTTTGGGTTGAAAGTGAATTTTCCCAAAAGCTATATGGATGAACACTTGTTCAAAATTCCCTTTTGAATTCTCCCGGTCTCACTCAGATAATATTCTCGATTTAAATCTTGGTACGCAAAGTATCCGAAAACTTAGGGATTTTTTAATAGACTTTATTTCTTCGGTGTCGAATTAATTTCAAAATGCTATAAAATTATTTTATTCAATCACCGATTGATCGCCAAAAAAAAAAAAAAAAAAAAAAAAAAAAAAAAAAGCTACTTTGGAATTTCTTAATACTGGATTTATAAAATGAAATTTTGGGTTGTTACAACTCCCCTTGCCCCTAGATGTCATGCAATTTGGTCTTTTGATTAAGGAAATGTGGCTCAAATTTGTCATTTAATGAGTGTAGGGTGGGGGTTGATTAGGTCGGTGGTAAGTAGGGTTTGAAATTTTGAGTATACCTTGGTTTCCCAATCCCGAGCTTGAAGCTCCACGCGTGACCAACATGGTCTCAATTGCCGCCACTCTCTTGTCCAATGAGCTCGTCGCGAGAATCAAGGACGAGAATCCCTCATCCATGATCCGATTCAGCCTCATGAGTTGCGCGAGGATGTGCTCATTGGTGGACCTCTCGTCTCAGTCCTCCGCGTTTCCCCTTCCTTGTGCGGGTTCAGGTTGGCTAGGCTCGCTTTCTTCTTCTTGCTCCTCCTGTTCTTCACTTTCTTGCATTGCCCATCTCATTTTCTTGTTGGAGATATCCAACTGATCCACTAACATCCGTCGTTCTTCTGGGGATTTCAGGCAAACCTCCTCGAGGGTGATGTACTGTCCCTCTCCGACATGGTAGATGTCGTTGCGGCGGAGGTTTTGGGCATTGAAAACCATTCCACTCATGGGCCTAGCTTCAGTCCGGCTTAGGTCCACTCCCTTTCTTTCCATGATCCAACATAGGATCATCCCGTAGGGTAAGCTGAGCCGGTTGCTAGATTTGCAGAATTCCAGGTGCTTCAACGTAAGGGCGGGTAAATTGAACTTGACCTTATGCTTAAGGAAGTAAGCAAAGGTGCATTCCAAGCTTCCCACGTCTTTGCTCTTGTTGTTAGTGGGCAACAAGCTGTCGGACACAATCATAACTAGCAGTTTCTGCTCGGCGGTTAGCAATTTCTTGATTGGCCTTGTGGTCGAAGTAAAACCGCCTTCTCTCCCCAACAAATACCCGAGGTAATCCTTGTACCCCGTGCCTCGGGTACTGACCCATGCCTTTCGGTCATAGTCTGACACACCCGTGGCGGTCAATTTCAGGAGTTTAGTCAAGCAGCCCTCGGAGAGCACTATCTCCAACTTGTCCCCACGTTTGGTAGCTACCAAGTGGCAATAAAATTCCTTAACCAACTCGGGATACGTATCCCCTTTAATTGTGAGGTAGGTATCCAAAAGGCCTTGGAATCTAAGCATATCAACCAACTCTGGAGAGAATTGGTCGGGTTCAAGCACTTTACCTCCGATCACCGTGTAGTTGGCGTCATTCCATTCCGGGGCTCGGGAATTGGTGGGCTTCTTTGGCATCGTAGGATTTTTAAGAGGTGGCTACGGTGCGGGGTCGTTTTCCGGATAACTTTCCGGCAAGGTTTTTTTTTTTTTCCGGCGAGCTTAGCGAGGGGGTGACGCGACGTCGACGGTGGGGTCCGGATGTTGTGCCGGTCGGTGGAGTGGCGGTGGCGTGACGCCCGGCTTTAGCTGCAATGGGGCGGCGTCTCTTGCGGTTGGCGTGACGCAACGGTGGTGGCGTTCTGCCCAGGTGGCCGGCGTCGTGGTGGGGAGCGGAGGCAGCGGATCTCCGGCGGGCGTTGGGCGGGCGGTCGCTGGGTGGTCGATGGTGGCGCGGCGACAGGAGGCTGGGGACTTTGGGTGGTGTGCGGCGGCGTTTTGTCGAGAGAGGAGGGAGAGGGGGAGAGAGAGATAGAGAGAGTGGGAGGAAGAAGAAGAAGAAGGAAGAAGGGTTTTTGATTTGGGGATTTTGGGCTTTAGGGATTTGGAGGGGGTTTAAGAAGGTTGGCTTCCCTTGAGGTTTTAAGAAACACTTGTGGTCAAGTGGTTAAGTGCTTGGTCTTGTATTCTACTAAAAGGTAGTTTACAAGGGTTCGTAGTTTATCCTAGACAGAATTCGACTTCCGGATTCTCTTCCAGTTGATTCGTGGGGTCTTTGTCTCCTAGAGCTACGTTTTCTACGTCGATCCCAGCTTCGGTTTCGAGGTCAGCCTGGGTGCGGCTAATGACGAATACCTTTCCGGGTGCCCCGTAATTCCCCCGATTGTTTGCGTTTCCTTGTTGGGTCATGACCGTAGGTTTTGCGCTTGGGGGTTGAGTGCACTGGAAGGCCTTATGTCTTTCTCCTCCGCAGTTGAAGCATCGTAAGGCGTTTCCAAGGCAGTCCTTGCCCCTATGGTCCTTATTGCTTTTTCTGCAAAAGAATTGCCTTGCGTTGGTTTCGTTGTACCTCATGGATGATCCTTGATTAGGTGGGTTGACCGTCCTTGTGTTAGAGTCTTTCCTTGCTCTTTTCACAGTCGGTCTCCCACTTCCGGTATTCCTCTTGCGGATTTGTTCTTGAACTCCTCGTTGTAGAAGTTGGATTCGGTAAAGATTGGCGGCATTGGTGTAAGCCTCGTTAAAGGTCCTGGGCTTACTTACTATTAGAGCCTTTTGAGCTTCGAAGTTGAGGCCCGTAAAAAACTTCTCTATTTTGGTCGTCTCTGTGGGCACCAATTTAGGTGCAAAACTAACTAGTTCAAGGAATCGTTTGTGGTATTCTATGACCGTGGCCATCCCCTGTTTCAGGTGGAGGAATTCTTCGTACATGGCTGCCCTTATGTGTGTGGGGTAGAACCGTCCCCGTAGTCATGCCTTTAGGAATTCACAGTTGAATCCCGGTTCTTGCCTATACGCAGGTCCTTCGTGAATCCACTAAAGATCGGCTTCGTGTCCGAAGTAGAATGAGGCTAATCCAACACGGCGTCCCTCCGGGCATTCTACTACCTCGAAGATCTTGTCGAATGTCCGGATCCATTCTTCGAGGGTCGTGGGGTCTTCTTCCCCTGAGAAGATAGGCGGGCGATGGCTCGAGACTTGGCGAGCTATATCTGAGTTTCCGTTTGGCGGTGGTGGTCGATTGTTGTTATGGAGGATGGCATTGCTTAGCGTCTGGGCGACCTGAGTCAGTTGTTGTAGATTCTGAGTTAACGAATCGTGGACAGAAGGCTCGGGGGTTCTCGACTGACTCCTTGTTGGTACCATTCCGGTGTCTACAGGGTCAACACCGATTGCAACGGTAAGTTAGGGACTTGTATCCTTACCTTGATGTCATAGTTTTATGGGGGCCTTTAAGCTAAGTACAGAATACATTAAGGGAGTAGTTAAGTAGATAATGTTAGATAAACTCACAGCCTCACCGCGTGTCCTAGATTTCCTAGATCCTAAATATTTAAGCACCTAGAGTTCAAGTCTTATATCCTAAAGTTCTTTCCTAAGTATCTCAAACACTTAGAATTCAACCCTAATGATATAAACCTAGTCCAAGGTTCAAATAAAGATGGAATATTGTCCCAAGAATGCTCTCAAAAGTAAAGATAGAGATGGATCAAAATACCTTAGACCTCACGAGAAACCCTTTGTCCTGAATCCTCAAAGACTTAGAAGAATCCCATTGTAGCTTCAAGTACCTCGATGATGCAATCTTCAATCAACTAGAGTCGGATCTAGTTTCCTTCGATTCAAGAACGAGTCCACGAACCTAAATCTAAGGTTGAAGAAAGGAAGATTGATTCGAGTCCACGAATCAATTTGCTAGTCGAGTCCACGACTAGCACTAATTGAGTCCACAATTAGCCATAAGGTTTCTTACACAAGTGTAAAGAAAAACTTAAGAATTTTATTGAATGAAAGCCCTCTAAAACTGATATGGATGTGCCCTATTTATAGGTATAGGGCAGCATTGTAATCCTAAATACAATGGGAAAAAGAGTCCTAAACCAAATCTAGGAAGCAAGTAATTAAATATAGTCCTATTTAGAAAGGTATTTAAGGAATCCTTTTCTAAATACAAAAAGAGTCCTAAACCTAATCTAGAAAGCAAGTAAATATAGTACTATTTAGAAAGGGATTTAAGGAATCCTTTCTAAATACAAATTAGTGTTTTCTCTTTAACTCTAAACAATTTAAAATAATGATGACCACAAATAATAAAGCTGATTTGGGCCTTGGATCTTGTGATTGGCCCAATTTGTACTCTTAATGGATCTTCATTATGTTGAGCCGCATCATCCTCCCCTTCTTGAAAAATGATTCGACCTCGAATCTTCTAGACATTGTCTTCGATCTGTGACATCACTTGAAACGGGCCACTTATAATATTTTCCTCTATCAAATGGAATTTTTATTGGGCTTTCTTGTTTCTTCCACCATTGATGCTTTAAGGATGTAGTTATGGGCCTTGTGATGAGCCCACTATTTACCCTTACTGGATTCCATGTGTACTGGTTCCTATTACCTAATGTCTTAGAGTCTTATCCTAAGGGCATTGTCCTAGGGTCGAACTTAGGCTCTGATACCAACTGTAACACCCCTGAATTTTGAGATATTTAAAACTTATAAAATAAAGGCGAATCTAACAATTAAATTCCAAACAGAGAATAAAGCTATCCATAAGTGTCGGGGTTCTATGCCACACCTAGGTTTGAGAACCTAGATGCACAGGCTAAACTAACCAAGCATAATTAATCCGCAAATCAATATTCAAATACAATCCAAGGCACGCAGACCAAGTAATGTGCTAAGGCTATTTAAGCTAAGTCCAAGGTTCTGACTAGCGCGCTCCGGAGCTAATGCTCATCACCTGAAAAACATTTGGTATAACAACCGTTAGCGAATAATGCTGGTAACCCACTCCAACGCGTTAAGTACAATATAGGTAGATATAAGAAACTCATTTTGAAATTGAAATACATATATACTTACGAGACTCTAATTCAAATCCAAGATCAAGACTCAAGGCACATTAACAGACTCAACAGTATAGAATCGTCATAAAGACTAACATGCAATCCCAGGAACGCAATAAGAGACATAACAGGCAGATAAGCATACAAATAACAATTAGAGCCAATGAAGACAATCAATTAGCAAGTAGTCATCAAAGCACACAATTCATCCTCCAACCTTATACCAAGTTCCAACCTTGTAACTCCCCTCCATCTTTATATCAGTTCCAACCTATACCTCCAGGCCACCCTTATATCCCCACCCCTTATTCTTCCGGGCAACTACATGCCCCCACCGACAAACCACCTATCAACCACCAACATATCAAGATGGTGACGCAGTGTCACATGATCCGCACCTCTAGTGCCAATATCAAGGAGTTAGCGCAAATTGCTCTAACATGACACCGCAGCACTTATAACCTGACCCATGCTCAACGGCAAGCAAGTCAAGGTGGGTTTGTGGCTTCAGCACAGTAACCGCTATGGCCTGTACCTTTAATACAATGACCGGGCACAAGTAATGCCAATCTCCAACAATTCATTTCCACTAATCACAATCTCATCATCATCGTCATCAGCATTCACACCGGCCATTGCGCAATGACCATGATACCCATCATCATTCAATCAATTAACACAAAATCAAATAACAATCAAGACACAACAACAACGACACGTATTACACATAAATTCCTAGAATGATACCCAAAACACCAAACGAGACTCATACACGATAAACAGGATACAACGAAACACAACGGTGATATGAAGCTAGTCCAAGGTTCAAATAAAGATGGAGTGTTGTCCCAAGAATGCTCTCAAAAGTAAAGATAGAGATGGATCAAAATACCTTAAACCTCACGAGAAACCCTTTGTCTCGAATCCTCAAAGACTTAGAAGAATCCCATTGTAGCTTCAAGTACCTCGATGTTGCAATCTTCAATCAACTAGAGTTGGATCTAGTTTCCTTCGATTCAAGAACGAGTCCACGAACCTAAATCTAAGGTTGAAGAAAGTAAGATTGATTCGAGTCCACGAATCAATTTGCTAGTCGAGTCCACGACTAGCCACATATTGAGTCCACAATTAGCCATAAGGTTTCTTACACAAGTGTAAAGAAAAACTTAAGAATTTTATTGAATTAAAGCCTCCCTAAAAACTGATATGGATGTAGTTATGGGCCTTGTGATGAGCCCACTATAGACCCTTATTGGATTCCATGAGTACTGGTTCCTATTAGGGGAAAAAGAAGTCTCTCTAAACCAATCCCCCTAAAAGCCTTTAAATAGGCTTAAAATCTATCTTTTCCGCGCTGGCATCCCAACGCTCATCATAACGTGCGTTGTTCTTTCGGCTTCCGCGACAATGCACGTTGCGGTTTGCGTTGCTGCGAATCTGCCCTTCTTACCTTCACCAAGGTTGTAGCCCTTGAAGTTGCCAAATCACAGCCTCTGAAATCACCTCAATTGGACACCCCTAGCTCAAGATATGATCGCTCTACCGAACTGTCGCGTGAATGCCCTGAAATTGACAATGTTTTGCTATTTTGCTACAAAGGCAATAGAATTAGTCCTAATCCTAATTTCTATCAAATTAAGCTATTTAAGAAAGAACTAAGCATGAAGGAATCTAATTATAGCACAATTAGCCTATTAAACACCATATAAAACATAGCATATTTGGCGCTTATCAACTTATAATGACTTGGACAATTTTAGTCCTCTATAAAAAAATTTTCCACTTTATGGCCACTCTTATTATAATTGTGCCACTTTTGATCCTCCATCTAATTTTCGGTTTGTTGACTGTCTAAATGAGGGGCATTTCTGCCATTTCATATTATATCCCTCGCACCGACGCTTAACCTCTCATCCACAAACGTCTACAATCTTCTTCCAATGATAATCGAAACATAATCGTTCTCATGTACAACGATCCGATTTGAACCTCTCCATCTAGGCGAAGGATTGATCAAATCTGCGCTCTGATTGTATCCAGCAACGGTCTCTCCCTCGCGAATCTCTATAAAAAAACCCTACCCAAAACGATGCGTTTGAAATGTTAGCAGTCGGTTAGAAGTATTTAGAAGTAGGAAAAGACAAGATTGACCATGCTTGTTATTATTTAAAGCCAATGGTTGTAACGGTTTTGTTCGTTGAATGAATATACAGTTCTTTTCTTTTCATTTTCTTCTTCGATTTTTGATGCGGCCCAACATAATGAAGATCCATTAAGATTACAAATTGGGCCAATCACAAGATCCGAGGCCCAAATCAGCTTTATTATTTGTGGTCATCATTTATTTTAAATTGTTTAGAATTAAAGAGAAAACACTAGTTGTATTTAGAAAGGATTCCTTAAATCCTTTTCTAAATAAAACTCTATTTACTTGTTTTCTAGATTAGGTTTAGGACTCTTTTTCCCATTGTATTTAGATTACAATGCTGCCCTATACCTATAAATAGGGCACATCCATATCAGTTTTGGAGGGGCTTTAATTCAATAAAATTCTTAAGTTTTTCTTTACACTTGTGTAAGAAACCATATGGCTAATTGTGGACTCAATTAGTGGCTAGTCGTGGACTCGACTAGCAAATTGATTCGTGGACTCGAATCAATCTTACTTTCTTCAACCTTAGATTTAGGTTTGTGGACTCGTTCTTGAATCGAAGGAAACTAGATCCGACTCTAGTTGATTGAAGATTGCAACATCAAGGTATTTGAAGCTACATGGGATTCATCCAAGTCTTTGAGGATTCGAGACAAAGGGTTTCTCGTGAGGTTTAAGGTATTTTGATCCATCTCTATCTTTGCATTGAGAGCAATTCTTGGGACAATATCCATCTTATTTGAATCTTGGACTAGATTCATATCAATTTGGTATTCGGAGCCTAGGTTTGTCTCGTTATCATTGGAAATTTGGTTTCTTTGGTTCCCTAGGTTTATCTCGTTCTTATCTTACATTAAGGAATCCTTTCTAAATACAACTAGTGTTTTCTCTTTAATTCTAAACAATTTAAAATAAATGATGACCACAAATAATAAAGCTGATTTGGGCCTCGGATCTTGTGATTGGCCCAATTTGTAATCTTAATGGATCTTCATTATGTTGGGCTGCATCATCCTCCCCTTCTTGAAAAATGATTCGACCTCGAATCTTATAAACATTGTTTTCGATCCGTGACATCACTTGAAACGGGCCACTATATTACTTTCCTCTATCGAATGGAATTATTATTGGAATTCCTTGATTTTTCCACCAATGATGCTTTAAGGATGTACTTTTTGGCCTTGTGATGAGCCCACTATAGACCCTTATTGGATTCCATGTGTGCTGGTTCCTATTATCATCCATATCAGTTTTGGAGGGGCTTTAATTCAATAAAATTCTTATGTTTTTCTTTACACTTGTGTAAGAAACCTTATGGCTAATTGTGGACTCAATTAGTGGCTAGTCGTGGACTCGACTAGCAAATTGATTCGTGGACTCGAATCAATCTTACTTTCTTCAACCTTAGATTTAGGTTCGTGGACTCGTTCTTGAATCGAAGGAAACTAGATCCGACTCTAGTTGATTGAAGATTGCATCATCGAGGTACTTGAAGCTACAATGGGATTCTTCCAAGTCTTTGAGGATTCGAGACAAAGGGGTTCTCGTGAGGTTTAAGGTATTTTGATCCATCTCTATCTTTACATTGAGAGCAATTCTTGGGACAATACTCATCTTATTTGAATCTTGGACTAGGTTCATATCAGCAACCGTATGCACCTTGCAAGGTGCATTCGGTTGCATAGCATAATTTGCGCTCTTTGTAGGTCTATCATTCTTTTTTTGTAATTATTCACACTAACAGGAAAAAGGCTTTTCAACGTGATTTTTTTTTACTGCTTTACGTGGATGGAAAGCATCGAATTTTCGACCACCGGAAAGTGATCCAAAATTGTCAAAATTCGATCAAAAATTAATGTTCTGATCACTTTTGGAGTCTGCAAAAAATGCTCATCGGTATTTTCGACCACAGTACCCCATATAGTGGTTGAAAATACCGACCACAGTACTCGAATCAATCTTACTTTCTTCAACCTTAGATTTAGGTTCGTGGACTCGTTCTTGAATCGAAGGAAACTAGATCCGACTCTAGTTGATTGAAGATTGCAACATCAAGGTATTTGAAGCTACATGGGATTCTTCCAAGTCTTTGAGGATTCGAGACAAAGGGTTTCTCGTGAGGTTTAAGGTATTTTGATCCATCTCTATCTTTGCATTGAGAGCAATTCTTGGGACAATATCCATCTTATTTGAATCTTGGACTAGATTCATATCAATTTTCTCTCTCTCACCTAAGTATCGTTACACTTGGTATCAGAGACTCCGATCCGATGACCAATACACGCCGCGACAACGATAAAGCTGCAAGGCAAATCGCCGAAATACAGGAGCAAATGCAGGCCGTCCAGACGCAATTGAATGATAATTAGAGAGCAAGTGCAGAGGCCTTGGGAGCTTTCCAAACAGGCTTCCAAACGTTTCAAGCATAAGTCCGACAGTGGATGATGGCGATGGAAAACCAGGGCACCGCTCAATCACCGGCTGGAACACAGATACATCGTGCAGGGGCGAGCTCATCCGTTAATCGCCCAAGAGGTAACCGCCCAATCTTTAACCATGCTGATGTTAATTCTTGGATACACATGGGTAATCAAGAGCAGAATAGGCACATATTGCGCCAAAATGATGAATACTTGTGTACACCCAAACCTAGGATTGATTTCCCTAAGTTTGATGGGGCAAACCCTAGAGGGTGGATTAGGAGGTGTAACAAATTCTTTCTGTTGTATCGAATCCCTAATGAATTAAAAATGGAATAGGTATCATTCTATATCAAGGGAGCGATAGATGCGTGGTTTGATGGCTATATGATTGACCATGGAGGAAGAGTATTTTGGGATGAGTTTGCAGAAGATGTGTGTAGAAGATTCAGCTCATTGGGGCTGGAATGTGTGGAAGAGGAGTTTAAAGTGTTGAGGCAAACGGGGAGTGTGGAGGAGTAAAACAATAGATACGATGAGCTTAGAATTCAAATGTCGACAGCACACCCTACCTTGACAGAAATTGATATGAACCTAGTCCAAGGTTCAATTAAGATGGAGTATTGTCCCAAGATTACTCTCAATGCAAAGATAGAGATGGATCAAAATACCTTAAACCTCACGAGAAACCCTTTGTCTGGAATCCTCAAAGACTTGGAAGAATCCGATGTAGCTTCAAGTACCTTGATGTTGCAATCTTCAATCTCCTTCGATTCAAGAACGAGTCCACGAACCTAAATCTAAAGTTGAAAAAAGTAAGATTGATTCGAGTCCACGAATCAATTTGCTAGTCGAGTCCACGACTAGCCACTAATTGAGTCCACTATTAGCCATAAGGTTTCTTACACAAGTGTAAAGAAAAACTTAAATATTTTATTGAATTGAAGTCTCCCTAAAACTGATATGGATGTGCCCTATTTGATATGAACCTAGTCCAAGGTTCAAATAAAGATGGAATATTGTCCCAAGAATGCTCTCAAAACTAAAGATAGAGATGGATCAAAATACCTTAGACCTCACGAGAAATCCTTTGTCTCGAATCCTCAAAGACTTAGAAGAATCCCATGTAGCTTCAAGTACCTCGATGATGCAATCTTCAATCAACTAGAGTCGAATCTAGTTTCCTTCGATTCAAGAACGAGTCAACGAACCTAAATCTAAGGTTGAAGAAAGGAAGATTAATTCGAGTCCACGAATCAATTTGCTAGTCGAGTCCACGACTAGCCACTAATTGAGTCCACAATTAGCCATAAGGTTTCTTACACAAGTGTAAAGAAAAACAAAAGAATTTTATTAAATTAAAGCCTGTTTAAAACTGATATGGATGTGCCCTATTTATAGGTATAGGGCAGCATTGTAATCCTAAATACAATGGGAAAAAGAGTCTTAAACCTAATCTAGAAAGCAAGTAAATATAGTCCTATTTAGAAAGGGATTTAAGGAATCCTTTTCTAAATACAAAACGAGTCCTAAACCTAATCTAGAAAGCAAGTAAATATAGTCCTATTTAGAAAGGGATTTAAGGAATCCTTTCTAAATACAAACTAGTGTTTTCTCTTTAATTCCAAACAATTTAAAATAATGATGACCACAAATAATAAAGTTGATTTGGGCCTTGGATCATGTGATTGGACCAATTTTTACTCTTAATGGATCTTCATTATGTTGGGCCGCATCATCCTCCCCTTCTTGAAAAATGATTCGACCTCGAATCTTCTAAACATTGTCTTCAATCTGTGACATCACTTGAAACGGGCCACTTATAATACTTTCCTCTATCAAATGGAATTTTTATTGGACTTTCTTGTTTGTTTCACCATTGATGCTTTAAGGATGTAGTTATGGGCCTTGTGATGAGCCAACTATTTACCCTTACTGGATTCCATGTGTACTGGTTCCTATTATTATCCCATTCTTGAAAAGGATTCGTCCTCGAATCCAAATCTTCAATGAAAGACAAAGTAGCAAGCTCACTTTGTGTTTTATCATGCTCATGGAACTTTTTCTTGGGATGCTTGACACGAGTCGCTCCAATCTTCATCCTACAACCAACAAGTAAGGCAATTAAGTCTAATAACACAGTATGGAATTTAAACATTCTGGATGGTAATAGTTCAACAAAATGAGACATATTAAATTTAGCCATCTTGTTTGAATTGTTAACAAGCACAAAATCTTTCATCCTAGAGCTCAAGGCTAAACCAAACACAAAATCCTTGGAAATATCAAGTAATGATTTAGATGCATTGCGGTGGTAAGTAGCACAATTATGAACATAAGATTCTACATCTTTTTTCTTCTTTGGCCAATGAAAATATCCATGCAAAACATCATCACTCTTTGGAAAACCAAATTGTCCCTTATGTGAATCAACGATTAAACCATTGCCCAAAACAAAGCAAAGATTGTCAATCCCATTGACTTTGAACCAAAACCCCTTGAGCAAGTAGTATTTCACATAACAAGTTTTCAAATGTGCCATATAACTTTCCAGTGTTTCCTTATCTCTATCAATTAAAGTATTAGTAAAATCAAAATTAAGGAATCTTGGATGTATGGAGGCAAACAAATTTCTTACACATCTAGCAAGTAGGTCATTAATAGAAACATGGCAAACAAATCTAAAGAATTTTAATGCATGCTTTTGAAATAAAAGTGAGTAGAAAGTGACTCCCATTCTTTTATCTTGTTTAATATCCTTTTTAGTTACCAAGAGAGGTTGCACTTTGACACCTTGAGCTGGTCCTTTCCACTGTATCACTGATTGTGGTCCCTTTGTTTGGCTACAAACTGAGTTAGAGGATTGGAGTGGTGATTGCAATTCCAAATATGGAGGTTCCACGTTTCTCTCTTTGATTTCTTCCTTCTTTGAGGTTGGTTTGAGAGCTTGCATCAACCTCAATTGAATTTCTTCTACTTGTTTAGGAGACAAACGAGGCAAGACATATGTAACTCTATTCATGTGAAACACATAAGTGTTCCTCATTCCATCATAACTTATTTTTCTGTCAAATTGCCATGGTCTACCTAACAAGATATAAGCAGCTTGCATCGGGATATTATCGCACAAGATTTCATCAGAGTAACTGTTAATAGATAAAGGAATAAGAGCCTGTTTGGTTACTCTAGCTTCTCCTTTTTCTCGTGAATCATCTCTTAAAGGAAGATGTTCATCACACCTTTGAGGGGTTGAACGAGTGTTGCTCCATCTTGATGCACCATTGTTGGACTTGTACATTTTCATCTCTTTTATTTTTGCCTCAGATTCACGTGCAGCATATAAGGCATCATAAAGGGTGTCATATCTCTGAATACTCATTCCAAATCGAATTTCTAAGTTCAATCCATGTACAAAACGAGCAACAGTTTTTGTCTCTTCTTCTTGTATGTCTCCCTGTTTAAGTAAAATATTTATAGTTTGGTAGTACTCATCAACTGCCTTTTTTCCTTGCACCGTTCCCTGCAACTTTCTTTCAAGATCATAGAAAAAAGATTTAGGACGAAAGGTTAGGCGCATATCTTCCCTCACTTGACCCAAGATTCATAGGGAATAAAATTTGCAACTCTCTCTCTCTCTATTTCTTTTTCGCCACCAAGATATTGCATACCCCTTAAAAGATGTAGCAACTAGCCTAATTTTTATAAGATCAGAATAGTGCTTTAAATAAAAAAGAGTTTCAACAGCATTCTCCCATTCTATGTATTCGGTAGGTCCTTTCTCACCGGTGAAGTTAGGAATTTCAAGTTTAATGTTTCCAAACTCCGCATTACACGGTTGAATCCTTTGACATCTAGGATCCACTCTTCCTGCCGGTGGCAAATATTGCTCATCATTGTGTAGCGATTGCACTTGCTGAGGGTGTTGCTCCAGATTATTTATTTTTGTGAGTAACCCTTTCGTGGCGAAGGTTAGAGCATCTATTTTCTGCTCTAATCTCTTACGTGTGTTTGGAACCTCTTCAGCCATCTGTAGATGAGCAACAAAATCTAAAAACAAGAAGATATGTGAGTATTCATGTTAGTGAAACCAAAAAGTTGGCTCGCTCCCTCACTATTTTCAGTTCGCAGGTAAGAGGTGGATTATATGGCTTTGGGGATGCACTACACACTCTTTCAAACACACACTCTACTCGTGTATCACTCCAAGTGGCAGATACTCTCACAAGCCTTTTTCCAATGAATAATTATTGGAATTCCTTGATTTTTCCACCAATGATGCGTTAAGGATGTACTTTTTGGCATTGTGATGAGCCCACTATAGACCCTTATTGGATTCCATGTGTGCTGGTTCCCCTATTATTCTCCCATTCTTGAAAAGGATTCGTCCTCGAATCCAAATCTTCAGTGAAAGACAAATTAGCAAGCTCACTTTGTGTTTTATCATGCTCATGGAACTTTTTCTTGGGATGCTTGACACGAGTCGCTCCAATCTTCATCCTACAACCAACAAGTAAGGCAATAAAGTCTAATAACACAATATGGAATTTAAACATTCTGGATGGTAATAGTTCAACAAAATGAGACATATTAAATTTAGCCATCTTGTTTGAATTGTCAACAAGCACAAAATCTTTCATCCTAGAGCTCAAGGTTAAACAAAACACAACACCTTAAACCTTACGAGAAACCCTTTGTCTCGAATCCTCAAAGACTTGGAAGAATCCCATGTAGCTTCAAGTACCTTGATGTTGCAATCTTCAATCAACTAGAGTCGGATCTAGTTTTCTTCGATTCAAGAACGAGCCCACGAACCTAAATCTAAGGTTGAAGAAAGTAAGATTGATTGGAGTCCACGAATCAATTTGCTAGTCGAGTGCACGACTAGCCACTAATTGAGTCCACAATTAGCCATAAGGTTTCTTACACAAGTGTAAAGAAAAACTTAAGAATTTTATTGAATTGAAGCCTCCCTAAAACTGATATGGATGTGCCTTATTTATAAGTATAGGGCAGCATTGTAATCCTAAATACAATGAGAATAAGAGTCCTCAACCAAATCTAGAAAGCAAGTAAATATAGTCCTATTTAGAAAGGGATTTAAGGAACCCTTTCTAAATACAAACTAGTGTTTTCTCTTTCATGCCAAACAAATGAAAATAATGATGACTAAAAATAATAAGGCTTATTTGTGCCTAATTTAATCTCAAAAATTAGCACTTAAACAATTATAAAAAGCCTTGAATTCTTCTTCATCTTTTGCAAATGGGCTTGACTTGGATTTCCACCATCTTTGAATATCACCAATGAAGAGTTGTCTTAATTGTTTGGATTTGGGCCTTGTGATTGGCCCAATTGGTACTCTTGATGGATCTTCATTATGTTGGGCCGCATCATCCTCCCCTTCTTGAAAATGATTCGACCTTGAATCTTATAAGCATTGTCTTCAATCCGTGACGTCACTTGAAATGGGCCACTATAATACTTTCCTCTATCGAATGGAATAATTATTGGAATTCCTTGATTTTTCCACCAATGATGCGTTAAGGATGTACTTTTTGGCCTTGTGATGAGCTCACTATAGACCCTTATTGGATTCCATGTGTGCTGGTTCCTAGACCCAAATTGATATGAACCTAGTCCAAGATTCAAATAAGATGGAGTATTGTCTAAAGATTGCTCTCAATGTAAAGATAGAGATGGATCGAAATATCTTAAACCTCACGAGAAACACATAGTCCCGAATCCTCAAAGACTTTGAAGAATCCCATGTAGCTTCAAGTACCTCGATGTTGCAATCTTCAATCAACTAGAGTCGGATCTAGTTTCCTTCGATTCAAGAACGAGTCCACGAACCTAAATCTAAGGTTGAAGAAAGGAAGATTGATTCGAGTCCACGAATTAATTTGCTAGCCGAGTCCACGAATAGCCACTAATTGAGTCCACAATTAGCCATAAGGTTTCTTACACAAGTGTAAAGATAAACTCAAGAATTTTATTGAATTAAAGCCGTCCTTAAAACTGATATGGATGTGCCCTATTTATAGGTTGTAATCCTAAATACAATGGGAAAAAGAGTCCTAAACCTAATCTAGAAAGCAAGTAAATATAGTCCTATTTAGAAAGGGATTTAAGGAATCCTTTTCTAAATACAAATAGGGTCCTAAACCTAATCTAGAAAGCAAGTAAAATATAATTCTATTTAGAAAGTGATTTAAGGAATCCTTTCTAAATACAAACTAGTGTTTTCTCTTTAATTCCAAACAATTTAAAATAATGATGACCACAAATAATAAAGTTGATTTGGGCATTGTGTAACACCCCCGATTTTACCAACATTTTAAAAGCTTAAACAAGAGACATAAAGCTAAATATTAATCATTAAGCAACGGAAGCAACGTCTAAACACGGAGGTGCTATGCCACACCTATATCAAACATAGGTGCACATGCGGATACTACAACTAAAGCAGTCTAACAAATCAACTACTTAGGCTCATAGGCCTAAACAACTATTAATGAAAGAGATCTAATCTATCTACAGGCGACTAGCGCGCTCTCCAAAGCTACTCAACCTGTAAAAGATAAGGGGATAACACCCGGTCAGCGAATAATGCTGGTAACCCATCAACACGCGTTAAGTATCATAATATACATAGATATAATCAAAAGCGTTTGAAACTGGGAATACAGTATATATCATTTTAAAGCCGAGAGAGGAAACATCAATAGACTCATCAATCACTCACAACAAGGTCAAATACCAACATACTCAACAAGACAATAGAACCACAAGCAACAAGCTCAACGACAAGGTACAACATGCGACACACAACGAAGGATTCACAATAGACATGCTCTTAAGCAATGGAAGGCCAGATTCACACCATAACGAGTTCCAAGTCCACATAGGACACAATCACACCAAGTCATATATCGTGGAGTCAGCACCACCGCTCGATTCATAGTAGATCAGTGTGGAGGGCTCCAAATCATCAATCATGTATCGCGTAGTCATCGCAACGACCCGGATCACATGCTATAGTGTCATCGCAATGACAAGGACCGTAGCCCAACGGAAACAGCGCTAGCAACTTTAAGTGTATACACCCCCTATTGAGATTCCAAGCTCAACAGGTTAGCTACCATATCTGGCAACGGGGATAAGTTTCCCATGTTGCCCACAAGTCACAAGTAACCAAACGGCCATCTGGAGCTTCACTACCGGTCCGTTCACACACAAGTCCCCACACTGTCCACTTTACCAGCTCAGTCATCTCATCACATCAATCCATCATCCCAACAAGAGCCAATACGCACGGAATCTAGAGATACAACAACACCTAGATTCCACACAAAGTGTGTACAACAAGGATAAGCTCAACAATAGCTTAATCAAAGAATAATCATACACACGGGATCACATCAAGGGATTCAATCAAGGGGTTTCAATGAAGGAACATGAAACGATACTCAACAACAACAATGGACCTCAATCCAATATCAACATGATTGGCAACACAAGTTGCCAATTCTCAATAGAAAGGGACAAACAACACATATTAGCATCAATGACACCAAGACTAGCATGCATATCAAATGGGTAAACCAAAATGGTTACATCGAACCTTCAAGACTCATATTAGCCCAACGAATCACAAGGTTGGACCCTTAGCACGATTCAAGACACCAAGTCCTAACATGAATACTTAAGACATCGCTCTAGACATACGTAACAACAAGGAGACACACAAAAGCTCAACAATCCAATCAAACGGGGGCCAAAGAATCACACACGGATGGGCAAAAGGGTGGGAAAACAACCCCAAACCATTTCTCAAACATGTTCCCCGCGGGTGGGGCAACGGGTGGACCTCCACCCGCGGGTACACCCTGCACCCAAAAATCAGCATTCGCTGTTTTGCACTTTTAAGGCCAAGTTCAAGTCCAAATGACCCCAAATCTTCCACACAACAAAGATATGACTTGAACCTATGAATAACTCATAAAATGGCACCCAAGAACCCTAAAATACAAGCTCTAAACATGCATTATCACAAGATCATGCATCAATCACTCAAACACATCAAGAATTTCACATAGAAGCCAATAATCATTCTTATCAAGTGAAAATAGGTTTTGTGTAGCATGGGTTACCTCTTGTAGACCAAGAACACCTTCTTCAACCTTAAAGCAAGACTAAAGCTCCTCTATATCAACCTAGCACTTCACCCACCACTAGATCTCCTACAAACTCCCAAAACCCACAAGGTAGAAGAAAGATATAGAGAAAAGATGGAGGAATCTTGTAAGGAAAAGGTAGGGAAGGATAGATCTTACCATTGCTAGCCTTGTAGTGTTGGAATCTTGGCTTGGGATTTCTTGAAAAACTTGTGAAGATGAACCCTAGGATTTCCTAGAGAGAAGGAGGAGTAGGGAGCAAGAAAGAGATGTAGAGAGAAGGGAAATCCTGAAAAATGATTTGGATTCCTTGGTTAGGTTAGGGTTTTAATGCTAGCATTGTGTGAAAGTACAAGTTTACCCTTACTAAAAGGCTAGGAAGACAAAACGCTATATACAAAGCACAAAGCAGAAGGTACTCATGGTTGAGTAAGGAATTAGTCAACTTCTAGTCCCTTGACTATTAAATTTCAGGATTTTAGGAAAGGAATTCATAAGGAAATTAGGATTAATTCTTCAATTAATCCTAATTAAGGAGTCGGATTTTTGGGCTGTCACACCTTGGATCTTGTGATTGTCCCAATTTGTACTCTTAATGGATCTTCATTATGTTGGGCCGCATCATCCTCCCCTTCTTGAAAAATGATTTGACCTCGAATCTTCTAAATATTGTCTTCGATCTGTGACATCACTTGAAACGGGCCACATATAATACTTTCCTCTATCGAATAGAATTTTTATTGAACTTTCTTGTTTCTTCCACCATTGATGCCTTAAGGATGTAGTTATGTTATGTGAACCTTGGACTAGGTTCATATCAATTTGGTATTCAGAGCCTAGGTTTATCTCATTATCATTAGAAATTTTGTTTCTTTGGTTCCCTAGATTTATCTCGTTCTTATCTTACATACTACTTTTATTCGTGTCTTATTCATTAAAACCCCCCCAAAAAAATTTCCTTTGCATTCTTGATTGTGTTCTTGAATCTTGATACATGTTCTCCAGTTTCTTGAAAAACAATCTCGAAAGAGTTTTCCATTTTTTCCGACCAATATCAACGATATCTCACACCTCCTAAGCACCATATTACCCCAAATTCAGTGAACAAAACAACCCCATCTCACCCTTACCTATATCCAAAGCGCATTTACGCGCAATCACGTCGCAATCACACCCTATCCAGATTTCCGCGTTCTGTGACCAGTTTCAAAGAATGACCTATATCTCGAGATTCACTGGTTAGTTTTATTTGACATTTTGATATGTTTTAGATCTCTTCTTGGGCATTCTATTGATATATTATACACATGCTAATTCCTTACGGTCATTGAGATATTGATCTTCGAAGTAAGGGCAGCGTTTCTGTTTTTTCTGGGTGATTCTTGAAATTCTTGGTTCTGTTTTGAAGGGGTTGTGTGGATCCTCTTGGTCCAAAATTTTTGTTGATATTTACAGTAGTTATTTGGAGGTTATTTATCAAAAAAAAAATCAAAAAAAAAATCACGAAAGTTGAAAAAAAAAGAGCAAAAAAAGAGAAATCTATAAAGAAGAAGAATAAGGTTGGGGAAAGAATTTGGCTGGTAGGAGAATTTTGGAGGGACAAGGAAGGGGAAAAGTATAAGGTTGGAAGGAGTTCTTGATAGATTCCTAATTGGTTGTGGTACACGTGATCCCCTTTTATATTCTATTTGTCTCTATCTTTTGATATTGGTCTTGCATATCTTTCTGCCATACTTCTTTCTTTGCCTCCCTTTTTCTTTCAAATCTTGCTTAGTTTCTTTGCTTGTATTGTCCTTTTTCTTTGCTTCTTGCTCTCAATTTTATTACCTACCTCGCGATACACCCTTACTCTCAAAGGCTTGTGAAGTATTCCAAGGTACGTTTTTCTTGAACTTTGAGGTTGAATCCATATCAACCTGAGCTTCGGACTAGAATTTTCCTTTTCGGAAAAAGGCTTGTGAGAGTATCTGCCACCTTGAGCGATACACGAGTGGAGTGTGTGTTAGTAAGAGTGTGTAGTGCACCCCCAGAGCCATATAATCCACCTCTTACCGGCGAGCTGAGAATAGTGAGGGAGCGAGCCAACTTTTTGGTTTCACTAACATGAATACTCACATATCTTCTTGTTTTTAGATTGTGTTTCTCATCTACAGATGGCTGAACAGGTTCCAAACACACGTAAAAGATTAGAGCAGAAAATAGATGCTCTAGCCTTTGCCATGGAAGATTTAAGCACTCGAATGACTAATCTAGAGCAACACCCTAAGCGAGTGCAACTGCCACTCTATACTAGGGGAAACATTCATGGAAAGGGATGCATTATCGTTATCAATTCGGATCGTTGTATGAATTTAGCTAGTGCAGCCATGGTGGACTACCTTAAGTTACCTCTTATCAATCACCCCCAACCATACAATCTTATTGATTCAGGGGATGTGAGAGTGACTAAACAAGTTTTTATTCCTTTTTGTATTGGCAAGTATTATGATGAGGTTCTATGTGATATTGTGCCAATGCGTACTGCACATGTTTCACTTGGAAGGTCATGGCAACATGATAGACATTTTTATTATAATGCACTCAACAACACATGCAATGTCACCTATAATAGATTTATACATGTGCTTAAGCCTCTACTTCCAAAACAAGTAGAAGAAATTCAACTGAGATCGAAGCAAGCTCTCAAACCAGCCTTGAAGAAAGAAGAAATCAAAGAGAGCAAACTGGAACCTCCACGTTTAGAACTGGAGTCACCACTCCAGTCCTCTAACTTAGATTGTAGCCAAACAAAGAAACTGCTATCAGTGGTACAGTGGAAAGAACCAGCCAGAGCTATCAAAGTGCAGCCTCGCTTGCTAACAAAAAAGGATAATAAGCAAGAGAAAAGAAAGGGAGTAACTATTTACTCACTTTTATTTCAAAAGCATGCATTAAAATTCTCTAGATTTGTTTGCCAAGTTTCTATTAATGACCTACTTGCTAGATGTGTTAGAAATTTGTTTGCCTCCATACATCCAAGATTCCTTAATTTTGATTTTACTAAAACTTTATTTGATAGAGATAAGGAATCACTTGGAAGTTATAAGGCACATTTGAAAACTTCTTATGGCAAATACTACTTGCACAAGGGGTTTTGGTTCAAAGTCAATGGGATTGACACTTTTAGCTTTGTTTTGGACAATGATTTAATTGTTGATTCACATAAGGGACAATTTGATTTTCCAAAGAGTGATGATGTTTTGCATGGATATTTTCATTGGCCAAAGAAGAAAAAAGATGTAGAATCTTATGTTCATAATTGTGCTACTTACCACCACAATGCATCTAAATCGTTACTTGATATTTCCATGGATTTTGTGTTTGGTTTAGCCTTAAGCTCTAGGCGGAAAGATCTTGTGCTTGTTGATAATTCAAACAAGATGGCTAAATTTAACATGTCTCATTTTGTTGAACTATTACCATTAAAAATGTTTAAATTTCATGCTGTGTCTTTAGACTTAATCGCCTTACTTGTTTATTGTAGGATGAAGATTGGAGCAACTCGTGTCAAGCATCCCAAGAAGAAGTTCAATGAGCGTGATAAAACACAGAGTGAGCTTGCGATATTGTCTTTCATTGAAGATTTGGATTCGAGGAAGAATCCTTTTCAAGAAGGGGAGAATAATAGGAACCAGTGCACATGGAATCTAATAAAGGTCTGTAGTGGGCTCATCACAAGGCCCATAACTACATCCTTAAAGCATCATTGGTGGAAGAAACCAGAAAGCCCAAAAATAATTCCATTCGATAAAGGAAAGTATTATAGTGCCCATTTCAAGTGATATCATGGATCGAAGATAATGCTTACAAGATTCAAGGTCGAATCATTTTCAAGAAGGGGAGGATGATGCGGCCCAACATAATGAAGATCCATTAAGAGTACAAATTGGGCCAATCACAAGGCCCAAGTCCAAACAATTGATGCAACTCTTCATTGGTGATGTTCAAAGATGGTAGAAATCCAAGTCAAGCCCATTTGCAAAAGATGAAGAAGAATTCAAGACTTTTTATAATTGTTTTAATTCTGATTTTGGAGATTAAATTAGGCCCAAATAAGCCCTATTATTTTTGGTCATCATTAATTTAAATTGTTTGGCATAAAAGAGAAAACACTAGTTGTATTTAGAAAGGATTCCTTAAATCCTTTTCTAAATAAAACTCTATTTACTTGTTTTCTAGATTAGGTTTAGGACTCTTTTTTCCATTGTATTTAGAATTATAATGCTGTCCCTATACCTATAAATAGGGCACATCCATATCAGTTTCAAGGAGGCTTTAATTCAATAAAATTCTTATTATGGAGCCTTGTGATGAGCCCACTATAGACCCTTATTGGAGTCCATGTGTACTGGTTCCTATTATTCTCCCATTCTTGAAAAGGATTTGTCCTCGAGGAGCAAATTTCTAACGATAATGAGAAAAACCTAGGCTCTGATACCAAATTGATATGAACCTAGTCCGAGGTTCACATAAAGATGGAGTATTGTCCCAAGATTACTCTCAATGCAAAGATAGAGATAGATCAAAATACCTTAAACCTCACGATAAACCCTTTGTCCCGAATCCTCAAAGACTTGTAAGAATCCCATGTAGCTTCAAGTACCTTGATGTTGCAATCTTCAATCAACTAGAGTCGGATCTAGTTTCCTTCGATTCAAGAACGAGTCCACGAACCTAAATCTAAGGTTGAAGAAAGTAAGATTGATTCGAGTCCACGAATCAATTTGCTAGTCGAGTCCACGACTAACCACTAATTGAGTCCACAATTAGCCATAAGGTTTCTTACACAAGTGTAAAACAAAGCTTAAGAATTTTATTGAATTGAAGCCTCCCTAAAACTGATATGGATGTGCCCTATTTATAGGTATAGGACAGCATTGTAATCCTAAATACAATGGGAATAAGAGTCCTAAACCAAATCTAGAAAGCAAGTAAATCTAGTCCTATTTAGAAAGGGATTTAAGGAATCCTTTCTAAATACAAACTAGTGTTTTCTCTTTCATGCCAAACAAATTAAAATAATGATGACTAAAAATAATAAGGCTTATTTGTGCCTAATTTAATCTCCAAAGTTAGCACTTAAACAATTATAAAAAGCCTTGAATTCTTCTTCATCTTTTGCAAATGGGCTTGACTTGGATTTCCACCATCTTTGAATATCACCAATGAAGAGTTGTCTTAATTTTTTGGACTTGGGCCTTGTGATTGGCCCAATTGGTACTCTTGATGGATCTTCATTATGTTTGGCCACATCAATTAATGCCTCTCTTGAACTTTAATTTGTCTGACATATATGATATATGCATATATAAAACACATTCATTATTAGTCTTCAACACTTCAAACTCTCAACACTCATCAGCTCTCATTATTCCCACTCTCTACTGCTCTCAAACTCTCCACACTCTCTAAACCTTATATCTTCTCCATCTCTACATTTTCTTTTGCTGTTTTCCTTCTTCATTTTCCTTTGCAGGGCTTTGCATTTTGATTTATTTTTTATTTTTTATTTTTTTTCTGTTTGTATTTTTACTATTCGGTTTTCTTTGAATACAGGTTTTTGTAAATATTTTTTCAATTTCAAAGATGTGGTTAAACTTAAAAGGATTTTGGAAGTAATCAGTATGTTAGAAATACACAAAACAATACATGTAATCTAACCTTATAGCGGAAGCATATGATCAAGCATCTCCATCCATAGTTGTAATCTTCGTTGGATTGTTTGAAGAACAGTAAAGAATTTTGAATTTTGTCTACCACTTGGTCTCCTGTACAACTAGATGGTGTAGTGTCAGGTCACAGGAGCAGTGGGAGGACCATACACATATATATAACCTACGTGCCATCATTATAAGTTAAGTAACGGAAACCGTTACTTCCGTTTCAAACCACAACATTATGGCCATAAATGGCCTATTAACTTGCACCACTTAATGGTGACATAATGGAAATGTTACATAGTATTCACGATCGTGATTTTTTTGTATAATTTAAGGTAAGTTATAATTTTATATAATTTATATTAGTTTAATGAATTTATGATGTAAATATACTACTGGAAATTGTGGAATTTTCGACCAACTAAAAGTTATCTTAAATCAAGTCGAAAGCCTTGTTCCGACCACTTTTGGTATTCAAAAAAATCTTTGTTGCTATTTCCGACCACTTTTTTGCTTTCAACTTATTATTACTTTCAGGTGGTCGGAAATTCAATAATTTCGAGTACTGATATAACATTTTTAAAAAATTTGAACTCATTACATTTTAAAAATACGTTCGTGCATTAATGTTATTTAGTGTGAAAGCACATTAGAACACAATAGTTATGAGACAGACTTGAGTTCGAAACTTTGAGAAATTGACAGAAATGAATACTTTAGATATTGTAGAAAAAAAATAGGTAATTTTTAAACTTGGACGAAACTAGTTAGAATCTCCGAAGCTTTTCCGATAAAATTTTACATTGGGACCCAAGACTAGAAAGAATTGGACTCGAATATGTTATTCCAGTTCAAATCTGTTGTGTAAAATGAAATGAAGAATTATATTCTTCACTCAGTGTAAATGCCCAACTCTTTCATGGAGACAATTCTCCATGGGAAGTATTTGTTGAGGGAATGTGCTATTGATACAAAAAGAATGTTACCCCCCCCCCCCCCCCCCCCAAAAAAAAAAAAAATCCCCTGTAGAAAAATAAGAGAATCTGAGCAAAGAGCATGCAAAAAAAGAGAAATATAGACAGATTCCAAAGAGCATAAGCAAGCAGAAAAACTAGAGCTCCTAGTATATGTTTTAGTTTTACTAGTTAATTATTCAATTAATAATTTATGGTGTATTTTTACTATTTATTTACATTTTAGGATATGCATTTGCTACTTAAAAGGATTATTTATAAAATTAAACAAATTAATATTGGTTTTTAATTTGTGATGATGGTTTGAGTCCTCAACATTGAGAATATTCAATTAATTCACTTTATATAGTAAAATCAATCAGTAAAGAATTATTATTTTTTCTTTGAAAACTGAAAAATATTATTAAAGCTAAACGCAAGAGAAGTCAAGAACAAAAAGTACCCAAAAAAAAAAATGAGAGGAGAAAGGCATCAGTCCAAATTAGTAACGTACGTTAGCAAAGTTTGAGTTTCTCCAAATTTGAGTTTACCAGGATTAGCAAAGTTTGGTTCTTTTTAATGAGGAAAATAATATTATGTATTTATTAATATTTAAAAAAAATTATTCGAATTTTTTTTAGAGAAGCTGTTTGACTGCCAGTAAAAAAAAAAGAAAAAAGAAAAAAGAAAAAAAGAATTACTACTTTATGTATTTATTAAAATAAATTAATTGTAATTTATTCATAACACATATTTAAATCTCATCAATAAATGTATATTTATTTTTTTAACAGTTATGGCTGATGATCATCGAAGATTGAACCCAGTCCGATCAGCCCATACATGCTGAATTTTCAGCACACCCATCGTCGTATAGCAGTATGGACTGATATAAATTTTGCTAACAATGGTCAGTTAAAGGATTATCGGTATGACGACCATTTACATGAGCGACTAGAATGATCCACAATTTGCGCATTTCCGGCTTTTACGGTGTTGCGCACGTGCGCGACATTAGGTTGGATCATTTGTTGACCTGTGCGCTGATTGAGCATCGGCGTCCGAAGGTCTACGCGTTTCACCTACCCTTCGGTGAGGTAGGTATAACACTTCAAGATGTTGAATTATTATTTGGCCTAAAGGTTGACAACCTTGTTGTTACGAGGGGTGTTCAACGTAGTAAAGGAGAATGGAAGACGTTGTGCGCTCATTTATTGTGATTTACTCCCAACGATTCATTGTTTAAAGGCCAAAGCAAAATAAATATGTCGGTTCTCCCGGCAGTTCCCCAATTAGCCGCGGCGAGCACAGATGAAGATGTTGCAGTTGCTACGCGAATATATTTGATGTATTTGTTAGGAGGATTTCATTTTCCAGACACGTCCAATTGTTTGGTGAAGTTATCTGTGTTACCGTTTCTAAAGATTTTGAGGATTTTGGTAAGTACAATTGGGGATCAACTGTTCTGGCCTATCTGTATAGAGCTTTGTGCAGTGGAGCTGAGTACAAGAAATCTCATGTTGGCGGATGTATGCTCCTTCTGCAAATTTGGGCATGGGAGAGGCTTCCAATGGTTAGGCCACAGGGCGTTCTACCGGCCCAAAATCTAGGAGATCAACCACTTGTAGCATGACGTGAGAGTAGCTTGAGGAAGAACAGAAGCCAAGGCAAAAACGCGCAAGGAGATTATTCCCCATTCACAGAGGCCTCACGGCGTGAAGCTCAGCGTGAATCCGGAATAAAGGCACCGAGCAAAGCTTCAACGCGGGGGAGTTAATTCCTATTTATGCCGGCCTCACGGCGTGACGCCGTGCGTGAATAGGAGGCCGAACCAAAACAGAGTATTTAAGCCAAAAATCAGATTTTAGTAGGGAGTTCCAATGAGATTTTAGAGAGAGTTTTACCAAATTTTAGAGAGAGTTTCTAGGTTTAGAATAGGTTTCTTGAGAGATGAATTAGATCTACAATAGAAAACATCTTATTTTACTATATTTTGCAAGAAGAATTGAAGATTCAAAGCGATTGGTAATCGGATCTTCATCCTCTAGTTGTATTTGGCGGATCTAAACAACAATTTGGGTAAATCTATCTTTGTTCTTTATTGATCATATCTCTTTTTACCCCTTTGTTTGATTTAGATCTTCATTATTTTTTTTGGTAGGGTTTTAGATCTTCATTATGCTTGGCTAAAATCTAGTTGTAACACCCCGTGTTTCACTAAATATTTATATTACATATAAATATTTACCAAATAGAACTATTTACCTATAATTAAATATTTTGCTAAAAATATATACATGTTCCCAAATATGTTACTACGGGCTTTGGTTAGTTATTTTATAAATTATGATTTTAAATACCCAAGTCCCTAATTTATTGATACGGTCATGATGGGCCGTGGACCTTTTTCGAAAATAAAGCCCGTTAGCCTTTTTGATAAAATAAGGAGGGCCCTTTTACCTTTTCAGATTAATATTAGGAATCCTAAGCCTTCTACCTTTTCAGATTTGTATTAGGGATCCTAAACCCCTTACCCATTCAGATTCATATTAGGGATCCTAACCTATTGATGTTATCACATTTGTGCATGTTTTTATTGTTATTTTGAATCATCTCAGTAACTAAGTTCTTTAATTTTTCTTATTTAATACATGTTTTCCTTGCTTTCTCATTAGGATATGGTTTTACACTTGTTTTGAATGTTTTACGGTGTTTGGTAGTTTTTTTTTTTACCATTATAGGTTAAGTGCAAAAGCAAGGGGAGATTTTCAAGCACGAAATGATCAAAAAGAGGAAGAAGTCGAGGCATCACAGCCTTGACGCATCGAGAATTTCCAGTAGCTAAAGACCGTGCCCAGATCAGAGGCTCGATGCGTCGAGAACGCGTATTGCTGAAATTTTTGGAAGTGTGAAACTTTGCTAAAATAATTCCATTGGGTTCCCACTATAAAAGGATCATCTTCCATCAACCCTAGAGTTCTTTTTTCCCAGATTTTGGTTTTGGAAGGCAAAAGGAGCAAAAACCAAGATGACCAACTTCAAGATTAACAATTAGCTTTGGAGTAGAGAATTGGCTAGGAAGATTCGGGAGAATTCTTTCACTCTTTCTCTTATTCCTATTGTTGTTTGTTTATCATTCAAGATTGTATTGATTGCTATTATGGCCATGAGTGGCTAAAACCCTTAGGGATTTTTGGGTGAATTTGTTTATGAACCTATGTGCCTAGTTCTTTAATTCTTTAATATATTTACGTTTGGTTTTATGATTTGTGTTGCAATCTTGTTTTAATCTGTTGTTGCTAGTAATTAAAGGGCTAAATCACTTTCTTCCTAGACATGTTCATGTCATAACGATTAGAGCACACACGATTGCACTTGACTGTTGCACCTTGAGAAAGGGCAAATTGGTTGGGGAATTTGTTCTAGATTGTTGCACATTGAGAGATGGTAGTAATTGGGAATTAATGAATGCTGTTCTTTGTTCTTATTGAGTGTTTAAGCCACGAGAGTGGAAATTCACTAGGGATAGAGATTACGAGAGTAATTCAATTCCACCTTGCATTCTCACGCAAGTCTTAATTCCAAACAAAATATTACAACTTTGATCGGCACTAGGTGATTAAACATTGTGATCCCAAGAATCTTGCTTTGCTCTATTGCTTACAACAGCTTGTTAATTAGTTTATTCTGTCTTTTATTTTCTACAATTATCAAATCTTCAAGTTTCGTTCAGATTAGTTCTATATGAATAACCAAGTAGCTAGTGCTTAGTACCCCACTTCCCTGTGGTTCGATAACCCGAATACTCCGGGTATTATTTGTTTGCCCAAATTACCGCAATCACCTATATATAGGGGAATTAGAAGGCATTAGAACCCTATCACCCTTATCTCCTTCTCCTCATACGAAATCCTCTCCCAAGAACATAGTCAAAGAATTCCCCATCACCGGGCTTAGGGCGGATCGATTGAGGAAAGATCTTAGGAAGTTGTGAGAAGTTTAATTAAGCTAAAAAGGTAACCCATGTCTTACAAAACCTATTTTTCCTCGATATCTTTTATTGATTGGCTCCGTTGAATGATTGAATGTATGATTTTGTATTTGTGCTTTGTTAGAGCTTGTCTTTAGGAATCTGTGATATGGATTATTGTTATTCCTGATATTCTCGCTCAGAATCTCCACCAGCTGACGCAGACGATGCAGACGCTCAGTGAAGCCTTGCTGAACAACAACCACGATGTGCCGCCTCCTCAACCTGCTGGGCATCGCAATTTGGGTCGCTTGGTGTCGGGACATAGGCCACCAACCTTCGCGGGTGAGGAAGACCTGGTGGTTTTGGAAGAATGGATGAGGGTGTTCGACAAGATCTTCGCGGTTGTAGGTTGTCCCGATGAGAGAAGAGTAGAACTGGCAACGTTCTACTTCTGCCAAGAAGCTGATCTGTGGTGGGTCCATGAGAGTCCGACCTTCCTTGAAGAACTTGAGTTTGGTTGGTCCGCGCTTAAGGATAGGATGCGCGAGAGGTTTTACCCAGCGCATCTGCGAGCCGCCATGTTTGATGAGTTCCTTCACCTGCAGCAAGGATCCCTGTCTGTGGTCGAGTACCACAAGAAGTTTTTGGAGTTGGCGCGCTTTGCTCGGATGCTTGTGCCTACGGAGCTTGCTAAGGTTGAGAGATTTGTTGCCGGTCTGAATTATGAGGCACGAAAAGCGTTGACGGTGAGTAGGCCAAGTTCCCTTAAGGATGCGTATCTGAGCGCCGCGGATCTGTATCGCGTTCAGCAGCTTCAGAAAGGATCTTATGAGCTAGCTAGGAAGAGGGTTGAGAGCGGAGGTTCTTCCAGCTTCAAGAAGCCCCGACCGAGTTTTCAAGCCAAGAACGTGTCATCCTCGTCTCAAGGACCTAACCGGATGGAGCAAGGGAATCAAGTCAAGACACCTCATTGTCATAGGTGTGGGAAGATGCATGTCGGTCAAAGTTGCAATGGCTTCGTGCTTCGGTGTTTCCGATGTGGAGATCGTGGTCACAAGGTCGCGGAGTGTCCCCAGCAAGTCGGTCAGAGAGCGTTGCCACCACCCCCGGGAGCCAGAGGAGCATCGGGAGGTAGTTCGGGTCGTGGAGCAGCTGGAGCTAGGCCACCAGGGAGAGTCTTCGTGATGGGGCATTCGCAGGCAGAGTCTGAGGGTTTGGTGGAGGAGGAGTTGGCAGGTAATCCTATCCTAGCCTATCCTTGTTTTTCGCGAATATCGTGTTCTTTGTTGTCTTGAGTGTTACCTTGTGTTTCGTTGTTGTCTATGTGAGTCACTTGGCAGTCCTTGGCATGTTTTTCTTTGGTAATGATTCCTTTGGGGTTAGGTGTAAACTCTTCTTGTTAAGTGACTTCTTTAGTTTGGCCTATAAGTTTCGTTGTGGAGCTAGCTATCCATCTTGGAATGAGTTGTGCTTGGGTTAATTCTACAATCCTCATATTTGGTCATTCTTGCAACTATCCTTAATGGAATCCTTTAAATTTTCCCAAGTATTCTTTGAAAGTTGAAATTAGTAAATCCCTACAAAAAAAAAAAAAAAAAAAAAAAAATCCTTTCTTGTCTAGCTTAAAAGCCAAGCCAAAATGTTTAATTATAACCTTTGAGTTTTGAACCCAAACCCATTCTTTGTCAACCCAACCTCTAAACCACTTGAGTTAATTGTCTTCCTTGGAACATACTCAATTTTAATTCCACTTAAACCGTAAATCCTCAACTTTACCCAAATCCCCAAATTAAATCATCTTTTCCCCAATTTTTCCCCAAAAATCCCTAAATTCCCAAATCTCCTTCTTTCCTTCTACCCTACCCGTGAGCAGCCAAGAACCCACCTGATATGAACCTAGTCCAAGGTTCAAATAAAGATGGAATATTGTCCCAAGATTACTCTCAATGCAAAGATAGAGATGGATCAAAATACCTTAAACCTCACGAGAAACCTTTAGTCCCGAATCCTCAAAGACTTTGAAGAATCCCATGTAGCTTCAAGTACCTCGATGTTGCAATCTTCAATCAACTAGAGTCGGATCTAGTTTCCTTCGATTCAAGAACGAGTCCACGAACCTAAATCTAAGGTTGAAGAAAGTAAGATTGATTCGAGTCCACGAATCAATTTGCTAGTCGAGTCCACGACTAGCCACTAATTGAGTCCACAATTAGCCATAAGTGATGTGGATCTTTCGGGGGTGAACTCGAGAGTCGATTCACCAAAGAGTCCTTTGATTGCCCGATCTTTTCCTCACAAAACAACAAGAACAACAATTACGGTTTGAGGGTGTTGGAGATGGAATTGGTTGATGTAGGGGCTGGATTTGGGATTATTTTTGTGTTTTTGTATAAGGATATTTCCGCCCCACCTTGGCCTTAGGTGATAAGGAATGATTCTTTAAGGATGTAGTTATGGGCCACCTTGGGATTCCTCAATCAGATATGAGCAACCTGCATTGGGATATTATCACACAAGATTTCATCAGAGTAACTGTTAATAGATAAAGGAATAAAGCCAATTTGGTTATTCTAGCTTCTCTTGCATTGAAAACGATAAGGAGTTGGGTGATCAAACAAAGGTAACTTAACAAATTTAACCATAGCTGCACTAGCCACATTTGTGCAACTTCCAGAATCTATTACCACAGTACAAACATTCCCTTTAATTGAACCTTTAGTAAAAAATATATTTTCTCTTTGAGACTCATCTTCTTTTAAAGGGTGAGCATTCAAAACCTCCTTAACAACAACAATATGACTAGACTCACTATCAGCATATTTAGAATCAGGTTTTAAAGGTATAAATGGTTCCCCCTCAACATGTTCATTGGGGGTTTCAAAATGGTCACAAACCTCATCCTCAGATTTATATTCAAGACAAGAAGTAAAATTTTCAGATTGTGTTGTTATCTTAACTACCCTCTTGTTAGGGCAATCACGAGCTATGTGGCCTCTCCCATTACATCTATACCAAATCAATTCTCTATCACGTTGAGGTTTCACTACCTCACTTACCTTTTATTTACCTTTGTCTCGTGAATCATCTCTTGGAAGAGGACGTTCATCACGCCTTTGAGAGGTGGAACAAGTGTTGTTCCATTTTGATGCACCATTGTTGGCCTTGTACATTTTCGTCTCTTTGATTTTTGCCTCAGATTCACGTGCAGCATACAAGGCATCATAAAGGGTGTCATATCTCTGAATACTCATTCCACATCGAATATCTAAGTTCAATCCATGTACGAAACGAGCAATAGTTTTTGCCTCTTCTTCATGTATGTTTCCCTATTCAAGCAAAATATTTATAGTTTGGTGGTACTCATCAACTGACATTGTTCCTTGCACGGTTCCCTGCAATTTTCTTTCAAGATCATAGAAAAAAGATTATGGACGAAAGGTTAGGCGCATATCTTCCCTCACGTGAACCCAAGATTCATAGGGAATAAAATTAGCAACTCTCTCTCTATTTCTTTTTCGCCACCAAGATAATGCATACCCCTTAAAAGATGTAGCAACTAGCCTAATTTTTGTATGATCGGAATAGTGCTTTAAATAAAAAAGAGTTTCAATAGCATTCTCCCATTCTATGTATTCGGTATGTCCTTTCTCACCGGTGAAGTTAGGAATTTCAAGTTTAATATTTCCTAACTCCGCATTACGCTACTGGTTCCTTTGACATCTAGGATCCACTCTTCCTGCTAGTGGCAGGTGTCGCTCAGCATTGTGTGGTGGTTGCACTTGTTGTGAGTGTTGCTCCAAATTAGTCACTCGTTTGAGTAACCTGTCTATTTTTTGTTCTAATATCTTACGTGTGTTTGGAACCTCTTCAGCTATTTGGAGATGAGAAACAAAATCTAAAAACAAGAAGATATGTGAGTATTCATGTTAGTGAAACCAAAAAGTTGGCTAGCTCCCTCACTATTCTCAGCTCACGGGTAAGAGATGGATCATATGGCTCTGGGGGTTCACTACACACTCTTACAAACATACACTCCACTCGTGTATCACTCCAGGTGGCAAATACTCACACAAACCTTTTTCCAAAAAGGAAAATTTCTAGTCCGAAACTCAAGTTGATATGGATTCAACCTCAAAGTTCAAGAAAATGTACCTTGGAAAACTTCACAAGCCTTTGAGAGTAAGGTGTATCATGAGGTAGGTAATAAAATTGAGAGCAAGAAGCAAAGAAAAAGGACAATACAAGCAAAGAAACTAAGCAAGATTTGAAAGAAAAAGGGAGGCAAAAAAGGAAGTATGGCAGAAAGATATGCAAGACCAATATCAAAAGATAGAGACAAATAGTATGGAGTTCACGTGTACCACAACCAATTAGGAATCTATCAAGAACTCCTTCCAACCTTATACTTTTCCCCTTCCTTGTCCCTCCAAAATTCTCCTACCAGCCAAATTCTTTCCCCAACCTTATTCTTCTTCTTTATAGCTTTCTCTTTTTTTGCTTTTTTTTTTCAACTTTCTTGATTTTTTTGATTTTTTTTTTGATATGTAACCTCCAAATAACTACTGTAAATATCAAAAAAAAAAAAAAAAATTCGGACCAAGAGGATCCACACAACCCCTTCAAAACAGAATCAAGAATTTCAAGAATCACCAAGAAAAATAGAAACGCTGCCCTTACTTCGAAGATCAATATCTTAATGACCGTAAGGAAGTAGAAAGTGTATAATATATCAATAGAATTCCCCATAAGAGATCTACAACATATCAAAATTTCACATAAATCGGACAAGTGGATCTCGAGATATAGTTCATTCTTTGAAACTGGTCACAGAACGCGGAAATCTGGACAGGGTATGATTGCGTCGTGATTGCGCGCAAATGCGCTTTGGATATAGGTATGGGTGAGATGGGGTTTTTTTCTTGACAAAATTTATGGTAATATTTTTCTTAGGAGGTGTGAGGTCTCGTTGATATTGGACGGGAAAAATGGAAAACTATTTCGGGATTGTTTTCAAGAAACTAAAGAACATGTATCAAGATTCAAGAAAATAATCAAGAAAGCAAAGAAAATTTTTTTGGGGGGTTTTAATGAATAAGACACGAATAAAAGTAGTATGTAAGATAAGAACGGGATAAACCTTGGGAACCAAAGAAACCAAATTTCTAATGATAATGAGATAAACCTAGGCTCTGATACCAAATTGATATGAACCTAGTCCAAGGTTCAAATAAAGATGGAATATTGTCTCAAGATTACTCTCAATGCAAAGATAGAGATGGATCAAAATACCTTAAACCTCATGAGAAACCTTTAGTCCCGAATCCTCAAAGACTTTGAAGAATCCCATGTAGCTTCAAGTACCTCGATGTTGCAATCTTCAATCAACTAGAGTCGGATCTAGTTTCCTTCGATTCAAGAACGAGTCCACGAACCTAAATCTAAGGTTGAAGAAAGTAAGATTGATTCGAGTCCACGAATCAATTTGCTAGTCGGGTCCACGACTAGCCACTAATTGAGTCCACAATTAGCCATAAGTGATGTGGATCTTTCGGGGGTGAACTCGAGAGTCGATTCACCAAAGAGTCCTTTGATTGCCCGATCTTTTCCTCACAAAACAACAAGAACAACAATTACGGTTTGAGGGTGTTGGAGATGGAATTGGTTGATGTAGGGGCTGGATTTGGGATTATTTTTGTGTTTTTGTATAAGGATATTTCCGCCCCACCTTGGCCTTAGGTGATAAGGAATGGATGGCACCACAAGATTGGTATTATCTTGATAAGCCTAAAAGAACATCTCCCAAATCACATGAGTGAAAACAAAATGCCTTAGCATTTCTTTCATTCAACTTCATTCATCTCTATCCTGAAAATCTGATTGTGTTTAGCCTTTATATAGGCTAATACATAACTTTCAAAGGGAAAACGAAGAGTTAAGAGTCTCCTAATATTAACTTTAACATAAATGCATGTTAAATAACTTAAATAACTACATGACTTCATTTCAATGATGACTATTTTCAATGAGCCTTCAAGGACCTTCTTCTTCATAATATTTGGACCAACATAATGATCTTTTAAATTGTTGTAGTCATGACCTCATCATTCCCTCACTCTTTGAGATGATTCGTCCTCGAATCACACTTTCCTCGATCAAATGGAAATGTGTAATTATCCGACCGAATGACTTTAATACCTTCACCAAGGAGAGTGAGTGATCTCGCGCTTTGTAGATCATGGCACAACAATACCATTCCTTCCAACTGATTTTCAACCCTAGAATCACATCCATTAACCTGCAAAGAACTTAAATCAAAGGTTATGGAGTTCTCAAATTCTTCTACCTCATTCTTTTTCTCACAAAGTTTATAAGACAATTCTTCTTCCTCATCTTCAGTTTTTTTCTCAATCTCTCCTTCTTTTTCACTCAAATATTCCTCATCTTTGTTTTCACATTTTTGTTCACACATGTTTACATTCTCATTCATTTCTTTTGAGCCCTCCTCGTATGACAAGGAAAAAGGTATCGAATTCTCGACCTCTTTTTGCTGCAATTTCTCTTCAATTTGTTTGGTATGGTATAGTAAAGTAAACATGCACTTGCACCGATGAGGAAGCAACCGTGCAATTTCTTTTCTAACACCATACACGAATCTGTTCTTGGTAATAACTTCTGGTTCAATCACCCCATCACGGATCATCAAATCTCTTAATTTATTATAGAATTCTTCCACACTAAGTGATCCTTGTTGAAGTGTATTTAACTCAAAAGTCTCCATGGATGATGTGAAACAATGAACAATAACTAGAAAACACAAGGGATGGCAACACAAATCTGGACAGATTTTAAGAGTGACTTTGATGAATTTTCTGGAATGTTATGGATGATATTTTGACCCAAATTTTTTTATGGTTAGCAAGAAATATGGGTTGTATTCAACCATAGAAATTTTCAGGGCAAAAATATATGTGGAAGTATTTTTTCCAAAATTTTCTTCTAGACAGGACATGAAGAAAATTTCTGGGCAGAATCTTACAGTTGTGTTGAATTCAGCGATTTTTCTGTGTTTCTAGGAATATTATTTTTGCACAAAAATTTCATGAAGCAATAGAGTGATAGTTTGGGTACTTCCAGAAAAAATTTCAACACAAATGAATATGTGGAAGTATTTTTTTTGGAATTTTTCTTTCTGAAGACACAGGCTGAAAAATTTTCTGCAGAAACATATGAAACAAGAATTGATTGGTAGAGTGTTAACCTTCTTTGTGTGAGGAATGAACCAAAAGCTCTGATACCAAACTGATGTGGATCTTTCGGGGGTGAACTCGAGAGTCGATTCACCAAAGAGTCCTTTGATTGCCCGATCTTTTCCTCACAAAACAACAAGAACAACAATTACGGTTTGAGGGTGTTGGAGATGGAATTGGTTGATGTAGGGGCTGGATTTGGGATTATTTTTACGTTTTTGTATAAGGATATTTCCGCCACACCTTGGCCTTAGGTGATAAGGAATGGATGGCACCACAAGATTGGTATTATCTTGATAAGACTAAAAGAACATCTCCCAAATCACATGAGAGAAAACAAAATGCCTTAGCATTTCTTTCATTCAACTTCATTCATCTCTATCCTGAAAATCTGATTGTGTTTAGCGTTTATATAGGCTAATACATAACTTTCAAAGGGAAAACAAAGAGTTAAGAGTCTCCTAATATTAAATTTAACATAAATGCATTTTAAATAACTTAAATAACTACATGACTTCATTTCAATGATGACTATTTTCAATGAACCATCTAGGACCTTCTTCTTCATAATATTTGGACCAACATAATGATCTTTTAAATTGTTGTAGTCATGACCTCATCAATAAGGTTTCTTACACAAGTGTAAAGAAAAACTTAAGAATTTTATTGAATTAAAGCCTGCTTGAAACTGATATGAATGTGCCCTATTTATAGGTATAGGGGCAGCATTATAATTCTAAATACAATGGAAAAAGAGTCCTAAACCTAATCTAGAAAACAAGTAAATAGAGTTTTATTTAGAAAAGGATTTAAGGAATCCTTTCTAAATACAACTAGTGTTTTCTCTTCTATGCCAAACAATTTAAATTAATGATGACCAAAAATAATAGGGCTGATTTGGGCCTAATTTAATCACCAAAATCAGCACTTAAACAATTATAAAAAGCCTTGAAATCTTCTTCATCTTTTGCAAATGGGCTTGACTTGGATTTCCACCATCTTTGAATATCACCAATGAAGAGTTGTCTTAATCGTTTGGACTTGGGCCTTGTGATTGGCCCAATTAGTACTCTTAATGGATCTTCATATGTTGGGCCGCATCATCCTCCCCTTCTTGAAAATGATTCGACCTCGAATCTTGTAAGCATTGTCTTCGATCCATGATATCACTTGAAATGGGCCACTATAATACTTTCCTCTATCGAATGGAATTATTATTGGGCCTTCTTGTTTCTTCCACCAATGATTCTTTAAGGATGTAGTTATGGGCCTTGTGATGAGTCCACTATAGACCCTTATTGGATTCCATGTGTACTGGTTCTTATTACCACCCCTCCCCGTCGCCTCATCTGCAACCCGCCACCACCACCTACCCGTCGACGCACCGCCACCGCACCATCGTCGTCCACCGGAGTCGCCACCGCCGGAGCTTCTCCCGCCGAGCTGTTCCGAACGCCGAAGCCGAGAGAGAGAGAGCAACGAGAGTGAGAGAGAGAGAGAGAGAGAGGCCGAGAGAGAGAAGAAGAGAAAGTTGTGGGCTTCTTTTGTTGAGCTTTGGGTCATCTCCTATCATGCCTAGAAGGTCAAGTTTGCCTAGAAAAGCGGAATGGGTGGATGCCCATTATCTCGTCCTTGAAGGTAAAGCTTTTGACCCGGAATCTTTTCCTAATTCCGTGTTGGATATGCTTAGATTCCAAGGTTTGTTGGATGGGTTTCTCGCCATAAGGGCCGAGACATACCCGAGTTTGGTTAAGGAATTTTATCGTCACATGGTTGTGACAAAGGAGGGTGATAAGCTTGAGATCACTTCTAAAGTGAGAGGTGTGAAGGTTGTGCTTTCTAAGAAGAGGCTGGCTCAGCTTTTGAGTTTATCTGCTTCGGGAGTTGCTCAGTATAGTGGCCATTCATGGATTAGTACGGATACCATGGGGTACCGTGACTATTTAAGTTATCTGTTGGGCCGTACGAGTGGTTTCACTCAAGCTTCAAGGCCGGAGAAAAAGTGGTTGTTCGCGGAGCAACGGATTTTGGTTATGTTGGTGTCGGATTGTTTGTTGCCTAATAACAACAAAAGCAGTTTGTTGGGAATGTTGGAGTGCACCTTTGCCTTTTGCCTCAAGAATATGGTTAAGTTCAACTTGCCAGCTTTGATGTTGCAACATATGGTTTTCTGTCGGGATCATAATCGGAAAAGCCTACCGTATGGGATGGTGTTGAGCTGGATTTTGGTTAGGAAAGGTGTAAGCGTGGATGGTTGTCTCCCGAAGGCCGTGGGAAAGATGGTGTTGGATGCCACCAATCTTCGGAGTTGTAATCTGTTTCAGTTGGATGAAGTGGCAAGGAAAGCACCAGGAGAAAGGGCAGAGTTGGCAACGGAGCTTGGGATCCATGCCGGGAAGTTGAGCCTCGCAGTCCAGAGTTTGGGCGGTGATGAAGAAGTTGAGGAGGAAGCAGGCCAAGAAGAAGAAGTGGAAGCACCGGGAGCTGCCGAAGCCGAAGAAAGTGATTCGGATAGTGAGGAAAATCAGAGAAGGAAAGAAGCTCGCACCAAGAGGGAGCATGACGCCATGGCGCATGAGGAGCGCGTTGTCACCTTGCTTCGCCAACAGAACAGTATGATCGCAGAAGGCTTCGCGTTTATGAAAGCGCAGTTTGTCGCGGTGCATCAGAGGCTAGATCAGATTGAAGCCAGTTCAAGCCGCAGAGGAGAAGATGAAGAGGAGTCTAAGGAGGCCGAGGAGTCGGAGACTGATGAGTTCTAGCTTGTGTTGTGGTAATCCCGTTTGCCTTTTCCTTGTTGTTGTTTCCTTCTTAGCCGTTGTTAGTTTGGTAGTAGTTTGTTGCTTGCTTTGTGTGCTTGTTTGTTGCTTGTTGCTTGTTGTTTAGTTAGCTTAGTAGTTGGTGTTGGTTGTCTAGTTCTTGGTTGTTGTCTAGAAGTCGGTGTTTGTGTTGAGGCTAGAGTTCTTAATGCTCAATCTATTCGTTTGTTAAACTTGCCAATCCTTGATTTGAAACGCCTTCTTTCTTGCTTTGGAATACTTCATTGCCTTGAAATCTTGTGGAATCTTTTGGAGTCTTTGACCAAAAGAGTTTGTTCTTGAACCTCTTGTCACAATGTTGTTTCTTTTCACCGTTTGCCTTTAATTCGTCGTACCCAAGCTTCGGGACGAAGCTTCTTTGAAGGGGGAGAGGATGTGACACCCCGAAATCCAAATTCAATTAAGGTATTAATTGAGTAATTAATCATATTTCAATTTGTAATTTAATTCCTTAAATTCCTGAAATTTAATAGTTGGGGACTAGTAATTGACTAGTCAACCCCAAAGTCAAAGTTGTACATTGAGCTTTGTAAGGAGTTCCCTTATTCCTTACACTTCCTTATGTTAGTAAGGGTATTCTTGACCTTTCACTTGTTGTTATTGTAACCTATCCTAGTAGACCACCTTCATTCTCACCTTACACTTTTCTAAAAATCTAGCTCCACCCTCTCTCTAAAAGTGAGTAACTTTTCTTCCAAGCCAAGTTGGAACCTTGCCAAAACTTCAAGAGTTGCTTCCAAGATTCAACCTTTCTTATATTTGGGCATCTAGGAGGGTAAGATCTAAGTTCATCTTGTGTTTTTGGTTTTATCTAAGGTGTCTTTTCTTAAAGATAGGATCTTTATGATCTTTTGGTATGTTCTTGAAGTGGGTTTGGAGGGTGAGCCTTGTGAGGAGCTTGTTGAGGTGTAAAGTGAAGTCTTTAGTCTACAAGAGGTAACCCATGCTCTACAAAACCTATTTTGCTTACCTATATGTGAATATTTCTTGGATTCTACATGTGTTTTGCTATGAAATGTGAGTGTTGATGCATGATCTTGTGAAAATGCATATTTAGAGCTTGTGTTTAGGGTTCTTGTGTGCCATTGCTTGGCATTTCCTTTGATTCAAGTCATTTTGTTGTGTTTGGTGAGATTTGGCATGTTTTGGACATGAATTTGAGTTTGGAGATGAAAATCCACGAAGTGTGGTATTGTGGTATAGGATTGTACCCGCGGGCGGAACGGCGGGTAGGAGGCCGACCCGCCGCCCACCCGCGGGGTACACTTGGTGAAAGAGCCTGTACTCGTGGGTAGGACCACGGGTAGGGGCCTACCCATGGGCCCACCCGCGGGTACAGTATGTTGGTTGTTGGGAGATTTGTTCCCCGTGATTCTTTTGACTCGGTATTTGGTCTTTTGACTTCCCGTTGTTCTTTAGTGGAACTATTTGAGTGTCTTCTTGATGTTTTGTATGTCTAGAACTATATGGTAGGATTCCATGTAGGTTTTGGTGTTTTGAATCGTGCTAAGTGTTCAACATTGTGTTTCGTTGAACCGTGATGAGTCTTGTGTGTTCTTCGAAACTATCTTTAGTTTACCCGTTTGATAAGCATGCTAGTTCAGTGTTTAAATGCTAGTGTGTGTGTTGTTTGTACCTTCCGATTGGTTGATGATAACTTGTGTTATTCATCGTTGTTGTTGTTGGGCTGTGACCCGTTCCTTGATTGAGTATGGTTTCATATCTTCGTTGTGATCCGTTGATTGATTCCTATTGTGGTGTGATGTGTGTGTGGCTTTGATATGAACCTAATCCAAGATTCAAATAAGATGGAGTATTGTCCCAAGAATGCTCTCAAAATAAAGATAGAGATGGATCAAAATACCTTAAACCTCACGAGAAACCCTTTGTCTCGAATCCTCAAAGACATGGAAGAATCCCATGTAGTTTCAAGTACCTCGATGTTGCAATCTTCAATCAACTAGAGTCGGATCTAGTTTCCTTCGATTCAAGAACGAGTTCACGAACCTAAATCTAAGGTTGAAGAAAGTAAGATTGATTCGAGTCCACGAATCAATTTGCTAATCGAGTCCACAACTAGCCACTAATTGAGTCCACAATTAGCCATAAGGTTTCTTACACAAGTGTAAAGAAAAACTTAAGAATTTTATTGAATTAAAGCCTTCCCGAAACTGATATGGATGTGCCCTATTTATAGGTATAGGGACAGCATTATAATTCTAAATACAATGGGAAAAAGAGTCCTAAACCTAATCTAGAAAACAAGTAAATAGAGTTTCATTTAGAAAGGGATTTAAGGAATCCTTTCTAAATACAAACTAGTGTTTTCTCTTTAATTCTAAACAATTTAAAATAATGATGACCACAAATAATAAAGCTGATTTGGGCCTCGGATCTTGTGATTGGCCCAATTTGTAATCTTAATGGATCTTCATTATGTTGGGCCGCATCATCCTCCCCTTCTTGAAAAATGATTCGACCTCGAATCTTATAAACATTGTCTTCGATTCGTGACATCACTTGAAACGGGCCACTATGATACTTTCCTCTATCGAATGGAATTATTATTGGAATTCCTTGATTTTTCCACCAATGATGCTTTAAGGATGTACTTTTTGGCCTTGTGATGAGCCCACTATAGACCCTTATTGGATTCCATGTGTGCTGGTTCCTATTATTCTCCCATTCTTGAAAAGGATTCGTCCTCGAATCCAAATCTTCAATGAAAGACAAAGTAGCAAGCTCGCTTTCTGTTTTATCACGCTCATGGAACTTTTTCTTGGGATGCTTGACACGAGTCGCTCCAATCATCATCCTACAATCAACAAGTAAGGCAATTAAGTCTAATAACACATCATGGAATTTAAACATTCTGGATAGTAATAGATCAGCAAAACGAGACATATTAAATTTAGCCATCTTGTTTGAATTTTCAATAAGCACAACATCTTTCCTTCTAGAGCTTAAGGCTAAACCAAACAAAAAATCCATGGAAATATCAAGTAATGTTTTAGATGTATTGTGGTGGTAAGTAGCACAATTATGAACATAAGATTCTACATCTTTTTTCTTCTTTGGCCAATGAAAATATCCATGCAAAACATCATCACTCTTTGGAAAACCAAAGTGTCCTTTATGTGAATCAACAATTAAACCATTGCCCAAAACAAAGCAAAAAGTGCCAATCCAATTAACTTTGAACCAAAACCCCTTGAGCAAGTAGTGTTTCACATAAGAAGTTTTCAAATGTGCCTTATAACTTTCCAGTGATTCCTTATCTCTATCAAACAAAGTTTTAGTAAAATCAAAATTAAGGAATCTTGGATGTATGGAGGCAAACAAATTTCTAACACATCTAGCAAGTACGTCATTAATAGAAACATGACAAAGAAATCTAGAGAATATTAATGCATGCTTTTGAAATAAAAGTGAGTAGAAAGTGACCCCCCCTTCCTTTCTCTTGCATACTATACTTTTTAGTTACCAAGAGAGGTTGCACTTTGACACCATGGGCTGGTCCTTTCCACTGTATCACTGATTGTGGTCCCTTTGTTTGGCTACAAACTGAGTTAGAGGATTGGAGTGGTGATTGTAATTCCAAACATGGAGGTTCCACTTTTATCTCATTGATTTCTTCCTTCTTTGAGGCTGGTTTGAGAGCTTGCATCAATGTCAATTGAATTTCTTCTACTTGTTTAGGATATAAACAAGGCAAGACATATGTAACTCCATTCATGTGAAACACATAAGTGTTCCTCATTCCATTAGAACTTATTCTTCTGTCAAATTGACATGGTCTACCTAACAAGATATGAGCAGCCTGCATTCGAATATTATCACACAAGATTTCATCAGAGTAACTATTAATAGATAAAGGAATAAGAGCCTGTTTGGTTATTCTAGCTTCTCCTGCATGAGTTAACAATTGAAAACGATAAGGAGTTGGGTGATCAAACTAAGGTAGCTGAACAAATTTAACCATAGCTCCACTAGCCACATTTGTGCAACTTCCATAATCTATTACCACAATACAAGCATCCTTATATTTTCAAAATATATTTTCTCTTTGAGACTCATATTCTTTTAAAGGGTGAACATTCAAAACCTCCTTAACAACAACAGTATGACTAGACTCACTGTCAGCATATTTAGAATCAGTTTTTAAAGGTATAAATGGTTCCCCCTCAACATGTTCATTGGGGGTTTCAAAATGGTCACAAACCTCATCCTCAGATTTATATTCAAGACAAGAAGTAAAATTTTCAGATTGTATTGTTATCTTAACTACCCTCTTGTTAGGGCAATCACGAGCTATGTGGCCTCTCCCATTACATCTATAACAAATCAATTCTCTATCACGTTGAGGCTTCACTGCCTCACTTATCTTTTCTTTACCTTTGTCTCGTGAATCATCTCTTGGAGGAGGACGTTCATCACGCCTTTGAGAGGTGGAACAAGTGTTGTTCCATTTTGATGCACCATTGTTGGCCTTGTACATTTTCATCTCTTTGATTTTTGCCTCAGATTCACGTGCAGCATACAAGGCATCATAAAGGGTGTCATATCTCTGAATACTCATTCCACATCGAATTTCTAAGTTCAATCCATGAACGAAACGAGCAATAGTTTTTGCCTCTTCTTCATGCATGTTTCCCTGTTCAAGCAAAATATTTATAGTTTGGTAGTACTCATCAACTGACGTTTTTCCTTGCACTGTTCCCTGCAATTTTCTTTCAAGATCATAGAAAAAAAAAATTTAGGACGAAAGGATAGGCGCATATCTTCCCTCACTTGAACCCAAGATTCATAGGGAATAAAATTAGCAACTCTCTCTCTATTTCTTTTTCGCCACCAAGACAAAGCATACCCCTTAAAAGATGTAGCAACTAGCCTAATTTTTGTAAGATCAGAATATTGTTTTAAATAAAAAAGAGTTTCAACAACATTCTCCCATTCTATGTATTCGGTTGGTCCTTTCTCATCGGTAAAGTTAGGAATTTCATTTTTAATGTTTCCTAACTCCGCATTATGCTGCTGGTTCCTTTGACATCTAGGATCCACTCTTCCTGCTGGTGGCAGGTGTCGCTCATCATTGTGTGGTGGTTGCACTTGCTGTGAGCGTTGCTCCAAATTATTCATTCGTTTGAGTAACCTGTCTATCTTTTGTTCTAATGTCTAGGGCAGGTTTGGAACTTGTTCAACCATCTGTATAGGAAAAAAAATCTAAAAACAAGAAGATGTGTTAGTAGACACGTTAGTGAAACCAAAAAGTTGGCTCGCTCCCTCACTATTCTCAGCTCGCAGGTAAGAGGTGGATTATATAGCTCTGGGGGTGCACTACACACTCTTACAAACACACACTCCACTCGTGTATCACTCCAAGTGGCAGATACTCTCACAAGCCTTTTTCCAAAAAGGAAAATTCTAGTCTAGAACTCAAGTTGATATGGATTCAACCTCAAAGTTCAAGAAAACGTACCTTGGAAAACTTCACAAGTCTTTGAGAGTAAGGTGTATTGCGAGGTAGGTAATAAAATTGAGAGCAAGAAGGAAAGAAAAAGGACAATACAAGCAAAGAAACTAAGCAAGATTTGAAAGAAAAAGGGAAGCAAAGAAAGAAGTATGGCAGAAAGATACGCAGGACCAATATCAGTAGATAGACACAAATAGAATGTAATAGGGGTGCAAGTGTACCACAACCAAGAATATATCAAGAACTCCTTCCAACCTTATACTTTTCCCCTTCCTTATCACTCCAAATTTCTCCTACCAACCAAATTCTTTCCCCAACCTTATTCTTCTTCTTTATTGCTTTCTCTTTTTTTGGTTTTTTTTTTTTCAACTTTCTTGGTTTTTTTGATTTTTTTGATAAGTAACCTCCAAATAACTATTGTAAATATCAACAAAAATTTCGGACCAAAAGGATCCACACAACCCCTTCAAAACAGAATCAAAAATTTCAAGAATCACCCAGAAAAATTGAAACGCTGCCCTTACTTCGAAGATCAATATCTCAATCACCGTAAGGAAGTAGCAAGTTTATAATATATCAATAGAATTCCCCAGAAGAGATCTATAACATATCAAAATTTCAGATAATTCTAAACAGTAGATCTCGAGATATAGGTCATTCTTTGAAACTGGTCACAGAACGCGGAAATTTGGACAGGGTGTGATTGCGACGTGATTGCGCGTAAATGCGCTTTGGATATAGGTAAGGGTGAGATGGGATTGTTTTCTTGACTGAATTTTTGGAAATATGGTGCTTAGGAGGTATGAGGTATCGTTGATATTGGATATGGAAAAAGGAAAACTCTTTCTGGATCGGTTTTCAGGAATCTAAAGAACATGTATCAAGAGTCAAGAAAATAATCAAGAATGCTAAGGAAAATTTTTTTGGGGGGTTTTTTAATGAATTAGACACGAAAAAAAGTAGTATATAAGATAAGAACGAGATAAACCTAGGGAACCAAAGAAATCAAATTTCTAACGATAATGAGATAAACCTAGGCTTTGAATACCAAATTGATATGAACCTAATCCAAGATTCAAATAAGATGGAGTATTGTCCCAAGAATGCTCTCAAAATAAAGATAGAGATGGATCAAAATACCTTAAACCTCATGAGAAACCCTTTGTCTCGAATCCTCAAAGACTTGGAAGAATCCCATGTAGTTTCAAGTACATCGATGTTGCAATCTTCAATCAACTAGAGTCGGATCTAGTTTCCTTCGATTCAAGAACGAGTCCACGAACCTAAATCTAAGGTTGAAGAAAGTAAGATTGATTCGAGTCCACGAATCAATTTGCTAATCAAGTCCACGACTAGCCACTAATTGAGTCCACAATTAGCCATAAGGTTTCTTACACAAGTGTAAAGAAAAACTTAAGAATTTTATTGAATTAAAGCCTCCCCGAAACTGATATGGATGTGCCCTATTTATAGGTATAGGGGCAGCATTATAATTCTAAATACAATGGGAAAAAGAGTCCTAAACCTAATCTAGAAAACAAGTAAATAGAGTTTCATTTAGAAAGGAATTTAAGGAATCCTTTCTAAATACAAACTAGTGTTTTCTCTTTAATTCTAAACAATTTAAAATAATGATGACCATAAATAATAAAGCTGATTTGGGCCTCAGATCTTTTGATTGGACCTCTATATTTTCTTCAGTTCCTATGTGTTTCTTGAGTTGTGAGACATGGAATACTGAATGAATTCTTGCTTGTGGTGGTAGCTCGAGGCGGTATGCAACTTTCCCTATTTTTTTCCAAGATATTGAATGGACCATAATAGCGTTGTGCTAGTTTGTTAGAGCTTCTACGTGCTACTGATATCTGTCTATATGGTTGTAGACGAAGTCAGACCTTATCTCCTACTGAAAATTCCACTTCGCTTCTTTTGGCATTGGCTTTTTGGGCCATGTGATGCTGAGCTTCCCGAAGATTGTGTTTCAGTTGCCTTATCAATCTATCACGATCCAACAATAATTCATCTAGTGCTTGCACTGTTGTTGTGTCTTTTGTATACGGTGCTAAGGTGGGTGGTGGTATTCCATATAGTGCTTGAAATGGAGTTATTTTAATGCTGCTGTGGTAACTTGTATTGGCGCAAAATTCTGCCCATCCCAAGTATGACGTCCAATTGGTTGGTTTGATGTGAGCAAAAGCCCTTAAGTATTGCTCTAAGCCTCGATTCATTACTTCTGTCTGCCCGTCGGTCTGTGGATGGTATGATGTGCTTCTCTTCAGTGTTGTGCCACTTAGTGTGAATAATTCATCCCAAAATTTGCTTAAGAAAATTGGGTCTCGATCTGAGACGATTGTTGCAGGGAAACCGTGATGTTTTGCCACTATTTCTATAAATACATTAGCTGCTTTCTGTGCACTGAATTGGTGTGGTAATGTCCCAAAGTGCACATATTTAGTAAGCCTATCCACAACTACCATGATGGTTCCTTGTCCTCGTGATGTCGGTAATCCTGTTATGAAGTCCATGGTTACATTTTCCCAAACTCTCGAAGGAACTGGGAGTGGTTGGAGTAGTCCTGCAGGGGGTTGTGTTGAATATTTGGTTTGTTGGCATACTTGGCAGGCTGCAATGAACTTTTTCACATCTTCCCTCATGTTTGTCCAATGAAAATTAGCTGCAAGCCGTACCAGTGTGCGGGTTACCCCTGTGTGACCTGCCATTGGGGTTGAATGGAACTCTTGTAGTATGTGAGATTTCATCTTAGAGTTTGCTCCGATGCAATATCGACCTTTATAGAAAGCTAAGCCCTCTTTGATTTCATAATGATTAGGTAGTCTCCCTTCTGTATTTTTTTGGTGAAGTTGTAGTATGTCAGGTTCTGAATTATTTTCCTTTCGTATGGTCTCTAGAAGTTCTGGGATTGGTTTACTTACTGTGAGGAATACTTCCCCATACGATGTGTTCGGAGTTGTCTCTTCTTCTCTCCTTGAAAGAGCATCTGCTACTTTATTATTATTGCCAGGTTTGTACTCTATTTTGAAATTATACCCCATTAATTTTCTAACGTAGTGCTGTTGAGTTGGGGTTTGCACTACTTGTTGTAACAACTCCTTTAAGCTCTTTTGGTCTGTGCGGATGGTGAAAAATCTCCCAAGTAGGTACTGTCTCCATTTTTGTACCGCTTCTATAATGGCAAAAAGCTCCCTGTTATATGTTGATGAGTTTCTTAAGCGTAATCCCAACTTTTTGCCAAAAAAAGCAATTGGTCTGTCGTCCTGCACAAGAATTGCTCCGATGCCTTCATTAGATGCATCTATTATGTGACCAAGATATTCGATAGAAGTTTGACAAAATCTGCACTTGCTCAACTTTAAGTAGAATGCATATTGTTTTAATGTGCCAAGCACTTCTTGTAGGTGGTAAATATGATCCTCCAGTGTTTGGCTATAAACCAAGATGTCATCAAAGAACACGATTACAAATTTTCTCAAGAATTGGTGGAGCATGCGGTTCATAGTTGCTTGGAAGGTAGACGGGGCATTCATTAACCCGAAAGGCATGACAAGAAACTCGTAATGTCCTTCGTGGGTTCGAAAGGCGGTTTTATATATGTCCCGGTCATGCATCCTTATTTGATGATAGCCCGCTCTAAGATCTAATTTTGTAAACACCATTGCTTGGCCTAATTCATCAAAGAGCTCATCTGCAGTAGGAATAGGAAATTGGTCGCGTACTGTTGCAGCGTTCAAGGCTCTATAATCTACACAGAACCTGTAGGTCCCATCTTTCTTTTTTACGAGTAGGACTGGTGATGAGAAAGGGCTTTGACTAGGTCGAATAACTCCTTGATCTAGCATTTCTGTAACAAGCTTCTCAATTTCTTTTTTTTGGAAGTGTGGGTAGCGATATGGGCGAACATTGATTGGCTTGGTTCCCGGATTTAAATGAATCCTGTGATTGAAAAATATATGTGGGGGTAGCGTAGCAGGTGTTTGGAATAGTTTCTCATGCTGTTGAAGTACTGTTATAATTTCTGGTGGTATATCTGTAGGGAATTCTACCGCTTCTATAGATTTTTCAGTATTATTTTCTTTTGGCGGGGATTCAGGACCACGTATTAAGAGTAACTCATAGAGTTCCAGTATTTCCCTTGTTACTACTGGAGCTTCTAACTGATTCAGAGTTATTTCTTGTGGTGTCAATGAATGATTTCCTTGCAATTTAATCTGGTGGCCTTTCCATTCAAACTCTATGGACACATTAGCATAGTCATGCTCAACTTTTCCAAGTCCCCGTAACCATTGAATTCCCAATACCATGTCTGGGCCTTGAATTGGAAGTACAAAGAAGTCTACCAAGAATTCAGTGCCTTGTAGTGTCAATGATACTTTTTTGCAGCTGTGGGTACAAGCTAGAGAATCTCCGTTACCAACATATACCCGAAATGGTGTGACCTTCAAAGTATGTAACTGTAATTGCTCAGCAATTTTGGGTTGCACAAAGTTATGGGTGCTGCCACTATCTATTAAAATCTGTAACTTTCGGCCATTAACTTCTCCCAAAAGTTTAAGCGATCTGGGATTACCCGGGCCTGCCAATGAGTTTAGACTGGAAATATCTCCTGTGATTATGTCATCTTGTCCATGCACTATGATTTCTTCTGCTAAGATTGGATCTTCTATATCATCATCTTCTGTCCCCATTAACATTAGAAATCTGGTTCGACACCTATGATTGGTTGACCAACGTTGGTCACAGTTGTAGCAGATACCTTTCTCTCGTTTTTTCCTGCATTTCTGCAGGTGTTAATCGTTTAATGGGGAGATTTTGTGTTGATTGAGTTGAGGGTGGTAAAGCTAAGGCTGTTGTCTCCCTTTTGTCTTGGTTCGATGATTGTGTTATAATCGGGGCTGACCGTGTAGTGTTTGCAGATGGTATTTGGCGTTGTTGCCACCTTAAGGGTGCTCGTGCATGTTGGAGTTCAGCCTGAATTTCTTCCAATTTTGCTTCATATTCTCGAGCAAGATCAAAAGCTTCCATCAATGTTGTTGGTCGTGCCATCTGCACTTCTCGTCGAATAAGTGGTTTAAGCCCTGCGATGAACATAGAAATAAGGATATGTTCTGCAATCCCTGTAACTTTATTCATTAATTGTTCAAATTCTGCTTGATAGGTAGTGACTGTGGTTTGCTGTGTCAATTTTGACAATTTTCCTTGGGAATCCTCAAAACGAGACTCGTCGAACCGCTTTGTGATATTCTGTAGAAATTCCTTCCATGTAGTTAACATTCCATTCCTTTTCATCCATTGATACCACCCAGAAGCATTCCCTTCCATTGTGAATCCTGTTACTCGCAATCGCTGTGTGTCGGGTGTATCATAAAAATCAAAATATTCTTGAATTCTAAATATCCAACCATGAGGATCTGAGCCATCAAAGCGAGGTAACTCAAGTTTCATATGAAATTGTTGAGTCCCTTGGCCACTCTCCGGTTGCAAAGATGGTTGTAGATGAGTATCAGGTGGAGGTCCTAAAATTCCATGTGTTTGAGGTTGCACTGCTGCATTTTTATTTGTTGTTACCATCGTTTCCAACCGTGACACGGAGGTAATGAGTTGTTGAATGAGTTGGTGATTTGTAACAGTTTGTCTATCAAAATTTTCTTGCAATTCAGCAATTGCCTGCTCCCAAGGACGAGTTGTTGATGTAGATTGGTTGTCTGACATAATGGAGTAAGATTACAGTTTTGAGTGTGTAAAAGAACAAGAAAGATGAGTTCGATGCAATGAAAGCACCAATTGATACGAACCCGTATCAAGCCGGCACTGCTTTGAGTGGATGCAGACTCCAAAGATGGAGTTAGGGGAGGGGAAAATTAGAGAGAGAGAGAGGGAGAGAAAGGGAGAGAGATTTCAGAGGAGGAAGATGATAGTAGAGAAGAAAAAGATAATAATAATTCGCATGTCTTTCCCCTAGCATGTAGGGTGATTATATACTAAGTTACTCCTAATCCAAGATTGAAATAAGATGGAGTATTGTCCCAAGAATGCTCTCAAAATAAAGATAGAGATGGATCAAAATACCTTAAACCTCACGAGAAACCCTTTGTCTCGAATCCTCAAAGACTTGGAAGAATCCCATGTAGTTTCAAGTACCTCGATGTTGCAATCTTCAATCAACTAGAGTCGGATCTAGTTTCCTTCGATTCAAGAACGAGTCCACGAACCTAAATCTAAGGTTGAAGAAAGTAAGATTGATTCGAGTCCACGAATCAATTTGCTAATTGAGTCCACGACTAGCCACTAATTGAGTCCAAATTAGCCATAAGGTTTCTTACACAAGTGTAAAGAAAAACTTAAAAATTTTATTGAATTAAAGCCTCCACGAAACTGATATGGATGTGCCCTATTTATAGGTATAGTGGCAGCATTATAATTCTAAATACAATGGGAAAAAGAGTCCTAAACCTAATCTAGAAAACAAGTAAATAGAGTTTCATTTAGAAAGGGATTTAAGGAAACCTTTCTAAATACAAACTAGTGTTTTCTCTTTAATTCTAAACAATTTAAAATAATGATGACCACAAATAATAAAGCTGATTTGGGCCTCGGATCTTGTGATTGGCCCAATTTGTAATCTTAATGGATCTTCATTATGTTGGGCCGCATCATCCTCCCCTTCTTGAAAAATGATTCGACCTCGAATCTTATAAACATTGTCTTCGATCCGTGACATCACTTGAAACGGGCCACTATAATACTTTCCTCTATCGAATGGAATTATTATTGGAATTCCTTGATTTTTCCACCAATGATGCTTTAAGGATGTACTTATGGGCCTTGTGATGAGCCCACTATAGACCCTTATTGGATTCCATGTGTACTGGTTCTTATTATTCTCCCCTTCTTGAAAAGGATTCGTCCTCGAATCCAAATCTTCAATGAAAGACAAAGTAGGAAGCTCACTTTCTGTTTTATCACGCTCATGGAACTCATTGAACTTCTTCTTGGGATGCTTGACACGAGTTGCTCCAATCTTCATCCTACAATAAACAAGTAAGGCGATTAAGTCTAATGACACAGCATGGAATTTAAACATTCTGAATGGAAGTAGTTCAACAAAATTAGACATATTAAATTTAGCCATTTTGTTTGAATTATCAACAAGCACAACATCTTTCCTCCTAGAGCTTAAGGCTAAACCAAACACAAAATCCATGGAAATATCAAGTAATGATTTAGATGCATTGTGGTGGTAAGTAGCACAATTATGAACATAAGATTCTACATCTTTTTTCTTATTTGGCCAATGAAAATATCCACGCAAAACTTCACCATTCTTTGGAAAACCAAATTGTCCCTTATGTGAATCAATAATTAAACCATTGCTCAAATCCAAGCAAAAAGTGTCAATCCCATTGACTTTGAACCAAAACTCCTTGAGCAAGTAGTATTTGCCATAAGAAGATTTCAAATGTGCCTTATAACTTTCCAGTGATTCCTTATCTCTATCAAATAATGTTTTAGTAAAATCAAAGTTAAGGAATCTCGGATGTATGGATGCAAACAAATTTCTAACACATCTAGCAAGTAGATCATTAATAGAAACATGGCAAACAAATCTAGAGAATTTTAATGCATGCTTTTGAAATAAAAGTGAGTAAATAGTTACTCCCCTTCTTTTCTCTTGCTTAATATCCTTTGTAGTGACCAAGAGAGGTTGCACTTTGACACATTGGGCTGGTTCATTCCACTGTATCACTGATTGTGGTCCCTTTGTTTGGCTACAAACTGAGTTAGAGGATTGGAGTGGTGATTGCAATTCCAAACATGGAGGTTCCACTTTTCTCTCTTTGATATCTTCTTTCTTTCAGGCTGGTTTGAGAGCTTGCATCAATGTCAATTGAATTTCTTCTACTTGTTTAGGATACAAACGAGGCAAGACATATGTAACTCCATTCATGTGAAACACATAAGTGTTCCTCATTCCATTAGAACTTATTCTTCTGTCAAATTGACATGGTCTACCTAACAAGATATGAGCAGCCTGCATTCGAATATTATCACACAAGATTTCATCAGAGTAACTGTTAATAGATAAAGGAATAAGATCCTGTTTGGTTACTCTAGCTTCTCCTGCATCAGTTAACCATTGCAACCAATAAGCATTTGGATGATTAAGCAAAGGTAACTGGAGAAATTTACCCATAACTGCACTAGCCATATTTGTGCAACTTCTAGAATCTATTACCATAGCACAAGCATTCTCTCTAATTGCCCCTTTAGTACAAAATATATTTTCTCTTTGAGACTCATCTTCTTTTAAAGGGTGAACATTCAAAACCTCCTTAACAACAACAGTATGACTAGACTCACTAGCAACATATTTAGAATCAGAATCTAAAGGTATGAATGGTTCTCCCTCAACATGTTCATTGAGAGTTTCAAAATGGTCACATACCTCATCCTTAGACTTATATTCAAGACAAGAAGCAAAATTTTCAGATTGTTTTGTTATCTTAACTACCCTCTTGTTAGGGCAATCACGAGCTATGTGGCCTCTCCCATTACATCTATAACAAATCAATTCTCTATCATGTTGAGGCCTCACTGCCTCACTTACCTTTTCCTTACCTTTGTCTCGTGAATCATCTCTTGGAGGCGGATGTTCATCACGCCTTTGAGGGGTGGAACAAGTGTTGTTCCATCTTGATGCACCATTTTTGGACTTGTACATTTTCATCTCTTTGATTTTTGCCTCAGATTCACGTGCAGCATACAGGGCATCATAAAGGGTGTCATATCTCTGAGTACTCATTCCACACCGAATTTCTATGTTCAATCCATGTACGAAACGAGCAACAATTTTTGTCTCTTCTTCATGTATGTCTCCCTGTTTAAGCAAAATACTTATAGTTTGGTAGTACTCATCAACTGACTTATTTCCTTGCACCGTTCCCTGCAATTTTCTTTCAAGATCATAGAAAAAAAATTTAGGACGAAAGGTTAGACGCATATCTTCCCTCACTTGAACCCAAGATTCATAGGGAATAAAATTAGCAACTCTCCCTCTATTTCTTTTTCGCCACCAAGATAATGCATACCCCTTAAAAGATGTAGCAACTAGCCTAATTTTTGTAAGATCGGAATAGTGCTTTAAATAAAAAAGAGTTTCAATAGCATTCTCCCATTTTATGTATTCAGTAGGTCCTTTCTCACCAATGAAGTTAGGAATTTTATGTTTAATGTTTCCTAACTCCGCATTACGCTGTGGGATCCTTTGACATCTAGGATCCACTCTTCCTGCTGGTGGCAGGTGTCGCTCATCATTGTGTGGTGGTTGCACTTGTTGGGAGCGTTGCTCCAAAATATTCATTCGTTTGAGTAGCCTGTCTATCTTTTGTTCTAATGTCTGGGGAAGGTTTGGAACTTGATTAGCCATCTGTATAGGAAAAAAAATATCTAAAAAAAAACAAGAAGATGTGTGAGTAATCACGTTAGTGAAACCAAAAAGTTGGCTCGCTCCCTCACTATTCTCAGCTCGCAGGTAAGAGGTGGATTATATGGCTCTGGTGGTGTACTACACACTCTTACAAACACACACTCCACTCGTGTATCGCTCAAGGTGGCAGATACTCTCACAAGCCTTTTTCCAAAAAGGAAAATTCTAGTCCGGAACTCAAGGTGATATGGATTCAACCTCAAAGTTCAAGAAAACGTACCTTGGAAAACTTCACAAGCCTTTGAGAGTAAGGTGTATCGCGAGGTAGGTAATAAAATTGAGAGCAAGAAGCAAAGAAAAAAGGACAATACAAGCAAAGAAACTAAGCAAGATTTGAAAGAAAAAGAGGAAACCAAAGAAGGAAGTATGGCAGAAAGATATAAAGACCAATATCTAAAGGTAGAGACAAATAGAATATAAAAGAGGTTCACGTGACCACAACCAATTAGGAATCTATCAAGAACTCCTTCCAACCTTATACTTTTCCCCTTCCTTGTCCCTCCAAAATTCTCCTACCAGCCAAATTCTTTCCCCAACCTTATTCTTCTTCTTTATAGCTTTCTCATTTTTTTGCTTTTTTTTTTTTTTCAACTTTCTTGATTTTTTTTTTTGATTTTTTTGATAAGTAACCTCCAAATAAATACTGTAAATATAAAAAAAAAAAATTCGGACCAAGAGGATCCACACAACCCCTTCAAAACAAAATCAAGAATTTCAACAATCCCCCAGAAAAATAAAAACGATGCCCTTACTTCGATGATCAATATCTCAATGACCATAAGGAATTTGCAAGTGTATAATATATCAATAGAACGCCCCAGAAGAGATCTAAAACATATCAAAATTTCAGATAAACTAAGCGGTGGATCTCGAGATATATGTCATTCTTTGAAACTGGTCACAGAACGCGGAAATTTGGACAGGGTGTGATTGCGACGTGATTGCGCGTAAATGCGCTTTGGATATAGGTAAGGGTGAGATGGGGTTGTTTTCCTGACAGAATTTGTGGTAATATGGTGCTTAGGAGGTGTGAGGTCTCGTTGATATTGGATGGGAAAAAAGGAAAACTTTTTCGGGATAGGTTTTCAAGAAACTAAAGAACATGTATTAAGATTCAAGAAAATAATCAAGAATGCAAAGGAAAATTTTTTGGGGTGTTTTTAATGAATAAGACATGAATAAAAGTAGTATGTAAGATAAGAATGAGATAAACCTAGGGAACCAAAAAACCAAATTTCTAATGATAATGAGATAAACCTAGGCTCTGAATACCAAATTGATATGAACCTAATCCAAGATTCAAATAAGATGGAGTATTGCCCCAAGAATGCTCTCAAAGTAAAGATAGAGATGGATCAAAATACCTTAAACCTCACGAGAAACCCTTTGTCTCGAATCCTCAAAGACTTGGAAGAATCCCATGTAGCTTCAAGTACCTTGATATTGCAATCTTCAATCAACTAGAGTCGGATCTAGTTTCCTTCGATTCAAGAACGAGTCCACGAACCTAAACCTAAGGTTGAAGAAAGTAAGATTGATTCGAGTCCACGAATCAATTTGCTAGTCGAGTCCACGACTAGCCACTAATTGAGTCCACAATTAGCCATAAGGTTTCTTACACCAGTGTAAAGAAAAACTTAAGAGTTTTATTGAATTGAAGCCTGTTTGAAACTGATATGGATGTGCCCTATTTGTAGGTATAGGGCAGCATTGTAATCTAAATACAATGGGAAAAAGAGTCCTAAACCTAATCTAGAAAACATGTAAATAGAGTTTTATTTAGAAAAGGATTTAAGGAATCCTTTCTAAATACAACTAGTGTTTTCTCTTTTATGCCATTCAATTTAAATTAATGATGACAAAAAATAATAGGGCTGATTTGGGCCTAATTTAATCACCAAAATCAGCACTTAAACAATTATAAAAAGCCTTAAAATCTTCTTCATCTTTTGCAAATGGGCTTGACTTGGATTTCCACCATCTTTGAATATCACCAATGAAGAGTTGTCTTAATCGTTTGGACTTGGGCCTTGTGATCGGCCCAATTGGTACTCTTGATGGATCTTCATTATGTTGGGCCGCATCATAAAATGTGCCATTTTTGAGAACCTGTCAACAACAACAAAAATAGAGTCATGTCCCCGAACAGTTCTCGGCAATCCCAACACAAAATCCATTGACAGATCTTCCCATGGATGAGAGGCTACAGGCAAAGGAGTATACAAACCATGAGGTTGTACTTAGGACTTAGCCTGTTTGCAGGTAACACAACTATCACAAACTCTGTGCACGTCACGTTTCATTTTGGGCCAATAAAAATGGTCCTTCAATATCTCGAGAGTTTTCAAGACTCCAAAATGATCCATGAGTACATGAGCTTCTTTAAGAAGCAGCTGTCTCATGGAACACGAAGGAATACATAACCTGCCTTTCCTGAACAGAAAACCGTCATTCAAAGAGTACTCACCAAATTTTCCCTCTAAACATGCATTAAAACTTGCTCCAAAATCAATGTCAGAGTTATAAAGTTCTTTCAAATGCTCAAAGCCTAAAACCCTAGAATGTAGAGACGTGAGTAAAGCACATCTCCTAGACAAAGCATCAGCAACAACATTATCCTTCCCATGTTTGTATTTTATGGAATATGCAAAAGACTCAATAAATTCAACCCATTTCGCGTGTCTCTTATTAAGTTTACCTTGACCTCTTAGATACTTCAATGATTCATGGTCAGTATGTATAGCAAACTCTTTTGGACGCAAGTAATGCTCCCAATGCTCTAAAGCACGCACTAAAGCAAAGAACTCCTCATAAGTAGGATAATTTAGGTAAGCCCCATTTAACTTCTCGCTAAAGTATGCTACGGGTTTACCCCCCTGCATTGGTACAGCGCCTATTCCTACTCCGGAAGCATCACAATCTATCTCAAAAACAGCATCAAAATTAGGCAAACCAAGAATAGGTGCCTTACACAATCTTTCTTTTAACTCATTAAAGGCATTCTCTTGCTTTTCACCCCACTCAAAGCCAACGTTCTTTTTAATCACCTCAGTTAGCGGTGCACCAATTGAGCTAAAGTCTTTCACAAATCGGTGATAAAAACTCACTAATCCGTGAAAGCTTTTTACCTCGCTAACCGTCTTCGGTGTAGGCCATTGCTGGATAGCCTCAATTTTAGCACTATCAGCCTCAATCCCGTTGGCATTGACAATATAGCCAAGGAAATGTACCGACGAAGTGCAAAACTCACATTTTTCTTAGATTAGCATACAGTTTATATTTCCTCAAAGAAGAAAACACTTCCTTAAGAAGTCTAACATGCTCATTAAGACTCTTGCTATAAATAAGTATGTCATCAAAATAAACAACAACACTTTTCCCAAGGAAATCTCGTAAAACTTCATTCATGAGTCTCATAAAGGTACTAGGTGTGTTAGTCAGGCCGAACAGCATAACAAGCCATTCATATAGACCCTGTTTAGTCTTGAAGGTTGTTTTCCATTCGTCCCCTCCCTTAATTCTTATTTGATGATACCCAGAATGCAAATCAATCTTAGAAAAATAACAAGCACCAAATAATTCATCAAGCATGTCATCTAAACGGGGTATAGGGAAACGATATTTGACAGTTATTTTGTTAATTGCGCGACAATCAACGTACATTCGCCATGACCCATCTTTTTTGGGTACTAGCAAAACTGGAACGGCACACAGCTTAGGCATTCCCGGATTTTCTCTTTGGCCAAGAGTTCATTAACTTGCTTTTGGATTTCCTTAGTCTCCTCCGGGTTACATCGGTAGGCAGGCCTATTCGGTAATGGCATTCCTGGCACCAAGTCAATTTGGTGTTCAATCCCCCTCAACGGTGGTAAACCGGCAGGAAGTTCTTCCGGACAAACATCTTTGAATTCCTGCATTAAAGAAGTTATTGCCTCGGGCAAATGACTAGGATTAGTAGTACCCTCGTTGGGTCCTTTATACAACAAAAGAAAAACTTGCCTCCCCGCTCTTATTACTTTTTCAACATCTCTCTTTTTCCCAATGAAATTTTTCTTTGTTTTTTCTTTTTCCTCACTTTTATTTTTCTCTGTTTTGCTTCCTCTTTCCTTTTCAACACTCTGTTCACTATTTTTTTCAATTCTTTTTTCATTTTTCTCTCTTTCCCTCATTTTCTGAAGGTCATCATGAATTTGTCGCGGAGTCATTGGGGTTAAGGTGATCTTCTTGCCTCGGTGCTCAAACATGTACTTGTTATAATAACCATCATGGATCACCTTCATATCAAACTGCCACAGCCTCCCTAGAAGAATGTGAGCTGCGTCCATGGGCACTACGTCACAAAGGATCTCATCCCCAACCTTATTCTTCTTCTTTATTGCTTTCTCTTTTTTTGTTTTTTTTTTTTCACCTTTCTTGATTTTTTTTGATAAATAACCTCCAAATAACTACTGTAAATATCAAAAAAAATTTCAGACCAAGAGGATCTACACAACTCCTTCAAAACAGAATCAAAAATTTCAAGAATCACCCAGAAAAATAGAAACGCTACCATTACTTCGAAGATCAATATCTCAATGACTGTAAGGAATTAGCAAGTGTATAATATCTCAATAAAATGCCCCAGAAGAGATATACAACATATCAAAATTTCAGATAAAAATAACAAGTCGATCTCGAGATATAGGTCATTATTTGAAACTGGTCACAGAACGCGGAAATCTGGACAGGGTGTGATTGCAACGTTATTGCGCGTAAATGCGCTTCGGATATAGGTAAGGGTGAGATGGGATTGTTTTCTTGACAGAATTTGTGGTAATATGGTGCTTAGGAGGTGTGAGGTATCGTTGATATTGGATAGGAAAAAAGGGAAAACTCTTTCAGGATAGGTTTTCAAGAAACTAAAGAACATGTATAAAGATTCAAGAAAATAATCAAGAATGCAAAGGAAATTTTTTTTGGGGTTTTTTAATGAATAAGACACTAAAAAAAGTAGTATGTAAGACAAGAACGAGATAAACCTAGGGAATCAAAGAAACCAAATTTCTAATGATAATGAGATAAACCTGGCTCTGAATACCAAATTGATATGAACCTAGTCCAAGGTTCAAATAAAGATGGAGTATTGTCCCAAGATTACTCTCAATGCAAAGATAGAGATGGATCAAAATACCTTAAACCTCACGAGAAACCCTTTTGTCTCGAATCCTCAGAGACTTGGAAGAATCCCATTATAGCTTCAAGTACCTCGATGATGCAATCTTCAATCAACTAGAGTCGGATCTAGTTTCCTTCGATTCAAGAACGAGTCCACGAACCTAGATCTAAGGTTGAAGAAAGGAAGATTGATTCGAGTCCACGAATCAATTTGCTAGTCGAGTTCACGATTAGCAACTAATTGAGTCCACAATTTGCCATAAGGTTTCTTACACAAGTGTAAAGAAAAACTTAAGAATTTTATTGAATTAAAGCTTCTCGAAACTGATATGGCTGTGCCCTATTTATAGGTATAGGGGCAGCATTATAATCCTAAATACAATGGGAAAAAGAGTCCTAAACCTAATCTAGAAAACAAGTAAATAGAGTCCTATTTAGAAAGGAATTTAAGGAATCCTTTCTAAATACAAACTAGTCTTTTCTCTTTTATGCCAAACAATTTAAAATATAAATAATAGGGCTGATTTGGGCCTAATTTAATCCCCAAAATCAGCACTTGAAGAATTATAAAAAGCCTTTAGTTCTTCTTCATCTTTTGCAATTGGGCTTGACTTGGATTTCCACCATTTTTGAACATAACCAATGAAGAGTTATCTTAATTATTTGGACTTGAGCCCTGTGATTGGCCCAATTGGTACTCTTAATGGATTTTCATTATGTTGGGTTGCATCATCCTCCCCTTCTTGAAAATGATTCGACCTCGAATCTTGTAAGCATTGTCTTCGATCCATGATATCACTTGAAATGGGCCACTATAATACTTTCCTCTATCGAATGGTATTATTATTGGACTTTCTTGTTTCTTCCACCAATGATGCTTTAAGGACGTAGTTATGGGCCTTGTGATGAGTCCACTATAGACCCTTATTGGATTCTAATAGGATCCACCACACATGGAATCCAATAAGGGTCTATAGTGGACTCATCACAAGGCCCATAACTACGTCCTTAAAGCATCATTGGTGGAAGAAACAAGAAAGTCCAATAATAATACCATTCGATAGAGGAAAGTATTATAGTGGCCTATTTCAAGTGATATCATGGATCGAAGACAATGCTTACAAGATTCGAGGTCGAATCATTTTCAAAAGGGGAGGATGATGCCGATCCATTATGAGTACCAATTGGGCCAATCACAAGGCCCAAGTCCAAATAATTAAGATAACTCTTCATTGGTTATGTTCAAAGATGGTGGAAATCCAAATCAAGCCCAATTGCAAAAGATGAAGAAGAACTAAAGGCTTTTTATAATTCTTCAAGTGCTGATTTTGGGGATTAAATTAGGCCCAAATCAGCCCTATTATTTATATTTTAAATTGTTTGGCATAAAAGAGAAAAGACTAGTTTGTATTTAGAAATGATTCCTTAAATTCCTTAAGTTTGTAAAGAAAAACTTAAGAATTTTATTGAATTAAAGCTTCTCGAAACTGATATGGATGTGCCCTATTTATAGGTATAGGGCAGCATTGTAATCCTAAATACAATGGGAAAAAGAGTCTTAAACCTAATCTAGAAAGCAAGTAAATATAGTCCTATTTAGAAAGGGATTTAAGGAATCCTTTTCTAAATACAAAAAGAGTCCTAAACCTAATCTAGAAAGCAAGTAAATATAGTCCTATTTAGAAGGGGATTTAAGGAATCCTTTCTAAATACAAACTAGTGTTTTCTCTTTAATTCCAAACAATTTAAAATAATGATGACCACAAATAATAAAGCAGATTTGGGCCTTGGATCTTGTGATTGGCCCAATTTGTACTCTTAATGGATCTTCATTATGTTGGGCCGCATCATCCTCCCCTTCTTGAAAAATGATTCGACCTCGAATCTTCTAAACATTGTCTTCGTTCTGTGACATCACTAGAAACGGGCCACTTATAATACTTTCCTCAATCAAATGGAATTTTTATTGGACTTTCTTGTTTATTCCACCATTGATGCTTTAAGGATGTAGTTATGGGCCTTGTGATGAGCCCACTATTTACCCTTACTGGATTCCATGTGTAGTTGTTCCTATTAGCTCCCGCCATCAATTATTAAATTACATACCTTACCATGAACAAAACACCTTGAGTGAAAGATGTTTTCACGTTGACTTTCATCCCCGGTGGCTTGGATGTTGAGCATCCGCCTTACCATCAAGGCATCTCCCTCAACTGGTCCCTCCAAAACTTCTTCATTATCAGTTTCAAGTAGTTCCCCCTCACGTGATTCAGATTCCTCTTCGGTCTCCTCCTTGGAATCACTTTGCTCGGAATCAGTAACAATCCTCCCTTTCTTGATTGTCATATTCACCTTGTTTGGACAAACTTTTGCAATATGGCCTCTTCCTTGACATTTGAAACATGTGATGTTACGTGGCCTAGAGTTTCCTTCGGCAATCTCCTTACCTTTTTGGTCTCTAGACTCCTTGGGTTTACCATTGCCATTCCTTGTCTGGAATCTCTCCTTGGCACCCTCCTTACTCTTCCAAGAGGAAGAACTCATGTGGAACTGGTTTTTCTTTCTTTGCAAAGACTGCTCCACCATCGTGGCTATTTGTACTAGCTTAGCATACTCCACATAATGTTGCCTCTCAACTTCTTCTCGAATTTCTGCATTCAAGCCTCTAAGGAACCGGGCCATGGACCTCTCGGTCTTTTCATCTATGTTAAGCCTGATCATGAGCTTCTCCATCTCTTGATTGTAGTCAGCAACACTTCTAGCACCCTGCAAAAGATATTCAAGTCGCTGATACATTTCACGTTGGTACCAACTTGGTACAAATCGCCTCCTCATTAAAATTCTCAACTCCCTCCAAGACTCTATAGGATCCTCTCCATACTTCCTTCTCTCAGCTATAATCTTATCCCACCAGCTAGAAGCATAGTCTGTAAACTCTAGCTAGCACTACCAGTCTTAACTTCTTCCTCTCTGAATACCTATAACATTCAAATGACCTCACCACCCTACTTTCCCAATCTAGATAATTTTTCGGGTCATGTTTCCCTTGAAACTTAGGGATCACTAGCCAAACATCCCTCATGTCATCATCCAGTTCTTCCCAACGATTTCTACCCCTTCTGTTTCTTTCCCATCTAAATTCTCTATTCTCATCTATTTCTTCACTCTCCTCTCCACTACTATTACTCATTTGTTCCCTCTCATTTTGTCTTCTGTTTCTCTCCCTTTCTCTATTCTGTTCCCTAAATTGCACCCCATTTCTCTCTCTATTTTCATCTTTGATATGAATCTAGTCCAAGATTCAAATAAGATGAGTATTGTCCCAAGAATTGCTCTAAATGTAAAGATAGAGATGGATCGAAATACCTTAAACCTCACGAGAAACTCTTTGTCTCGAATCCTCAAAGACTTGGAAGAATCCCATTGTAGCTTCAAGTACCTCGATGATGCAATCTTCAATCAACTAGATTCGGATCTAGTTTCCTTCGATTCAAGAACGAGTCCACGAACCTAAATCTAAGGTTGAAGAAAGTAAGATTGATTCGAGTCCACGAATCAATTTGCTAGTCGAGTCCACGACTAGCCACTAATTGAGTCCACAATTAGCTATAAGGTTTCTTACACAAGTGTAAAGAAAAACTTAAGAATTTTATTGAATTAAAGTCTACTCAAAACTGATATGGATGTGCCCTATTTATAGGTATAGGGCAGCATTGTAATCTAAATACAATGGGAAAAAGAGTCCTAAACCTAATCTAGAAAACAAGTAAATAGAGTTTTATTTAGAAAAGGATTTAAGGAATCCTTTCTAAATACAACTAGTGTTTTATCTTTTATACCAAACAATTTAAATTAATGATGACCAAAAATAATAGGGCTGATTTGGGCCTAATTTAATCGCCAAAATCAGCACTTAAACAATTATAAAAAGCCTTGAGTTCTTCGCCATCATTTGCAATTGGGCTTGAATTGGATTTCCACCATTTTTGAACATAACCAATAAAGAGTTGTCTTAATTGTTTGGACTTAGACCTTGTGATTGGCCCAACTGGTACTCTTAATGGATCTTCAGTAGTTTGGGTTGCATTAATCTTGTATCCTTTCCCCCCTCTGGTTTCTCTCCATCTCAACCATTCTACCATCCATCTCCTCAAACCTTCTATTCAACCTGTCAAATTCTCCCCTCATCGCGTCCACCATGAACCTAACATCTGGATTTTGGGTTTCCCTTTGCACGCTAGTCTCCTCACCCTCCGCCATTAAAACAGCAAAGCTAATATATATATATATATATATATATATATATATATATATATATATATATATATATATATATATATATATATATATATATATATATAATATAAATAAGGCCCTTACTTCACTCCCTCACACACTCTCAGTTTTAGGGTGCGTCACTCTTCATTTACCGCTCGTGTATTAAAATAAAACATTCTAATGTTCTCACAAAATACACAAATAGCAAAGAACAAGACCCTTTTCTACGAGTTCTTGACGGACTTTCCAACAATCTAAGGAATACTTCTTCCACAAGGCGTGGGTGATAGGATAAAAGGTTATTTGGTGTTTGGCTTGAAAGAAAATTGGTACAATACTCAAACTAATAACAAATAAGTGAGCAAGCTTCTCAGCATATAGAATGGTATTTTTTTGATTTTTTTTTTTAATTTTTTTTTCTCTTTTGATTCTTTTATTTTGTTTTTCTTTCCTTTTTTTTTTTGAATGCAAAAATAAAGGCTAAAATAGATTTAGCACAAATGAAACACAACAAAAAAGAAACAGTTTGGCAGAAAGTTACAAAATTGGGGTGTAACTTCACAGAATTTCTGGGAACAATTGACAAATTGTTTTGGACTGAAATTTTCAGGTTTTCAAGTACTATGAGTGTACTACTTTCAAAAAAACATTCAGGACAAAATACGATACATAAGTATTTTTTTGGAATTTTTCAATCTGACTGCGCAAATCTGGGAAATTTTTGGCAGTGAGTATTAATCAATCAATTGGGGCTATATGGCAAGGAATTAATTGATGAAATTTAATTTAGAGACAGTAGACTCATTAAGGATAATGAAAAAAATATGCACTTTGCTTTTGGGACTAGTTTTGGTAGATAGAAAGATAACACAATAGGAAGAAAACTGGCAGCAATTGAATAGAGGATAGACGGTAAGAAAATATATAAATTAGGTTGTGATTTGTAACCTCTAAGACGTGAATAAGCCAACTTGGATCTGATACCAAAGATGATGTGATCCTCGGGCTGGAGACGAAGTTTGGAAACCTTGCGTTCTCGTTTGGTCCTCGGGCTTTTCCACGTCTCTAGTAGAACGGAGCTGGCATTGTCTTGGTTGGTTTGTGATGTGGTTCTGTTAGACGAATTTGGGTTGTGTTGCGCGAAGGGTTATGGTGTTTTCTAAGGTTGGGATTCGCCCACACCTGGTTTGAAGGTGATACGAAGAAGGAGACGCCACAAGGAAGAAAATAGTCCTTGATAAGTCGGGAAGTCTTGAAGAACTCAAGAACAAGGCAAGGCACAAGTAGTGCTCTTGTTTGCTATTTCTCAAAAACTGATGTGTGTCCTTTACAAAGAGATTATGAGTGTTATATATAGCTCCCTAGCATGCCTCTTGCCTAAAGACTAGGACATGGATAGTTTGAATTCAAATAACATAGCACTAAAGTCTAACTAAAACAAATAACTAGACTACTTATTATAAAAGAAATAATATGCTACTGATTATTTGAATACTAATGGATAGTCCAATAAGTTAATTTACTATCCATGTAATCAGCACAGCCCAATTAAATTAATTGCCCTCCAACTGGACCCCAATTAGATTAACCGGCCGCTCCTTGTCCTCATCAAATTGATCCATATCTCATTGAGCGCTAATCAGCCCTCCAACGGCATCTTGTAATTGTTTAGCCTTTGCCCTTGTCATTGGACCATCTACTAGGACTCGTAATGGATCATCGTTATCCTCAACATCTCCCGCCTCCTTTGAAGGATTCGTCCACGAATCTGCCTTGTCTGCATTAAACAGAGAAAGATCAGAAACATTGAAAGAAGTACTGACGCCATACTCACTTGGCAAGGCCAACTTGTAGGCGTACTCGTTAATCCGGGAAACTACTTGAAAAGGCCCATCTCCTCGTGGCATCAGCTTGCTCCGCCTTTGAACTGGAAACCGATTCTTCCTCAAATGCACCCAAACCCAATCTCCAGGGTTGAACACAACCTTCCGACGTCCTTTGTTGACTCGTCGAGCCACTTGTTCATTCCATCTTGCTATATTTTGGCTCACTTTCGCATGGATGTTTTTCACCCATTTTGCCTTCCTTGCGGCATCCATGCTTTCAAAATCAGAAACAGAAAGAGGTGTTAAGTCTAAGGGAGTAATAGGATTAAATCCATAAACGATCTCAAACGATCATCAACATTGCCATGTCCAAGTCCAAAACACCCAAAACCTCACATTCAACAAGGAAATGACTTGAACACATGAATAGCTCTAGATACAAGCTCTAACATGCATAAACACAAGATTATGCATCAAATCTCACAAGAACATCAAATAGAATGTCAAGAATCATCATAGCAAGTTCAAAATAGGTTTTGTAAAGCATGGGTTACCTTTATAGACCAAAAGATGACTCTCTTTTCTCCCCTAGGCTTCTCCTTGAGGCTTTTCCTCAACAAGGTCTTCACAACACCACCCAAACACACAAAGAAACCCACAACTTAGATAAAGACTAGGTAAAGCTAGCCAAAAACACCAACTAGGCTAAGATCTTACCCTTTCTAGTGCTTTGTTGGTGGAAAGGTGGAATCTTGGAGAGTTCTCTTGCATGGATGAAGGTGGATTTTACTTGGCCTGGAGAGTAAGTTAGGATTTTTAGAGAGAAGGTAGAGTGTCTAGTGTTTTCCTTGCTAAGGTAGGAAATGAAGTACGGTCTTGCTAGGGTGAAGCTTAAATGCCAAGTAAGGGTGAAAATGCTAAAATGCCCTTACTTTCTCAAAAGGCTAGGAAGACCTCAAAAGCTAGGTACAACCTATAAAACTCAACTCAGAATTCGTCCGTCTCGAGACAAATGAATGGTAAAAAGACCATCAAGGCCTCAAAAGGAGGGCACCAAAAACTCTAATGCCACTAGTGGGAATCAAACCTTAGACCTTCTGTAACACCATAAATTTTGAGATATTTAAAACTTATAAAATAAAGGCGAATGATGTGGATTCCACCGGCTTGATATTGGATTTAAAGGCCTAGAACTCCACAGCTCAAGTCACGATCCGTTTTCCCAATTTCTGTCTACTGATTTCTTGAAGTGAAGGGGTTGTTTTTGTGGATTGTGGTTGATGTAGGGTATGGGAAATGGTTGAAGCACGTGTATGGATGAATAGGGAAGCCGCCACACCGGGTTGAAGGGTGATAAGGCCAATTGGGACGCCACAAGGAGGGTAATATCCTTGATAAGTCAGAAATTCTTCCTAGAATGCTAGAAAGGAAATGGAAGTGCAAAGCACATATCCAAATGAATTCAACTTCAATAATCTACCATAAAATGAGTTCTTTAGCCCTTTAAAAAGGGCTATACATGTTCAAAGAAGGTGCATTTACTCATTAGTTTGTAACATAAAAATACTTAAATTCAGAAATTTACTACTATTGAATTTTGAAGTAAATGACACTTAATTCTTCCATGTGACTTGAGTTTAGTTCCTTTTGTCTTCTCCTAAGCTTGAGCCACGAAATTGGACCACTCTTAAAGGATTTCCCCACTTATTTTATGCCCAACTTATTATTTCAATTCAGCACAACCAGCTTGGCACATTTCTTCAACAATTTGGTCTTCAAATTCTAGTTGGGCCTTGATTCTTTGTTGGTATTTAAATGGCAACTTCTAAGGCCTCCAAATGCAAGGTTAAGATATTGACCCACTTGGTATCTTCCATGTTAAGTCCATCAAGTATCTTGGTGCCATCTTCTTGCCAAAGTGTATGGATCAGTCCATTCATGGCCTCTTGTAAGTTTTTGGCTCTTGAACGAGTAATTGGACCTTCTCTTATTTGAAGTGGGTCTCCAAGCCTTTGGTTGTCCACAACATTTCTCCCCTCTTCAAAAGGATTCGCCCACGAATCTTCATCACCTACATCAAAGGGAGACAAATCAGCAACGTTGAATGTTGTGCTCACATTATACTCACCGGGTAACTCTAGGACATATGCATTGTCATTCACTCTTGAAAGCACTTGGAATGGTCCATCTCCCCTAGGCAGCAACTTTGACTTCCTTTGGGCAGGAAAACGTTCTTTTCTCAAATGCACCCAAACCCAATCTCCAGGTTTAAAGATCATTGGTTTACGCCCCTTATTGACAAACTTTGCAATTTGCTCATTTTTCCTTGCAATTTGGCGTGTCACTTTTTCATGGATTGTCTTGACAGCCTCCGCCCTCTTTGAACCATCTGTATTCAACACTTCTTTAATGGGCAAAGGAATTCAATCCAACGGGGTTAGTGGTTGAAATCCATAAACAATTTCAAAAGGAGATAACCCAGTGGTGCTATTAACATGGCGATTGTAAGCAAATTCAGCAAATGGCAAGCAATTTTCCCAAGTCTTTAAATTTTTCTTAACTAAAACCCTTAGTAAGGTTCCTAAAGTCCTATTTACTACTTCAGTTTGCCCATCAGTTTGAGGGTGACTGGTAGTAGAAAATAAGAGTTTAGTTCCTAGTTTTCCCCATAGGGTTTTCCAAAAATAGCTAAGAAACTTCACATCACGATCTGAAACAATTGACTTAGGCATGCCATGCAAACGCACAATTTCTCTAAAGAAAATATCAGCCACATATTTAGCATCATCAGTTTTATGGCAAGGAACAAAGTGTGCCATTTTTGAAAAGCGGTCCACCACAACATATATAGAATCATGTCCCTTTTGTGTTCTAGGCAGCCCAAGGACAAAATCCATTGAGATATCAATCCAAGGATGTTCAGCCACAGGTAAGGGTTTATAAAGTCCATGAGGCATGCTTTTAGACTTAGCTTGCCTACACACTATGCATCTAGAACAAACCCTATGAACATCTCGTTTCATTTTAGGCCAATAAAAATGTTCATATAAGACATCATAAGTCTTATGGATACCATAATGCCCCATAAGGCCTCCTCCATGGGCTTCCTTGACAAGCAATTCCCTTAAAGAGCACATAGGAATGCATAGTCTATCAGCCTTAAACAAAAAACCTTCATGCACATAGAATTTATCATGAGAACTATTTTTGCATGCGTGAAAGATATTGGCAAAGTAAATTTGCATACAAGTCTTTAATATGCTCAAAACCCAAAAATCGTGTATGCAAAGAGGTAAGTAAAGAGTATCTACGGGAAAGTGCATCAGCAACCACATTATCCCTACCATGCTTATATTGGATCACATAAGGAAAAGATTCAATATATTCAACCCACTTAGCATGGCGCCTATTGAGTTTTCCTTGACCTCGCAAATATTTCAAAGATTCATGGTCAGTATGAATGACAAACTCTTTAGGTCTCAAATAGTGCTCCCAATGTTCCAACGCTCTAACTAGAGCAAGGAACTCCTTATCATAAGTTGGATAATTTAGGCTTGCCCCATTTAGTTTTTCACTAAAATAGGCAATTGGTTTGCCACCTTGCATGAGGACAGCCCCAATACCAACTCCAGAAGCATCACAATCAATCTCAAAGGCTGCTTCAAAATTTGGAAGAGTAAGAATAGTAGAAGAACTCAATTTTTCTTTTAAAATTTTAAAAGCTTCATCTTGCCTCTCTCCCCAAATAAACCCAACATTCTTTTTTATCACCTCGGTTAGTGGAGCAGCAATAGTACTAAAGTCTTTCACAAAACGGCGATAGAAACTAGCTAGACCGTGAAAGCTTCGTACCTCACTAACTGTCCTCGGTGTTGGCCATTCAAGGATAGCCTTAAATTTAGCTTCATCAACCTCAATTCCATTTGCACTCACAATATAGCCAAGAAAATGAATTGAAGATGTACAAAATTCACACTTTTCAAAGTTGGCATATAGTTTATGCTTCCTTAAAATGGTGAATATTTTGTGCAAGTGTGTGGCATGTTCATTCAAATCATGGCTGTAAATAAGAATATCATCAAAGTAAACCACCACAAACTCACCAATATACTCCCGTAGCACATGATTCATGAGCCTCATGAAAGTGCTAGGAGCATTTGTGAGTCCAAATGGCATGACAAGCCATTCATATAGACCTTGTTTGGTCTTGAATGCTGTCTTCCATTCATCACCCTCACGGATTCTAATTTGGTGATAACCAGATTTTAAGTCCACTTTAGAAAACACGCAAGCACCGCAAAGTTCATCAAGCATATCATCTAAACGGGGGATGGGAAATCTATATTTCACCGTAATCCTGTTGATTGCTCGACAATCAACACACATCCTCCATGTTCCATCCTTCTTTGGCACTAGTAGTACGGGCACTGCACATGGACTAAGGCTTTCTCGAATTTTCCCCTTAGCTAAAAGTTCCTCCACTTGCCTTTGAATCTCCTTAGTCTCCTCCGGACTACATCTATAGGCTGGACGATTTGCAATTGGTGCCCCAGGTACCAAATCAATATGGTGCTCGATTCCTCTCAAAGGGGGCAATCCCTTAGGAAGTTCCTTTGGAAAAACATCACCAAATTCCTGCAAAAGAGAAGATATTTCCTTGGGCATATGTTCAAGGCTAGTATTTTCAAGGTTAGCCTCTTTAAAAAGTATTAAGTAAATAGGTCTCCCCTCTCTCAAAACTTTTTCCACGGTTTTTCCAGTACAAAAGAAATTTTGTTTCTTCTTTTTCTCCTCTCTTTTTTGTGCACTCATTTCTTTTATCGCGCCTTGTTTTCCACTCAATTCTTTTTCACTCAATTTTTCTATTTCACTCATTCTTTCATTTCCATTCTTTTTTTCTTTTTCTCTCTCTTTCTTTTCATCCTCAAAAATCTGTTTTGGAGATAAAGGTACAAGTACAATTTTTCTACCATTATGAAAGAAAGAATATCTGTTGGTCTGTCCTTCGTGAGTTGTCTTCTTGTCAAATTGCCAAGGACGCCCCAACAACACATGAGCAGCTTGCATAGGCACCACATCACACAAAATGCTATCTTCATATTTTCCAATAGACATGGGCACCATCACTTGCTTGTCCACTTTAATCTCCCCCGTTTTGTTTAACCATTGCAAAGAATATGGGGTAGGGTGTGATCTAGTTTGCAAACCAAGCTTATTTGCCAATTCAGTGCTAGCAACATTAGCACAACTTCCACCATCAATGATCACCTTGCAAACTTTCCCATGAACATGACAACGTGTGTGGAAGATGTTCTCCCTTTGTGCCTCATCTTCTTTGGCTTGAGCATTCAACATTCTCCTCACCATCAAGAACTCCCCTTCTACAGCTTCTTGAATTTCAGCACTTTCTCCTTGTGAATCCTCATCGCTCAGTTCTTGATCTTGGTCAGATTCAGTTTGAATATCACCAAAATCATTAATTATCATTGTTTTCTTATTAGGACAGTCTTTGGCAATGTGTCCTCTTCCTTGGCACCTAAAACAACGAACACCACTTGGTTTAGTTGAAGAAAATTCAACTTTACCTTTACCTTTATCAATAGCTTCTTTCGGTTTGCCAGCTTCTCCTTTGGAGTCATTTTTCCATTCCTTTTGTCCCTTGCTAGCTTTCCAATTTGAAGTGTTGGATTGGGCCCTCTTTTTCCTCTTCATGAGCTTTTTCTCAATTTGGACAGCCTTTTGAACCATCTCCTCATAGTCCACAAAATCATGCATTTCCATCTCCTCACGGATGTCCCAATTTAGCCCCTTGATGAAACGGGCAATGGTGCTTTGTGGATCCTCCTCCAAACCAAGCTTTGTCATCAACTTCTCATTTTCATGGTCATATTCAGCTACGGACATCCTCCCTTGCACCAAATCTTGGAGTTGTTGATAGAGCTCACGGTAGTACCAAGTTGGAATGAATTTCTTGCGCATGGCTATCTTCATTTCTCTCCATGATTCAATAGGACGGTCTCCACTTCTTCTCCTTGTCAACACTAACTTATCCCACCATAAAGTGGCATAATCAGTGAATTCCAAGGCTGCCAATTTCACCTTCTTCCTCTCTGAATAATTGTGACAATCAAACACCCTCTCTACCTTACTCTCCCACTCTAGATAGGCATCCGGATCACTCTTCCCCTGGAAATTAGGCATACTCATTTTAATGTTGCCCAAATCATCATCTACATCCCTTCTTGTTGCCCTCCTTCTCCCTCTTTCTCTCCTTCCCATTTCTATCTCACTATCCTCAATCTCCTCACTATCATAACCCGTAGAAGACTCAATTCCCTCTCTCACATTCCCTTGGGCTCTCAAATTATTTCTCCTCTGTTCTCCCTCATTCCCTTGTGCCCTTTGATCATTTCCTCCCTCATTTCTATTTTGTTCCCTCTCCAATTCTAACCTCTCCAAACGGTCAGCCAGTCCACTCATTAAATTACCAAGCCTAGTAAACTCCCCTTTCATAGCATCCACCATAAACTTTGTATTTGGACTCATGCTTGACTCATTATTAGATTGGCCAGACCCCGACATATTGAGCTGCAAATAGAAACAAAAGTGCAACAACAAGATAAAAGATTAAGTTGGACCTCACTTCTCTCCCTCACACTCACTCTTTTTAGGGGGGGTGATCACTCAAATTTTACCACTCGTGTATGAACACTCTACTATGCTCACAAGTTCAAATCACACACAAGTTGAATTCAAGGACCTTTCTTGGAATTCTAAGAACAATTTCAACTCAAACAAGGAGATACCACACACAAGGACGTAAGATGACAAGAATAAGAAAAGATAGGCATGAAAAAAAAGTGGATAGACAAAGTATATTTTATGTGTGGCAACAAAAAAAAATGAACAAAACTCAAAAGACAAAACTAGAAGATGATAGTTTCCAGAAAAACCAGATTCTGCCAGTGTATTTCTCAGAATTTTCTGTGTTTGTGTATGGATTATTTTGGCAAAATTTTTTTGTGGAAGGGAATATTGATGAGTTATCTATTACCACAAAAAAATTCAGATCAAATAAACAAGAGGAACTATTTTTTTCAGATTTTTTTTTTCTAGCAGCGCAAATAGGTCAATTCTGGTAGATCTAGACTATAGGAAGGTTTGATGTGACTTTCAGTGTCTATAAACATATATGGATCTTTTTGAATGAGTTTAGACACTAAGAGATATATAGGAGAAACAATATATATAGAACAATTGACAACAAACCAAGAAAAGAAAGTTTTTCATGCAAACTTGCATACAATTCACAGATTTTGACGTGGAACAAATTGGCACAAGAAACTAAAGAAAACAAGTATTTCGTGACCTGATTTTGATGAGGATGACAACCAAAGCTCTGATACCAAAATGATGTGGATTCCACCGGCTTGATATTGGATTTAAAGGCCTAGAACTCCACAGCTCAAGTCACGATCCGTTTTCCCAATTTCTGTCTACTGATTTCTTGAAGTGAAGGGGTTGTTTTTGTGGATTGTGGTTGATGTAGGGTATGGGAAATGGTTGAAGCACGTGTATGGATGAATAGGGAAGCCGCCACACCGGGTTGAAGGGTGATAAGGCCAATTGGGACGCCACAAGGAGGGTAATATCCTTGATAAGTCAGAAATTCTTCCTAGAATGCTAGAAAGGAAATGGAAGTGCAAAGCACATATCCAAATGAATTCAACTTCAATAATCTACCATAAAATGAGTTCTTTAGCCCTTTAAAAAGGGCTATACACGTTCAAAGAAGGTGTATTTACTCATTAGCTTGTAACATAAAAATACTTAAATTCAGAAATTTACTACTATTGAATTTTGAAGTAAATGACACTTAATTCTTCCATGTGACTTGAGTTTAGTTCCTTTTGTCTTCTCCTAAGCTTGAGCCACGAAATTGGACCACTCTTAAAGGATTTCCCCACTTATTTTATGCCCAACTTATTATTTCAATTCAGCACAACCAACTTGGCACATTTCTTCAACAATTTGGTCTTCAAATTCTAGTTGGGCCTTGATTCTTTGTTGGTATTTAAATGGCAACTTCTAAGGCCTCCAAATGCAAGGTTAAGATATTGACCCACTTGGTATCTTCCATGTTAAGTCCATCAAGTATCTTGGTGCCATCTTCTTGCCAAAGTGTATGGATCAGTCCATTCATGGCCTCTTGTAAGTTTTTGGCTCTTGAACGAGTAATTGGACCTTCTCTTATTTGAAGTGGGTCTCCAAGCCTTTGGTTGTCCACAACACTGAGGATGAGGTTAGTGACCATTTGGAAACCCCCAATGAGCATGTTGAGGAGGAACCACCTTTACCTTTAGATTTTGATTATGAATATGCTGATAATGAGTCTGTTCATACTCTTGTTGTTAAGAAGGTTTTGAATGTTCATCCTTTAAAAGAAGATGAGTCTCAAAGAGAAAATATATTTTATGCTAAAGGGTCAATTAGAGGGAATGCTTGTACTGTGATAATAGATTCTGGAAGTTGCACAAATGTGGCTAGTGCAGCTATGGTTAAATTTCTTCAATTACCTTTGCTTGATCACCCTAATCCATATCGTTTGCAATGGTAAACCGATGCAGGAGAAGTTACATTAACAAAGCAGACTCTTATTCCTTTATCTATTAACAGTTACTCTGATGAAATTTTGTGTGATATTGTCCCAATGCAGGCTGCTCATGTGCTGTTAGGTAGACTGTGGCAATTTGATAGAAAAATCACTTTTGATGGAATGATGAAAACTTATGTGTTTCACATGGATGGAGTTAGATATGTCTTGTCTCCTTTGACTCCTAAACAGGTGGAAGAAATACTATTGAAATCGAGGAAGGCATCAAAAGAGGCGAAATCAGTGCCATATTCCCCCTATCCAAAGGAATCACCCAGCAAAGGAATCACCACATCAGCCCTCTCTTCTTGCAACAAAAAATGACATTAAGAAGGCAATAAGAAGGGGAGACACGTTTAACTTACTTTTCATTCATAAGCTTACCTCTGATCTTGATTCTTCTCTTGTGTTACACTCTGAATCTTGTTTTTGTAATGCCTCTATTGATGAATTGCTTGCTGATTTTTCAGATTTATTCCCTAAAGAGATGCCAAAAGGATTGCCACCACTTAGAGGGATTGAGCATCAAATCGACTTTGTCCCTGGATCTACCTTGCCAAACCGACCAGCCTACAAAACCAATCCCGTGGAAGCAAAGGAAATCCAGAAACAGGTGTAAGAGCTTCTTGAAATTGGACATATTCGAGAAAGCTTGAGTCCCTGTGCCGTTCCAGTGCTCATTGTCCCAAAAAAAGACGGTACATGGAGAATGTGTGTTGATTGTCGTGCAATCAATAATATAACTATTAAGTATAGATTTCCTATTCCTCGACTTGATGATAAGCTTGATGAACTTTATGGAGCTAAGTACTTTAGCAAGGTGGATTTGAAACGAGGATATCATCAAATCAGGATGAAAGAAGGTGATGAGTGGAAAACAGCCTTTAAAACAAAGCATGGTTTATATGAGTGGTTAGTCATGCCTTTTGGCTTAACTAATGCTCCTAGCACATTCATGAGACTTATGAACCATGTTTTTAGGAAATTTATTGGTAATTTTGTTGTTGTTTACTTTGATGATATTCTGATTTATAGCAAGTCACAAGAAAAACACTTGAAACACCTTCGATTAGTTTTTCTTGAACTTAGGGCTGCACAGTTGTATGCCAATTTTGAGAAGTGTTCTTTTATGTCTGAGAGTGCTTAGTTTTTAGGATTTCATGTTAGTATGGAAGGTGTGACCATGGATTCAAAAAAGGTTGAGCTATCACAAGTTTGCCAACGCCAACTAATGTATCTAACTTGCGTAGTTTTCTTGGACTGGCAGGTTTCTACAGAAAGTTTGTTCGTGATTTCAGCTCCATAGCAGCCCCTATGCATGAGTTGATTAAGAAAGACACCATCTTCAAATGGGGGCCTAAACAGGAACAAGCTTTTGCTACATTGAAAGAGAAACTTACCACCGCTCTTGTTCTAGTTTTGCCTTGTTTTGATAAAACTTTTGAACTGGAATGTGATGCTTCTGGCATTGGAATTGGTGCTGTACTGATGCAGGATAAACGCCCCATTGCCTATTTTAGTGAGAAGTTGGGTGGCGCAACACTCAACTATCCCACATATGATAAAGAACTTTATGCCATTATAAGAGCCTTGGAAACTTGGCAACATTATTTATGGTTTAAAGACTTTATTTTACACACTGATCATGAAGCATTAAAACATTTGAAAGGCCAAGGTAAGTTGAATAAGAGACATGCTAAATGGCTCGAGTTCATTGAAGCTTTTCCTTATAAAATTGCCTACAAGAAAGGTACGGAAAACAAAGTGGCTGATGCTTTATCTAGGAGACATACTTTACTTGCTACTTTACATGCTAAGTTTCTTGGTTTTGATTTCATTAAGTCTCTCTATGCTAGTGATTCAGTGTTTGGCGAGATCTACACCTCTTCTGTACGATCTCCTTTGGGAAAGTTTTACTTGTCAGATGGGTTTTTGTTTAAGAAAAATAAAGTGTGCATTCCTAATTGTTCCTTGCGTGTGAGTTTGATCTCTGAATCACATGGAGGTGGTCTTATGGGACACTTTGGTATTTCTAAAACCTATGATGCGTTGCATGAACACTTCTATTGGCCTAGAATGAAAAAAGACGTTGAGACTTTTGTGAATAATTGTACTACATGTCACCATGCTACGTCCAAATCACTTCCCCAAGGGCTTTACACACCACTATCTGTTCCTAGCAGCCCGTGGCTTGATATTTCTATGGATTTTGTTCTAGGGTTACCTATGAGTTCTAAGAGAAAAGATTCTATTTTTGTTGTAGTTGATCGTTTTAGTAAGATGGCTAGATTTATTGCATGCACCAAAACTGATGATGCAACTCATATTGCTAATCTTTTCTTTGCTGAGATTGTTAAATTGCATGGCATCCCTAAGACTATTGTTTCTGATAGAGATTCTAAATTTCTTAGCCACTTTTGGCGCGTTCTGTAGGCTAAAATTGGGACTAAGTTGCTATTTTCTACTACTTGTCATCCTCAAACTGATGGACAAACAGAAGTAGTTAATAGAACCTTATCCCAATTACTTAGAAGTGTGATCTCTAAAAATCTAAAATCATGGGAAGAATGTTTGCCTCATGTTGAATTTGCTTATAATCGCGCAATACATTCAACCACTAACATGTCTCCTTTTGAAGTTGTGTATGGTTTCAATCCGTTATCTCCCATAGACTTACTTGCTTTGCCTTACAATCCGCAGGATAGCTTAGATGGAGAAGAACGTGCCAATAAGATCAAGGAGATGCATGTTAAAGTCAAAGAACAAATTGAGAAAAGGAATGAACAAATAGCTGCTCGAGTGAACAAGACAAGGAAAAAGATCACATTTGAGCCTGGAGATTGGGTGTGGATTCACTTGCGCAAAGACCGTTTTCCCCGCGAAAGAAAGTCAAAGATGAACCAACGTGGAGATGGCCCATTTCAAGTTATATCACGGATTGGAGATAACGCTTTTAAGGTTGATCTTAGAGGAGAATACAATGTCTCTTCTACTTTCAATGTTTCAGACTTGTCTCCATATGATTGCACAGATTCGAGGACGAATCATTTTCAAGAAGGGGAGGATAATGCAACCCAAACTACTGAAGATCCATTAAGAGTACCAGTTGGGTCACTCACAAGGTCTAAGTCCAAACAATTAAGACAACTCTTCATTGGTTATGTTCAAAAATGGTGGAAATCCAATTCAAGCCCAATTGCAAATGATGGCGAAGAACTCAAGGCTTTTTATAATTGCTTAACTGCTGATTTTGGTGATTAAATTAGGCCCAAATCAGCCCTATTATTTTTGGTCATCATTAATTTAAATTGTTTGGCATAAAAGAGAAAAAACTAGTTGTATTTAGAAAGGATTCCTTAAATCCTTTTCTAAATAAAACTCTATTTACTTGTTTTCTAGATTAGGTTTAGGACTCTTTTTCCCATTGTATTTAGAATTATAATGCTGCCCCTATACCTATAAATAGGGCACATCCATATCAGTTTCGATCAGTCTTCAATTCAATAAAATTCTTAAGTTTTTCTTTACACTTGTGTAAGAAACCTTATTGCTAATTGTGGACTCAATTAGTGGCTAGTCGTGGACTCTACTAGCAAATTGATTTGTGGACTTGAATCAATCTTCCTTTCTTCAACCTTAGATTTAGGTTCGTGGACTCGTTCTTGAATCGAAGGAAACTAGATCCGACTCTAGTTGATTGAAGATTGCAACATCAAGGTACTTGAAGCTACATGGGATTCTTCCAAGTCTTTGAGGATTCGAGACAAAGGGTTTCTCGTGAGGTTTAAGGTATTTTGATCCATCTCTATCTTTACTTTGAAAGCATTCTTGGGACAATACTCCATCTTATTTGAATCTTGGATTAGGTTTATATCAGCGGGTAGGCCTCTGCCCGCCGTTTCGCCAGCGGGTACACCTTGTACACCAAAATAATCCCTTTGGAGATTTTCAACAAGTCCAAATTCAAGTCCAAAACACCCAAAATCTCACACAAAACAACAATATGACTTGAACCCAAGAAATAGCCAAGCAATGGCATTTAAGAACCCTAAGAACAAGCTCTAAACATGCATCACCACAAGACAATGCATCAAATCTCACAAATCAACACAAGAAACACAAGTAGAAGCCAAGAATCATCATATAAGTAAGAAAATAGGTTTTGTAAAGCATGGGTTACCTCCTTCGCTTAACCATCCAAAAACAACGCCACATGGGCTCAACTCATAAAGCCAAGCTACCGGGAACCTGTGAATCAAACCGATCCTTCACTTTAAGAACAAATATACTAAACAAAACTAATTAAACTATGAGGGGGGTTTGAACCCTAACTTATCTTAAGACTAACCACAACCTTACCATGTAGGCTAAGCTTCTCCTTATTGACGTAGTTATAACATTATTACTCTAATAATTAAGCTAATTACCAAGCTCAAGGTAAAACTATTAATTAAAACCTAAGCTTTGGTGAGATTCAAACCCAAGTAACCCTTAAACAAGACCACTACCCTACCACCACACTAAGCACCACTTTAGAAACCTAATCAACAACAAAACTAATTAAGACTAAGCTAAACAATAAAAGCAAGAACATAGCTCACCCTCTCCTCCATCTTCACGTACGCACTGCAAGCAGTGGGTGGAACGGCAGGAACCACCACCACCCGTCCACCTGCCCGTTGGTCCGTTTTGCTTCCCCGGAGGAGCTTCCTTCGCCGGAACCAAGGAGAAAAGCCACCGCCGAGATCGTCGTTACCGCCGACAACACGCACCACCGGTCCGGTTCTGCTGGCCTCGCCGACTACCAACGCCACTACCCAGATTCTGCCAAGCTTCATGCTCTGCCATCGTTGGAGGATGTCCGACACGCTCCTGCCTCGCCTCCTCGCCGGAAGGAACTCCAACCATCGCCCAAGCTGTCACCAAACATCGTTGATCCCACCATGGTTGTTGCTGGTTGCCGTAAGCAAGGGTGGAGCCACCGCCAAGCTCCACTGACCACTGCATGCATAGACTGCCGGTTCGCCACACGCCACAACCTCCTTGCTTAAACAGAGATGTTGCCGATGGAGGGAGAACGAGCGAGAAAAGAGAGAGGCCGAAGAGACGGTGATGGGGGTTGTTTGGCTGCTGGATGTTTGGAAATGGAAGTGATACAATACACACATACACACTAGAGATGGTAGGGTTAAATTACTAGGTTGGGCTTAGGCTAGATAGAAAATACATATCATTTTGGGCATACAATAATCTTGTGGGCTCAAGACCAACTTTAGCCTATAAAATACTTATACACATATACTTTGGGCTTACAATAATAGGTAGACTTTAGGTAATTAAAATCTCTTTTGGGCTTATGGCATTTGGATACAAAATTAATATGATACGGATCTTTGGGGGTGAACTTGAGAGTCGATTCGCCAAAGTTTCCTCCGGTTGTTCGATCATTTCCTCACCAAAACAACAAGAACAAAAATTATAGTTTAAAGGTGTTGGAGATGGAATTGGTTGATGTAGGGGTTGGTTATGGGATTATTTTTGTGTTTTTGTATAAAGATATTTCCGCCACATCTTGGTCTTAGGTGATAAGGAATGGATGGCACCACAAGATTGGTATTATCTTGATAAGCCTAAAAGAACATCTCCCAAATCACATGAGAGAAAACAAAATGCCTTAGCATTTCTTTCATTCAATCTCCAAAATTCTCTATATTTCCAATTCTGATTGTGTTTAGCCTTTATATAGGCATGTACATCACTTTCTAACACTCCACTATTGATTGAAATGAGATACCAAGAGTCTAAAACATACCAAGAGTCACTCCAAACATTAAAAGAAAGTAAATGAGCCATAATTTGTCCATGTTGAGTTGATTTGAGGTTGTCTTTTCTTCTCCCTTGGTAGACACGAAATTTGGGACCTTTCAAATGATTTTCCCACTGGTTTTTAGGCCAACATGATATTCCAATTCAGCACAATCAGCATGGAAAGTTCTTTTGCCTTCTCCCCTTTTTATTTAAGTTAACTTGCATTAATTAAGACAATTAAAACTGTAGATGGTATTTATTGTTGTGGGATGTGTCCTCATCATTCCCTCACTCTTTGAGATGATTCGTCCTCGAATCACACTTTCCTCTGTCAAATGGAAATGAGTAATTATCTGACCATATGACTTTAATACCTTCACCAAGGAGAGTGAGTGACCTCGCGCTTTGTAGATCATGGCACAACAAAACCATTCCTTCCAACTGATTTTCAACCCTTGAATCACATTCACGAACCTGCAATGAACTTTAAACAAGGGTTATAGGGTTCTCAACAACTTTACCCTCTTTCATTTTCTTAGAAAGTTCATAAGACAATTCTTCTTTCTCATCTTCACTTTTTTTCTCTATCTTTCCTTCTCTTTCACACAAATATTCCTCATCTTTGTTTTCACATTTGTGTTCACACATGTTTACATCCTCATTCATTTCTTTTGAGCAATCATCATATGACAAGGAAAAAGGTATCAAATTCTCAACCTCTTTTTGCGGCAATTTCTCTTCAATTTGTTTGGCATGGTATAGTAAAGTAAACAAGCACTTGCACCGATGAGGAAGCAATCGTGCAATTTCTTTTCTAACACCATTCACAAATCTGTTCTTGGTAATCACAGCTGGTTCAATCACGCCATCACGGATCATCAAATCTCTTAACTTATTGTAGAATTCTTCCACACTAAGACATCCTTGTTGAAGTGTATTTAACTCAAAAGACTCCATGGATGATATGAAACAATGAACAATAAACTAGAAAACACAAGGAGTGGCAACACAAATCTGGACAGATTTTAAGAGTGACTTTGAAGAATTTTCTGGAATATTGTGGACGATATTTTGACCCAAATTTTTCATGAAACTAAATAGTGGTAAGTTTTATACTTTCAAAAAAAAAAATTCAAAGCAATTAGATATGTGGAAGTATTTTTTTTGGAATTTGTTATCTCAACAGTGCAGGCTGGAATGTTGGCAGAAACTGTTCTAACAGTGGCCGGAATTCAACAAATTTTCTGTGTTTATAGGAATATAATTTTAATACAAAACTTTCATGAAACAATAGAGTGGTAGGTTGTGTACTTCCAGAAAAAATTTCAACACAATTGGATATGTGGAAGTATTTATTTGGAATTTTTCTTTCCGAAGATGCAGGCTGAAAATTTTCTGAAGAAACAAGAAACAAGAATTTATTGGTAGTGTTAACCTTTTTTTGTGTGAGGAATGAACCCAAAGCTCTGATGAAGACAACTGATACGGATCTTTTTGGGTGAACTCGAGATTCGATTCACCAAAGAGTCCTCCGGTTGCCCGATCTTTTCCTCACAAAACAACAAGAACAAAAATTATAGTTTAAAGGTGTTGGAGATGGAATTGATTGATGTAGGGGTTGGTTATGGGATTACTTTTATGTTTTTGTATAAAGATATTTCCGCCACACCTTGGTCTTAGGTGATAAGGAATGGATGGCACCACAAGATTGGTATTATCTTGATAATCCTAAAAGAACATCTCCCGAATCACATGAGAGAAAACAAAATGCCTTAGCATTTCTTTCATTCAATCTCCAAAATTCTCTATATTTCCAATTCTGATTGTGTTTAGCCTTTATATAGGCATGTACATCACTTTCTAACACTCCACTATTGATTGAAATGAAATACCAAGAGTCTAAAACATACCAAGAGTCACTCCAAACATTAAAAGAAAGTAAATGAGCCATAATTTGTCCATGTTGAGTTGATTTGAGGTTGTCTTTTCTTCTCCCTTGGTAGACACGAAATTTGGGACATTTCAAATGATTTTCCCACTTGTTTTTAAGTCAACATGATATTTCAATTCAGAACAATCAGCATGGTAAATTCTTTTGCCTTCTCCCCTTTTTATTTAAGTTAACTTGCATTAATTAAGACAATTAGAACTCTAGATGGTATTTATTGTTGTGGGATGTGTCCTCATCATAATAGTTCATATAATAAATAGACCAAAGCCCAGTTTTAAACATTAAATAGATATATAAATATTTTTAATAAAAATATTTAATATCGGGACTTTATTTTTATATTAGGAAAATACGGGGTGTCACATCCACACCCCCTTAAAAGAAGCTTCGTCCCCGAAGCTTAGAAAATCATTTTGGGGATAGAGCGTCACCAAAATACGATAGCATATAGAGAAAATATTTTTACGGGAAAAATATATATACTAAGTTTTGGAAAGGTTTGGTTCAGTAAGGAAGGGAGAAAGAAAGTTTAGGTTCCAAACTTGAGGACAACGCTAAACAAGAATAGGATCAAAGTCATCAAAGTTGGAACTTAGGAAATAAGGTTGCCACCTTGCACAGAATTGTTTGAAATGAGGGATCAAGAACGAGGTTTGAAAGATGGAAAGGATTTCCTAATGAAAGGTACTAGGTTTAGGCTCAAGGATAGCGTAGATTAAGAAGGAAATCAAGATTTTCAAGGTTACAACTTAGGATAATGAGGTTGTCACCTTGTACAGAATCAAATTAAGAAGGAAACAAGAATGAGGCTCGAAGAGATAGGAAGGATTTCTCGGAAAGAGGCATTTGGTTTGACAAGAAGAGGAGAGAAAAACGGCTTAAAGAGGGTTAAGAATTCTCGACTTCAGGCGACTTCTTCGACTTGACGCTTCGATCACTGCACTTTTGACGAACTGAAGGTGCCTTTCCCTGATTCTGACGCGTTCTAACGCTAAGATCTTTATCGGACCCTCTTCATAAGCTGAGATCACAAACATCTTCACCCCAAACCCTTCTTCAAACACTGGTTTCTTCTTCAACTTTGTTACAGCCGAGCAAAACTCACACGGTACATCACAAATGTACTCCTCCAAAGCACTCCAAGTCTTTGTCCAACTAGGTGGCTAAACCAAGCCTTATCTACTTCTCCCAACTCTTCCCAAGATCTCACACAGACTAGGCAACTGTGAATTGACTTGTTTCCCTTATCGGTCTTCATTGTTGCGTCAGTAACGAAACTCTTAGCAAACTTTCTTAATCTTCTTAGAAATTCTGCTTGTTGGTTAAAGCACTTACCAACGCTTTCCCTTTTCTTTAAGCGCACTTGGTTGTCAGTTCTGGTCGTTCCAAATCTTCGGTGATTCACAAACCAAACTCTCTTCCTTAATGTACCTTAAGACCATCGAGGTCTAAACGCCCAAGTATTCCTTGCACCTTCGGTAGCATCGTGAATTTCTGTACTCTTGATATCACAAAGTCTTCTAAGGAGTCTTTTGAACGCTTTGTTAGTAACCACCACTGATATGAACCTAGTCCAAGGTTCAAATAAAGATGGAATATTGTCCCAAGATTACTCTCAATGCAAAGATAGAGATGGATCAAAATACCTTAAACCTCACGAGAAACCCTTTGTCTCGAATCCTCAAAGACTTGGAAGAATCCCATGTAGCTTCAAGTACCTCGATGTTGTAATCTTCAATCAACTAGAGTCGGATCTAGTTTCCTTCGATTCAAGAACGAGTCCACGAACCTAAATCTAAGGTTGAAGAAAGTAAGATTGATTCGAGTCCACGAATCAATTTGCTAGTCGAGTCCATGACTAGCCACTAATTGAGTCCACAATTAGCCATAAGGTTTGTTACACAAGTATAAAGAAAAACTTAAGAATTTTATTGAATTAAAGCCTGTTTCAAACTGATATGGATGTGCCCATAGGTATAGGGCAGCATTGTAATCTAAATACAATGGGAAAAAGAGTCCTAAACCTAATCTAGAAAACAAGTAAATAGAGTTTTATTTAGAAAAGGATTTAATGAATCCTTTCTAAATACAACTAGTGTTTTCTCTTTTATGCCAAACAATTTAAATTAATGATGACCAAAAATAATAGGGCTGATTTGGGCCTAATTTAATCACCAAAATCAGCACTTAAACAATTATAAAAAGCCTTGAAATCTTCTTCATCTTTTGCAAATGGGCTTGACTTGGATTTCCACCATCTTTGAATATCACCAATGAAGAGTTGTATTAATCGTTTGGACTTGGGCCTTGTGATTGGCCCAATTGGTACTCTTGATGGATCTTCATTATGTTGGGCCGCATCATCCTCACCTTCTTGAAAATGATTCGACCTTGAATCTTGTAAGCATTGTCTTCGATCCATGATATCACTTGAAATGGGCCACTATAATACTTTCCTCTATCGAATGGAATTATTATTGGGCCTTCTTGTTACTTCCACCAATGATTCTTTAAGGATGTAGTTATGTGCCTTGTGATGAGCCCACTATAGACCCTTATTGGATTCCATGTGTACTGGTTCTTATTATTCTCCCCTTCTTGAAAAGGATTCGTCCTCGAATCCAAATATTCAATGAAAGATAAAGTAGGAAGCTCACTTTCTGTTTTATCACGCTCATGGAAATTTTTCTTGGGATGCTTGACACGAGTCGCTCCAATCATCATCCTACAATCAACAAGCAAGGCAATTAAGTCTAATGACACATCATGAAATTTAAACATTCTGGACGGTAATAATTCAACAAAATGAGACATATTAAATTTAGGCATCTTGTTTGAATTGTCAACAAGCACAAAATCTTTCTTCCTAGAGCTTAAGGGTAAACCAAACACAAAATCCATGGAAATATCAAGTAATGATTTAGATGCATTGTGGTGGTAAGCAGCACAATTATGAACATAAGATTCTACATCTTTTTTCTTCTTTGGCCAATGAAAATATCCATGCAAAACATCATCACTCTTTGGAAAACCATTGCTCAAATCCAAGCAAAAAATGCCAGTCCCATTGACTTTGAACGAAAACCCCTTGAGCAAGTAGTATTTCACATAAGAAGTTTTCAAATGTGCCTTATAACTTCCTAGTGGTTCCTTATCTCTATCAAATAAAGTTTTAGTAAAATCAAAGTTAAGGAATCTTGGATGTATGGAGGCAAACAAACTCCTAACAAATCTAGCAAGTAGCTCATTAATAGAAACATGACAAACAAATCTAGAGAATTTTAATGCATGCTTTTGAAATAAAAATGAGTAAATAGTTACTCCCCTTCTTTTCTCTCGCTTACTATCCTTTTTTGTTACCAAGCGAGGCTGCACTTTGATAGCTCTGGCTGGTTCTTTCCACTGTACCACTGATAGCGGTTCCTTTGTTTGGCTACAAACTAAGTTAGAGGACTGAAGTGGTGACTCCAATTCTAAACGTGGAGGTTCCAGTTTGCTCTCTTTGATTTCTTCTTTCTTCAAGGCTGGTTTGAGAGCTTGCTTCGATCTCAGTTGAATTTCTTCTACTTATTTCGGAAGTAGAGGCTTAAGCACATGTATAAATCTATTATAGGTGACATTGCATGTGTTGTTGAGTGCATTATAATAAAAATGTCTATCATGTTGCCATGACCTTCCAAGTGAAACATGTGCAGTACGCATTGGCACAATATCACATAGAACCTCATCATAATACTTGCCAATACAAAAAGGAATAAAAGCTTGTTTAGTCACTCTCACATCCCATGAATCAATAAGATTATACGGTTGGGGGTGATTGATAAGAGGTAACTTAAGGTAGTCCACCATGGCTGTACTAGCTAAATTCATACATCGATCCGAATTGATAACGATAATGCATCCCTTTCCATGAATGCTTCCCCTAGTATAGAGTGGCGGTTGCACTTGCTTAGGGTGTTGCTCTAGATTAGTCATTCGAGTGCTTAAACCTTCATGGCAAAGGCTAGAGCATCTATTTTCTGCTCTAACCTCCTACGTGTGTTTGGAACATCTTCAGTCATCTGTAGATGAGAAACAAAATCTAAAAACAAGAAGATATGTGAGTATTCATGTTAGTGAAACCAAAAAGTTGGCTCGCTCCCTCACTATTCTCAGCTCGCAGGTAAGAGGTGGATTATATAGCTATGGGGGTGCACTACACACTCTTACAAACACACACTCCACTCGTGTATCGCTCAAGGTGGCAGATACTCTCACAAGCCTTTTTCCAAAAAGGAAAATTCTAGTCCGGTACTCAAGTTGATATGGATTCAACCTCAAAGTTTAAGAAAACGTACCTTGGAAGACTTCACAAGCCTTTGAGAGTAAGGGTGTATCACGAGATAGGTAATAAAATTGAGAGCAAGAATCAAAGAAAAAGGACAATACGAGCAAAGAAACTAAATAAGATTTGAAAGAAAAAAAAGGAAACCAAAGAAGGAAGTATGGCAGAAAGATGTGCAAGACCAATATCAAAAGATAGAGACCAATTAGGAATCTATCAATAACTCCTTCAAACCTTATACTTTCCCCTTCCTTGTCCCTCCAAAATTCTCCTACCAGCCAAATTCTTTCCCCAACCTTATTCTTCTTCTTTATTGCTTTCTCTTTTTTTGCTTTTTTTTTTTCAACTTTCTTGATTTTTTTTGATTTTTTTGATAAGTAACCTCCAAATAACTACTGTAAATATCAACAAAAATTTCGGACCAAGAGGATTCACACAACACCTTCAAAACAGAATCAAGAATTTCAAGAATCACCCAGAAAAACAGAAACGCTGTCCTTAATTCGAAGATGAATATCTCAATGGCCGTAAGGAATTAGCACGTGTATAATATATCAAAAGAACGCCCCAGAAGAGATCTACAACATATCAAAACTTCAGATAAAACTAACCAGTGGATATCGAGACATAAGTCATTCTTTGAAACTGGTCACAGAACGCGGAAATCTGGACAGGGTGTGATTGAGACGTAATTGCGCGTAAATGCGCTTTGGATATAGGTTTGGGTGAGATGGGGTTATTTTCCTGACAGAATTTTTGGTAATATGGTGCTTAGGAGGTGTGAGGTCTCATTGATATTGGACGGGAAAGAAGGAAAACTCTTTCGGGATTGTTTTTCAAGAAACTGGAGAACATGTATCAAGATTCAAGAACACAATCAAGAATGCAAAGGAAAAATTTTTTGGGGTTTTTTAATGAATAAGACACGAATAAAAGTAGTATGTAAGATAAGAACGAAATAAACCTAGGGAACCAAAGAAACCAAATTTCTAATGATAATGAGATAAACCTAGGCTCTGAATACCAAATTGATATGAACCTAGTCCAAGGTTCAAATAAAGATGGAATATTGTCCCAAGATTACTCTCAATGCAAAGATAGAGATGGATCAAAATACCTTAAACCTCACGAGAAACCCTTTGTCTCGAATCCTCAAAGACTTGGAAGAATCCCATGTAGCTTCAAGTACCTCGATGTTGCAATCTTCAATCAACTAGAGTCGGATCTAGTTTCCTTCGATTCAAGAACGAGTCCACGAACCTAAATCTAAGGTTGAAGAAAGTAAGATTGATTCGAGTCCACGAATCAATTTGCTAGTCGAGTCCACGACTAGCCACTAATTGAGTCCACAATTAGCCATAAGGTTTCTTACACAAATGTAAAGAAAAACTTAAGAATTTTATTGAATTAAAGCATGTTTCAAACTGATATGGATGTGCCCTATTTATAGGTATAGGGCAGCATTGTAATCTAAATACAATGGGAAAAAGAGTCCTAAACCTAATCTAGAAAACAAGTAAATAGAGTTTTATTTAGAAAAGGATTTAATGAATCCTTTCTAAATGCAACTAGTGTTTTCTCTTTTATGCCAAACAATTTAAATTAATGATGACCAAAAATAATAGGGCTGATTTGGGCATAATTTTATCACCAAAATCAGCACTTAAACAATTATAAAAAGCCTTGAAATCTTCTTCATCTTTTGCAAATGGGCTTGACTTGGATTTCCACCATCTTTGAATATCACCAATGAAGAGTTGTATTAATCGTTTGGACTTGGGCCTTGTGATTGGCCCAATTGGTACTCTTGATGGATCTTCATTATGTTGGGCCGCATCATCCTCACCTTCTTGAAAATGATTCGACCTCGAATCTTGTAAGCATTGTCTTCGATCCATGATATCACTTGAAATGGGCCACTATAATACTTTCCTCTATCGAATGGAATTATTATTGGGCCTTCTTGTTTCTTCCACCAATGATTCTTTAAGGATGTAGTTATGGGCCTTGTGATGAGCCTACTATAGACCCTTATTGGATTCCATGTGTACTGGTTCTTATTAACCACTGTAAGGGAAACTTGATCCACCATTGGGGCACAGTCCCCGGCCTTCGTAAATCCATAGCGCAAGTTCCCAACTTGTCTTCTTGATCTGTATGATTCTTTCCTGTTAATCATCTAAAGCTGGTTGAATCGTATAGTTCAACTGTAACCTTACACCTTACACAACCGATAGTACTTTTCCAAAAGTGTAGCGTGAGTCAAATCTTTATCAAAGTCAACATCTTGAGACAAACCATGATTCTTTACTCAAAGATTTACTCATGTCCTTACTAAATGCTCTGTAGGATAAAACTCGTTCACGGTTGGTAACCTTGCAATCTTCATAAGGTAGTCGGCTACAAACCACTTTGTCTTTTCTTGGCTTGATTAACGGTAAGTCTTCCCTGAAAACTTTGTTGCCGCACGAACTTGTTTTACTTATGAAGGTCCAACAGTAGAACTGGTCCTTTAGTTCATTCCTGTCAGTCTTATCCTTTTACTGTTCAATCTTCACATACGTGATTAGCTACTTCCAGTTCCTTCCTTGCTTCAGTCAAGGATAAGTCTCATACCAAAATCATCGGCACAGAGTCTATAGTGAATTGGGAACACTCGGTGGTTAAAGCACGTCCTTTAGATTCGCTTCGATGGTTTGAGTCTCTTGATGGTTCCAACGATTGATTGCAACTCGGTTATTTCTTCTTTCCTTCTTATTCCTTTAAGTCTTCATGTTAGCCACCACTTCAAGGCTGGGGTAAATGCTACCCTCATTTACCATTTACTACTCAACCTCTTCACGTTTCACAGGGTCAGACAACTTGCCAACAACGAGGTTCTTCCCTTCCATGTACTTTAAAGGTCCAAGCTTTTCCTGTATAGCCATCTTGATTTTTGTTACTTTCAAGTTCATTGCTTTGAACTTGCCCATCTTGGTTTCTTCGAAGGTGGGTAGGACTACTTCTATGCTGAACACTTCGATCTTACACTTCAACTTTTCGTGCTTTAGAAAAGTCCAAGGTTGACTCGTAGCTTTTTAACTCTAGGAGACTTCTATCACGTTGATCTAAAGATGACCACTTGGCGCGGGTTGACATCTTCTTCGAGCGTCTGCGGCCGCTCTTGACTTCCCCTCGTGCGTGAGGGTCTTCAAGTCTTGATCTTTGAACTCCAATCAACGTCTTGCTTCTTGACGGACTCCGGTTGTGCGAACTTAGACTTCAACGCTGGAGATTAACGTAGAACTGATGACGATGTCGTACGAGAGACAGCGCCACTTGCTTGAACGGGGATTGTTGTAGCTGACTCCAGATTGCGAGTAGAGCAGCCTTCAACTTTGAGTTGACCACATGTCCAGTTGCAACCATCACGACTTGACTACCTTGTAACAGCAGACCTTCGAGTCTTATTTCTCTTAGCCACAATCTTCGTCAAGACTTCAACGAAACCAGAACGAGGCAACTTACCGAGAAGGTTCACACCAACCGAGAGCAACAGCCACAACTACTAGAGCTAACAACAGAACAAGATAAAAGGACTACACAGATAACAAAAGATAGCTCACAACCTCACCGCGCGTCCTAAGGATCCTATACTTAGGTGCTAAAACACTTAGGGGCTTCACTAGGCAACTTAAAGTCTCAACTTACAAGCACTAATCTAAGCTCAACTTAGGTTCTTAAATTCCAACTCTCAACATCCTAGGCTCAACCTAGACTCTGATACCAACTGTAACACCCCCGATTTTACCATATTTTAAAAACTTAAAAGCAAGAGATAAGCAATCTATCATCCATTAAACATTAAGCGGAAGCAAGTCTAGGCGGGGACATTATTCCACATCTTAAAGTACTAAATATCCACAGGCGGGAAAACTAAATAGTTTAAACCAGTCATAAAGAGTCAAGGCACACAGGCCGCTCAAAAGGCTCACAGGCCATCAAGACAAAAACGTCTAGACAAGGTGACTAAGCTATCTATCGTTCCAAGTCTAGCGCTTTCGGGCATTTACTCAAAACCTGTAGAACAAGTGAAACATAACATGGGGATAACACCTGGTCAGCGAACATTGCTGGCCCATAATACGCGTTAAATAACATATATAGATAAGTATAGTCAAAACCATTTTCGAAACGGAATACAGTATATATCATTTCAAAAGCCATAGAGAGAAGTCAACTTCAAGGACTCATTCACACTCTCAAAAGGAAAAGGGATCACCATTCTTACAACAATGACAAGACAGGAAACATGAAAGACTATACAACTCAAGATGCATTCTACTGATCACAAAGTAGAATACATCAAGACATGCTCTTAAGCAAAGAATACACATTCACACATTGGCAACTACATGCCACAGTGACAACTACATGTCACAAGTATCATAGTTCCAAGTTCCAACCTTATGCCCTGTTCCAACCTTATGGCTACCCCCGGCCTTATTTCAGTTCCAACCATTACCTCCTAGTGCCACCCTGTACTTCTGAGTCCAACCTTATGCCTCCGAGGACCGTCGTCCCCCCTCCGACTCTCCTATTCACCGCCGAACTCTCAGTACACGAGCGTACCATTAATTTCATTCACATAGCTTCCAACATATGAGCCAATGCTCAGGTAACACACCACCAATTTCAATCATAGTCACACAAGATCATCATCATTACCAAGAGGACTAAGGTTCAACAATAACCTTAATCAAGTATCAATCAAAGGGTACAACGATTACATACGTTCACATCATAGGAATCAATCAATGGATAACAACAAAGATATGAAACCATACTCAACAACGAAGGATCACAATCCGACACCAAACAATGGTCAACACAAGTTGCCAATCCCAATAAGAAAGAACAAACCGCACATACTAGCATTTCAGCATCAAACTAGCATGTTTATCAAACGGGCAAACCAAAAGTAGTTCCATAGAACATTCAAGACTCACAATAGTCCAACGAATCACAAGGTCGGACCCTTAGCACGATTCAAGACACCAAATCCTACATGAATTCCTAACATACCGTTCTAGACATACGAAACATCAAGAAGACTCACAAATAGCCTAATAAAACAACATCGGGAGTTCAAAACATCAATACCGAGTCAAAAGAATCATGGGGAACAAATCCCCGCCCAACATCAATAATGTACCCCGCGGGTGGGGCCACGGGTGGACAACCACTCGCGGTTCCGCCCGCGGGTACCAACCCACGAGGCCTTTGTTCCCCACGGGTGGGGCGATGAGTGTGGAAAGGATTAATTCATTCAGTAACTGAATTCAGATTACACATATACTCTCAGGAGAGAAAACTATCTAAAACGCATAAGACTAGATCTCTAACAGAAATACACAACTATATATTATAAGCTACATAACAAATAATATATTAAAACCATTGAGTGACACAAAATGATGTGCACTTGGGAGGGAATTGGGGTTGGTGTTTGGGGAAGATACGGTGGTGGTGGTGAGTGTACGCTCCGAACTCTGTGACATTTTCGAAAAAGAGAGGAGAGAGAAAAAAAAGAATTGAATCACAGGATCCTATTGGCTAACTGATACCAGATGAGTGTGGAAAGGATTAATTCATTCAGTAACTGAATTCAGATTACACATATACTCTTAGGAGAGAGAACTATCTAAAAGGCATAAGACTAGATCTCTAACAGAAATACACAACTATATATTATAAGCTACATAACAAATAATATATTAAAACCATAGTCTAACAGGGGCGGCAGGTAGGCCTCTGCCCGCCGTTCCACCCGCGGGTACACCCTGTACACCAAAATATTCCCTTCGGGGATTTTCAACAATCAGTCCAAATTCAAGTCCAAAGCACCCAAAATCTCACACAAAACAACAATATGACTTGAACCCAAGAAATAGCCAAGCAATGGCATTCAAGAACCCTAAGAACAAGCTCTAAACATGCATCACCACAAGGCAATGCATCAAACCTCACGAATCAACACAAGAATCACAAGTAGAAGCCAAGAATCATCATATAAGTAAGAAAATAGGTTTTGTAAAGCATGAGTTACCTCCTTCGCTTAACCATCCAAAAACAACGCCACATAGGCTCAACTCTTAAAGCCAAGCTACCGGGAACCTGTGAATCAAACTGATCCTTCACTTGGATTGGTGCCCAAAACATGGGGTACAAAGACTATCTGAGTTCATGTTAGTGAAACCAAAAATTTGGCTCGCTCCCTCTCTATTCTCAGCTCACATGTAAGAGGTGGATTATATGGCTCTGGGGGTGCACTACACACTCTTACAAACACACACTCCACTCGTGTATCGCTCAAGGTGGCAGATACTCTCACAAGCCTTTTTCCGAAAAGGAAAATTCAATTCCGGAACTCAAGTTGATATGGATTCAACCTCAAAGTTCAAGAAAACGTACCTTGGAAAACTTCACAAGCCTTTGAGAGTAAGGTGTATCGCGAGGTAGGTAATAAATTTGAGAGTAAGAAGCAAAGAAAAAGGACAATACGAGCAAAGAAACTAAATAAGATTTGAAAGAAAAAGGAAACCAAAGAAGGAAGTATGGCAGAAATATATGCAAGACCAATATCAAAAGATAGAGACAAATAGAATATATAAGGGGTTCATGTGTACCACAACCAATTAGGAATCTATCAAACACTCCTTCCAACCTTATACTTTTCCCCTTCCTTGTCCCTCTGAAATTCTCCTACCAGCCAAATTCTTTCCCCAACCTTATTCTTCTTCTTTATTGCTTTCTCTCTTTTTTTTTTTTTTTCAACTTTCTTGATTTTTTTTTTTGATAGGTAACCTCCAAATAACTACTGTAAATAACAACAAAAATTTCGGACCAAGAGGAACCACACAACCCCTTCAAAACAGAATCAAGAATTTCAAGAATCGCCCAGAAAAACAGAAACAATATTCTTACTTCGAAGATCAATATCTCAATGACCGTAAGGAATTAGCAAGTGTATAATATATCAATAGAACGCCCCAGAAGAGATCTAAAACATATCAAAATATCAGATAAAACTAACAAGTGGATCTTGAGATATAGGTATTTCTTTGAAACTGGTCACAGCTCGTGGAAATCTGGACAGGGTGTGATTGAGACGTGATTGCGCGTAAATGCGCTTTGGATATAGGTAAGGGTGAGATGGGGTTGTTTTTCTTTACAGAATATGTGGTAATATGGTGCTTAGGAGGTGTGAGGTCTCGTTGATATTGGACGAGAAAAAGGAAAAACTCTTTCGGGATAGGTTTTCAGGAAACTAAAGAACATGTATCAAGAGTCAAGAAAATAATCAAGAATGCTAAAGAAAATTTTTTTGGGGGTTTTTTAATGAATAAGACACGAAAAAAAAGTAGTATATAAGATAAGAACGAGATAAACCTAGGGAACCAAAGAAATCAAATTTCTAACGATAATGAGATAAACCTAGGCTCTGAATACCAAATTGATATGAACCTAGTCCAAGGTTCAAATAAATATGGAATATTGTCCCAAGATTAGTCTCAATGCAAGGATAGAGATGGATCGAAATACCTTAAACCTCACAAGAAACCCTTTGTCTCGAATCCTCAAAGACTTGGAAGAATCCCATTGTAGCTTCAAGGACCTCGATGATGCAATCTTCAATCAACTAGAGTCGGATCTAGTTTCCTTCGATTCAAGAACGAGTCCACGAACCTAAATCTAAGGTTGAAGAAAGGAAGATTGATTCGAGTCCATGAATCAATTTGCTAGTCGAGTCCACGACTAGCCACTAATTGAGTCCACAATTAGCTATAAGATTTCTTACACAAGTGTAAAGAAAAACTTAAGAATTTTATTGAATTCCAGCCTGTTTAAAACTGATATGGATGTGCCCTATTTATAGGTATAGGGCAGCATTGTAATCTAAATACAATGGGAAAAAGAGTCCTAAACCTAATCTAGAAAACAAGTAAATAGAGTTTTATTTAGAAAAGGATTTAAGGAATCCTTTCTAAATACAACTAGTGTTTTCTCTTTTATGCCAAACAATTTAAATTAATGATGATCAAAAATAATAGGGCTGATTTGGGCCTAATTTAATCACCAAAATCAGCACTTAAACAATTATAAAAAAGCCTTGAGTTCTTCTTCATATTTTGCAAATGGGCTTGACTTGGATTTCCACCATCTTTGAACATCACCAATGAAGAGTTGCCTTAATTGTTTGGACTTGGGCCTTGTGATTGGCCCAATTAGTACTCTTAATGGATCTTCATATGTTGGGCCGCATCAGACTAGGTTCATATCAAGTATTGTCCCAAGAATGCTCTCAATGTAAAGATAGAGATGGATCGAAATACCTTAAACCTCACGAGAAACCCTTTGTCTCAAATCCTCAAAGACTTGGAAGAATCTCATGTAGTTTCAAGTACCTCGATGTTGCAATCTTCAATCAACTAGAGTCGGATCTAGTTTCCTTTGATTCAAGAACGAGTCCACGAACCTAAATCTAAGGTTGAAGAAAGGAAGATTGATTCGAGTCCACGAATCAATTTGCTAGTCGAATCCATAACTAGCCACTAATTGAGTCCACAATTAGCCATAAGGTTTCTTACACAAGTGTATAGAAAAACTTAAGAATTTTATTGAATAAAAGCCTGCTCGAAAGTGATATGGATGTGCCCTAATTATAGGTATAGGGGCAGCATTATAATTCTAAATACAATGGAAAAAAGAGTCCTAAACCTAATCTAGAAAACAAGTAAATAGAGTTTTATTTAGAAAAGGATTTAAGGAATCCTTTCTAAACACAACTAGTGTTTTCTCTTTTATGCCAAACAATTTAAATTAATGATGGCCAAAAATAATAGGGCTGATTTGGGCCTAATTTAATCACCAAAATTGATATGAACCAAGTCCAAGATTCAAATAAGATGAGTATTGTCCCAAGAATTGCTCTCAATGTAAAGATAGAGATGGATCGAAATACCTTAAACCTCACGAGAAACCCTTTGTCTCGAATCCTCAAAGACTTGGAAGAATCCCATTGTAGCTTCAAGTACCTAGATGATGCAATCTTCAATCAACTAGAGTCGGATCTAGTTTCCTTCGATTCAAGAACGAGTCCACGAACCTAAATCTAAGGTTGAAGAAAGTAAGATTGATTCGAGTCCACGAATCAATTTGCTAGCCGAGTCCACGACTAGCCACTAATTGAGTCCACAATTAGCTATAAGGTTTCTTACACAAGTGTAAAGAAAAACTTAAGAATTTTATAGAATTAAAGTCTGCCCAAAACTGATATGGATGTGCCCTATTTATAGGTATAGGGCAGCACTGTAATCTAAATACAATGGGAAAAAGAGTCCTAAACATAATCTAGAAAACAAGTAAAAAGAGTTTTATTTAGAAAAAGATTTAAGGAATTCTTTCTAAATACAACTAGTGTTTTCTCTTTTATGCCAAACAATTTAAATTAATGATGACCAAAAATAATAGGGCTGATTTGGGCCTAATTTAATCACCAAAATTAGCACTTAAACAATTATAAAAAGCCTTGAGTTCTTCGCCATCATTTGCAATTGGGCTTGAATTGGATTTCCACCATTTTTGAACATAACCAATAAAGAGTTGTCTTAATTGTTTGGACTTAGACCTTGTGATTGGCCCAACTGGTACTCTTAATGGATTTTCAGTAGTTTGGGTTGCATTATCCTCCCCTTCTTGAAAATGATTCGTCCTCGAATCTGTGCAATCATATGGAGACAAGTCTGAAACATTGAAAGTAGAAGAGACATTGTATTCTCCTCTAAGATCAACCTTATATGCGTTATCTCCAATCCGTGATATAACTTGAAATGGGCCATCTCCACGTTGGTTCAGCTTTGACTTTCTTTCGCGGGGAAAACGGTCTTTGCGCAAGTGAATCCACACCCAATCTCCAGGCTCGAATGTGATCTTTTTCCTTGTCTTGTTCACTCGAGCAGCTATTTGTTCGTTCCTTTTCTCTATTTGTTCTTTGACTTTAACATGCATCTCCTTGATCTTCTTGGCACGTTCTTCTCCATCTAAGCTATCCTGCGGATTGTAAGGCAAAGCAAGTAAGTCTATAGGAGATAACGGATTGAAACCATACACAACTTCAAAAGGAGACATGTTAGTGGTTGAATGTATTGCACGATTGTAAGCGAATTCAACATGAGGCAAACATTCTTCCCATGATTTTAGATTTTAGAGATTACACTTCTAAGTAATTGGGATAAGGTTCTATTAACTACTTCTGTTTGTCCATCAGTTTGAGGATGACAAGTAGTAGAAAATAGCAACTTAGTCCCAATTTTAGCCCACAGAACACGCCAAAAGTGGCTAAGAAATTTAGAATCTCTATCAGAAACAATAGTCTTAGGGATGCCATGCAATTTAACAATCTCAGCAAAGAAAAGATTAGCAATATGAGTTGCATCATCAGTTTTGGTGCAAGCAATAAATCTAGCCATCTTACTAAAACGATCAACTACAACAAAAATAGAATCTTTTCTCTTAGAACTCATAGGTAACCCTAGAACAAAATCCATAGAAATATCAAGCCACGGGCCGCTAGGAACAGAAAGTGGTGTGTAAAGCCCTTGGGGAAGTGATTTGGACTTAGCATGGTGACATGTAGTACAATTATTCACAAAAGTCTCAACGTCTTTTTTCATTCTAGGCCAATAGAAGTGTTCATGCAACGCATCATAGGTTTTAGAAATACCGAAGTGTCCCATAAGACCACCTCCATGTGATTCAGTGATCAAACTCACACGCAAGGAACAATTAGGAATGCACACTTTATTTTCCTTAAACAAAAACCCATCTGACAAGTAAAACTTTCCCAAAGGAGATCGTACAGAAGAGGTGTAGATCTCGCCAAACACTGAATCACTAGCATAGAGAGACTTAATGAAATCAAAACCAAGAAACTTAGCATGTAAAGTAGCAAGTAAAGTATATCTCCTAGATAAAGCATCAGCCACTTTGTTTTCCGTACCTTTCTTGTAGGCAATTTTATAAGGAAAAGCTTCAATGAACTCGAGCCATTTAGCATGTCTCTTATTCAACTTACCTTGGCCTTTCAAATGTTTTAAGGCTTCATGATCAGTGTGTAAAATAAAGTCTTTAAACCATAAATAATGTTGCCAAGTTTCCAAGGCTCTTATAATGGCATAAAGTTCTTTATCATATGTGGGATAGTTGAGTGTTGCGCCACCCAACTTCTCACTAAAATAGGCAATGGGGCGTTTATCCTGCATCAGTACAGCACCAATTCCAATGCCAGAAGCATCACATTCTAGTTCAAAAGTTTTATCAAAACAAGGTAAAACTAGAACAAGAGCGGTGGTGAGTTTCTCTTTCAATGTAGCAAAAGCGTGTTCCTGTTTAGGCCCCCATATGAAGATGGTGTCTTTCTTAATCAACTCATGCATAGGGGCTGCTATGGAGCTGAAATCACGAACAAACTTTCTGTAGAAACCTGCCAGTCCAAGAAAACTACGCAAGTTAGGTACATTAGTTGGCGTTGGCCAACTTGTGATAGCTTCAACCTTTTTTGAATCCATGGTCACACCTTCTATACTAACATGAAATCCTAAAAACTCAACACTCTCAGACATAAAAGAACACTTCTCAAGATTGACATACAACTGTGCAGCCCTAAGTTAAAGAAAAACTAATTGAAGGTGTTTCAAGTGTTTTTCTTGTGACTTGCTATAAATCAGAATATCATCAAAGTAAACAACAACAAAATTACCAATAAATTTCCTCAAAACATGGTTCATAAGCCTCATGAATGTGCTAGGGGCATTAGTTAAGCCAAAAGGCATGACTAAACACTCATATAAACCATGCTTTGTTTTAAAGGCTGTTTTCCACTCATCACCTTCTTTCATCCTGATTTGATGATATCCTCGTTTCAAATCCACCTTGCTAAAGTACTTAGCTCCATAAAGTTCATCAAGCATATCATCAAGTCGAGGAATAGGAAATCTATACTTAATAGTTATATTGTTGATTGCATGACAATCAACACACATTCTCCATGTACCGTCTTTTTTTGGGACAATGAGCACTGGAACGGCACACGGACTCAAGCTTTCTCGAATATGTCCAATTTTAAGAAGCTCTTCAACCTGTTTCTGGATTTCCTTTGCTTCCACGGGATTGGTTTTGTAGGCTGGTCGGTTTGGCAAGGTAGATCCAGGGACAAAGTCGATTTAATGCTCAATCCCTCTAAGTGGTGGCAATCCTTTTGGCATCTCTTTAGGGGATAAATCTGAAAAATCAGCAAGCAATTCATCAATAGAGGCATTACAAAAACAAGATTCAGAGTGTAACACAAGAGAAGAATCAAGATCAGTGGTAAGCTTATGAATGAAAAGTAAGTTAAACGTGTCTCCCCTTCTTATTGCCTTCTTAATGTCATTTTTTGTTGCAAGAAGAGAGGGCTGATGAGGTGATTCCTTTGCTGAGTTTTGAGATGAAAATGGCGTGGAAAGGGATATTGGAGGAGGTGGAGGCTTTGATTTTGGATAGGGGGAATATGGCACTGATTTCGCCTCTTTTGATGCCTTCCTTGATTTCAATAGTATTTCTTCCACCTGTTTAGGAGTCAAAGGAGACAAGACATATCTAACTCCATCCATGTGAAACACATAAGTGTTCATCATTCCATCAAAAGTGATCTTTCTATCAAATTGCCACGATCTACCTAACAGCACATGAGCAGCCTGCATTGGGACAATATCACACAAAATTTCATCAGAGTAACTGTTAATAGATAAAGGAATAAGAGCCTGCTTTGTTACTCTAACTTCTCCTGCATCGGTTAACCATTGCAAACGATATGGATTAGGGTGATCAAGCAAAGGTAATTGAAGAAATTTAACCATAGCTGCACTAGCCACATTTGTGCAACTTCCAGAATCTATTATCACAGTACAAGCATTCCCTCTAATTGACCCTTTAGCATAAAATATATTTTCTCTTTGAGACTCATCTTCTTTTAAAGGATGAACATTCAAAACCTTCTTAACAGCAAGAGTATGAACAGACTCACTATCAGCATATTCATAATCAAAATCTAAAGGTAAAGGTGGTTCCTCCTCAACATGCTCATTGGGGGTTTCCAAATGGTCACTAACCTCATCCTCAGACTCATATTCAAGACAAGAGGCAAATTTTTCACATTGTTTTGTTATCTTAACTACCCTCTTATTAGGACAATCACGAGCCATATGGCCTCTTCCATTACATCTATAACAAATCAATTCTCTATCACGTTGAGGCCTTACTGCCTCACTTACCTTTGTCTCGTGAATCATCTCTTGGAAGAGGGCGTTCATCACGCCTTTGAGGGGTAGAACGAGTGTTGTTCCATCTTGATGCACCATTGTTGGGCTTGTACATCTTCATCTCTTTGATTTTTACTTCAGATTCGCGTGCAGCATACAAGGCATCATCAAGGGTGTCATATCTTTGTGTACTCATTCCCCACCGGATTTCTTTGTTCAATCCATGTAAGAAACGAGCAATAGTTCTTGCCTCTTCTTCATGTATGTCCCATTGCTCAAGCAAAATATTGATTGTTCGGTGATAGTCATCAACCGACATTGATCCCTGAACAGTTCCCTGCAATTTTCTTTCAAGATCATAGAAAAAAGATTTAGGGCGAAAGGTTAGGCACATATCTTCCCTTACTTGAACCCAAGATTCATAGGGAATAAAATCAGCAACTCTCTCCCTATTTCTTTTTCTCCACCAAGATACTGCATACCCCTTAAAAGATGTAGCAACTAGCCTAATTTTTGTAACATCAGAATAGTGCTTTAAATCAAAAAGTGTTTCAACAACATTCCCCCATTCTATATACTCTGTTGGTCCCTTCTCACCAGAGAAGTTAGGAATTTCAAGTTTAATGTTTCCTAACTCCTCATTAAGCTGTCGGATCCTTTGACATCTAGGATCCACTCTGCTTGCTGGTGGCAGGTGTCGCTCATCATTGTGTGGTGGTTGCACTTGCTATGAGCGTTGCTCCAGATTAGTCATTCGTGTGACTAACCCGTCCATGGCGAAGGTTAGAGCATCTATTTTTTCTTCCAATGTCTGGGGTGGGTTTGGAACTTGTTCATCCATCTGTAGAGGAAAAAAAAAATTCTAAACAAAAAGATGTGTGAGTAGACACGTTAGTGAAACCAAAAAGTTGGCTCGCTCCCTCACTATTCTCAGCTCACAGGTAAGAGGTGGATTATATAGCTCTGGGGGTGCACTACACACTCTTACAAACACACACTCCACTCGTGTATCGCTCAAGGTGGCAGATACTCTCACCAACCTTTTTCCAAAAAGGAAAATTCTAGTCCGGTACTCAAGTTGATATGGATTCAACCTCAAAGTTCAAGAAAACGTACCTTGGAAGACTTCACAAACCTTTGAGAGTAAGGGTGTATAGCGAGATAGGTAATAAAATTGAGAGCAAGAAGCAAAGAAAAAGGACAATACGAGCAAAGAAACTAAATAGATTTGAAAGAAAAAGGAAACTAAAGAAGGAAGTATGGCAGAAAGATATGCAAGACCAATATCAACAGATAGAGATAAATGAGGGGTTCAAGTATACCACAACTAAATAGGAATCTATCAAGAACTCCTTCCAACCTTATACTTTTCCCCTTCCTTTTCCCACCAAGACTCTCCTACCAACCTTATTCTTTCCCCAACCTTATTCTTCTTCTTCTTCTTTTGCTTTCTCTTTTTTTTTTTTTTTTTTTGCTTTTTTTTTTTTTTTAAATAAGTAACCTCCAAATAACTACTGTAAATATCAACAAAAATTTCGGACCAAGAGGATCCACACAACCCCTTCAAAACAGAATCAAGAATTTCAAGAATCGCCTAGAAAAACAGAAACAATGCCCTGACTTTGAAGATCAATATCTCACTAACCAGAAGGAATTAGACAGAGTATAATATATCAAAAGAACGCCCCAGAAGAGAAGAGATCTACAACATATCCAAATTTCAGATAAAACTAACCGGTGGATCTCGAGATATAGGTAATTCTTTGAAACTGGTTACAGCTCGCGGAAATCTGGACAGGGTGTGATTGAGACGTGATTGCGCGTAAATGCGCATTGGATATAGGTAAGGGTGAGATGGGTTTGTTTTCTTGATAGAATATGTGGTAATATGGTGTTTAGGAGGTGTGAGATCTCGTTGATATTGGACGGGAAAAAGGGAAAACACTTTCGGGATTGTTTTTCAAGAAACTGGAGAACATGTATCAAGATTCAAGAACACAATCAAGAATGCAAAGGAAAAATTTTTTGGGGGTTTTTAATGAATAAGACACGAATAAAAGTAGTATGTAAGATAAGAACGAAATAAACCTAGGGAACCAAAGAAACCAAATTTCTAATGATAATGAGATAAACCTAGGCTCTGAATACCAAATTGATATGAACCTAGTCCAAGGTTCAAATAAAGATGGAATATTGTCCCAAGATTACTCTCAATGCAAAGATAGAGATGGATCAAAATACCTTAAACCTCACGAGAAACCCTTTGTCTCGAATCCCCAAAGACTTGGAAGAATCCCATGTAGCTTCAAGTACCTCGATGATGCAATCTTCAATCAACTAGAGTCGGATCTAGTTTCCTTCGATTCAAGAACGAGTCCACTAACCTAAATCTAAGGTTGAAGAAAGTAAGATTGATTCGAGTCCACGAATCAATTTGCTAGTCGAGTCCACGACTAGCCACTAATTGATTCCACAATTAGCTATAAGGTTTCTTACACAAGTGTAAAGAAAAACTTAAGAATTTTATTGAATTAAAGTCTGCCCAAAACTGATATGGATGTGCCCTATTTATAGGTATAGGGTAGCATTGTAATCTAAATACAATGGGAAAAAGAGTCCTAAACCTAATCTAGAAAACAAGTAAATAGAGTTTTATTTAGAAAAGGATTTAAGGAATCCTTTCTAAATACAACTAGTGTTTTCTCTTTTATGCCAAACAATTTAAATTAATGATGACCAAAAATAATAGGGCTGATTTGGGCCTAATTTAATCACCAAAATCAGCACTTAAACAATTATAAAAAGCCTTGAGTTCTTCGCCATCATTTGCAATTGGGCTTGAATTGGATTTCCACCATTTTTGAACATAACCAATAAAGAGTTGTCTTAATTGTTTGGACTTAGACCTTGTGATTGGCCCAACTGGTACTCTTAATGGATCTTCAGTAGTTTGGGTTGCATTAAAAATCAGCACTTAAACAATTATAAAAAGCCTTGAATTCTTCTTCATCTTTTGCAAATGGGCTTGACTTGGATTTCCAACATCTTTGAATATCACCAATGAAGAGTTGTCTTAATCGTTTGGACTTGGGCCTTGTGATTGGCCCAATTGGTACTCTTGATGGATATTCATTATGTTGGGCCGCATCAGATGTGGGGAGCCTTGAGTGCACCTTTGTCTATTTCCTTAAGCACAAGGTCATGTTAAACTTACCCGCCCTTATGCACATGGAGTTTTGCATGTCTAGCAATCGGCTTAGCCTAACCTACGGAGTGATCCTAAGTTGGATTTTGAAAAGAAAAGGGGTAGACATAAGCCGGACCGAAGCCAAGACCATAGGAGGGATGATCTTCAACGTCCAAAACCTCCGTCGCCGCGACGACATTTACCTTGTCAGAGAGGGATAATACATCACTCTCGATGAGGTATGCTTGAAGCCCCCGACTGAACAAAGATTGCTAGTGGAGCAATTGGGTATTTCAAAAAAAAAAAAAAAAGATGAAGCAAGCTGCTCAAGAAGGCGAGGAGCAAGAGGAGCAAGGAGACGAGGAACATCAGCCGAACCACCCGGAACACGCAAGGGGAGGGAGGACCGAGGGAGACCAGAACGAGAGATCGACCAATGAACGCATCCTCGCGCAACTCGTGAGGCAAAACAAGATCATGGAAGAAGGATTCTCGTCATTTGGTCTTCGCGACAAGCTCTTTGGACTGAGGGGTGGCGGCGATTGAAACCATACTAGGCACACGTGGAGCTTCGAGCTTAGAAACGGGAAACCAAGGTAAACCCAAATCTCAAACCTTATTTACCTTTCAACTTGATCAAACCTTACATATGCCTATTAGAAAACAAACATGTATGACAATTTCCTAAGCTGCTTGTGGACCTACGTTGTGTTCGGGGACTAGGGGAGTAATCTATACCCAAGCTTCAGGGGGTGAAGCTTCCCGTAAGGGGGGAGGGTGTAACACCCCGTGTTATGGCCTTTAAATCTGAATTAATTATTAAATTAATCCCATTAAGAAATGGTTAAAAGGGGGATTTAATTTAGTTAGGATCCTCCAAATTAATTAGTACGATCCACCATGGATCGTGGATCCTCGTCTATATTAGAGACTTTAAGCTGGAAAAGGACAAGGAGAGTAGACCTTCTTCCACCCAGACTCTAATTAGAATTCCTTAACTTTGTAAATAGGGAATAGAAAGCATTTAGAACCTCTCTCACCTCTCATAACTCTAATACACGAATTGCCCAAGAAACCTGGCCAGAGGAATTCCCCACCACCAAGCCTAGGGAAATCAATCGGAGGGAAATCTTGGAAAAGAACCTTAATAGCCAAGGGAGGATTAATAAGGCTAAGAGGTAACCCACGTCTTACAAAACCTATTTTCCTTGCTATCTATTATTTTGATTGGCTCCGTTAAACGATTGAATGTATGATTTGTATTGGTGCTTTGTTAGAGTTTGTCTTTAAAAATTTGTGATATGGATTGTTGTTATTCTTGATGTTCTTGGTGGCCCTGTGTGGTTGATATGAACCTAGTCCAAGATTCAAATAAGATGAGTATTGTCCCAAGAATTGCTCTCAATGTAAAGATAGAGATGGATCAAAATACCTTAAACCTCACGAGAACCCCTTTGTCTCGAATCCTCAAAGATTTGGAAGAATCCCATTGTAGCTTCAAGTACCTCGATGATGCAATCTTCAATCAACTAGAGTCGGATCTAGTTTCCTTCGATTCAAGAACGAGTCCACGAACCTAAATCTAAGGTTGAAGAAAGTAAGATTGATTCGAGTCCACGAATCAATTTGCTAGTCGAGTCCACGACTACCCACTAATTGAGTCCACAATTAGCCATAAGGTTTCTTACACAAGTGTAAAGAAAAACTTAAGAATTTTATTGAATTAAAGCCTCTCTAAAACTGATATGGATGTGTCCTATTTATAGGTATAGGGCAGCATTGTAATCTAAATACAATGGGAAAAAGAGTCTTAAACCTAATCTAGAAAACACGTAAATAGAGTTTTATTTAGAATAGGATTTAAGGAATCCTTTCTAAATACAACTAGTGTTTTCTCTTTTATGCCAAACAATTTAAATTAATGATGACCAAAAATAATAGGGCTGATTTGGGCCTAATTTAATCACCAAAATCAGCACTTAAACAATTATAAAAAAGCCTTGAGTTATTCTTCATATTTTGCAAATGGGCTTGACTTGGATTTCCACCATCTTTGAACATCACCAATGAAGAGTTGCCTTAATTGTTTGGACTTGGGCCTTGTGATTGGCCCAATTAGTATTCTTAATGGATCTTCATATGTTGGGCCGCATCATCCTCCCCTTCTTGAAAATGATTCGACCTCGAATCTTGTAAGCATTGTCTTCGATCCATGATATCACTTGAAATTGGCCACTATAATATTTTCCTCTATCGAATGGACTTATTATTGGTCTTTGTTGTTTCTTCCACCAATGATGTTTTAAGGTCGTCGTTATGGGCCTTGTGATGAGCCCACTATTTACCCTTTCTGGATTCCATGTGTACTGGTTCCTATTATTCTCCCGTCCTCGAATCCAAATCTTCAGTGAAAGACAAAGTAGCAAGCTCACTTTCTGTTTTATCACGCTCATGGAACTTTTTCTTGGGATGCTTGACATGAGTCGCTCCAATCATCATCCTACAATCAACAAGTAAGGCAATTAAGTCTAATGACACATCAGGGAATTTAAACATTCTGGATGGTAATAATTCAACAAAATGAGACATATTAAATTTATGCATCTTGTTTGAATTGTCAATAAGCACAAAATCTTTCCGCCTAGAGCTTAAGGCTAAACCAAACACAAAATCCATGAAAATATCAAGTAATGATTTAGATGCATTGTGGTGGTAAGTAGCACAATTATGAACATAAGATTCTACATCTTTTTTCTTCTTTGGCCAATGAAAATATCCATGCAAAACATCATCACTCTTTGGAAAATTAAATAGTCCCTTATGTGAATCAATAATTAAATCATTGCTCAAATCCAAGCAAAAAGTGCCAATCCCATTGACTTTGAACGAAAACCCCTTGAGCAAGTAGTATTTCACATAAGAAGTTTTCAAATGTGCCTTATAACTTCCCAGTGATTCCTTATCTCTATCAAATAAAGTTTTAGTAAAATCAAAATTAAGGAATCTCGGATGTATGGGCGCAAACAAATTTCTAACACATCTAGCAAGGAGCATTAATAGAAACATGACAAACAAATCTAGAGAATTTTAATGCATGCTTTTGAAATAAAAATGAGTAAATAGTTACTCCCCTTCTTTTCTCTTGCTTAATATCCTTTGTAGTTACCAAGAGAGGTTGCACTTTGACACCTTGGGCTGGTCCTTTCCACTGTATCACTGATTGTGGTCCCTTTGTTTGGCTACAAACCGAAATAGAAGATTGGAGTGGTGATTGCAATTCCAAACATGGAGGTTCCACTTTTCTCTCTTTGATTTCTTCCTTTGATGCTGGTTTGAGAGCTTGCATCAATGTCAATTGAATTTCTTCTACTTGTTTAAGATACAAACGAGGCAAGACATATGTAACTCCATTCATGTGAAACACATAAGTGTTCCTCATTCCATCATAACTTATTTTTTTGTCAAATTGCCATGGTCTACCTAACAAATTATGAGCATCCTGCATTGGGATATTATCACACAAGATTTCATCAGAGTAACTGTTAATAGATAAAGGAATAAGAGCCTGTTTTGTTACTCTAGCTTCTCCTACATCAGTTAACCATTACAAACAATAAGGATTTAGATGATTAAGCAAAGGTAACTGAAGAAATTTAACCATAGTTGCACTAGCCACATTTGTGCAACTTCTAGAATCTATTACCATAGCACACACATTCTCTCTAATTGACCCTTTAGCACAAAATATATTTTCTCTTTGAGACTGATCTTCTTTTAAAGGGTGAACATTCAAAACCTCCTTAACAACAACAATATGACTAGACTCACTATCAACATATTTAGAATCAGAATCTAAAGGTATGGATGGTTCTCTCTCAACATGTTCATTGGGGGTTTCAAAATGGTCACAAACCTCATCCTCAGATTTATATTCAAGACAAGAAGTAAAATTTTCAGATTGTGTTGTTATCTTAACTACCCTCTTGTTAGGGCAATCACGAGCTATGTGGCCTCTCCCATTACATCTATAACAAATCAATTCTCTATCATGTTGAGGCCTTACTGCCTCACTTACCTTTTCCTTACCTTTGTCTCGTGAATCATCTCTTGGAGGCGGATGTTCATCACGCCTTTGAGGGGTGGAACAAGTGTTGTTCCATCTTGATGCACCATTTTTGGACTTGTACATTTTCATCTCTTTGATTTTTGCCTCAGATTCACGTGCAGCATACAGGGCATCATAAAGGGTGTCATATCTCTGAGTACTCATTCCACACCGAATTTCTATGTTCAATCCATGTACGAAACGAGCAACAGTTTTTGTCTCTTCTTCATGTATGTCTCCCTGTTTAAGCAAAATACTTATAGTTTGGTAGTACTCATCAACTGACTTATTTCCTTGCACCATTCCCTGCAATTTTCTTTCAAGATCATTGAAAAAAGATTTAGGACGAAAGGTTAGGCGCATATCTTCCCTCACTTGAACCCAAGATTCATAGTGAATAAAATTAGCAACTCTTTCTATATTTCTTTTTCGCCACCAAGATAATGCATACCCCTTAAAAGATGTAGCAACTATCCTAATTTTTGTAAGATCAGAATATTGCTTTAAATAAAAAAGAGTTTCAACAGCATTCTCCCATTCTATGTATTCGGTAGGTCCTTTCTCACCGGTGAAGTTAGGAATTTCATGTTTAATGTTTCCTAACTCCGCATTACGCTACTGGATCCTTTGACATATAGGATCCACTCTTCCTACTGGTGGCAGGTGTCGCTCATCATTGTGTGGTGGTTGCACTTGCTGTGAGCGTTGCTCCAAATTATTCATTCGTTTGAGTAACCTGTCTATCTTTTGTTCTAATGTCTGGGGAAAGTTTGGAACTTGATCAGCCATCAGTATAGGAAAAAAAATATCTAAAAAAAAAAAAAAGATGTGTGAGTAATCACGTTAGTGAAACCAAAAAGTTGGCTCGCTCCCTCACTATTCTCAGCTCGCAGGTAAGAGGTGGATTATATGGCTCTGGGGGTGCACTACACACTCTTACAAATACACACTCCACTCGTGTATCGCTCAAGGTGGCAGATACTCTCATAAGCCGTTTTCCAAAAAGGAAAATTCTAGTCCGGAACTCAAGTTGGTATGGATTCAACCTCAAAGTTCAAGAAAACGTACCTTGGAAAACTTCACAAGCCTTTGAGAGTAAGGTGTATCGCGAGGTAGGTAATAAAATTTAGAGCAAGAAGCAAAGAAAAAGGACAATACAAGCAAAGAAACTAAGCAAGATTTGAAAGAAAAAAAAGGAAACCAAAGAAGGAAGTATGACAGAAAGATATGCAAGACCAATATCAAAAGATAGAGACAAATAGAATATAAAAGAGGTTCACGTGTACCACAACCAATTAGGAATCTATCAAGAACTCCTTCCAACCTTATACTTTTCCCCTTCCTTGTCCCTCCAAAATTCTCCTACCAGCCAAATTCTTTCCCCAACCTTATTCTTCTTCTTGATTTTTTTTGATTTTTTTGATAAATAACCTCCAAATAATTACTGTAAATATCACCAAAAATTTCAGACCAAGTGGTTCCACACAAGCACTTCAAAACAGAATCAAGAATTTCAAGAATCACCCAGAAAAACAGAAACGCTGCCCTTACTTCGAAGATCAATATCTCAAAGACCGTAAGGAATTAGCAAGTGTATAATATATCAATAGAACGCCCCAGAAGAGATCTACAACATATCCAAATTTCAGAAAAAACTAACCAGTGGATCTCGAGATATAGGTAATTCTTTGACACTGGTCACAGCTCGCGGAAATCTGGACAGGGTGTGATTGAGACGTGATTGCGCGTAAATGCGCTTTGGATATAGGTAAGGGTAAGATGGGGTTGTTTTCTTGACAGAATATGTGGTAATATGGTGCTTAGGAGGTGTGAGGTCTCGTTGATATTGGACGGGAAAAAGGGAAAACACTTTCGGGATTGTTTTTCAAGAAACTGGAGAACATGTATCAAGATTCAAGAACACAATCAAGAATGCAAAAGAAAATTTTTTTGGGGGTTTTTTTTAATGAATAAGACACGAATAAATGTAGTATGTAAGATAAGAACGAAATAAACCTAGGGAACCAAAGAAACCAAATTTCTAATGATAACGAGATAAACCTAGGCTCTGAATACCAAATTGATATGAACCTAGTCCAAGGTTCAAATAAAGATGGAATATTGTCCCAAGATTACTCTCAATGCAAAGATAGAGATGGATCAAAATACCTTAAACCTCACGAGAGACCCTTTGTCTCGAATCCCCAAAGACTTGGAAGAATCCCATGTAGCTTCAAGTACCTCGATGATGCAATCTTCAATCAACTAGAGTCGGATCTAGTTTCCTTCGATTCAAGAACGAGTCCACTAACCTAAATCTAAGGTTGAAGAAAGTAAGATTGATTGGAGTCCACGAATCAATTTGCTAGTCGAGTCCACGACTAGCCACTAATTGATTCCACAATTAGCTATAAGGTTTCTTACACAAGTGTAAAGAAAAACTTAAGAATTTTATTGAATTAAAGTCTGCCCAAAACTGATATGGATGTGCCCTATTTATAGGTATAGGGTAGCATTGTAATCTAAATACAATGGGAAAAAGAGTCCTAAACCTAATCTAGAAAACAAGTAAATAGAGTTTTATTTAGAAAAGGATTTAAGGAATCCTTTCTAAATACAACTAGTGTTTTCTCTTTTATGCCAAACAATTTAAATTAATGATGACCAAAAATAATAGGGCTGATTTGGGCCTAATTTAATCACCAAAATCAGCACTTAAACAATTATAAAAAGCCTTGAGTTCTTCGCCATCATTTGCAAATGGGCTTGAATTGGATTTCCACCATCTTTGAACATCACCAATGAAGAGTTGCCTTAATTGTTTGGCCTTGGGCCTTGTGATTGGCCCAATTAGTATTCTTAATGGATCTTCATATGTTGGGCCGCATCAGTGGTCTAGGTATGTTCTTGTATTTAACTATGTTTAGATCTTGTCCTTAGGGTTTATATTGTAAATCTTGTTGTTGTGGTGTTCTTGGGTGGGTTTATGTATGCTCGGGTGTTGATTTAAGGTTAGGGCTTGTTTTTAGGGCTTTGCATATAGATTTCTTGATGATATTGAGATTCCTGATGCTCTTGGACCATGTGCTTATTCGCGAGTCTTGGCATGTTTAGAGACCGTGTTTAGGGTGTAATTGTGGTGTTTCTTGGTTTGATTCTTGTGGTTCAAGTCCATATTGTTGATTGATATGATTTGGGATGTGTTTGGACTTGATTTCGGGTTTAATTGAGGGATTCCCGAAAGGGAAAAATGCCAGATTACCATCGTACCAACGGGGGGTAGGTGGGGGGGACGAACCCCTACCTGACCACCCGCCGATACTGTCCACCGTACCAGAGGGTGGACGGCGGGTGGACGACCACCCGCCGTGTACCCGCTGGTACAGTACCGCACGCCAGCGGGTGGACGGCGGGTGGTTGACCACCACCGTACCACCCGCTGGTACGGGCAGGGTGGGGTGTTGTTTTACCCCGTCTGATGTTTCGCCGTGCCCCGTTTGGTGTTTATGATGTCTCGTGTGATGTTTCGGGTACCGTTTTAAGAGTCGTGTGTCGTGGTTGACGTTGTTGTTGAGCTTTGATTGTCATTGTCGTTGAGTAATAATTGTCGTTGTTGATTGAGTGTTGCTGGTTGCTGTTATCACCGCGTATTGTTTGTTGTGATTGATTTGTCCATGATGAGGAAAGAGATGTGATTGGTGGAAAAGATTTGTTGGCGGTTAGCACAACGAGTGCTCGGTCATTGTGCTATAGGAACAGACCTTGATTTGCTTGCTAAAGGCATGGATCAAGTTATAAGCGTTGTGGTGCCATGTCTTTGTGCTATAAGCATGACCCCTTGATTAGTATGCTATAGGCAAAGATCATGTGTTAATGGTACTGCGGCGCTATCAGATCGGTGGATTTGTTGGCGGTATGTCGGTGGGGAGCATGCGTGCTCCAGAGGGATAAGGGTGGCCTGGAGGTACAGGTTGGAACTGAGATACGGATGGAGAGGAGTAAAGGTTGGAACTTGGTATAAGGTTGGATCATGGATGTATTCTCTATTGATTGCTTGATGTTATTGATTGTTGTTGAACCCCATTGTTGCCGTTGTTTGTTATTATTGAGCTTTGTTATTATCTTATCATGCGAGTTTAGGAAGCATGCTAGTATCTTTATGCAGTTCATAGTGTCAACTTGTCGTTATGTCTTGATCTTGGTTTTAAAGCTTGCGTTGCTTAGGATTATATATGTATTCCAATCTCAAAACGATTTCCTATACTTATACTTACTGTACTCAACGGGTGGGGGTCAGTTACTCAGCATTATTCGCTGACGGTTGTTACACCATACACAGACAACTTTCGGTCCCGGGATCTCTCGTGGAACCCGAAACCATGTCCAAACACATTCAAACACATAATGACAACACCACGTATTCAATTAACGGAATTAAACCAAGAATCACACCAAATGCATCATAACACGATTCCTAAACATACCAAGACCCAACATAAACCATATAACGGTCCAGGGGCATCTGGGACCACAAGAACATCAAGAAATCTATATGCAAAGTCCTAAACACAAGTCCTAGGCTAGACTCAACACCCGATCATGCATAATCCCACCCAAATATACCAAGAACATCATAATACGAAATTCACGATATAACCCTACGGCTCTAGACATAATAAAAAATACAAGATCATTCATATAATCAATCATAGTATCAAGAACATCAAGATTATCACATAAACATCAAGATTATCACATAAACACGATATAATCCCTAGGCAAAGCTCTATCAAGACTCAAACACAGAATCATATATCAAAGGAACCAATGAATAAGATATAGCAAGGAAAATAGGTTTTGTCGAGAAATGGGTTACCTCTTAGCCCTAACCAATATCACTGGCTATTAAGTTTCTTCTCTGAGATTCTTCTTCCAATTGATCTTCCTAGGCTAGTTGGTGGGGGGATTCCTCGGATGGGGTTCCTGTGAGTGATTTCGTGTGAGGGAAGGGAGGGGAAGGGTTCTATCTGCTTCCTAATCTCCTATTTATATGTCTAAGGGAAACCTATTCAAGGTCTGAGTAATAAGGCCCGCTTTCCCTATTCCCTATGGGTTTAAGGTTCCTTGTTCAGGTAAGGGTTCATGATTCATCGTGGACCACCTAGGTTAATTAAGGGAATTATAATTGGATCAAATCTCTTTTTAATTATTTTAATTAGCGGGATTAATTTAATAATTAATTCAGATTTGAAGGTCGTAACACGGGGTGTTACAACTACCGTCTGGCCGTCGTCCACTGCAAGATCTGTTACTAAGCTGGGAGGGGCTACTGGTTGCTGCTGGTCGAGAGAGAGAGAGAGAGAGAGAGAGAGAGAAAGTGAGACAGAGGAGACCGTTCTTGGGGTTGTTGCGTCATCGGAGAGAACCCAACTGCCAGAAAACCGCCGGTGGCTAACGTCGAGGTAGAGGTTGCTCGTCGCTGCTGGAGTAGTATGCCGAGAGAGAGAGAGACAACTTAGAGAGAGAGAGACGGAGGCGGGGAAATGTTTGGCTGCTGATTATTGCATTTGTTGGGAATGTACAAAGCTAGCTAGGTATAAAGCATATATATTCATAATATATAAATAGTAGGCTTACCATATTTGAATTGGGCTAGACTATTTATAGGAGGTTGTGCCAAGGTTAGTTTTTAGATTTTGGGTTAAATAGTTTGGGCTTGGGTAGATGATGGGTTCAAGATTAATCATAAGATGCCAATATATTTGGGCTTATAAAATTGGGAAGACTTAAAAATAAAATTCATTTGGGCTAAAGAATAATTCTAGAACTTAGAGAAAAATATTTGGGCTTTGTTAGTTGTAAAATGACTTCTCAGGTTCGTTTCAGTTAGACTTTTGGGTCAAGATTTTGAAACATAAATATATCTCTTAAATAGGGCTTTTAAAACCATAAATAAATAGTTGTAGGAAATCGTTTCGAGAATAAGAGTTTAAAATATTTTATTTGTACACATTTTGGGCTAAATCATCGTAGGAATAACAATAATAAATTTTGGAGGAAAATATTTTGGGTTGTCACATTCTACCCCCTTAAAACATGCTTCGGCCGAGGTAGGGGAAAGGAGTTGACTGAAGCAGGAGTGATTTGAATAAAACGTTTAGGAATACACACTTGATTTTAAAAGAATTTGCCTTCACGGTGGAAGAAAATAAGAGATTTTGAAATCTGAACTCGAGAGCACTATTGGTTAAGAACAGAGTCAAGGTTATCCAAGTTATGATTTTCGAAGATTTATGCTTTCACTATTCATAGAATAATTTTCAAGAAGTGAGAAAGAGATTTGAAAGAAATAAAAAGGACTTCTCAACAAAGAGGTATTTAATTTCTCAAGAAGAATGAAGGGTTTAAATTTCAACTCAAGGTGATGTGATCCGTGGTGCAAGCTTTGTCGTTGTAAGCCTTCGAGTTTTGCAGCAGCAAGCCGAGCTCCTCACGACATTCTTGCATGTTGGGTTGTTTGGGTGTTTGGGAAAGTTTATGAGGGTTTAAGGGGTTTCTTTTTGTTGTTTTTTAGATAACCTCGGCCACACCTGGATTAAACTCAAGGAGGAGAGCAATCTTATTGCCAAAATTATTCAACGTAATATGATTTTCCCCTAGAAGTTACATTGTTTTAAACCACTGCATGTTTGCCAAGAAATTAGGCCTAACAATTAGAAAAAACTAGGGAAAACAAAGTTGTATAGGAAAGAGAAAAGATTATCAAGTCAAGCCTAAAAAGGAGGAGCCCTAAACTGCCAGGACTCTTTATCTGACTTCACGCTAGTGCAGCTCGGACCACCTTGAGTAACGAAGCTCGGCTCAACTGCTGTATTATTGTTCAGAGAGTCCCCTTTCATTCCACATAAGACCTGTAACGCGCAAATGAGTAGGTTGACGCGCACATGCCTTAAATTATTGTTGCGCCAGATTTTCAGCAACTTAGGAAATTGACATTGAATGTCTAATTGCAACCTAGCCCCACCGTAGATAATAAGAACCAGTACACATGGAATCCAATAAGGGTCTATAATGGGCTCATCACAAGGCCCATAACTACATCCTTAAAGAATCATTGGTGGAAGAAAGAAGAAGGCCCAATAATAATTCCATTCGATAGAGGAAAGTATTATAGTGGCCCATTTCAGGTGATATCATGGATCGAAGACAATGCTTACAAGATTCGAGGTCGAATCATTTTCAAGAAGGGGAGGATGATGCAGCCCAACATAATAAAGATCCATCAAGAGTACCAATTGGGCAAATCACAAGACCCAACCAAACAATTAAGACAACTCTTCATTGGTGATATTCAAAGATGCTGGAAATCCATGTCAAGCCCATTTGCAAAAGATGAAGAAGAATTCAAGGCTTTCTATAATTGTTTAAGTGCTGATTTTGGAGATTAAATTAGGCACAAATAAGCCTTATTATTTTTAGTCATCATTATATTAATTTGTTTGGCATGAAAGAGAAAACACTAGTTCGTATTTAGAAAGGATTCCTTAAATCCCTTTCTAAATAGGACTATATTTACTTGCTTTCTAGATTTGGTTTAGGACTCTTATTCCCATTGTATTTAGGATTACAGTGCTGCCCTATACCTATAAATAGGGCACATCAATATTAGTTTTAGAGGGGCTTCAATTCAATAAAATTCTTAAGTTTTTCTTTACACTTGTGTAAGAAACCTTGGCTAATTATGGACTCAATTAGTGGCTAGTCGTGGACTCGACTAGCAAATTGATTCGTGGACTCGACTAGCAAATTGATTCGTGGACTCGAATCAATCTTCCTTTCTTCAATCTTAGATTTAGGTTCGTGGACTCGTTCTTGAATCGAAGGAAACTAAATCCGATCTAGTTGATTGAAGATTGCATCATCGAGGTACTTGAAGCTACAGTGGGATTCTTCCAAGTCTTTGAGGATTCGGGACTAAGGGTTTCTCATGAGGTTTAAGATATTTTGATCCATCTCTATCTTTATTTTGAGGGCATTCTTGGGACAGTACTCCATCTTTATTTGAACCTTGGACTAGGTTCATATCAGCAGACATTTGGGGTGACAATTGGTCACAAAAATGAGACATTTTATGTAACACCCCCTAATTTTCCAAGCTAATTAAAGCCTTAAATATGCAGATATCTAAAAAAAAAAACATCAGACACAGCGGAAGGGAGGAAAGGAAAAAGAAATTGGGGCTTAGGGATTTGGGAAAGAATTGGGGAAAAGATGATTTAATTTGGGGATTTGGGTAAAATGGAAACTTATGGTTTAGATGGAATTAAAATTGGGTAGGTTCCAAGAAAGATAATTAGTTCAAGTGGTTTAGGAGTTGGATTGGCAAAGAGTTTACCTGAGTTCAAAAATCAAGGCTTGCAAATAAACATTTTACTTGACTTTTAGACTACATAAGGAAGGATTTTGGTATGGGTTTTCTATTCCCAAATTCAAAGAATACTTGGAGAGATTTAGGTGGTTCTAAAAAAGAAAGGTCGCAAGAATATCCAAGTGCAAAGGTTATAGAATTGACCCAAGCATGATTCACTTCAAAGATAAATAACTAACTCCACAACGAAGCTTGCTCCTAAAACTAAGAGAATCATCTATCAAGAAGGGCTTACACTTAATTCCAAATGAATCATTTATCAAGGGAAACGCATGACAATGATAGCAAGTTAACTCAAATAGACAACGAAGAAACACAAGATAACACACCAGGCAACAGAGAACAAGACATGTACAAAAGACAAGGGTAGGCTAGGAAATGATTACCTGCTAGCTCCTCCTCCACTAGACCCTCAGTCTCCGCCTGCGAACGCCCCATCACAAAGACTCTCCTTGATGGTCTGGCACTGGCTGCTCCACGGCTCGAGCTACCTCTAGCTGCTCCTCCGGCTCCTGGGGGTTAATAGGAACCAGCACACATGGAATCCAATAAGGGTCTATAGTGGGCTCATCACAAGGCCAAAAAGTACATCCTTAAAGCATCATTGGTGGAAAAATCAAGGAATTCCAATAATAATTCCATTCGATAGAGGAAAATATTATAGTGGCCCGTTTCAAGTGATGTCACGGATCGAAGACAATGTTTATAAGATTCGAGGTCGAATCATTTTTCAAGAAGGGGAGGATGATGCGGCCCAACATAATGAAGATCCATTAAGATTACAAATTGGGCCAATCACAAGATCCGAGGCCCAAATCAGCTTTATTATTTGTGGTCATCATTTATTTTAAATTGTTTAGAATTAAAGAGAAAACACTAGTTGTATTTAGAAAGGATTCCTTAAATCCTTTTCTAAATAAAACTCTATTTACTTGTTTTCTAGATTAGGTTTAGGACTCTTTTTCCCATTGTATTTAGATTACAATGCTGCCCTATACCTATAAATAGGGCACATCCATATCAGTTTTGGGGAGGCTTTAATTGAATAAAATTCTTAAGTTTTTCTTTACAATTGTGTAAGAAACCTTATGGCTAATTGTGGACTCAATTAGTGGCTAGTCGAGTGAGCAAATTGATTCGTGGACTCGAATCAATCTTACTTTCTTCAACCTTAGATTTAGGTTCGTGGACTCGTTCTTGAATCGAAGGAAACTAGATCCGACTCTAGTTGATTGAAGATTGCATCATCGAGGTACTTGAAGCTACAATGGGATTCTTCCAAGTCTTTGAGGATTCGAGACAAAGGGTTTCTCGTGAGGTCTAAGGTATTTTGATCCATCTCTATCTTTACTTGTGAGAGCATTCTTGGGACAATATTCCATCTTTATGTGAACCTTGGACTAGGTTCATATCAGGGGTGGTGGCAACGCCCTCTGATTGGCTTGTTGGGGACACTTAGCGACTTTGTGGCCATTACCTCCGCAACGGTAGCACCGGAACGCTTGACCATTGCAATCTTAGCCCGCGTGCACCTTCCCACACCTACGACAAGCAAACGTCTTAGCTTGATTCCCTTGCTCCATCCGGTTGGGTCCTTGGGTTGAAGATGACACATTCTTAGCTTGAAAACTCGGTCGTGGCTTCTTGAAGGTGGAAGAGCCTCCACTCTTGGTTCTCTTCCTCGCTAGCTCATAAGACCCTCGCTGAAGCTACTGAACACGGTACAGATCCGCAGCACTCAGATAAGCATCCTTGAGAGAACTCGGCCTGCTCACAGTCAAAGCTTTTTGTGCCTCATAATTCAAGCCGGCAACGAATTTCTCGACCTTAGCGAGCTCCGTAGGCACGAGCATCCGAGCAAAGCGCGCCAACTCCAAAAGCTTCTTGTGATATTCGACCACAGACAAAGATCCTTGCTGCAGGTGGAGGAATTCCTCATACATGGCGGCTCGCACGTGTGCCGGGTAAAACGTCTCGCGCGGACCGATCGAACTCAGGCTCCTCAAGGTAGGTCGGACCCTCATGAATCCACCACAGATCCGCCTCATGACAGAAGTAGAACGTTGCCAGTTCTACCCTTCTCTCCTCAGGGCAACCCACAACCGCGAATATCTTGTCCAACACTCTCATCCATTCCTCCAAAACAACCGGGTCTTCTTCACCCGCGAAGGTCGGCGGCCTGTGACCCGACACCAAACGACCCATGTCCCTGTGCCCAGCAGGTTGAGGAGGTGGCACGGGGTGGTTGTTGTTCAGCAAAGCCTCACTAAGAGTCTGCATCGTCTGCGTCAACTGCTGCAGGTTCTGAGCAAGCTACTCATTCGTCGGGGGCTCCGTGGTACGTGCTCGTGGACGAGGAGGCATTGCAAACTTCTACAACAACAACACGGTTACCAAAAAGACAACAAACAAGCAAATAACTGAACGCAACACTCAGCTCACCGCGCAACCTAGAGTCCTAAGTCTAACACTTAGATTCTTAAGGTCGCTTTAAGGTCTCAAACCACACTTAGCCACTTAGAAGTCTAGACTTTACCCTCCTAGGCTCAAACCTAGGCTCTGATACTAACTCTAACACCCCCTAATTTTCCAAGCTAATTAAATCCTTAAATATGCAGATATCTAAACAAAACATCAGACACAGCGGAAGACTGAAAGAGGAATATATAAACTGGAAGTAAAAGGGGTGCTATGCCACGCTCATCCAGAGATGAACGCACAGGCTAACATCTGCATAATTCAACATCTAAAACCATACATGTTCAAGTACTAAGTCTATACTGGGCTCACAGGCCACAAAACACAAGAAAGGAGCTACACTAGCTGGCACTAAACCGCGCTCTCGTCTAAACATCACCTGAAAGAAACACATAAAAGATGGGACGACGCCCGGTCAGCGAATAATGCTAGTAACCCACCAATACATGTGAAATATCATACATAGATAAGATATACGTTTGTAAAGTCATTTGCGAAACGGAATACATATATATAAGTTCAAAACCAAGAGCAAAGGTCAACACAAGACTCAAAGCACTCACAACAAGATAAGGGAACACATCCCAAGGCTACGAAAAACAATCAACAACTCACAAGGACGGCTCAAGGTATAATCTATCATCACACAATAGATTAACACCCGACATGCATAACATAAGAGATAGGACACAACCAACGACAACACATGCCTTTATGACTACACACGTCACAAAATAGAGGAATACACAACAACGGCTACACAAGCCTTCGTGACATCACCCATCACGAATTGAGATGCCTTCCTTATGCCCGGTTCCAACCTTATGGCTACCCCCAACCTTATGTCTAGTTCCAACCATTACCTCCAGGACCCCTGTACACCAAGTCCAACCTTTTCCCTCCGAGGACTGTCGTCCCCATCCGCCAACGACCGCTAACAAAACCACCAATTTCATAGTACACGAGGGTACCGATCACACACATGGCAACACATGCCTTGGCAACACATGCCTCCCAAGAAATACGTGATCATTACACAAAGGTCACAACTCCATAATCACGTCATGGCCACCACGAGGACCATTGCAATACCTTGGTGACTAGTGTCCCATACCACTAATCGTGCAATCCAGGTAAAGCCACACACACATCACACCTCAACAGGAATCAATCAACGGATCACAACGAAGATATGAAACCATACTCAATCAAGGAATGGATCACAGTCCAACCACAACGATGAATAACACAAGTTATCATCAACGATAGGAAGGTACAAAAAACACACACGCTAGCATTTAAACACCGAACTGGCATGCTTATCAAACGGGTAAACCAAAGGTAGTTCCGAAGAACACACAAGACTCATCACGGTTCAACGAAACACAATGTTGAACACTTAGTAATAGGAACCAGTACACATGGAATCCAGTAAGGGTAAATAGTGGGCTCATCACAAAGCCCATAACTACGACCTTAAAACATCATTGGTGGAAGAAGCAACAAAGACCAATAATAAGTCCATTCGATAGAGGAAAATATTATAGTGGTCAATTTCAAGTGATATCATGGATCGAAGACAATGCTTACAAGATTCGAGGTCGAATCATTTTCAAGAAGGGGAGGATGATGCGGCCCAACATATGAAGATCCATTAAGAGTACTAATTGGGCCAATCACAAGGCCCAAGTCCAAACAATTAAGGCAACTCTTCATTGGTGATGTTCAAAGATGGTGGAAATCCAAGTCAAGCCCATTTGCAAAATATGAAGAATAACTCAAGGCTTTTTTATAATTGTTTAAGTGCTGATTTTGGTGATTAAATTAGGCCCAAATCAGCCCTATTATTTTTGGTCATCATTAATTTAAATTGTTTGGCATAAAAGAGAAAACACTAGTTGTATTTAGAAAGGATTCCTTAAATCCTTTTCTAAATAAAACTCTATTTACTTGTTTTCTAGATTAGGTTTAGGACTCTTTTTAATAGGAACCAGTACACATGGAATCCAGTAAGGGTAAATAGTGGGCTCATCACAAGGCCCATAACTACGACCTTAAAACATCATTGGTGGAAGAAACAACAAAGATCAATAATAAGTCCATTCGATAGAGGAAAATATTATAGTGGTCAATTTCAAGTGATATCATGGATCGAAGACAATGCTTACAAGATTCGAGGTCGAATCATTTTCAAGAAGGGGAGGATGATGCGGCCCAACATATGAAGATCCATTAAGAGTACTAATTGGGCCAATCACAAGGCCCAAGTCCAAACAATTAAGGCAACTCTTCATTGGTAATGTTCAAAGATGGTGGAAATCCAAGTCAAGCCCATTTGCAAAATATGAAGAATAACTCAAGGCTTTTTTATAATTGTTTAAGTGCTGATTTTGGTGATTAAATTAGGCCCAAATCAGCCCTATTATATTTGGTCATCATTAATTTAAATTGTTTGGCATAAAAGAGAAAACACTAGTTGTATTTAGAAAGGATTCCTTAAATCCTTTTCTAAATAAAACTCTATTTACTTGTTTTCTAGATTAGGTTTAGGACTCTTTTTCCCATTGTATTTAGATTACAATGCTGCCCTATACCTATAAATAGGGCACATCCATATCAGTTTTGAGGAGGCTTTAATTCAATAAAATTCTTAAGTTTTTCTTTACACTTGTGTAAGAAACCTTATGGCTAATTGTGGACTCAATTAGTGGCTAGTCGTGGACTCGACTAGCAAATTGATTCGTGGAATCGAATCAATCTTACTTTCTTCAACCATAGATTTAGGTTCGTGGACTCGTTCTTGAATCGAAGGAAACTAGATCCGACTCTAGTTGATTGAACATTGCAACATCGAGGTACTTGAAGCTACATGTGATTCTTCCAAGTCTTTGAGGATTCGAGACAAAGGGGTTCTCGTGAGGTTTAAGGTATTTCGATCCATCTCTATCTTTACATTGAGAGCAATTCTTGGGACAATACTCATCTTATTTGAATCTTGGACTAGGTTCATATCAATTTGGTATTCAGAGCCTAGGTTTGTCTCGTTATCATTGGAAATTTGGTTTCTTTGGTTCCCTAGGTTTATCTCGTTCTTATCTTACATACTACATTTATTCGTGTCTTATTCATTATAAAAACCCCAAAAAAAATTTTCTTTTGCATTCTTGATTGTTTTCTTGAATCTTGATACATGTTCTCCAGTTTCTTGAAAAACAATCCCAAAAGTGTTTTCCCTTTTCCCCGTCCAATATCAACGATACCACACACCTCCTAAGCACCATATTACCACATATTCTGTTAAGAAAACAACCCCATCTCACCTTACCTATATCCAAAGCGCATTTACGCGCAATCACGTCTCAATCACACCCTGTCCAGATTTCCGCGAGCTGTGACCAGTTTCAAAGAATTACCTATATCTCGGGATCCACTACTTAGTTTTATCTGAAATTTGGATATGTTATAGAGCTCTTCTGGGGCGTTCTTTTGATATATTATACACTGTCTAATTCCTTCTGGTTAGTGAGATATTGATTTTCAAAGTCAGGGCATTGTTTCTGTTTTTCTAGGCGATTCTTGAAATTCTTGATTCTGTTTTGAAGGGGTTGTGTGGATCCTCTTGGTCCGAAATTTTTGTTGATATTTAAAGTAATTATTTGGAGGTTATTTATCAAAAAAATCAAAAAAAAAAATCAAGAAAGTTGAAAAAAAAAAAGCAAAAAAGAGAAAGCAATAAAGAAGAAGAATAAGGTTGGGTAAAGAATTTGGCTGGTAGGAGAATTTTGGAGGGACAAGGAAGGGGAAAATTATAAGGTTGGAAGGAGTTTTTTAATGATTCCTAATTGGTTGTGGTACACGTGAACCCATTTTATATTCTATTTGTCTCTATCTTTTGATATTGGTCTTGCATATCTTTCTACCATACTTCCTTCTTTAGTTTCCTTTTTCTTTCAAATCTTATTTAGTTTCTTTGCTCGTATTGTCCTTTTTCTTTGCTTCTTGCTCTCAATTTTATTATCTATCTCACGATACACCCTTACTCTCAAAGGCTTGTGAAGTCTTCCAAGGTACGTTTTCTTGAACTTTGAGGTTGAATCCATATCAACTTGAGTACCGGACTAGAATTTTCCTTTTTGGAAAAAGGTTTGTGAGAGTATCTGCCACCTTGAGCGATACACGAGTGGAGTGTGTGTTTGTAATAGTGTGTAGTACACCACCAGAGCCATATAATCCACCTCTTACCTGCGAGCTGAGAATAGTGAGGGAGCGAGCCAACTTTTTGGTTTCACTAACGTGATTACTCACACATCTTCTTGTTTTTTTTTTTTTTTAGATATTTTTTTTCCTATACAGATGGTTGATCAAGTTCCAAATCTTCCCCAGGCATTAGAACAAAAGATTGATAGGTTACTCAAACGAATGAATAATTTGGAGCAACGCTCACACCAAGTGCAACCACCACACAATGATGAGCGACAGCTGCCACCGGCAGGAATAGTGGATCCTAGATGTCAAAGGATCCAGCAGCATAATGCGGAGTTAGGAAACATTAAACATGAAATTCCTAACTTCACCGGTGAGAAAGGACCTACTGAATACATAGAATGGGAGAATGTTGTTGAAACTCTTTTCCATTTAAAGCACTATTCTAATTTTACAAAAATTAGGCTAGTTGCTACATCTTTTAAGGGTTATGCATTATCTTGGTGGCGAAAAAGAAATGGAGAGAGAGTTGCTAATTTTATTCCTTATGAATCTTGGGTTCAAGTGAGGGAAGATATGCGCCTAACCTTTCGTCCTAAATTTTTTTTGTATGATCTTGAAAGAAAATTGCAGGGAACGGTGCAAGGAACAAAGTCAGTTGATGAGTACCACCAAACTATAATTATTTTGCTTAAACAGGGAAACATACATGAAGAAGAGACAAAAACTGTTGCTCGTTTTGTACATGGATTGAACTTAGAAATTCGATGTGGAATGAGTATTCAGAGATATGACACCCTTTATGATGCCTTGTATGCTGCACGTGAATCTGAGGCAAAAATTAAAGAGATGAAAATGCACAAGTCCAACAATATTGCATCAAGATGGAACAACACTTGTTCCACCCTTCAAAGGCGTGATGAAAATCCTCCTCCAAGAGATGATTCACGAGACAACGGTAAGGAAAAGGTAAGTGAGGCAGTGACGCCTCAACATGATAGAGAATTGATTTGTTATAGATGTAATGGGAGAGGCCACATAGCTCGTGATTGCCCTAACAAGAGGGTAGTTAAGATAACAAAACAATCTGAAAATTTTGCTTCTTGTCTTGAATATAAGTCTAAGGATGAGGTATGTGACCATTTTGAAACTCTCAATGAACATGTTGAGGGAGAACCATTTATACCTTTAAAATCTGATTCTAAGTATGCTGATAGTGAGTCTAGTCATACTGTTGTTGTTAAGGAGGTTTTGAATGTTCACCCTTTAAAAGAAGATGAGTCTCAAAGAGAAAATATATTTTTTGCTAAAGGTTCAATTAAAGGGAATGCTTGTACTGTGGTAATAGATTCTGGAAGTTGCACAAATGTGGCTAGTGCAGCTATGGTTAAATTTGTTCAGCTACCTTTGTTTGATCATCCAACTCCCTATCGTTTTCAATGGTTAACTCATGCAGGAGAAGCTAGAATAACCAATCAGGCTCTTATTCCTTTATCTATTAACAGTTACTCTGATGAAATCTTGTGTGATAATATCCCAATGCAGGCTGCTCATATCTTGTTAGGTAGACCATGGCAATATGACAGAAAAATAAGTTCTTATGGAATGAGGAACACTTGCGTGTTTCACATGAATGGAGTTACATATGTCTTGCCTCGTTTGTATCCTGAACAAGTAGAAGAAATTCAATTGACATTGATGCAAGCTCTCAAACTAACCTCAATGAAGGTAGAAATCAAAGAGAGAAAAGTGGAACCTCCATGTTTAGAATTGGAGTCACCACTCCAGTCCACTAACTTAGATTGTAGCCAAACAAAGGAACCGCTATCAGTGGTACAGTGGAAAGAACCAGCCAGAGCTATCAAAGTGCAGCCTCGCTTGCTAACAAAAAAGGATAATAAGCAAGAGAAAAGAAGGGGAGTAACTATTTACACACTTTTATTTCAAAAGCATGCATTAAAATTCTCTAGATTTGGTTGCCATGTTTCTATTAATGACCTACTTGCTAGATGTGTTAGAAATATGTTTGCCTCCATACATCCAAGATTCCTTAATTTTGATTTTACTAAAACTTTATTTGATAGAGATAAGGAATCACTTGGAAGTTATAAGGCACTTTTGAAAACTTCTTATGGCAAATACTACTTGCACAAGGGGTTTTGGTTCAAAATCAATGGGGTTGGCACTTTTTGCTTTGTTTTGGACAATGATTTAATTGTTGATTCACATAAGGGACATTTAGATTTTCCAAAGACTGATGATGTTTTGCATGGATATTTTCATTGGCCAAAGAAGAAAAAAGATGTAGAATCTTATGTTCAGAATTGTGCTACTTACCACCATAATACATCTAAATCATTAATTGATATTTCCATGAATTTTCTGTTTGATTTTACCTTAAGCTCTAGGAGGAAAGATTTTATGATTGTTGACAATTCAAACAAGATGCATAAATTTAATATGTCTCATTTTGTTGAATTATTACCATCCAGAATGTTTAAATTCCCTGAAGTGTCATTAGACTTAATTGCCTTACTTGTTGATTGTAGGATGATGATTGGAGCGACTCGTGTCAAGCATCCCAAGAAAAAGTTCCATGAGCGTGATAAAACAGAAAGTGAGCTTGCTACTTTGTCTTACACTGAAGATTTGGATTCGAGGACGAATCCTTTTCAAGAATGGGAGAATAATAGGAACCAGTACACATGGAATCCAGTAAGGGTAAATAGTGGGCTCATCACAAGGCCCATAACTACGACCTTAAAACATCATTGGTGGAAGAAACAACAAAGACCAATAATAAGTCCATTCGATAGAGGAAAATATTATAGTGGTCAATTTCAAGTGATATCATGGATCGAAGACAATGCTTACAAGATTCGAGGTCGAATCATTTTCAAGAAGGGGAGGATGATGCGGCCCAACATATGAAGATCCATTAAGAGTACTAATTGGGCCAATCACAAGGCCCAAGTCCAAACAATTAAGGCAACTCTTCATTGGTGATGTTCAAAGATGGTGGAAATCCAAGTCAAGCCCATTTGCAAAATATGAAGAATAACTCAAGGCTTTTTTATAATTGTTTAAGTGCTGATTTTGGTGATTAAATTAGGCCCAAATCAGCCCTATTATTTTTGGTCATCATTAATTTAAATTGTTTGGCATAAAAGAAAAAACACTAGTTGTATTTAGAAAGGATTCCTTAAATCCTTTTCTAAATAAAACTCTATTTACTTGATTTCTAGATTAGGTTTAGGACTCTTTTTCCCATTGTATTTAGATTACAATGCTGCCCTATACCTATAAATAGGGCACATCCATATCAGTTTTGAGGAGGCTTTAATTCAATAAAATTCTTAAGTTTTTCTTTACACTTGTGTAAGAAACCTTATGGCTAATTGTGGACTCAATTAGTGGCTAGTCGTGGACTCGACTAGCAAATTGATTGGTGGACTCGAATCAATCTTACTTTCTTCAACCTTAGATTTAGGTTCGTGGACTCGTTCTTGAATCGAAGGAAACTAGATCCGACTCTAGTTGATTGAAGATTGCAACATCGAGGTACTTGAAGCTACATGTGATTCTTCCAAGTCTTTGAGGATTCGAGACAAAGGGGTTCTCGTGAGGTTTAAGGTATTTCGATCCATCTCTATCTTTACATTGAGAGCAATTCTTGGGACAATACTCATCTTATTTGAATCTTGGACTAGGTTCATATCACTTTTTCCCATTGTATTTAGATTACAATGCAGCCCTATACCTATAAATAGGGCACATCCATATCAGTTTTGAGGAGGCTTCAATTCAATAAAACTCTTAAGTTTTTCTTTACACTTGTGTAAGAAACCTTATGGCTAATTGTGGACTCAATTAGTGGCTAGTCGTGGACTCGACTAGCAAATTGATTCGTGGACTCGAATCAATCTTACTTTCTTCAACCTTAGATTTAGGTTCGTGGACTCGTTCTTGAATCGAAGGAAACTAGATCCGACTCTAGTTGATTGAAGATTGCAATATCAAGGTACTTGAAGCTACATGGGATTCTTCCAAGTCTTTGAGGATTCGAGACAAAGGGTTTCTCGTGAGGTTTAAGGTATTTTGATCCATCTCTATCTTTGCATTGAGAGTAATCTTGGGACAATATTCCATCTTTATGTGAACCTTTGACTAGGTTCATATCACTTAGCACGATTCAAGACACCAAAACCTACATGGATTCCTACCATATAGTTCTAGACATACGAAACATCAAGAAGACGCTCAAATAGTTCCACAAAAGAACATCGGGAAGTCAAAAGACCAAATACCGAGTCAAAAGAATCACGGGGAACAAATCCCCGCCAAACCACATTACGTACCCCGCGGGTGGCCCACGGGTAGACCCCTACCCGTGGTTCCGCCCGCGGGTACATACCCACGTCCAACTTGTACCCCGCGGGTGGGCGGCGGGTGGACGCCTACCCGCTGTTCCGCCCGCGGGTACGTACCTGTACACCAAAATAATCCCTTCGGGGATTTTCAACACCAAGCTCAAATTCAAGTCCAAAGCATGCCAAATCTCACCAAATACAACAAAATGACTTGAATCAAAGGAATAGCCAAGTAATGGCATACATGAACCCTAATAACAAGCTCTAGATATGCATTTTCACAAGACAATGCATAAACACTCACATTTCATAGCAAAACACATGTAGAATCCAAGAAATCATCATATAGGTAAGCAAAATAGATTTTGTAGAGCATGGGTTACCTCTTGTAGACAAAAACCTTCACTTAACACTTCACCAAGCTCCTAATAAGGCTCACCTTCCAAACCCAGTTCAAGAACACACCAAAAGATCATAAAGATTATCTTTAAGAAAAGACACCTAAGAAAACACTAAAAACACAAGATGAACATAGATCTTACCCTCCTAGATGCCCAAATGTATGAAAGGTAGAATCTTGGAGACAACTCTTGAAGATTTGACAAAGCTTCAACTTGGCTTGGAAGAAAAGCTGTCTACCTTTTTAGAGAGAAGATAGAGCTAAAGTTTGGAAACTGTAAGGAGAGAAATGAGGATTGTCTACTAGGTTGGCTTGCATTACTAACACAAGGTGAAAAGTCATGAATACCCTTACTAACATAAAGAGGTGTAAGGGAACAAGGGAACTCCTCACAAAGCTTAAGGTACAACCTTGACTTTGGGGTTGACTAGTCAATTACTAGTCCCCGACTATTGAATTTTCAAGAATTTAAGGAATTAAATTGCCAATTGGTTTAGGATTATTACTTAATTAATCCCTTAATCGATTTTGGATTACGGGGTGTCACATTTTAATTAAGTTGGACACCAATTAAATTGATCACACGACCATCATACCCATCCGAATGTCCAACTTCAAAATTGGCTTGTATGAGCGCACTCACAGAATCTTGCAACCTCCTAGCTCTAGCCCGCGTTGTAGGAGCATCTAAAACATGTAGGGGATCCCTAATTTGGCCATCATCGTTGCCCTCAACATTTCCCCCCTCCTCAGGAGGATTCGTCCACGAATCTTCAGGATCAGAATTAAAGGATGAAAGATCAGCAACTTTAACTCTAGGTGTTTAAATACTTAGGACTTAAGAATCTTAGGACGTGCGGTGAGGTTGTGAGTTTATCTATCATTGTCTGCTTAACTTCTCCTTACTCTATTCTGTGCTTAGCTTAAGAGTTCCCCATAATTATAGCATCAAGGTAAGGATGCGAACCCCTAACTATACCATTACGATCGGTACTGATCTTGTAAACACCGGAATGGCGCAGAGGAACCAGTCGAGAACCCCCGAGCCTCCTACCCAAGATTCGTTAACCCAGAACCTACAACAGTTGACTCAGGTCACCCAGACATTAAGCAACGCCATCCTTAATAACAACAACCGACCACCCCCGAACGGAACCCAGACGTGGCTCGCCAATCTCGTAATAGGAACCAGTACATATGGAATCCAGTAAGGGTAAATAGTGGGCTCATCACAAGGCCCATACATCCTTAAAGCATCAATGGTGGAAGAAACAAGAAAGTCCAATAAAAATTCCATTCAATAGAGGAAACTATTATAAGTGGCCCGTTTGAAGTGATGACACAGATCGAAGACAATGTTTAGAAGATTCGAGGTCGAATCATTTTTCAAGAAGTGGCGGATGATGCGGCCCAACATAATGAAGATCCATTAAGAGTACAAATTTGGCCAATCACAAGATCCAAGGCCCAAATCAGCTTTATTATTTGTGGTCATCATTATTTTAAATTGATTGGAATTAAAGAGAAAACACTAGTTTGCATTTATAAAGGATTCCTTAAATCCCTTTCTAAATAGCACTATATTTACTTGCTTTCTAGATTAGGTTTATGACTCTTTTTGTATTTAGAAAAGGATTCCTTAAATCCCTTTCTAAATAGGACTATATTTACTTGCTTTCTAGATTAGGTTTAGTACTCTTTTTCCCATTGTATTTAGGATTACAATGCTGCCCTATACCTATAAATAGGGCACATCATATCAGTTTTAAGAAGGCTTTAATTCAATAAAATTCTTAAGTTTTTCTGTACACTTGTGTAAGACACATTATGGCTAATTGTGGACTCAATTAGTGGCTAGTCGTGGACTCGACTAGCAAATTGATTCGTGGACTTGAATCAATCTTACTTTCTTCAACCTTAGATTTAGGTTCGTGGACTCGTTCTTGAATCGAAGGAAACTAGATCCGACTCTAGTTGATTGAAGATTGCATCATCGAGGTACTTGAAGCTACAATGGGATTCTTCCAAGTCTTTGATGATTCGAGACAAAGGGGTTCTTATAAGGTTTAAGGTATTTTGATCCATCTCTATCTTTGCATTGAGAGTAATCTTGGGATAATATTCCATCTTTATTTGAACGTTGGACTAGGTTCATATCAATTTTGTATTCAGATCCTAGGTTTATCTCATTCTTATCTTACATACTACTTTTTTTTCGTGTCTTATTCATTAAAAAACCCTAAAAAAAAATTCCTTTGCATTCTTGATTGTTTTCTTGAATCTTGATACATGTTCTCCAGTTTCTTGAAAAACAATCCCGATAGAGTTTTCCCTTTTTCCTGTCCTATATCAACGAGACCTTACACCTCCCAAGAACCATATTACCAAATATTTTGTTAAGAAAACAACCCCATCTCACCCTTACCTATATCCAAAGCGCATTTACGTGCAATCACGTCGCAATCATACCCTGTCCAGATTTCCGCGTTCTGTGACCAGTTTCAAAGAATGACCTATATCTAGAGATCCACTGGTTAGTTTTATCTGAAATTTTTATATGTTATAGATCTCGTAGCTTCCATGGCCTTGCCAGTTTCTATCGGAGATTTGTTAAGGACTTTAGTTCGATTGCAGCCCCGTTGAATGAACTTGTAAAAAAGGATGTTAAATTTGAATGGGGTCCTAAACAAGAGCAAGCCTTTCAAAGTCTTAAGGAAAAATTGTGCTCTGCTCAGGTACTTGCATTACCTAACTTTGATAAAACTTTTGAAATTGAGTGTGATGCATCTGGGATAGGTATTGGAGCCGTTCTTATGCAAGAAGGGCATCCTATTGCCTACTTTAGTGAGAAATTAAGTGGTCCTACACTTAATTACTCTACTTATGACAAGGAGTTATATGCACTTGTAAGAACTCTTGAAACTTGGGAGAATTATTTGTGGTTTAAAGAGTTTGTTATACACTCCGACCATGAGGCACTCAAACACCTTAGGGGACAAGGTAAGTTAAACAAGCGACATGCAAAATGGCTTGAGTTTATTGAAGCATTCCCCTATGTTATCAAGTATAAGAAAGGTAAGGAAAACCAAGTGGCTGATGCTCTATCTCGAAGGTATGTTTTACTTTCATCATTACAAGCCAAATTACTTGGTTTTGAATTTCTCAAAGGATTGTATAGTAATGATGTTGATTTTGCAGAAAAATACACAGCATGCTCTACAACTCCAATTGGCAAATACTATCTACTTGATGGATATTTGTTCAAAGAAAACAGATTGTGTGTGCCAAATTGTTCTTTAAGGGAAATGTTCATTAAGGATGCACATAGTGGTGGATTAATGGGTCACTTTGGTGTGACTAAAACTTATGTAATCCTAGATGAACACTTCTTTTGGCCCAAGCTGAGAAGGGATGTGGAAATGTTTGTTAGCAAATGTGTTACTTGCAAACAAGCTAAATCACGATCTCTGCCTCAAGGGTTATACACACCATTACCTGTTCTGAAGGAACCATGGACTGATTTATCTATGGATTTTATAGTAGGGTTACCTAGAAGCAGAAGGGGCCATGACTCAATCTATGTTGTTGTTGATCGATTTAGTAAAATGGCTCATTTTATTGGTTGTCACAAAACTAACGATGTCTCTCATATTGCAGATTTATTCTTCAAGGAGGTAGTGCGTTTACATGGGATTCCACGTACCATCGTATCTGATCGCGATTCCAAGTTTCTAAGCCATTTTTGGCGAATATTTTGGGGAAAGCTTGGTACAAAACTTCTGTACTCTACTGCTTGTCATCCACAGACAGATGCCCAAACCAAAGTTGTGAATAGAACCCTAACACAACTTCTAAGGGTAGTCATTAAAAAGAACCTCAAGTCATGGGAAGAAAGCTTACCATATGTGGAGTTTGCTTATAACCGAGCTATACATTCTACTACAAACATGTCACCATTTGAGGTTGCTTATGGTTTTAATCCATTAACTCCCTTAGATTTGATTCCCTTACATGTGAATGATAGGGAATGTGTGGATGCTGCTAAGAGAGCTCAAGGGATTCGTGACTTTCACTCCAAGGTTCGAGCTCAAATTAAAAAGAAAAATGAGCAATATGCTCAAAAGGCCAACAAAGGATGCAAGGCTACAATTTTTAAAACTGGAGATTGGGTTTGGATACACTACAACAAAAATAGGTTTCCAAACCAGCGCAAGTCCAAGTTGATGCCTCGAGGAGATGGACCCTTCCAAGTGCTTGAAAGAATCAATGACAATGCATACAAATTAGATCTTCGAGGTGAGCATAATGTTTCTTCTACCTTCAATGTTGCTGATTTATCTCCATTTGAATTTTTAGATTCGGGGACGAATCTTTTTCAAGAGGGGGAGGATGATGAGACCCAAAGACAACAAGCAAATGATCCCATCAAAGTCTCTAGTGGCCCGACAACAAGATCCAAGTAAAAAAAGATTCAAGAGGCTTTTAACACTTTTGTGCAAGCAAATTGGAGTATAACAGCTATTTATGAAGAAGGAGATCAATCTGGAGAAACAATTACATTCAATTGCCTTTACATCAAGACTTTTGAAGAGAGCTACTAGCTTAAGGAGTGTGCTTCACCTACTAGCTTGATGAATCACCTACTTGCTTAGTGATTCACCTACTTGTTTGTGCAACTTCACACTACCTAGCTGCTCACTCACCTCCTTGCTTGTCATCAACCAAGTAGCTCAATCAAGCACCTCAAGCAACTAGCTTACTCAAGGAGACAAAGCATTAAATGCTTATGACAAACCCATGTGAAAGATAGCAAGTTGTGGAAGAAATTTCAGCCTACAAAATTCTGATTTCATACGCAAAAAGGGGGGAGGGGAGGTTTATTTTGCAACTTGTAATTTTTAATTATTTACTTCATAGTTAAGGAAAGAAACCTAGAATATTTTATATTTTTGCAATCCCTGATTTTTCCCTATAAAAACCCCATCACCATTGGGTTCAAATCAGCTTGTAATATTTGGAATGAAATGAGAATTTCTCTCTTTTTCTTTGCATGAGAATTGCATTGAGTGTTTAGGTTGTTTGTGAGATGCATTCAATCTAAGTAAGCTAGTGAGAAGCTAGTTTACAAGCCGAGAAGGCATATCCGACTATCTTGTTCTTTACATTCATACACATACCCGAAAATCCCAAAAAGAATAGAACTACTACTTATATTACATAGTTAAGTGTGTTCTTATTTCTTATCTCAAGTGCTAGATTCCTAAGTCTAGTTCTTAGCCTTGTTTAATCATCCGAGGATTGAGAAGATCATTGGAAGTTTGGCGAGGCAATTGTAGAGTTCGGGATCTCAAATCCAAGAGTCTACAAGGTAAGATCCGTTATAGGACACGAAAGGTTCTGGAGTGATTCCTTGGGTGTGCACTTGTTGTGAGAAGCAACCCGTGTACGCGTCACTTCCCGCGGGTACAGGTTCCTTTACCACACGTACCCCGCGGGTGGGCGGCGGGTGGGCCTCCTACCCGCCGTTCCGCCCGCGGGTACCACCTGTACCACAAAGCCACACTTCGCGGATTTTTCATCTCCAACTCAAATTCAAGTCCAAAACATGCCAAGAACACCTTCTTCAACCTTAAAGCAAGACCAAAGCTCCTCTAGATCAACCTAGCACTTCACCCACCACTAGATCTTATACAAACTCCCAAAACCCACAAGGTAGAAGAAAGATTTAGAGAAAAGATGGAGGAATCTTGTAAGGATAAGGTAGGGAAGGATAGATCTTACCATTCCTAGCCTTGTAGTGTTGGAAAGTTGGAATCTTGGTGGAAGACTATGCAAAGCTTGGAAGTTCCGTTTTTGGCTTGAAGAGCAAGCTAGGATTTTTTTCGAGAGAGGTTGGAGAGTTTTTAGAACTTTGGCTAGCATGGAATGAAGACAAGAGGTATTGCTAGGGCAACATGAGCACCTCTCATTAGTGAAAAGACCAAGTTACCCTTACTAAGGTTTGGATGAATAAGGGATTGAGGTACAACACACAAGGCACAAGGTACACCAAGAAGACTAGTCAATTTCTAGTCCTTCGACTATGAAATTTTAGGATTTTAGGAAGAAATTACCAAGGAAGGCTAGGATTAATTCCTTAATTAATCCCAATTAGCATTTAGATTTACGAGGTGTCACATCCTCTCCCCCTAACAAGAAGCTTCGTCCCCGAAGCTTGGGCACGACGGGTTACCAAAAGGAATAGCAATGAATAAAGGTGTGACAGGAGAAAGCAATGAACAAAGGTGTCCACCAAATAACTAAAGTTAAAGAAATCAAGGTTTCAATTTACGGTGATAAGACTGATAGGTTTAGAAATAGGCTGAGGGTTCACAAAGGTAAGTCAAGAAAGAAAGATAAGGCGATAGATAGAAGATTTACCAGAAGGGGAGACTAATTCTACCTTATACTCAACTCTCTACCCATCACTAGCCACCGGACTACCCAGACCTGGACGTCTTAGCTAAGGAACAAGCTACAACGAAAACTAACACCAAGAGAACACTAACGCTAGATTACCCGGGAACAAAGAACAAGGATCGCGTCTTCAAGAGATCACCGCTGATTTCTCCAACCCAAGGATGCAAGGTTCTCACACTGCACAACTAGATCTCGGCATCCGCTTGAACTTTATTCGGCATTTCCAGACAAAGGCTACTACTGCCAGCTCCCAAACACGAGCAGGATGTCCTTCTCCCTAGCTCTTGGGCTAACTTGATGCAGGCTGCCAACTTATCACTTGCATTAACACACCGTGATACGGATCTTCCGGGGATGGACTCGTGAGTCGATTTACCAAAGAGTCCTTTGATTGCCCGATCTTTTCCTCACCAAAACAGCAGGAACAACAATAACGGTTTGAGGGTGTTGGAGATGGAATTGGTTGATGTAGGGGCTGGATTTGGGATTATTTTTGTGTTTTTGTATAAGGATATTTCCGCCACACCTTGGTCTTAGGTGATAAGGAATGGATGGCACCACAAGATTGGTATTATCTTGATAAGCCTAAAAGAACATCTCTCAACACACAAGAGAGAAAACAAAATGCCTTAGCATTTCTTTCATTCAACTTCATTCATCTATATCTCTAAAATTCTGGTTGTGTTTAGCCTTTATATAGGCTAATACATAACTTTCAAATGGAAAACAAAGAGTTAAGAGTCTCCTAATATTAAATTTTAACATAAATGCATTTTAAATAACTAAAATAACTACATGACTTCATTTCAATGATGAGTTCAATGAGCCTTCTAGGACCTTCTTCTTCATAATTTTTGGACCAACATAATGATCTTTTAAATTGTTGTCGTCATGACCTCATTCCTCAGTTTGGTATCAGAGCTTTGGGTTCATTCCTCACACAAAAAAGTTTAACACTCTACCAATCAATTCTTGTTTCTTGTTTCTGCAGAAAATTTTCAGCCTGCGCCTTCAGAAAGAAAAATTCCAAAAAAATACTTCCACATATCCAATTGTGTTGAAATTTTTTCTGGAAGTATCCAACCTATTACTCTAATGTTTGATGAAAGTTTTTTGTTAAAATCATACTCCTAGAAACACAGAAAATTATCTAAAGTCAACACAACCGTAAGATTCTACCCAGAATTTTTTCTTCCTGTCCAGTCCAAAAGAAAATTTTGGGAGAAATACTTCCACATACCCTTTTGCCCTTAAAATTTTTATGGTTGAATACAACCCATAGTTCTTGCTAACCATAAAAAAATTTGGTCAAAATATCATCCATAAAATTCCAGAAAATTCATCAAAGTCACTCTTAAAGTCTGTCCAGATTTGTGTTGCCATTCCTTGTGTTTTCTAGTTTAAAGTTCATTGCTTCATATCATCCATGGAGTCTTTTGAGTTAAATACACTTCAACAAGGATCTCTTAGTGTGGAAGAATTCTACAATAAGTTAAGAGATTTGATGATCCGTGATGGCGTGATTGAACTCGCTGTTATTACCAAGAATAGATTTGTGTATGGTATTAGAAAAGAAATTGCACGGTTGCTTCCTCATCGGTGCAAGTGCTTGTTTACTTTACTATTCCATGCCAAACAAATTGAAGAGAAATTGCAGCAAAAAGATGTCGAGAATTCGATACCTTTTTCCTTGTCATACGTGGAGGGCTCAAAAGAAATGAATGAGGATGTAAACATGTGTGAAAAAATATGTGAAAACAAAGATGAGGAATATTTGAGTGAAAAAGAAGGAGAGATTGAGAAAAAAACTGAAGATGAGGAAGAAGAATTGTCTTATAAACTTTGAGAGAAAAAGAATGAGGGAGAAGATTTTGAGAACTCCATAACCTTTGATTTAAGTTCTTTGCAGGTTAATGGATGTGATTCTAGGGTTGAAAATCAGTTGGAAGGAATGGTATTGTTGTGCCATGATCTACAAAGCGCGAGATCACTCCCTCTCCTTGGTGAAGGTATTAAAGTCATTTGGTCGGATAATTACTCATTTCCATTTGATCGAGGAAAGTGTGATTCGAGGACGAATCATCTCAAAGAGTGAGGGAATGATGAGGTCATGACGACAACAATTTAAAAGATCATTATGTTGGTCCAAAAATTATGAAGAAGAAGGTCCTAGAAGGCTCATTGAACATATTCATCATTGAAATGAAGTCATGTAGTTATTTTAGTTATTTAAAATGCATTTATGTTAAAATTTAATATTAGGAGACTCTTAACTCTTTGTTTTCCATTTGAAAGTTATGTATTAGCCTATATAAAGGCTAAACACAACCAGAATTTTAGAGATATAGATGAATGAAGTTGAATGAAAGAAATGCTAAGGCATTTTGTTTTCTCTCTTGTGTGTTGAGAGATGTTCTTTTAGGCTTATCAAGATAATACCAATCTTGTGGTGCCATCCATTCCTTATCACCTAAGACCAAGGTGTGGCGGAAATATCCTTATACAAAAACACAAAAATAATCCCAAATCCAGCCCCTACATCAACCAATTCCATCTCCAACACCCTCAAACCGTAATTGTTGTTCCTGCTGTTTTGGTGAGGAAAAGATCGGGCAATCAAAGGACTCTTTGGTAAATCGACTCACGAGTCCATCCCCGGAAGATCCGTATCAGTTTGGTATCAGAGCTTTGGGTTCATTCCTCACACAAAAAAGGTTAACACTCTACCAATCAATTCTTGTTTCTTGTTTCTGCAGAAAATTTTCAGCCTGCGTCTTCAGAAAGAAAAATTCCAAAAAAATACTTCCACATATCCAATTGTGTTGAAATTTTTTCTGGAAGTATCCAACCTATTACTCTAATGTTTGATGAAAGTTTTTTGTTAAAATCATACTCCTAGAAACACAGAAAATTATCTAAAGTCAACACAACCGTAAGATTCTACCCATAATTTTTTCTTCCTGTCCAGTCCAAAAGAAAATTTTGGGAGAAATACTTCCACATACCCTTTTGCCCTTAAAATTTTTATGGTTGAATACAACCCATAGTTCTTGCTAACCATAAAAAAATTTGGTCAAAATATCATCCATAAAATTCCAGAAAATTCATCAAAGTCACTCTTAAAGTCTGTCCAGATTTGTGTTGCCATTCCTTGTGTTTTCTAGTTTAAAGTTCATTGCTTCATATCATCCATGGAGTCTTTTGAGTTAAATACACTTCAACAAGGATCTCTTAGTGTGGAAGAATTCTACAATAAGTTAAGAGATTTGATGATCCGTGATGGCGTGATTGAACTCGCTGTTATTACCAAGAATAGATTTGTGTATGGTATTAGAAAAGAAATTGCACGGTTGCTTCCTCATCGGTGCAAGTGCTTGTTTACTTTACTATTCCATGCCAAACAAATTGAAGAGAAATTGCAGCAAAAAGATGTCGAGAATTCGATACCTTTTTCCTTGTCATACGTGGAGGGCTCAAAAGAAATGAATGAGGATGTAAACATGTGTGAAAAAATATGTGAAAACAAAGATGAGGAATATTTGAGTGAAAAAGAAGGAGAGATTGAGAAAAAAACTGAAGATGAAGAAGAAGAATTGTCTTATAAACTTTGTGAGAAAAAGAATGAGGGAGAAGATTTTGAGAACTCCATAACCTTTGATTTAAGTTCTTTGCAGGTTAATGGATGTGATTCTAGGGTTGAAAATCAGTTGGAAAGAATGGTATTGTTGTGCCATGATCTACAAAGCGCAAGATCACTCCCTCTCCTTGGTGAAGGTATTAAAGTATTTGGTCGGATAATTACTCATTTCCATTTGATCGAGGAAAGTGTGATTCGAGGACGAATCATCTCAAAGAGTGAGGGAATGATGAGGTCATGACGACAACAATTTAAAAGATCATTATGTTGGTCCAAAAATTATGAAGAAGAAGGTCCTAGAAGGCTCATTGAACATATTCATCATTGAAATGAAGTCATGTAGTTATTTTAGTTATTTAAAATGCATTTATGTTAAAATTTAATATTAGGAGACTCTTAACTCTTTGTTTTCCATTTGAAAGTTATGTATTAGCCTATATAAAGGCTAAACACAACCAGAATTTTAGAGATATAGATGAATGAAGTTGAATGAAAGAAATGCTAAGGCATTTTGTTTTCTCTCTTGTGTGTTGAGAGATGTTCTTTTAGGCTTATCAAGATAATACCAATCTTGTGGTGCCATCCATTCCTTATCACCTAAGACCAAGGTGTGGCGGAAATATCCTTATACAAAAACACAAAAATAATCCCAAATCCAGCCCCTACATCAACAAATTCCATATATATATATATATATATATATATCAAACCTTTCTTCTTCACGAAGTCTTTCCATTACCACTCCCTGCAATTTCAAAAACGATCACAGTTTTTCCGCGAACTATGCCAAAAACCGCAAATACTTCACCACATTCATCTGCAAAAGGGCATACAACATCGCAAAGATACAAGTAAGCATAACTACTATTACTTCTCATTCCAAACATTCATGCTATTACTTCAATTCATTGTGTTAATACAGCAACGGTACCTAGGGTTACATATTACTTGGACTTGTGTATATTCTGGTATAAGATTATGTACATTACTGTTTTCATGTCCTATGCCTTATCATTGATAACTGCTATTTTTATACTCAACATTATGTGTATTCCTGATATATGTTATGTGTATTCATGGTATATGTTATGTGTATTCATTCATTATATTATGTACATTGGTGTTCTCAATTGCTATACCTGATATGAACCTAGTCCAAGATTCAAATAAGATGGAGTATTGCCCCAAGATTACTCTCAATGCAAAGATAGAGATGGATCAAAATACCTTAAATCTCACGAGAAACCCTTTGTCTCGAATCCTCAAAGACTTGGAAGAATCCCATGTAGCTTCAAGTACCTCGATGTTGCAATCTTCAATCAACTAGAGTCGGATCTAGTTTCCTTCGGTTCAAGAACGAGTCCACGAACCTAAATCTAAGGTTGAAGAAAGTAAGATTGATTCGAGTCCACGAATCAATTTGCTAGTCGAGTCCACGACTAGCCACTAATTGAGTCCACAATTAGCCATAAGGTTTCTTACACAAGTGTAAAGAAAAACTTAAGAATTTTATTGAATTGAAGCCTCCTCAAAACTGATATGGATGTGCCCTATTTATAGGTATAGGGCAGCATTGTAATCTAAATACAATGGGAAAAAGACTCCTAAACCTAATCTAGAAAACAAGTAAATAGAGTTTTATTTAGAAAAGGATTTAAGGAATCCTTTCTAAATACAACTAGTGTTTTCTCTTTAATTCTAAACAATTTAAAATAAATGATGACCACAAATAATAAAGCTGATTTGGGCCTCGGATCTTGTGATTGGCCCAATTTGTAATCTTAATGGATCTTCATTATGTTGGGCCGCATCATCCTCCCCTTCTTGAAAAATGATTCGACCTCGAATCTTATAAACATTGTCTTCGATCCGTGACATCACTTGAAACGGGCCACTATAATACTTTCCTCTATCGAATGGAATTATTATTGGAATTCCTTGATTTTTCCACCAATGATGCTTTAAGGATGTACTTTTTGGCCTTGTGATGAGCCCACTATAGACCCTTATTGGATTCCATGTGTGCTGGTTCCTATTATTCTCCCATTCTTGAAAAGGATTCGTCCTCGAATCCAAATCTTCAATGAATGACAAAGTAGCAAGCTCACTTTCTGTTTTATCACGCTCATGGAACTTTTTCTTGGGGTGCTTGACACGAGTCGCTCCAATCATCATCCTACAATCAACAAGTAAGGCAATTAAGTCTAATGACACATCATGGAATTTAAACATTTTGGATAGTAATAGATCAGCAAAACGAGACATATTAAATTTAGCCATCTTTTTTGAATTTTCAACAAGCACAACATCTTTCCTTCTAGAGCTTAAGGCTAAACCAAACACAAAATCCATGGAAATATCAAGTAATGTTTTAGATGTATTGTGGTGGTAAGTAGCACAATTATGAACATAAGATTCTACATCTTTTTTCTTCTTTGGCCAATGAAAATATCCATGCAAAACATCATCACTCTTTGGAAAACCAAAGTGTCCTTTATGTGAATCAACAATTAAACCATTGCCCAAAACAAAGCAAAAAGTGTAAATCTCATTGACTTTGAACCAAAACCCCTTGAGCAAGTAGTGTTTCACATAAGAAGTTTTCAAATGTGCCTTATAACTTTCCAGTGATTCCTTATCTCTATCAAACAAAGTTTTAGTAAAATCAAAATTAAGGAATCTTGGATGTATGGAGGCAAACAAATTTCTAACACATCTAGCAAGTACGTCATTAATAGAAACATGGCAAAGAAATCTAGAGAATAATAATGTATGCTTTTGGAATAAAAGTGAGTATAAAGTGACTCCCCTTCCTTTCTCTTGCATACTATCCTTTTTAGTTACCAAGAGATGTTGCACTTTGACACCTTGGGCTGGTCCTTTCCACTGTATCACTGATTGTGGTCCCTTTGTTTGGCTACAAACTGAGTTAGAGGATTGGAGTGGTGATTGCAATTCCAAACATGGAGGTTCCACTTTTCTCTCTATGATTTCTTCATTCTTTGAGGCTGGTTTGAGAGCTTGCATCAATGTCAATTGAATTTCTTCTACTTGTTTAGGATACAAACGAGACAAGAAATATGTAACTCCATTCATGTGAAACATATAAGTGTTCCTCATTCCATCAGAACTTATTTTTCTGTCAAATTGCAATGGTCTACCTAACAAGATATGAGCAGCCTGCATTGGGATATTATCACACAAGATTTCATCAGACTAACTGTTAATAGATAAAGGAATAAGATCCTGTTTGGTTACTCTAGCTTCTCCTACATCAGTTAACCATTGCAAACAATAAGGATTTGGATGATTAAGCAAAGGTAACTGGGGAAATTTAACCATAGCTGCACTAGCCACATTTGTGCAACTTCTAGAATCTATTACCATAGCACAAGCATTCTCTTTAATTGACCCTTTAGTACAAAATATATTTTCTCTTTGAGACTCATCTTCTTTTAAAGGGTGAACATTCAAAACCTCCTTAACAACAACAGTATGACTAGCCTCACTAGCAACATATTTAGAATCAGAATCTAAAGGTATGAATGGTTCTCCCTCAACATGTTCATTGAGAGTTTCAAAATGGTCACATACCTCATCCTTAGACTTATATTCAAGACAAGAAGCAAAATTTTCAGATTGTTTTGTTATCTTAACTACCCTTTTGTTAGGGCAATCACGAGTTATGTGGCCTCTCCCATTACATCTATAACAAATCAATTCTCTATCATGTTGAGGCCTCACTGCCTCACTTACCTTTTCCTTACCTTTTTCTTGTGAATCATCTCTTGGAGGGGGATGTTCATCACGCCTTTTAGGGGTGGAACTTGTGTTGTTCCATCTTGATGCACCATTGTTGGACTTGTACAATTTCATCTCTTTGATTTTTGCCTCAGATTCACGTGCAGCATACAAGGCATCATAAAGGGTGTCATATCTCTGAATACTCATTCCACATCGAATTTCTAAGTTCAATCCATGTACGAAACGAGCAACAGTTTTTGTCTCTTCTTCATGTATGTCTCCCTGTTTAAGCAAAATATTTGTAGTTTGGTAGTACTCATCAACTGACTTTTTTCCTTGCACCGTTCCCTGCAATTTTCTTTCAAGATCATAGAAAAAAGATTTAGGACGAAAAGTTAGGCGCATATCTTCCCTCACTTGAACCCAAGATTCATAGGGAATAAAATTAGCAACTCTTTCTATATTTCTTTTTCGCCACCAAGATAATGCATACCCCTTAAAAGATGTTGCAACTATCCTAATTTTTGTAAGATCAGAATATTGCTTTAAATAAAAAAGAGTTTCAACAGCATTCTCCCATTCTATGTATTCGGTGGGTCCTTTCTCACCGGTGAAGTTAGGAATTTCATGTTTAATGTTTCCCAACTCCGCATTACGCTGCTGGATCCTTTGACATATAGGATCCACTCTTCCTACTGGTGGCAGGTGTCGCTCATCATTGTGTGGTGGTTGCACTTGCTGTGAGCGTTGCTCCAAATTATTCATTCGTTTGAGTAACCTGTCTATCTTTTGTTCTAATGTCTGGGGAAAGTTTGGAACTTGATCAGCCATCTGTATAGGAAACAAAATATCTAAAAAAAAAAAACAAGAAGATGTGTGAGTAATCACGTTAGTGAAGCCAAAAAGTTGGCTCGCTCCCTCACTATTCTCAGCTCGCAGGTAAGAGGTGGATTATATGGCTCTGGGGGTGCACTACACACTATTACAAATACACACTCCACTCGTGTATCGCTCAAGGTGGCAGATACTCTCACAAGCCTTTTTCCAAAAAGGAAAATTCTAGTCCGGAACTCAAGTTGGTATGGATTCAACCTCAAAGTTGAAGGAAACGTACCTTGGAAAACTTCACAAGCCTTTGAGAGTAAGGTGTATCGCGAGGTAGGTAATAAAATTGAGAGCAAGAAGCAAAGAAAAAGGACAATACAAGCAAAGAAACTAAGCAAGATTTGAAAGAAAAAAAGGAAACCAAAGAAGGAAGTATGGCAGGAAGATATGCAAGACCAATATCAAAAGATAGAGACAAATAGAATATAAAAGAGGTTCACGTGTACCACAACCAATTAGGAATCTATTAAGAACTCCTTCCAACCTTATACTTTTCCCCTTCCTTGTCCCTCCAAAATTCTCCTACCAGCCAAATTCTTTCCCCAACCTTATTCTTCTTCTTTATAGCTTTCTCTTTTTTGTTTTGCTTTTTTTTTTTTTTTCAACTTTCTTGACTTTTTTTTTTGATTTTTTTTGATAAGTAACCTCCAAATAACTACTGTAAATATCAAAAAAAATTTCGGACCAAGAGGATCCACACAACCCCTTCAAAACAGAACCAAGAATTTCAAGAATCACCCAGAAAAACAGAAACGCTGCCCTTACTTCGAAGATCAATATCTCAATGTCCGTAAGGAATTAGAAAGTGAATAATATATCAATAGAACGCCCCAGAAGAGATCTAAAACATATCAAAATGTCAGATAAAACTAACCGGTGGATCTCGAGATATAGGTCATTCTTTGAAACTGGTCACAGAACGCGGAAATCTGGATAGGGTGTGATTGCGACGTGATTGCGCGTAAATGAGCTTTGGATATAGGTAAGGGTGATATGGGGTTGTTTTCCTGACAGAATGTGTGATAATATGGTGCTTAGGAGGTGTGAGGTCTCGTTGATATTGGATGGTAAAAAAGGAAAACTTTTTCGGGATTGTTTTTCAAGAAACTGGACAACATGTATCAAGATTTATGAACACAATCAAGAATGCAAAGGAAAATTTTTTGGGGGTTTTTAATGAATAAGACACGAATAAAAGTAGTATGTAAGATAAGAACGAGATAAACCTAGGGAACCAAAGAAACCAAATTTCTAATGATAATGAGATAAACCTAGGCTCTGAATACCAAATTGATATGAACCTAGTCCAAGATTCAAATAAGATGGAGTATTGCCCCAAGATTACTCTCAATGCAAAGATAGAGATGGATCAAAATACCTTAAATCTCACGAGAAACCCTTTGTCTCGAATCTAGTTTCCTTCGATTCAAGAACGAGTCCACGAACCTAAATCTAAGGTTGAAGAAAGTAAGATTGATTCGAGTCCACGAATCAATTTGCTAGTCGAGTCCACGACTAGCCACTAATTGAGTCCACAATTAGCCATAAGGTTTCTTACACAAGTGTAATGAAAAACTTAAGAATTTTATTGAATTGAAGCCTCCTCAAAACTGATATGGATGTGCCCTATTTATAGGTATAGTGATATGAACCTAGTCCAAGGCTCAAATAAAGATGGAATATTGTCCCAACAATGCTCTCAATGTGAAGATAGAGATGGATTAAAATACCTTAAACCTCACGAGAAACCCTTTGTCTCGAATCCTCAAAGACTTGGAAGAATCCCATGTAGCTTCAAGTACCTCGATGTTGCAATCTTCAATCAACTAGAGTCGGATCTAGTTTCCTTCGATTAAAGAACGAGTCCACGAACCTAAATCTAAGGTTGAAGAAAGTAAGATTGATTCGAGTCCACGAATCAATTTGCTAGTCGAGTCCACGACTAGCCACTAATTGAGTCCACAATTAGCCATAAGGTTTCTTACACAAGTGTAAAGAAAAACTTAAGAATTTTATTGAATTAAAGCCTCCCCAAAACTGATATGGATGTGCCCTATTTATAGGTATAGGGCAGCATTGTAATCTAAATACAATGGGAAAAAGAGTCCTAAACCTAATCTAGAAAACAAGTAAATAGAGTTTTATTTAGAAAAGGATTTAAGGAATCCTTTCTAAATACAACTAGTGTTTTCTCTTTAATTCTAAACAATTTTAAACAAATGATGACCACAAATAATAAAGCTGATTTGGGCCTCGGATCTTGTGATTGGCCCAATTTGTAATCTTAATGGATCTTCATTATGTTGGGCTGCATCAATACCTCATCATAAATAGTCATTATTCTTGTATTCCAAAATTATGTGTATCTTGGTTATATATTGTGTATTTCTTCATAGCATTATGTACATTACACATTTGCATCCCTGCAAACTTCTCAATCCCAGTATATTGTCTGCCTAGTGTTAATATTAGTGTTACCTAATACTTAGAACTGTTATTATGTGTATTATGTTATTATGTCAACTAGGGTTACATATTACTTATACTTGTGTTTATTCTGATATAATATTAAGTACATTAATGTTCTCAGTTCCTATACCTCATCATAGATAACCATTTTTCTTATATTCAACATTATGTGTATCCTAGTTATATATTATGTGTATTCATTCATAAGATTATGTACATTGTATATTTGCACCCCTGTAAAATTCTCAATTCCCAATCTACTGCCTGTTTGGTGTTAATATTAGTGTTACGTATTCCTTAGATTTGTATTTATGTGTATTGTGTTGTTACAGATATGTCAACCCTTACACCCACTAATCCCCGGAGATCTCCCAGAAAAAGGAATGTTGCACCTACATCAACACCTACAACCACGTCTGATCCTACACTATTAGAAATTGCCAGAGAGGGTAAACGAAAGAAAAATACCGCTGCTTCGTCAAAGGGTGCTGAAACATGTTCTGAAACACCAAATGTTGAAACCAGTACAGATGCCGGTGATGCCCCCCAAACAGCCTGCTGCCAAAAAACAAAAGAAAACCCATGCCAGTGCAGCTGCTGAACCTGCCAAAGCCCCAAAGAGCATAAGAAATAATGAAAAACAGAAGAGGAGAAAACCAAGAAACAATGATTATTTATCTGTACGGACCTCCCCAAAGCAGCTCTGTGCACTCGTCAGTAGTCTGAGCCCAGAACAGCACCAAGCTGTTCGAGATATGGGATCTGGATCCCTTTTAAATGCAACACTGTCCTTGTGTGATTGTGAACTTCTGAGATACCTTCTAGAGCGCTTTGATGTTGGTAGATGCTCCATACATCTGGAAGAGGAAGAGCTCCTTCTAGGAGATGATGATGTACAGAAAACACTTGGCATCCCCAGAGGCCAACAGACTATTGTGGAGGCTGAAGTAACAAGCAAGGACCCACAGTTCACTCGCTTGGTTGCACTTTGGAGACAGCGGTGGGGAGTGAAGACAGGCACACCAACTACAAGCCAGATGCTGAATGGCATTATTGAGAGGCGTGATCATGGCGACATGTTCAAACGTGACTTCATAATCTATGTTGTTTCCACATTGATAAGAGGCTTCAAGAACATGTTCTGCAACTACAGGCTCCTGTATTCACTGCAAGATGTCAGCAAGATCCAAGACTTCAACTGGTGTGCTTACACGATACGATCTCTTGTTGACACCACCACAACATGGAGAGGCAAACGTGATGCAGCCTTCACTGGTCCTGCAACTTTCCTGATGGTATGCACTCTGTATATTCACCTATAACCTTATGTGTATTCATGATATACATTATGTACATTGTAGACTATAATTATGTACATCTTTTAATAACTTTATGTGTATCCTACTCTGCCAACCTAAACATTAACTGATACTGATTTTGAATGGTTTATCTTCTTCTTTTTTTTTCTTTTTGTTTTGTTTCTCTATTTGAAGCTGGCATACCTAGACAAAGTGCAGGTTAGAGGAGAAATAGTCTGAAAGAGAATTCCCACCATCACTTCATGGACTTCAAGTGATTTGAGAGCAAGGGCCAAGGTTGAAAGAGACATAGGCGGCTTTGGAAAGGGCAAAGTTGTTGAATATATCCCAGATGCACATCAGCCACCACCTCCTCAACTGCCACCGCCCCGTGAACTGCCACAAGGTCAAGAAGTTGAAAAGGTTACCACCGCATTGAAAAAGATGACCACGAGCATTATGGAGTTCGGTGAGGTCATGGCAGGTGTTGGGGCGAACACCTCTGTTGTTGAGATTATAAAAAATGTGTTCAGCAACTTATCCGCCACTGCCAACCTCACCCCAAGCCCGAATCCAACCCCACCGGAAAACTTACTGTGAGATGATGATATCTACAACCAACCCAGTTTCTTGGATGCGGTTGCTGAACTTGAAGCGGCATTCCTGGCAACATTGAAGACCATGACAACTGCTGACATACCTGCACCAACTTTTAATCTCCTGACGCCAACTGCCCGTGATGCTACTCCCGAAGAGGCCCCAAGAAATGCAACTCCACCTGAAACAACACCACCTCCACCCGAACCCACATCTGAACCCCGAGCAGCAACTCTATCAGCATCACCCACCACACCACCACCACAAACAATCGAAGGAAATACAGCAGCAGCAGCAGTTACCCCAATTGCAACACTCTTGGAGAAGCTCGTTGATGACATAGCTGATGGTTCACCCCAGAAAACTCCAGAACAAATTGAATTTGATAGGTAAAACTCACTTATCACTTAACAGTATCCTTATGTGCGTTTATCCTTATTAATTATTTAATCATGTTGTTATGCCTACTGCTTAACATGTTAAAACATGTTTTTAATTACTTTTCTGTCTCTACAAAGCATCATTGCTGAATCTGAAGATGATGTTGAAGATGTCAATGTCCGGAAAAGGCCACAGCGAAAGTTCAAGAACCTCCCTCTGGCTTGTCGATCCCCATACTGGACAAGCAACATTTCAAAGATCAAGAATTTTTCCGCCAGGGAAAAACTGATTTCGGACTATGCGTTCCTGCCATCAGATGAAACTGAGTACCCTTCTTAGTATGTATTTCATTTATAACTTGTTATAACCGATGCTTTCAGTTGATATACCACATTATGTGTATTCATGATATTTGTTATGTGTATTCATTCATAATATTATGTACATTGGTGTTCTCAGTTGATATACCACATTATGTGTATTCCTGATATATGTTATGTGTATTCATGTTATATGTTATGTGTATTCATTCATGATATTATGTACATTGGTGTATCCTGGTTATATGTTATGTGTATTACTTCATGACATTATGTACATTATACATTTAGAATGTGGGAAACAGTATATTACTTTAAATTGTGAAATGTTTATTTTGTAATTTGAACTTGTTTTGTTTGTTTCCAGTGAAATGTTGTTTTCTGCCCATGATCTGTTTGCAACGAGGGAGGACATTGCAACATTGGCAAGTGGACAACTAGCTACAAATATCCTGCAAATCTGGGCACACAGATTGACGGTGCTTGATATGGAAAGATCAATTGATCAACCGAAAAGGATCTTCTTCTCGGATGCTGCTTACGTAAGTACACATCTAGAACTAAAGCATTTTTTAAAACAATGTACTATATGACACACAACCTCTTCTTTACAGACGACGCTTGAAAATGTTGAAATAAAAGCAAGGAATATGGATATTGGTGACTTCTGTGTAAATATTGACTACCAGTTGAGGGGGACTGCAATTGATATAACAGATGCAAGTCTTGTAAGTAAAATATATATATATATATATATATATATATATATATATATATATATATATATATATATGAATTCTAAGATTATTGAATTTATGTCTGTATTTGACACAGTTTGTTAAATACCTTTTAATTATTCATTTCAGGTTTTCTTTACAATCTTGAGGCACAATCACTACTACTTAATGTGCTTTAACATCCCCAAGTCAAAACTTCAGATCATTGATAACAAGCTAATGCCCAAGAGAATACCAAATACGAACAGATATGAGAACTGCCCGGCTAAGTTGGTAGGATAAACTAATACTCCTATTTAATATCTATACCCTATACTTTAATATTTACATTACTTAAATTAATTAAACACTGCAATTACTATAATGTGCAGAAAACAGCTTTCTACAAATACCTCCAAATGAAGAAAAACTCCCTTGCAAGGAAAGTGAAGAATATCGAAGCTGAGTGCATTCACATGCCATGGCAAGATGAAGAGAACACAACAGATTGTGGTGTGTATTGCATGCGCCACATGGAAACTTACAAAGGGACTGCGGTAGACAAGTGGGAAACTGGTTTCATAGGGGGTGATAGTGATATAAGTAATAATCAACTTTGTTTTACATTACACATGTTATCTCTTGTTTCTTCTAATTTTAACATGTATTTTTTGTTTACTATAGGCTGCTTTCATTACATCGCTTAGAGCAAAATATGCAGTAAACATCATCATGTGGAAGAAAAACGAATACATGGAAACAGTCATGCAATCAGCAAGGGACAACTACAAGAAATAGAAGTGAAACTACTAACCACAATCTGTAAAAATCAGTTCTGCTAATCCAAACTCAGGGTTACTTGTATTTTTGGTTCAATTTCTGGAAGTTTCAGTTGATAAACAATTATCAGAAATTTGTATATGCTCCTTTTGGTAATCCAATCTAATGTTTACTTGTATTCTATATTCTTCATATTCCCCAATATGGTTTTTTGCATAATCAATGCATATACTACACAAACTATGAACTATCAAAAAATGTACATAATCATATGAAGTAATACACATAACCCATATAATGAATACACATAAACTTTCAAATAGTGCACATACTACTAAAAAAAGTCTAACAAATATTTTGTTTCTGCTAATATATACAATCAAACATCCTACTGAATGTAAACATGTACATAATACACATATGACCAAGCATTTCATTTCCCTATACTGATAACTGCAAATCTAAAAAAGAAATGTACATAAATATATAAAAGTAATTAACACAAATAAAAATGTACATAATCATATAAAGTAATACACATAAAGTATATAATGAATACACATAAAGTATATAATGAATACACATAAACTTTTAAAATAGCACATATCATAATAAAAGTCTATTTTATTACTGCTGAGTTATGTGATTTAACATCATTCTATACGTGATACATATAACTACGATGATTAACACTAACATGTGCTTTAATTATCCTCCATGCTTGACATTGTGCTAACGTGACAAAAACTAGAACCTCCGGAACTTGGGTGCACAAGATATCCATCGCCTGCAATATTTAAAATATCACCCTCAACTTGAGATTGAACAGCAGATTTTATTTTGGAAGCAACCATATTTGCAAGATGCTTCCGTCCCCTTGCTTTGTTATATTTCTTTGAAATAACGCTGCTCACCCTCCTATTCCGCAACCCTTTCATCCGCCTAGTAGATGGATCCTTTATAACACCACTTGTCGATCCTATGTCACAATCTTCAAATAAACTGCCACCACATTCAGCTTCAAGTCTTCTCTTTGCATCTGCAATTGCTTCTTCACAAATCTTTCGTCCTTCGATATTTTCCTGACTATAAACAGCAAGCCTCTGAAATTTCCTAATGATTTCTAATAACCAAACAGAAGATGCACCATTACCACTATCAACTCTAGACATTATATCAACATTATCAACTTCAACAACTTTTTTAGTCCACCTCTTCAAAATATACTTCTCGGGGACTTCAGAAACACAATGCACATTTAGAATGCGTAAACAATGACAACACAAAATCCCCAATTCAGTAAACAACTTGCAACTACATACAATGTCCATTTGTCTACTGTTAAAGATCACTTCATGCCTAATAATATCAACATCCGGCCTCCAGACATGATACTTATACACACCATCTTCCAACACCACACACTCTTGATAGCATGATCCACCTTTCAAAAATTGTTCTTCAAACAAATAGTATATCTCAATTGTATAAATTTCCCTAGCATGCAACAGAATCTTAACATTATCCATCACCATTGTGGGTACACCTTGTGAACACCGAACATCTTCCCCATTCTCTCTACTTCTCCACTCTGATACGACCCCAACAAATGAGTTATAAAAATCACACAAACCAGATGTCTTGGACAACCTTCTAGAAATAGAGTGATTGGTGGTCTCACTCCTTTGAGAAGATAAAATCACACCCGAAAAATAATCTTTATTAAAAGCAGGACACCATTTTTCTCTACACCCATACAACTTTTCAATCCAATGATTATTGTGACATTTATATGTTGTAACCATCCTGAAATAACATGCCATAGATATATTAAAGTAAACCTACAAGCATGTCAGGATATAACATACAGAACAGACTAATGTACATAATCTTATACATGAATACACATAAACTATCAAACAGATACACATAAACTTGATCCAAAAAATTAATTCTGTATTCTGTATAATATAATCTACAAATATTCATTCAATGATAATCCATATATAAACTAATAATAATAAAAAAAATAATAACGAAGCATACATCAGACACGTACCTTGTCCAGTAAAATTCAAACTCTGCCTCTGTATCCGTATGCTTCAACAAGCAATTGAATATATCTAGGAAATCTTTTTGATTTCTTAACCCTTTAATGTGCTTCTTTGAGTTCTCGCCAATATGCCATATACATAGCCGATGTCGTGAACTTGGAAAAACTTGAACAATTGCAGCAGCCATAGCAGCACATTGATCAGTCATTATGCTTTGTGGACTTTTGTAATCCATAGATCTCAAAAATGTCTTAAACAACCATACAAATGACTCAATCTTCTCATTCATCAAAAAACCGCATCCAAACATAACATTCATGCAATGGTTATTCATGCCAACAAAAGGTCCACAAATCATGTCATATTTGTTAGTACGATATGTTGTATCGTGAACTAACAAGTCCCCGAACAAATCATTGTCTCTCCTCATCCGTCCATCCCTCCAAAAAAAACAACACAACCTTGACTCCAAATCCACCTCAAAATCAAAGTAAAAATCCCTTTCACTTGACTGCCTCCGTTTGAATATTTCAATCAATGTGTTTGAATCGGTACCATCCAATCTGTTCAATGCATCGGTACATAGAGAGTTATATGCATCCCTACATGTAAACCCAACAAGTGGTGATCCCCTTGATTGTGTTTTAAGGAATCTTACACCATCTGCAACAGACACACCACTGCTCTTCAAATCAGTAAGATATGATATATGATTACTAGACACCATCCTATGTGACCTTAGAAGGTAACTCTTGCTTGGTGGAACCAATTCATGATTATGCAACTTCTCATGCTTCGAAACAATCCACATCCCATTCTCATGTAAATCGATGATATGAACCTAGTCCAAGGTTCAAATAAAGATGGAATATTGTCCCAAGATGCTCTCAATGCAAAGATAGAGATGGATCAAAATACCTTAAACCTCACGAGAAACCCTTTGTCTCGAATCCTCAAAGACTTGGAAGAATCCCATTGTAGCTTCAAGTACCTCGATGATGCAATCTTCAATCAACTAGAGTCGGATCTAGTTTCCTTCGATTCAAGAATGAGTCCACGAACCTAAATCTAAGGTTGAAGAAAGGAAGATTGATTCGAGTCCACGAATCAATTTGCTAGTCGAGTCCACGACTACCCACTAATTGAGTCTACAATTAGCCATAAGGTTTCTTACACAAGTGTAAAGAAAAACTTAAGAATTTTATTGAATTAAAGCCTCTCCGAAACTGATATTGCTGTGCCCTATTTATAGGTATAGGGGCAGCATCCTAAATACAATAGGAAAAAGAGTCCTAAACCTAATCTAGAAAATAAGTAAATAGAGTCCTATTTAGAAAGGGGTTTAAGGAATCCTTTCTAAATACTAACTAGTGTTTTCTCTCTAATTCCAAACAATTTAAAATAATGATGACAACAAATAATAAAGCTGATTTGGGCCTTGGATCTTGTGATTGGCCCAATTTGTACTCTTAATGGATCTTCATTATGTTGGGCCGCATCATTTGGACTTGGGGCCTTGTGATTAGCCCAATTGTTACTCTTGATGGATCTTCATTATGTTGGGCCGCATCATCCTCCCCTTCTTGAAAATGATTCGACCTCGAATCTTGTAAGCATTGTCTTCGATCCATGATATCACTTGAAATGGACCACTATAATACTTTCCTCTATCGAATGGAATTATTATTGGGCCTTCTTGTTTCTTCCACCAATGATTCTTTAAGGATGTAGTTATGGGCCTTGTGATGAGCCCAATATATACGTTTATTGGATTCCATGTGAACTGGTTCTTATTATTCTCCCCTTCTTGAAAAGGATTCGTCCTCGAATCCAAATCTTCAATGAAAGACAAATTAGCGAGCTCACTTTCTGTTTTATTACGCTCATGGAACTTTTTCTTGGGATGCTTGACACAAGTCGTTCCAATCAAACATGAGTTATTCTAGCTTCTCCTGCATGAGTTAACCATTGAAAACGATAAGGAGTTGGGTAATCAAACAAAGGTAGCTGAACAAATTTAACCATAGCTGTACTAACCACATTTGCGCAACTTCCAGAATCTATTACCACAGTACAATCATTCCCTTTAACTGAACCTTTAGCAAAAAATATATTTTCTCTTTGAAACTCATCTTCTTTTAAAGGATTGACATTTAAAACCTCCTTAACAACAACAGTATGACTAGACTCACTATCAGCATATTTAGAATCAGATTTTAAAGGTATAAACGGTTCCCCCTCAACATGTTCATTGGGGGTTTCAAAATGGTTACAAACCTCTTCCTCAGATTTATATTCAAGACAAGAAGTAAATTTTTCAGATTCTGTTGTTATCTTAACTACCCTCTTGATAGGGTAATCACGAGCTATGCGGCCTCTCCCATTACATCTATAACAAATCAATTCTCTATCATGTTGAGGCCTCACTGCCTCACTTACCTTTTCCTTACCTTTGTCTCGTGAATCATCTCTTGGAGGAGGATGTTCATCACGCCTTTGAGGGGTGGAACAAGTGTTGTTCCATCTTGATGCACCATTGTTGGACTTGTACATTTTTATCTCTTTGGTTTTTGCCTCAGATTCACGTGCAACATATAGGGCATCATAAAGGGTGTCATATCTCTGAATACTCATTCCACATCGAATTTCTAAGTTCAATCCATGTACGAAACGAGCAACAGTTTTTGTCTCTTCTTCATGTATGTCTCACTGTTTAAGCAAAATACTTATAGTTTGGTAGTACACATCAAATGACTTTTTTCCTTGCACCGTTCCCTGCAATTTTCTTTCAAGATCATTGAAAAAAGATTTAGGACGAAAGGTTAGGCGCATATCTTCCCTCACTTGAACCCAAGATTCATAGGGAATAAAATTAGCAACTCTTTCTATATTTCTTTTTCGCCACCAAGATAATGCATACCCCTTAAAAGATGTAGCAACTATCCTAATTTTTGTAAGATCAGAATATTGCTTTAAATAAAAAAGAGTTTCAACAGCATTCTCCCATTCTATGTATTCGGTAGGTCCTTTCTCACCGGTGAAGTTAGGAATTTCATGTTTAATGTTTCCTAACTCCGCATTACGCTGCTGGATCCTTTGACATATAGGATCCACTCTTCCTACTGGTGGCAGGTGTCGCTCATCATTGTGTGGTGGTTGCACTTGCTGTGAGCGTTGCTCCAAATTATTCATTCGTTTGAGTAACCTGTCTATCTTTTGTTCTAATGTCTGGGGAAAGTTTGGAACTTGATCAGCCATCTGTATAGGAAAAAATATCTAAAAAAAAAAAAACAAGAAGATGTGTGAGTGGTGATGTTAGTGAAACCAAAAAGTTGGCTCGCTCCCTCACTATTCTCAGCTCGCAGGTAAGATGTGGATTATATGGCTCTGGGGGTGCACTACACACTCTTACAAATACACACTCCACTCGTGTATCGCTCAAGGTGGCAGATACTCTCACAAGCCTTTTTCCAAAAAGGAAAATTCTAGTCCGGAACTCAAGTTGGTATGGATTCAACCTCAAAGATCAAGAAAACGTACCTTGGAAAACTTCACAAGCCTTTGATGAGAGTAAGGTGTATCGTGAGGTAGGTAATAAAATTGAGAGCAAGAAGCAAAGAAAAGGGACAATACAAGCAAAGAAACTAAGCAAGATTTGAAAGAAAAAAAAAAAGGGAAGCAAAGAAAGAAGTATGGCAGAAAGATATGCAAGACCAATATCAGAAGATAGACACAAATAGAATGTAATAGGGGTGCAAGTGTACCACAACCAAATAAGAATATATCAAGAACTCCTTCCAACCTTATACTTTTCCCCTTCCTTATCCCTCCAAATTTCTCCTACCAAACAGATTCTTTCCCCAAACTTATTCTTCTTCTTTATTGCTTTCTCTTTTTGTTTTTTTTTTTTTTCACCTTTCTTGATTTTTTTGATTTTTTTTTTGATAAGTAACATCCAAATAACTACTGTAAATATCAACAAAAAATTCGGACCAAGAGGATCCACACAACCCCTTCAAAACAGAATCAAGAATTTCAAGAATCACCCAGAAAAACAGAAACGCTACCCATACTTCGAAGATCAATATCTCAATGACCGTAAGGAAGTAGCAAGTGTATAATATATCAATAGAACGCCCCAGAAGATATCTACAATATATCAAAATATCAGATATATCTAACCAGTAGATCTCGAGATATAGGTAATTCTTTGAAACTGGTCATAGAACATGGAAATCTGGACAGGGTGTGATTGCGAGTAAATGCGCTATGGATATAGGTAAGGGTGAGATCAGGTTGTTTTCTTGATAGAATGTGTGGTAATATGGTGCTTAGGAGGTGTGAGGTCTTGTTAATATTCGACGGGAAAAAGACATGAAATAAAAAGTAGTATGTAAGATATGAATGAGATAAACCTAGGCTCTGAATACCAAATTGATATGAACCTAGTCCAAGGTTCAAATAAATATGGAATATTGTCCCAAGAATGCTCTCAAAGTAAAGATAGAGATGGATCAAAATACCTTAAACCTCACGAGAAATCCTTTGTCTCGAATCCTCAAATACTTGGAAGAATCCCATTGTAGCTTCAAGTACCTCGATGATGCAATCTTCAATCAACTAGAGTCGGATCTAGTTTCCTTCGATTCAAGAACGAGTCCACGAACCTAAATCTAAGGTTGAAGAAAGGAAGATTGATTCGAGTCCACGAATCAATTTGCTAGTCGAGTCCACGACTAGCCACTAATTGAGTCCACAATTAGCCATAAGGTTTCTTACACAAGTGTAAAGAAAAACTTAAGAATTTTATTGAATTAAAGCCTCTCCGAAACTGATATTGCTGTGCCCTATTTATAGGTATAGGGGCAGCATCCTAAATACAATAGGAAAAAGAGTCCTAAACCTAATCTAGAAAACAAGTAAATAGAGTCCTATTTAGAAAGGGGTTTAAGGAATCCTTTCTAAATACTAACTAGTGTTTTCTCTTTAATTCCAAACAATTTAAAATAATGATGACCACAAATAATAAAGCTGATTTGTGCCTTGGATCTTGTGATTGGCCCAATTTGTACTCTTAATGGATCTTCATTATGTTGGGCCGCATCATTTGGACTTGGGCCTTGTGATTAGCCCAATTGTTACTCTCGATAGATCTTCATTATGTTGGGCCGCATCAATCGAATTGGACAAATGCACCACAACCTGTACGACCATCAATTTTAGAATAACACCCTTTTCTTGTACTCCTTTTAAATCCATCCTTCGAACAATGGAACATCTTCGTCTCCATTGTTTTTGTAGCAGAATTATATCTTTGCTTACCCCTCCTCACACAAAAACCTACTCTAAAAGCATAATCATTATACATGTCATATGCTTCATCAACCGAACACACTGACATCCCTACCAAATCCTGATCAGCTGCAAATCACATACAATTTAACTACCCATACTGTTAATGTACATAATCCATAACTACAATACACATAAACATATGGCACAATACACATAATCATAAAAATACATAAAACCTATATCTCATACTGTTAATGTACATAATCCATAAATACAATACACATACACATATGGCACAATACACATAATCATAAAACGAACAAATCAAACCATATAATACACATACAACCTCCCTGAAACAACAACTTCAAATCAAACCATACTAACATCCAAAATAACCACAATCAAACATCAATTCTATATCAATTCTTATATAATTCAACGGCGAGTTCAATATATACATCATACATAAAACAAAAATACAAAATAAAATCTTAAAAATCAAATACCTGGATTAGCATCCTCTGTATCTACCACTCCAACAGGATCAGTTGTATGCTCTGTCTCTGCCACATCTTGCTGCGCAATCGAATCATACATGGCTTACATCCAACAATTGCAGAATACGACGCAAATCGAACAATCAGATCGCTCTCGTGTTCTCTAATCCAATATGCATGATCGGCGCGACGACACCATCTCTTTAGAGCCGCTCTCTCACTTCCCTCTTCTTACCATTTGACGGTGTTAACAGACTAATAAAAAAAGTCCGTTACGTAACAATTCCATACGGCGTCATTTTGATGCTGGGCGCACACAGCGCTATACGCCGGGGTTTATGGTATAAATTGCCAATGAAGATCTATCAAGAGTACCAATTGGGCCAATCACAAGGCCCAAGTCCAAACGATTAAGACAACTCTTCATTGGTGATATTCAAAGATGGCGGAAATCAAAGTCAAGCCCATTTGCAAAAGATGAAGAAGAATTCAAGGCTTTTTATAATTGTTTAAGTGCTGATTTTGGTGATTAAATTAGGCCCAAATCAGCACTATTATTTTTGGTCATCATTAATTTAAATTGTTTGGCATAAAAGAGAAAACACTAGTTGTATTTAGAAAGGATTCCTTAAATCCTTTTCTAAATAAAACTCTATTTACTTGTTTTCTAGATTAGGTTTAGGACTCTTTTTCCAATTGTATTTAGAATTATAATGCAGCCCCTATACCTATAAATAGGGCACATCCATATCAGTTTTAAGGGAGGCTTTAATTCAATAAAATTCTTAAGTTTTTCTTTACACTCGTGTAAGAAACCTTATGGCTAATTGTGGACTCAATTAGTGGCTAGTCGTGGACTCGACTAGCAAATTGATTCGTGGACTCGAATCAATCTTCCTTTCTTCCACCTTAGATTTAGGTCCGTGGACTCGTTCTTGAATCGAAGGAAACTAGATCCGACTCTAGTTGATTGAAGATTGCATCATCGAGGTACTTGAAGCTACAATGGGAATCTTCCAAGTCTTTGAGGATTCGAGACAAAGGGTTTCTCGTGAGGTTTAAGGTATTTTGATCCATCTCTATCCTTGTATTGAGAGTAATCTTGGGACAATACTCCATCTTTATGTGAACCTTGGACTAGAATCTTATGTTCAGAATTGTGCTACTTACCACCATAATACATCTAAATCATTACTTGATATTTCCATGAATTTTCTGTTTGATTTTACCTTAAGCTCTAGGAGGAAAGATTTTGTACTTGTTGACAATTCAAAGAAGATGCCTAAATTTAATATGTCTCATTTTGTTGAATTATTACCATCCAGAATGTTTAAATTCCATGATGTGTCATTAGACTTAATTGCCTTACTTGTTGATTGTAGGATGATGATTGGAGCGACTCGTGTCAAGCATCCCAAGAAAAAGTTCCATGAGCGTGATAAAACTGAAAGTGAGCTTGCTACTTTGTCTTTCATTGAAGATTTGGATTCGAGGACGAATCCTTTTCAAGAATGGGAGAATAATAGGAACCAGTACATATGGAATTCAGTAAGGGTAAATAGCGGGCTCATCACAAGGCCCATAACTACATCCTTAAAGCATCAATGGTGGAAGAAACAAGAAAGTCCAATAAAAATTCCATTCGATAGAGGAAAGTATTATAAGTGGCCCATTTCAAGTGATATCATGGATCAAAGACAATGCTTACAAGATTCGAGGTCGAATCATTTTCAAGAAGGGGAGGATGATGCGGCCCAACATAATGAAGATCCATCAAGAGTACCAATTGGGCCAATCACAAGGCCCAAGTCCAAACGATTAAGACAACTCTTCATTGGTGATATTCAAAGATTGCGGAAATCCAAGTCAAACCCATTTGCAAAAGATGAAGAAGAATTCAAGGCTTTTTATAATTGTTTAAGTGCTGATTTTGGTGATTAAATTAGGCCCAAATCAGTCCTATTATTTTTTTTCATCATTAATTTAAATTGTTTGGCACAAAAGAGAAAACACTAGTTGTATTTAGAAATGATTCCTTAAATCCTTTTCTAAATAAAACTCTATTTACTTGTTTTCTAGATTAGGTTTAGGACTCTTTTTCCCATTGTATTTAGAATTATGCTGCCCCTATACCTATAAATAGGGCACATCCATATCAGTTTTAAGGGAGGGTTTAATTCAATAAAATTCTTAAGTTTTTCTTTACACTCGTGTAAGAAACCTTATGGCTAATTGTGGACTCAATTAGTGGCTAGTCACACTCGACTAGCAAATTGATTCGTGGACTCGAATCAATCTTCCTTTCTTCAACCTTAGATTTAGGTCCGTGGACTCGTTCTTGAATCGAAGGAAACTAGATCCGACTCTAGTTGATTGAAGATTGCATCATCGAGGTACTTGAAGCTACAATGGGAATCTTCCAAGTCTTTGAGGATTCGAGACAAAGGGTTTCTCGTGAGGTTTAAGGTATTTTGATCCATCTCTATCCTTGCATTGAGAGTAATCTTGGGACAATACTCCATCTTTATGTGAACCTTGGACTAGGTACATATCAGGAGCTACAAGGTTGGAACTTGGTATAAGGTGGGAAGATGGATTGTGTGCTTTGTTGATTACTTGCTAACTGTCTTGAATGCCATTGTTGCCTCTATTTGTTATTTATATGCTTATCTGCCTGTTATGTCTTGCAACGTGTTCTTAGGACGCATGCTAGTATATATGTATTCCAGTTTCAAAATGAGTTTCATATATCTACCTATATTGTACTTAATGTGTTGGAGTGGGTTACCAGCATTATTCGTTGACGGTTGTTACACCGAATGTTTTTCAGGGACAGTTGAGTAGTTTCGGAGCGCGCTAGCTGGATTCATGGACTTAGTCTAGGTAGTTCTAGCTATGATAAGATGGCTTGCGTGCCTTGATTTGCATTTGGGTATTAGTTATCATTTATGCTTTTTAGTTAGTTTAGCCTGTGCATCTGAGTTCTCTAGCTCAGATGTGGCATAGCACCCCGACTGCTATGTTTAGTTTATGCTCTTGTGAGAATTAACAATAGATTTGCCTTTATTCCATAAGTTTTAAAAGTTTTACAAATTATGGGTGTTACAACATCCCTACGGAGATTCAAGTTACAGACATTCTCACAAAGCCTTTATGCGAAACGAGATTTTCTACCTTAAGGCACGAATTGGGAATGCTTGAAATGAGCTAAATATCACTGGACATAATCTCATGATTTTAAATTTGATACTTGTGCTCAAATAAATATATTTGATATATTTGCTTATATGTATTTGATCGAAAATTGCATTAATAATTTAAATCAATGTGTTTAGTATCTATTTGTGAAATTGCATGTGAATATTAACGTGAAATTATGTGCCATGCAAATTATTTTCGAAAATTTGTGTTTATTGCATGACTAAGTGATTTAATTGTGGCTATGGTATGTTATGTGTAATTTAATTGCTTATGTGAAAATTGCCATGCTAATTATTTTTAATTGGTATCTAGAATAATTGGCTAGTTTCTAAATATTTGATTATTTATTTGATTGTGTGTTTTAGAAACTACCGTATGCGTATATGTGTGTATTCTAGGTGACTTAATTGAAATTTGGTTAATTTCCAAAATTTGTGATTGTGTTAATAGGGAATTAACGTGTATATGCATGATTATATATGGAAATGTTTTAATTGCTAAAATCTTTAAAATTCTATATATGTTTCGAATTATTTGTGAGATTTGCGTGAATTTGTGTGATCATATATGTTTATCTGTGTGTGTATGTTTTTTAGAAGAAGAAGGAAGAGATCAGATTGGATTGAAACCTCCTCCCGCTAAACCTCTACCTATAAAACATAAACCCAATCCCAATAAAACTCTCCACCTCTCAAAACTCACACCCCTTAAACTTCCACCCATAATTAATCCTACGAAGACATGTGTCTTATGGCAAATGAAAATGAAGAAGATGAGGTAACATCTAAATCTTATGAATCTGTAAATTCTTCATTCTCTAGAGAGTCCATCCTCCACTTAATGAAGGATTGTCAAACCGTAATAGACACTCACTCTCAACTCAAAGAGCGCAATAATTTTCTAATTCTTGAAAAAGTGAATTAAATGAAAATTTGCAAAATGCTCTATTTGAAGTGAAAGACTTGAAGGCTAAAATTATTTGTCTTCAAGAAGAGTGTAAATCAAGAGAAGTGAGAGAACACAACCTTAAAGAGGTTATAGCAACATTTACACATTCATCCAAAATAATGGACAAAATGGTAAATATGCAAAAACCCTCAAGTGATAAAGCCGGACTTGGCTATAATCCTTCATGTCCTCAAGCCTCTGAAAAATGGACCAATTCTACTACTACTTTAAACAATAAAGTCCAAGTGGTAAAATTTGTAAAAGGTCAAAAAAACACAATGAGACAAGGAATTGGTTACCAAACTAATGCTAAATTTAATGCTGCAAGGCCGAAGCCTCAAAGAAATAATATTTCGCCTAGGCAGTTTGTAAATAGGCAAAAGTTTGTTCCTAAATGGAAACACATCCACAGTCGCGGAGTAATGCGGAGGGTGGCGTCCAAGCAACGTCTTCAACCATACGGGGCAGCACCAAAGCAGATGAAACGAATATAAGGTACTTTATCTATTTGCAATTTTGGTGATGAGGGAGAGCAAAAAGCATCACCGCACACTTCTAATCGGCAAGCCCCGGGTGGGCAAGCTGGTCATAGAAGTCATGGGGTTATTCCTAATCGGCTGGTTCATGTGGACACGGCTGGTCATAGGACCCATGAGGATGCTAACAAGCCAGTTCTCTTGAAATCTGGTCATAGCGGTTTTAATTTTGGTAAATCTCAACCCCTCAAGGGTTTAAGCGCACCTCTGAATGGCTGTAAAGTGGCTGTTCTGCCCGGCCCCTATAGGGCGGTTAGGGGTTTGCAGCATGCGACGTGTGAGATACTCAACACGTCGGTGAACAGTACTGTAGTTACTAGTGCCCCTATATACGGTGGCATATCTAAAGATAGGTCCAAGTTTACCTTTAAGGGAACGGGTATGCATACAGCAGCTGCCCCAGACTTTGCAAGTCCGGGCCACCCACCCGGGGGGCACCAGACCTTTTCACAAGTGCTTAATGCCACGGGGCGGCCAGATCACGCTGGCCCCACGTCTAGGCCGCTCATTTCTGAGAAGTGTGTCGAAATGCATAAGGGGGGAGCCTTGCATAACCTTTGATGATTTGGAGGTACAGCAAATGAACAAGATAGAGGACACTCTACTTGTTGGGAAATTTTCCCATGGTAAGCCCACTCTGTCGGTTATAAGAGAACTTTTTGCTAAGTCCTTTAAGCTTAAAGGCATTGTTGAAATTGGCTTAGTGGATCCGCGCCATGTGTTTCTATCTTTCTCATCTCCAGAGGATTGCATTAACATGTTGGTGAAGGGACATGTCCTGTTTAATGGGAAGTGCCCTATGAGAATTTTCAGGTGGACAATGAATTTTGATACTAGGTTTGAGACGTCGTTGGCACCGGTATGGGGTCTTTTACCCAATCTGAAGGCTAATTGTTTCTCTGAGCCATGTCTCAAGCAAATTGTTAAGCCAATTGGGAGGTTCTTGCAAATGGACACGCCAACAGCCAAGTTCACCCGACCCAATGTGGCAAGGGTGAAAGTGGAAGTGGACTTGTTAAAGCCTCTGCTCCATAAGATGTTTATTAGAATGGGGACTCTAAGGCCAGGTCGGGAAGACTGTGGTTTCTGGCAGGTAATTGAATATGAACGGATGTCGCCATACTGTCTAACTTGCAGAAAACAAGGACACTTGGAATCTGCATGTCGGATGGGTGGTGGTACACATGGCCCACGGTCGCCGGTACGCAATGCTAATGACCCGGGACAATCAGGTGTCGAGCTTCTAAAGACAATCCTTGTACACTAAGTCGCTCCGGTGTGCAGTGCCAATGCCTCGGTGCAATCAGGGGCCGAACCCTCAAAGACAATTCCTGGATCCCAAATCACTAAGGGGGTTGCTAATAAGAACCAGTACACATGGAATCCAATAAGGGTCTATAGTGGGCTCATCACAAGGCCCATAACTACATCCTTAAAGAATCATTGGTGGAAGAAACAAGAAGGCCCAATAATAATTCCATTCGATAGAGGAAAGTATTATAGTGGCCCATTTCAAGTGATATCACGGATCGAAGACAATACTTACAACTTACAAGATTCGAGGTCGAATCATTTTCAAGAAGGGGAGGATGATGCGGCCCAACATAGTGAAGATCCATCAAGAGTACCAATTGGGCCAATCACAAGGCCCAAGTCCAAACGATTAAGACAACTCTTCATTGGTGATATTCAAAGATGGCGGAAATCCAAGTCAAGCCCATTTGCAAAAGATGAAGAAGAATTCAAGGCTTTTTATAATTGTTTAAGTGCTGATTTTGGTGAATAAATTAGGCCCAAATCAGCCCTATTATTTTTGGTCATCATTAATTTAAATTGTTTGGCATAAAAGAGAAAACACTAGTTGTATTTAGAAAGGATTCCTTAAATCCTTTTCTAAATAAAACTCTATTTACTTGTTTTCTAGATTAGGTTTAGGACTCTTTTTCCAATTGTATTTAGAATTATAATGCAGCCCCTAAACCTATAAATAGGGCACATCCATATCAGTTTTAAGGGAGGCTTTAATTCAATAAAATTCTTAAGTTTTTCTTTACACTTGTGTAAGAAACCTTATGGCTAATTGTGGACTCAATTAGTGGCTAGTCGTGGACTCGACTAGCAAATTGATTCGTGGACTTGAATCAATCTTCCTTTCTTCAACCTTAGATTTAGGTCCGTGGACTCGTTCTTGAATCGAAGGAAACTAGATCCGACTCTAGTTGATTGAAGATTGCATCATCGAGGTACTTGAAGCTACAATGGGAATCTTCCAAGTCTTTGAGGATTCGAGACAAAGGGTTTCTCGTGAGGTTTAAGGTATTTTGATCCATCTCTATCCTTGCATTGAGAGTAATCTTGGGACAATACTCCATCTTTATGTGAACCTTGGACTAGGTTCATATCAGTTGCGGGTTTAGATCGGTCTCATAAGTGGGAGGTGTATCATAACCCTCTTGGCATGGCAACTGAGAACCCTACGGGGGCGGTCGACAAAGTACAAGGACTCGAGACCGTAAGCCTTGAGGGTATGACCTATAAGCAGAGGAAGAACTATAGATATAGGATGAGGCAATTGATGGGTAAGGCCCCGGTAACACCCGTGTGGCAGGCCCGGGATACTGGTCGCGACGAAATGTCCTTTTCGGTGCCCACTTGTAATGGGTTTGTTTTGCTAAGTGACAATGGGGGTAGCCTACGGGGCCCAGTTACGGCCATGGTCCCACTAGTTGGGCCTAACAAGCCATCCACGTCAAAGAAGGTCAGGGATCGCCAGTAGGCAACCTCTGCCCTCTCAGATAGCGATGTTCCACAACGAGAGAGACAACCGGATTCATGGACCTCCGGGTTTGAGACTGACCCCGGTGCTGGTGCAGACCGAAATTGCACAGAGAAAGGGTCTAGCCCCTCGGTTCTCGCGTCTATTGTTTCAAAATGAAGGTCCTTGTGTGGAATGTGAGAGGGGTGTCGTCTCAGGGTTCTGCTCGCAGGACACGTGTTCTGCTTAGATCTCATTCACCTTTTATCCTATGTTTGCTTGAGCCATGTAAATATGATAATGCCTATACGGCTGATAGGCTTGAGTCTTTTAGAATAAAATTCAACTTTGATAATGCGTACGGGTCGGTAACAAAATATGGTTGTTTTGGAATAGTGACCTGACTGTGGGTATAGAGAGTCAAATGGAGCAGTGTGTCTCTATTTCGTGTGCTCATTCCACCGTGCTCACGCCCTTTTGGCTATCATTTGTTTATGCCAAAACCAGGGAGTCTCTCCCGGGCCCATTATGGGATGAGCTCAAAGCTGTAAGCCCTATGATTCCAGGGGGGTCCCTTGGTCAGTTGTGGGTGATTTCAATTGTTTAATGAGCGTGAACGAAAAGAAGGGTGGACTGCCTTACTCACATAGGAAGACAGTAGACTTCTGTGAATGTGCTAGTGCGTGTGGCTTAATTGATGCAACATACTATGGTTCCCGTTTCACTTGGTGGAATGGGAGGTGGCCATATGGATGCGGTTAGATCGCTGTCTTTACACTTTGGAGTGGGAGTCGGTGTTCAAAACATCTGTACGCCATTTTTCAAAATCCACGTCTGACCATAGTCCACTCTTAATAACCTGTGATTTGCTGACCACGCAGGTTGTGCCAAAACATTTTGTCTTCTTGAACGTCTGGGTCAAGCATGAGGCTTTTCAGACGATCGTGCGTGATAGCTGGCGAGCTCCAGTGGATGGAGCTCCGATGTTTGTACTAGCCGCTAAGCTAAAGAGGTTGGCCAAAGTCCTAAGTAAATGGAGTAGAACAGTCTTTGGGGACATATTTGCTAAGCTGCATGAGTATGAGGATATCGTCCAAAATCTAGAGATGGTTCTGCAGCAACACCCTGAGGATGAGCGGGCATTAATTGAATATCAAAAGGGGGTGGCTCTGTTGAAAAAGCAAATAGTGATTGAAGAAGAATATTGGTAGCAGAAGGCACGCGTAACGGAGGTACAAGAGGGTGAAAGAAATTGATATGAACCTATTCCAACGTTCAAATAAAGATGGAGTATTGTCCCAAGAATGCTCTCAAAAGTAAAGATAGAGATGGATCAAAGTACCTTAAACCTCACGAGAAACTCCATGTCTCGAATCCTCAAAGACTTGGAAGAATCCCATTGTAGCTTCAAGTACCTCGATGATGCAATCTTCAATCAACTAGAGTCGGATCTAGTTTCCTTCGATTCAAGAGCGAGTCCACGAACCTAAATCTAAGGTTGAAGAAAGGAAGATTGATTCGAGTCCACGAATCAATTTGCTAGTCGAGTCCACGACTAGCCACTAATTGAGTCAACAATTAGCCATAAGGTTTTTTACACAAGTGTAAAGAAAAACTTAAGAATTTTATTGAATTAAAGCCTCCTCGAAACTGATATAGATGTGCCCTATTTATAGGTATAGGGGCAGCATTATAATCCTAAATACAATGGGAAATAGAGTCCTAAACCTAATCTAGAAAGCAAGTAAATATAGTCCTATTTAGAAAGGGATTTAAGGAATCTTTTTCTAAATACAAAAAGAGTCCTAAACCTAATCTAGAAAGCAAGTAAATATAGTCCTATTTAGAAAGGGATTTAAGGAATCCTTTCTAAATACAAACTAGTGTTTTCTCTTTAATTCCAAACAATTTAAAATAATGATGACCACAAATAATAAAGCTGATTTGGGCCGTGGATCTTGTGATTGGCCCAATTTGTACTCTTAATGGATCTTCATTATGTTGGGCTGCATCAGAAATTCCCGTTACTTTCATGCAATTGTTAAAGAGCGTAGGCGCAAGTTGTATATTCATCGAGTTAAGAATGATGACGGGGTCTGGCTGGAGGATAGACAGGGAATAGTCCAGCAGGCGGTGACCTTTTTTGGGCACATGTTTACGGCGGAAGTGGGTGGATTTGATATGGCTAGATTAGATTGTATCCCACGATTGGTCATGGACGATGATAATGACTTGCTAATAGCTGTCCCGGGGGTGGAAGAAGTAAAAGATGTGGTAATGCAGATGAGTTCTACAAGTGCGGCGTGTCCCGATGGTTTCTCGGGAGCTTTTTATAAGGCTTGTTGGGACATCATCCAGGATGATGTAGTCGCTATGGTCCGGAGTTATTTTGCTGGGAGGGACTTCACTAGGGCTATCACACACACATCCATTGTCCTATTGCCGAAAAAGCCGAGTCCTGGGACTTTCACTGATTACAGACCAATCAGCCTTTGTAATTTCTGTAGCAAGGTAGTTACGAAGCTCATGGTTGTCCGGATGGCCACGATACTACCTCGTCTGCTGACACCACAGCAGAGCGGTTTTGTGGTCGGGCGCTCTATTACGGATAATGTGCTTTTGGCCTCAGAGATGTGCCATGGGCTTAACTGACAGAACCAGGATATAGTGCTCAAGCTCGACATGGCAAAGGCATATGATCGGGTATCTTGGTTCTTCCTGACGTCGGTAATGTGTCAGTTGGGGTTCTGTGAGGTTTGGATTGATATGGTATTTCGGGCTGTGTCGAATGTTTGGTATTCAGTAATAGTGAATGGCATAAAGGAGGGGTTTTTTACATCGTCCAGGGGGCTTAGGCAGGGAGAATCCGCTGTCCCCGACTCTATTTGTTATTGCGGCGGAGGTTCTTTCCGTCTACCTCGCCCGAGTCTATGATGATTACACGGTACCCCGGTTCACTCAGCCGCCGGGTACACCACCCATTCATCATTTGGCATATGCAGACGATGTCATTATTTTTAGCACAGCCAGGTTTGGGGCAATAACCAATGTCATCTCAGCTCTTAAGGACTATTAGGAGATATCGGGGCAGTTGGTGAGTTTTCAGAAGAGTGCGTTTTATATGCATCCTCGCACGACAGTCGGGTAATTGATGAAGTTCGCAGGGTGATATGAACCTAGTCCCAGGTTCAAATAAAGATGGAATATTGTCCCAAGAATGCTCTCAATGTAAAGATAAAGATGGATCGAAATACCTTAAACCTCACGAGAAACCCTTTGTCTTGAATCCTCAAAGACTTGGAAGAATCCCATTGTAGCTTCAAGTACCTCGATGATGCAATCTTCAATCAACTAGAGTCGAATCTAGTTTCCTTTGATTCAAGAACAAGTCCACGAAACTAAATCTAAGGTTGAAAAAGGAAGATTGATTCGAGTCCACGAATCAATTTGCTAGTCGAGTCCACGACTAGCCACTAATTGAGTCAACAATTAGCCATAAGGTTTCTTATACAAGTGTAAAGAAAAACTTAAGAATTTTATTGAATTAAAGCCTCATCGAAACTGATATGGATGTTCCCTATTTATAGGTATAGGGGCAGCATTATAATCCTAAATACAATGGGAAAAAGAGTCCTAAACCTAATCTAGAAAGCAAGTAAATATAGTCCTATTTAGAAAGGGATTTAAGCAATCCTTTTCTAAATACAAAGGGAGTCATAAACCTAATCTAGAAAGCAAGTAAATATAGTCCTATTTAGAAAAGGATTTAAGGAATCCTTTCTAAATACAAACTAGTGTTTTCTCTTTAATTCCAAACAATTTAAAATAAAGATGACCACAAATAATAAAGCTGATTTGGGCCTTGGATCTTATTATTGGCCCAATTTGTACTCTTAATGGATCTTCATTATGTTGGGCTGCATCATCCTCCCCTTCTTGAAAAATGATTCGACCTCGAATCTTCTAAACATTGTCTTCGATCCGTGACATCACTTGAAACGGGCCACTGTAATACTTTCCTCTATCGAATGGGATTATTATTGGAATTCCTTGATTTTTCCACCAATGATGCTTTAAGGATGTACTTTTTGGCCTTGTGATGAGCCCACTATAGACCCTTATTGGATTCCATGTGTGCTGGTCCCATTCTTGAAAAGGATTCGTCCTCGAATCCAAATCTTCAATGAAAGACAAAGTAGCAAGCTCACTTTCTATTTTATCACGCTCATGGAACTTTTTCTTGCGATGCTTGACACGAGTCGCTCCAATCATCATCCTACAATCAACAAGTAAGGCAATTAAGTCTAATGACATAGCATGGAATTTAAACATTCTTGATGGTAATAGTTCAACAAAATGAGACATATTAAATTTCGCCATCTTGTTTGTATTGTCAACAAGCACAAAATCTTTCCTACTAGACCTTAAGGTTAAACCAAACACAAAATCCACAGAAATATCAAGTAATGTTTTAGATGTATTGTGGTGGTAAGTAGCACAATTATGAACATAAGATTCTACATCTTTTTTCTTCTTTGGCCAATGAAAATATCCATGCAAAACATCATCACTCTTTGGAAAACCAAAGTGTCCTTTATGTGAATCAACAATTAACCATTGCCCAAAACAAAGCAAAAAGTGTCAATCCCATTGACTTTGAAACAAAACCCATTGAGCAAGTAGTGTTTCACATAAGAAGTTTTCAAATGTGCCTTATAACTTTCCAGTGATTCCTTATCTCTATCAAATAAAGTTTTAGTAAAATCAAAATTAAGGAATGTTGGATGTATAGAGGCAAACAAATTTCTAACACATCTAGCAAGTACGTCATTAATAGAAACATGGCAAAGAAATCTAGAGAATATTAATGCATGCTTTTCGAATAAAAATGAGTAGAAAGTGACTCCCCTTCCTTTCTCTTGCATACTATCCTTTTTAGTTACCAAGAGAGGTTGCACTTTGACACCTTGGGCTGGTCCTTTCCACTGCATCACTGATTGTTGTCCCTTTGTTTGGCTACAAACTGAGTTAGAGGATTGAAGTGGTGATTGCAATTCCAAACATGGAGGTTCCACTTTTCTCTCTTTGAGTTCTTCCTTCTTTGAGGTTGGTTTGAGAGCTTGCAAGAGAGTATGCAAGAGAAAGGAAGGGGAGTCACTTTCTACTCACTTTTATTTCAAAAGCATGCATTAAATTTCTCTAGATTTGTTTGTCATGTTTCTATTAATGACCTACTTGCTAGATGTGTTAGAAATTTGTTTGCCTCCATACATCCAAGATTCCTTAATTTTGATTTTACTAAAACTTTATTTGATAGAGATAAGGAATCACTTGGAAGTTATAAGGCGCATTTGAAAACTTCTTATGGCAAATACTACTTGCACAAGGAGTTTTGGTTCAAAGTCATTGGGATGGGCACTTTTTGCTTTATTTTGGGCAATGATTTAATTGTTGATTCACATAAGGGACATTTTGATTTTCCAAAGAGTGATGATGTTTTGCAAGGATATTTTCATTGGCCAAAGAAGAAAAAAGATGTAGAATCTTATGTTCATAATTGTGCTACTTACAACCACAATGCATCTAAAACATTACTTGATATTTCCATGGATTTTGTGTTTGGTTTAACCTTAAGCTCTAGTAGGAAAGATTTTGTGCTTGTTGACAATACAAACAAGATGGCCAAATTTAATAAATCTCATTTTGTTGAACTATTACCATCTAGAATGTTTAAATTCCATGCTATATCATAAGACTTAATTCCCTTACTTGTTGATTGTAGGATGATGATTGGAGCTACTCGTGTCAAGCATCCCGTGAAAAAGTTCCATGAGCGTGATATAACACAAAGTGAGCTTACTAATTTGTCTTTCATTGAAGATTTGGATTCGAGTACGAATCCTTTTCAAGAAGGGGAGAATAATAGGAACCAATACACATGGAATCCAATAAGGGTCTATAGTGGGCTCATCACAAGGCCCATAACTACATCCATAAAGTATCATTGGTGGAAGAAACAAGAAGGTCCAATAATATTTCCATACGATCGAGAAAAGTATTATAGTGGCCCATTTCAAATGATATCATGGATAAAAGACAATGCTTACAAGATTCGAGGTCGAATAATTTTCAAGAAGGGGAGGATGATGCGGCCCAACATAATGAAGATCCATAAAGAATACCAATTGGGCCAATCACGCGGCCCAGGTCCAAACGATTAAGACAACTCTTCATTGGTGATATTCAAAGATAGTGGAAATCCAAGTCAAGCCCATTTGCAAAAGATGAAGAAGAATTCAATGATTTTTATAATTGTTTAAGTGCTGATTTTGGAGATTAAATTAGGCCCAAATAAGCCTTATTATTTTTAGTCATCATTATTTTAATTGTTTGGCATTAAATAGAAAACACTAGTTTGTATTTAGAAATGATTCCTTAAATCCCTTTCTAATAGAACTATATTTACTTGCTTTCTAGATTAGGTTTGGGACTCTTATTCCCTTTGTATTTAGGATTACAATGTTGCCCTATACCTATAAATATGGCACATCCATATCAGTTTTGAGGAGGCTTCTATTCAATAAAATTCTTAAGTTTTTCTTTACACTTGTGTAAGAAACTTTATGGCTAATTGTGGACTCAATTAGTGGCTAGTCGTGGACTCGACTAGCAAATTGATTCGTGGACTCGAATCAATCTTACTTTCTTCAACCTTAGATTTTGGTTCGTGGACTCGTTCTTGAATCGAAGGAAACTAGATCCGACTCTAGTTGATTGAAGATTGCATCATCAAAGTACTTGACGCTACAATGGGATTCTTCCAAGTCTTTGAGGATTCAGGACTAAGGGTTTCTCATGAGGTCTAAGGTATTTTGATCCATCTCTATCTTTTCTTTTGAAAGCATTCTTGGGACAATATGATGCGGCCCAACATAATGAAGATCCATTAAGATTACAAATTGGGCCAATCACAAGATCCGAGGCCCAAATCAGCTTTATTATTTGTGGTCATCATTTATTTTAAATTGTTTAGAATTAAAGAGAAAACACTAGTTGTATTTAGAAAGGATTCCTTAAATCCGTTTCTAAATAAAACTCTATTTACTTGTTTTCTAGATTAGGTTTAGGACTCTTTTTCCCATTGTATTTAGATTACAATGCTGCCCTATACCTATAAATAGGGCACATCCATATCAGTTTTGAGGAGGCTTTAATTCAATAAAATTCTTAAGTTTTTCTTTACACTTGTGTAAGAAACCTAATGGCTAATTGTGGACTCAATTAGTGGCTAGTCATGGACTCGACTAGCAAATTGATTCGTGGACTCGAATCAATCTTCCTTTCATCAGCCTTAGATTTAGGTTCGTGGACTCGTTCTTGAATCGAAGGAAACTAGATTCGACTCTAGTTGATTGAAGATTGCATCATCGAGGTACTTGAAGCTACAATGGGATTCTTCCAAGTCTTTGAGGATTCGAGACAAAGGGTTTCTCGTGAGGTTTAAGGTATTTTGATCCATCTCTATCTTGCACTGAGAGTAATCTTGGGACAATATTCCATATTTATTTAAACCTTGGACTAGATTCATATCAATTTGGTATTCAGAGCCTAGGTTTGTCTCGTTATCATTGGAAATTTGGTTTCTTTGGTTCCCTAGGTTTATCTCGTTCTTATCTTACATACTACATTTATTCGTGTCTTATTCATTAAAAAAACCCCAAAAAAAATTTTCTTTTGCATTCTTGATTGCGTTCTTGAATCTTGATACATGTTCTCCAGTTTCTTGAAAAACAATCCCGAAAGTGTTTTCCCTTTTTCCCGTCCAATATCAATGAGACCTCACACCTCCTAAGCACCATATTACCACATATTCTGTCAAGAAAACAACCCCATCTTACCCTTACCTATATCCAAAGCGCATTTACGCGCAATCACGTCTCAATCACACCCTGTCCAGATTTCCGCGAGCTGTGACCAGTTTCAAAGAATTACCTATATCTCGAGATCCACTGGTTAGTTTTATCCGAATTTGGATATGTTGTAGATCTCTTCTGGGGCGTTCTTTTGATATATTATACACTGTCTAATTCCTTCTGGTTAGTGAGATATTGATCTTCAAAGTCAGGGCATTGTTTCTGTTTTTCTAGGCGATTCTTGAAATTCTTGATTCTGTTTTGAAGTGGTTGTGTGGATCCTCTCGGTCTGAAATTTTTGTTGATATTTACAGTAGTTATTTGGAGGTTACTTATCAAAACAATCATAAAAAAAAAAAATTCAAGAAATTTGAAAAAAAGCAAAAAAAAAAAAAAAAAAAAAAAAAAAAAAAAAAAAAAAGAGAAAGCAATAAAGAAGAAGAATAAGGTTGGGGAAAGAATCTGGTTGGTAGGAGAATTTTGGTGGGATAAGGAAGGGGAAAAGTATAAGGTTGGAAGGAGTTCTTGATATATTCCTATTTGGTTGTGGTACACTTGATCCCCTTTTACATTCTTTTTGTGTCTATCTTCTGATATTGGTGTTGCATATCTTTCTGCCATACTTATTTCTTTGCATTCCTTTTTCTTTCAAATCTTGCTTAGTTTCTTTGCTTGTATTGTCCTTTTTATTTGCTTCTTGCTCTCAATTTTATTACCTACCTCGCGATACACCTTACTCTCAAGGGCTTGTGAAGTTTTCCAAGGTATGTTTTCTTGAACTTTGAGGTTGAATCCATACCAACTTGAGTTTCGGACTAGAATTTTCCTTTTTGGAAAAAGGCTTGTGAGAGTATCTGCCACCTTGAGCGATACACGAGTGGAGTGTGTATTTGTAAGAGTGTGTAGTGCACCCCCAGAGCTATATAATCCACCTCTTACCTTGCGAGCTGAGAATAGTGAGGGAGCGAGCCAACTTTTTGGTTTCACTAACGTGACTACTCACACATCTTCTTGTTTTTAGATATTTTTTTTTCGTTTACAGATGGCTCAACAAGTTCCAAACTTGCTGCAGAAATTAGAACAAAAAATAGACAGGTTACTCAAACGAATGAATAATTTGGAGCAACGCTCACAGCAAGTGCAACCACCACACAATGATGAGCGACACCTGCCACCAGTAGGAAGAGTGGATCCTAGATGTCAAAGAATCCAACAACGTAATACGGAGTTAGGAAACATTAAACATGAAATTCCTAACTTCACCGGTGAGAAAGGACCTACCGAATACATAGAATGGGAGAATGCTGTTGAAACTCTTTTTAATTTAAAGCAATATTCTGATCTTACAAAAATTAGGCTAGTTTCTACATCTTTTAAGGGGTATGCATTATCTTGGTGGCGAAAAAGAAATAGAGAGAGTTGCTAATTTTATTCCCTATGAATCTTGGGTTCAAGTGAGGGAAGATATGCGTCTAACCTTTCGTCCTAAATCTTGTTTCTATGATCTTGAAAGAAAATTGCAGGGAACCGTGCAAGGAACAATGTCAGTTGATGAGTACCACCAAACTATAAATATTTTGCTTGAATAAGGAAACATACATGAAGAAGAGGCAAAAACTATTGCTCGTTTCGTACATGGATTGAACTTAGAAATTCGATGTGGAATGAGTATTCAGAGATATGACACCCTTTATGATGCCTTGTATGCTGCACGTGAATCTGAGGCAAAAATCAAAGAGATGAAAATGTACAAGGCCAACAATGGTGCATCAAAATGGAACAACACTTGTTCCACCTCTCAAAGACGTGATGAACGTCATCTTCCAAGAGATGATTCACGAGACAAAGGTAAAGAAAAGGTAAGTGAGTCAATGAAGCCTCAACGTGATAGAGAATTGATTTGTTATAGATGTAATGGGAGAGGCCACATAGCTCATGATTGTCCTAACAAGAGGGTAGTTAAGATAACAACACAATCTGAAAATTTTACTTCTTGTCTTGAATATAAATCTGAGGATGAGGTTTGTGACCATTTTGAAACCCCCAATGAACATGTTGAGAGAGAACCATTCATACCTTTAGATTCTGATTCTAAATATGTTGATAGTGAGTCTTGTCATACTGTTGTTGTTAAGAAGGTTTTGAATGTTCACCCTTTAAAAGAAGATGAGTCTCAAAGAGAAAATATATTTTGTGCTAAAGGGTCAATTAAAGAGAATGCTTGTGCTATGGTAATAGATTCTAGAAGTTGCACAAATGTGGCTAGTGCAGCTATGGTTAAATTTTCCCTGTTACCTTTGCTTAATCATCCAAATCCTTATTGTTTGCAATGGTTAACTGATGTAGGAGAAGCTAGAGTAACCAAACAGGATCTTATTCGTTTATCTATTAACAGTTACTCTGATGAAATCTTGTGTGATAATATCCCAATGCAGGCTGCTCATATCTTGTTAGGTAGACCATTGCAATTTGACAGAAAAATAAGTTATGATGGAATGAGGAACACTTATGTGTTTCACATGAATGGAGTTACATATTTCTTGCCTCGTTTGTATCCTAAACAAGTAGAAGAAATTCAATTGACATTGATGAAAGCTCTCAAACCGGCCTCAAAGAAGGAAGAAATCAAAGAGAAAAAAGTGGAACCTCAATGTTTGGAATTGCAATCACCACTCCAATCCTCTAACTCAGTTTGTAGCCAAACAAAGGGACCACAATCAGTGATACAGTGGAAAGGACCAGACCAAGGTGTCAAAGTGCAACCTCTCTTGGTAACTAAAAAGGATAGTATGCAAGAGAAAGGAAGGGGAGTCACTTTCTACTCACTTTTATTCCAAAAGCATGCATTATTATTCTCTAGATTTCTTTGCCATATTTCTGTTAATGACGTACTTGCTAGATGTGTTAGAAATTTGTTTGCATCCATACATCCAAGATTCCTTAATTTTGATTTTACTAAAACTTTGTTTGATAGAGATAAGGAATCACTGGAAAGTTATAAGGCACATTTGAAAACTTCTTATGTGAAACACTACTTGCTCAAGGGGTTTTGGTTCAAAGTCAATGGGATTGGCACTTTTTGCTTTGTTTTGGGCAATGGTTTAATTGTTGATTCACATAAAGGACCATTTGGTTTTCCAAAGAGTGATGATGTTTTGCATGGATATTTTCATTGGCCAAAGAAGAAAAAAGATGTAGAATCTTATGTTCATAATTGTGCTACTTACCACCACAATACATCTAAAACATTACTTGATATTTCCATGGATTTTGTGTTTGGTTTAGCCTTAAGCTCTAGAAGGAAAGATGTTGTGCTTGTTGAAAATTCAAACAAGATGGCTAAATTTAATATGTCTCGTTTTGCTGATCTATTACTATCCAGAATGTTTAAATTCCATGATGTGTCATTAGACTTAATTGCCTTACTTGTTGATTGTAGGATGATGATTGGAGCGACTCGTGTCAAGCACCCCAAGAAAAAGTTCCATGAGCGTGATAAAATAGAAAGTGAGCTTGCTACTTTGTCTTTCATTGAAGATTTGGATTCGAGGACGAATCCTTTTCAAGAATGGGAGAATAATAGGAACCAGCACACATGGAATCCAATAAGGGTCTATAGTGGGCTCATCACAAGGCCAAAAAGTACATCCTTAAAGCATCATTGGTGGAAAAATCAAGGAATTCCAATAATAATTCCATTCGATAGAGGAAAGTATTGTAGTGGCCCGTTTCAAGTGATGTCACGGATCGAAGACAATGTTTATAAGATTCGAGGTCGAATCATTTTTCAAGAAGGGGAGGATGATGCGGCCCAACATAATGAAGATCCATTAAGATTACAAATTGGGCCAATCACAAGATCCGAGGCCCAAATCAGCTTTATTATTTGTGGTCATCATTTATTTTAAATTGTTTAGAATTAAAGAGAAAACACTAGTTGTATTTAGAAAGGATTCCTTAAATCCTTTTCTAAATAAAACTCTATTTATTTGTTTTCTAGGTTAGTGTTATAATAATATTATTATTATAATTATTAAACCAAGCAAGTAATTAATAATTAGTTAATTTGTTGGAAATAATGAAAGTAATGGGTGTGGGTCATGCATTGTATGTGAAGAGTGGCCTAAATTATAGCATTAGTACATGGAGCATTAGCTTCCTGATTAGTAGCTTTCATTTAGTATAAATATGTGGTTTGTATTCATTTGTTAATCATCCCTTCAAATAACATTATTCATTCCTCTCTCTTCTCTCTCAATATATAAATATAATATATTGATATATTATATTTAATATATATTATAGATATATTATATTATATTTAATATACATTATATTAAATATATTATATTTAATATATCTAACATTTGGTATCAGAGCCAGTCAACCTTTCAACACCGAGGTATTTTTCATAGTGAATTATGGCCACAAATTTCAATATTGTATGGTCGGGTCCCAAATTGGACGGGAACCTCGATTACAATTATTGGCAAATTATGATGTCCACACATTTGCAAGCTCAAAATCTTTGGAGCTTTGTTGATCCCGGTCTACCCGAAGGAGCTGATGCAGGCGCTATACGGCGAGATAAATTGGCCTTGGGTCAGATTCACCAAGGTGTTCATTATTCCATTTTTGGGCAATTAGCTCGTGCTCAAACAGCAAAACAAGCTTGGGACATCTTAAAGGTGTCACACAAAGGAGTCGATCGGGCGCAGAAGTCTAAGTTGCAGTCGTTGAGAAGGTTGTACGATAATTGTGAGATGACCTCTACAGAAACAGTAGATGCGTATTTCACTCGTCTTATTGATATGGTGAATAAGATGAGGCTATATGGAGATACGATTGAAGATGGTGCAGTGGTTGAAAAAGTTCTTCGAACTATGCCGATGAAGTATGACCATGTGGTGGCTTCAATAACAGAGTCACACAAAACCGAGCTCTTATCAATTGCAGAGCTGAAAGGTATGGTAGAAAGTCATATTGACAGGATTGCGTCAAAATCGGAACCACTAGCAGAAGAAGCTTTGAAGAGTCAAGTCACCCTTAATGTGACTGGCACTAATCAAAGAGGTGGAGGATCTGGTAGAGGTCGTGGAAGAGGAAGAGGAGGTTCTAGTGGAAGAGGTCGTGGTAACTTCAACCAAGGAGGAGGACGTGGTAACTCCAACCAAGGAAGAGGTGGAGGTAATACCAAACAAGGTAAATTTCCATTTCATTGCTACAATTGTGGCAAGTATGGGCACAAGATTGCAGATTGTTGGTATAATGAGGACAACAATCGTGGAAATCAAGCAAACATTGCTGAAAAGTCTGGTGAGAGTTCTGAAACTTTACTTTTGGCCAGCGATAGTTTTTCTGCAGATAAGAACATATGGTTCTTGGATACTGGGTGTAGTAACCATATGTGTGGGAAGAAAGAATTGTTTTCCGAACTAGATGAATCAGTCCGGTCTGAAGTAACGTTTGGCAATAAGTTAAAGGTGCCAATTTTGGGAAAAGGTAAAATCTCTATTCAGTTGAAGGATGGTACTCACAATTTTATATCCGATGTGTTCTATGTTCCTGAACTACACCAAAATTTGTTGAGTATGGGTCAGTTGTCAGAAAAAGGATATAAGATACATATTGCTCAGGGGTGTTGTACCATTGCAGATGCTAAAGGAGTTTTGATTGCAAAGGTAAATATGTCCCAAAATCGACTATTTCCTTTGAAAATTAAGCATACTCTCCTTGCTTGCTTTAATTCTGAAGTTTGTGATGATAATTGGTTATGGCATATGCGGTTTGGGCATTTTCATTTTTTTGGGTTAAACTATCTTGCGAGAAAGGAACTTGTTTCTGATTTACCTGTTGTGAATGTCCCTAATCGTATCTGTGAGATTTGTGTGATTGGGAAGAAGCATAGAGATCCCTTTCCCGTGGGCAAGTCAAGGAGAGCCACAAAACAGTTGGAGATTGTTCACTCAGACCTGTGTTCGTTGGAGGTTCCCTCATATGGAGGTTGTAAGTACTTTATTACTTTCATTGATGATTTCAGTAGGAAAACATGGGTTTACTTTCTGAAGCAAAAGTCTGAAGCATGTGATGTTTTCAAACAATTTAAGGCTTTTGTTGAAAAGCAAAGTGGTTATGAAGTTAAAATCTTGAGAACTGATAGAGGTACAGAATATATTGCTTGTGATAATTTTCTGAAAGAAAAGGGTATTCAGCACCAAATGACAGCTAGATACACTCCACAACAAAACGGAGTGGCTGAGAGGAAGAATAGGTCAATCATGGATATGGTGAGGTGCATGTTGAAATCTAAGGATCTGCCTAAGCCTTTTTGGGCAGAAGCTGTTGCTTGTGCTGTCTATGTGTTGAATAGGTGTCCAACTAAGAGTGTCCGTGATAAGACGCCCGAAGAAGCTTGGAGTGGGAGAAAACCCTCTATCAAATATCTCAAGGTTTTTGGATGTTTGGCATATGCCCACGTGCCGAATCCATTGAGAAAGAAGTTGGATGATAAAGGTGAGAAGTGCATATTCATTGGTTATAGTGACGCTTCAAAGGCTTATAAACTATACAATCCTGAAACTAAAAAGGTTGTTATAAGTCGTGATGTCACTTTTGATGAATATGGTGCCTGGGATTGGTTAGCTAAAGATGAAAGTTCAGTTGTTATTCCTGCTGTTGAAAATATTGTTGAAGAGCAACCGATTCCAGATAATGTCCAGTCTCCTTCACAGCCAGAGTCGTCAGTTCGACGATCTCAGCGCGAGCGCCACTTACCAGCTCGCTTGCAAGATTATGTTTTGGGTCATGATAATGACCTGTCTGATGAAGAGATTGTTCAATTTGCTCTCTTTGCAGATTGTGATCCTTTAACTTTTGAGGAGGCTGCTACAGAAACTCATTGGCTTAAGGCGATGGATGAGGAAATACGTGCCATTGAAAAGAATGGTACCTGGGAGTTAACAAATTTACCTCCTGGAAAGAAGCCAATTGGAGTGAAGTGGGTTTACAGAACGAAGTACAAGTCAAATGGAGAAATTGACCGTTTTAAGGCACGGTTAGTAGCAAAGGGTTACAAGCAGAAACCAGGATTTCTGAAGAAAGGGGAGGAAAATAAAGTGTACAGGTTGAGAAAAGCCTTGTATGGCTTAAAGCAAGCGCCTAGGGCGTGGTATGGTTGCATTGACTCATATTTTGTTGAAAGTGGTTTTGTGAGATGTCCTCATGAACACACTTTGTATGTCAAATGCACGGATTTTGGTGATATTGTTTTAATCTGTCTGTATGTTGATGATCTGGTTTTTACTGGAAACAACTTGAAGCTAATCTCAGAATTCAGGGAGGCACTCATTAAGAGGTTTGAAATGACCGATATGGGCCTTATGTCTTACTTTCTTGGCCTTGAGGTTATTCAGATGGATGGTGGAATCTTTATTTCACAGAAGAAGTATGCTGCTGATATTTTGAAAAAGTTCAAAATGGAAAACTCCAAACCAGCGAATTCTGAGATATGTCAAAGGTACAAGTAATGATGGAATTTTTTACTCTACTAATGAAACTGTGGAACTTGTTGGGTACACAGACAGTGATTGGGCTGGAGATGTTGAGACTAGAAGAAGCACGTCAGGGTATGCCTTCTATCTTGGTTCGGCCATATTTTCTTGGTCTTCAAAGAAGCAACAGATTGTAGCACTTTCAACCGCAGAAGCAGAATATATTGCAGCAGCAAACTGTGCTACTCAAGCAGTTTGGCTGAGGAGAATTTTGGAATTTCTACAACACAACCAAGAAGCACCTACAACTATTTTTTGTGACAACAAATCAGCAATATCGTTGTCCAAAAATCCAGTCTTTCATGGTCGCAGCAAACACATTGATATCAAGTATCACAAAATCAGAGAGTTGGTTGCTGAAAAGCAAATCAACATTGAGTATTGTTCAAGTGAATGTCAAGTTGCAGATATCTTTACGAAGCCGCTGAAGACAGAGACATTTCTCAAATTGAAGAAGGAAATTGGAATGACCAATATATCCAACTTGGTTTAAAGGAGGCAATGTTATAATAATATTATTATTATAATTATTAAACCAAGCAAGTAATTAATAATTAGTTAATTTGTTGGAAATAATGAAAGTAATGGGTGTGGGTCATGCATTGTATGTGAAGAGTGGCCTAAATTATAGCATTAGTACATGGAGCATTAGCTTCCTGATTAGTAGCTTTCATTTAGTATAAATATGTGGTTTGTATTCATTTGTTAATCATCCCTTCAAATAACATTATTCATTCCTCTCTCTTCTCTCTCAATATATAAATATAATATATTGATATATTATATTTAATATATATTATAGATATATTATATTATATTTAATATACATTATATTAAATATATTATATTTAATATATCTAACAATTAGGTTTAGGACTCTTTTTCCCATTGTATTTAGATTACAATGCTGCCCTATACCTATAAATAGGGCACATCCATATCAGTTTTGAGGAGGCTTTAATTCAATAAAATTCTTAAGTTTTTCTTTACACTTGTGTAAGAAACCTTATGGCTAATTGTGGACTCAATTAGTGGCTAGTCGTGGACTCGACTAGCAAATTGATTCGTGGACTCGAATCAATCTTCCTTTCTTCAGCCTTAGATTTAGGTTCGTGGACTCGTTCTTGAATCGAAGGAAACTAGATCCGACTCTAGTTGATTGAAGATTGCATCATCGAGGTACTTGAAGCTACAATGGGATTCTTCCAAGTCTTTGAGGATTCGAGACAAAGGGTTTCTCGTGAGGTTTACGGTATTTTGATCCATCTCTATCTTGCACTGAGAGTAATCTTGGGACAATATTCCATATTTATTTGAACCTTGGACTAGATTCATATCACAATACTCCATCTTTATTTGAACCTTGGACTAGGTTCATATCACATACTGCACTTACATAATTCACTTTATCTATTTATTTTATGTGACTAACCCGTTTACTATTCATTGTCAATCTTAATCTTTCGGGTTTAGTGTGTTTTCACGTATGCATGTAACTCAAACTTACCATGATTAACATTTGAATTATTCTAAACAAGTTTGAGGTGTTGCATGTGACATTTATCATACGGTTGACTTAGCACGATATCTTATTTATAATCTTGAATAATATTGTTAAATATTGAGTGAACCATCTCATTTTAATATTCAAGATATTCATGTCATCCTTACACATCATCTGAGCATATATAACATGTGCATGTGATTCAATTTAATGATTGGGCATAACTCTTTACACAGATTTATTCCGCTGTGCACGCCAAGTTAAATACTTCTCTATTTACTTGTTATTTAGAGTTGAAATTACCAAAGAGTTATTTATTGTGAAAAAGTTTAAAAAGTCTATTCACCCCCCCCCCCCCCTCTCCCTCTAGACTTTTTACCACCCTATCGGGACCAACATATATATATATATATATATATATATATATATATATATATATATATATATATATATATATATATATATATATTATGTTGCTTATGTGCGTTAAACTATTCATGGACCATTTGGTATTGAAGATGCTTCAAATAAGACAGTGGTTTTGAAAATTGCACGGACGAGATGGGGTTACTTCAGGAGTAGATTATTACATGAGTATGTTAACAAGAAGCATCAAACGTATAAATCTCCTACCGAACTTTATAACGTTTTGAGTGCAGAACAATGGGCGAAGTTTGTAGCTGATCGGCAGACTAAAGAGTTTAATGTATATTTAGATCATTTAGTTATAAGTAAAGTGTTTTATTAATCTTAACATGTCTGTGAAATCATAGGAAAGAAGTTAGAAGGCTAGGGAAATGTAGACGTTAAATGAGCATCCACACTTCTTAGGTTCTAGTGGATATGCGAGGAGACGACAAGAGTGGATGAAGGAAGATCCTCTATCCTCACAATCTTCGTGTGCATCAGTTAGCTCGTCTTTGATGTCTGATGATCGCAACTTTGATTGGATACGGCAAGAACAAAAAAGTAGATGATGGAATTTACTTTATTTCAAATGAAAAAACACATGAAGTGCTTCATAAAATTGTAAGTATTATTATTATTTGAATGTCATAATAATACATAATAAAAATACTAGTATTTGAATGTTATAAAAATACTAGTACTTGACTTATTTTATTTGTTGGAACAAATAGAAAAATGTGAAGAAATTGATCAAGGAAGATTTGAACCAAAAAGACACCATGAGGTATTGTTAGTAGTTCTTAGAAAGGATTATCATTCAGGTTCTATAAGAGCAGTTGGTACATACTCTACCCTCCAAGGAGTGTTTGGTAGACCAGATCGGAAACAAAGCACATAGAGTGGGGTTTACTCAGAAGCTGTTGTCAAACAAATGTTAGAGAAATGTCGGCAAGATACAATAACGGAGGTGGAAGCAAAGATGAATCCCAGGATAGAAACAATGGACCAGCAACTAAAGTTTTTGATGAAGAACATATCGAGGACACATCTATTTTCAGAAGGGGTCTCGACTGGAACTCCTCAAAGTGATCCACCGCTTCGTGATCTACCGCTTCGTGATCTACCGCTTTGTGATCCACCGCCTACTCGTAGCAGTTGTCATTCCGTTGATAGATATCCAGTTACAACAATTAAGGTAATATCAAAAGTCAATTCATATATCAAAACATTATTTCTTGTTAGATTAAGATTAACACACAATTTTAAATAATAGAGTCCAAAAATGTGTTTACTAGCAGTATGCCCCGATGGCACACCAATTGTTGTTGCAAAGGGTATGGCTCACCCAAGTACTAACGAGACTATGGTGAATCACCAACCATTGTTTCGTAACTGTGTCAAAGTTTGGGTGGATGAAGTGATTGAGGGTAGAGAACAATTTAATCTCCCCTTACCAGATCAACAGTATATCACTATTGCAGATATAGTAGGCACTTTTACACAATGGCATATGCATTTAGTGAGTTTAGATGAGATATGCATTCTTTTATTTAGTTATTAAGTTAGTTTTCGTTGTTCATATTTAAAATGGGCTAGTAAACTTACAATTTTATATTTGTAGAGTTTATCAAAACAAAATAAGAAACGAAAAGATCAAAGTGATGATCTATCTACTACTGGTGTATGAGCTCCCATTGTTGGTGATGATGTCTTACAACACTTGGGGGACAATTGCAAGTGTTTAGTGAATTTGTTGATAGGTTTTCCACTTGGTAAAGACTATATTGAGTTGGAGATGGATAAAACAATCTTCCATCATCAAAACACAAGTTCTAGTTTTGTGATGATAAATGATATAACGGATTTGATGATGACGAATTGGCTTAATGTCTCAATTAAGTTTATATATATATATATATATATATATATATATATATATATATATATATATATATATATATATAATTATTAATGTATTTTATATATATGTTTACTTAAATTTAATGAAATTTCTTATTCATTATTTCTAGCTTAATTTTCAGATTTCTTAATCAATTGTACAATCAGTTTGAAGTTCGGTCAATCGGGTTTGTCTGTCCGACCTAGATTTCTCACACTATGCTTAAAAGCGGTGCATCCAAAGTTACATCATATTTCATCCACGTCATGGAGCAGCACAAAGATAAAAACTTTATTTTGGCACCATATCATCAAGAGTAAGAAAATTGTACTTTTATTTTATTAATATAACTTATAACTTTATATTTGGAGTATTAGATATTAAATTTTTAATATATATATATATATATATATATATATATATATATATATATATATATGTGTGTGTGTGTGTGTGTGTGTGTGTGTGTGTGTGTTTTAAATGTAGATCTCATTGGTTACTTTTGGTGATTTGCGTATGGTTAAAAAATGTATGTGGTCTTGGATCCCTTGCCTTCTAATCGCGATATAGGTTTAATTAAAGCTTCTGTGAATTTGTAAGTAATACTTTATTATTCATATAAGTATTTTAACAACTATTATATTATTTATAAATTTGTATGTATGTTTATAATTATTATAGGGCATTTCGTTCTGTTCCTACGAGTGTACGGGTTAGGAACATCAATTGGAAGTCATGCAAAGTATGTATGAAAATTGAATTTAAGTTTTAGTGTGATATTTTGAATTACAATAAGTTGTTAAATTAGTAAAATAATATATGTATTTTGTAGTGCCCGAGACAACCGGGAAGTGATGAGTGTGGAACTATGGATATTATGGCATGCGATACATATTTGATATCGTGACAAAATATTCATCCGTTGATGATTTGGATGTGGTAAATGAATTTAAATAGAACTATGTATAGGTAAGTTATATTTTATTAATTAACATATTTAATAATTTTATTAATTAAATTTTTTGTAGGTATTTGAAAGCGATGGTATGTACTCTATCAACGACATAAATGAGATTCGAGAGCATTGGTCAAAGTATTTTTTTTTCCGAGTGCTTATAACTTTTGTTTTATTGATAAAAAGTATTTTGTTTTGATGATAATATTGAGTTGAGCATGTTTTGATGATATTATTGTATTAAAGTATGAAGATTTTAAGTGTTATTGTATTTTGATGATAGTATTTGCATTGTGTGTTAAAAGTATTGTGTTTAATTTGATGATAGTATTGTTTTAAAGTGTGTTGATAGATAAATTGTATTGTGGAGTACTATTGATATAGATTTTAAGCTGTAACAAGTACAGGAATTATAAAAAGAATTAGACGTTTTAATTAAAATTAATTAATTATTTAAAAAAAAAAAAAAGCAAAACAAAACAAGTCATCTGCGACCGTTCCTAGCTTAAAACGGTCGCGGATGACTGATTAATAAAAAAATAAAAAACAAATACACGATCGTTCCTAGATTCGAACGGTCGCGTATTACCTTAGAATTAAAAGAAAAAGAAAAATAAATAAATACAACGCGACCGTTTGCGATTAAGAACGGTCGCGTATTACTGACAATGCGCGACTGTTGCGCAACGGTCGCGTAAAGTCCAAGGCTTTCAGCGAGCCTCGCATACGCGACTGTTATACAACAGTTGCGTAATGTCTTTTACAACAGTCGCGTATCTGCAGTTTTGTACTAGTGATAGTCATTATCTGATCTCCCTAGAACCTGTTTGTCTGTGATAACTTTAACTTGTAAATTGAATTCTCCTAACCAGCTAACCTTCCAATATAATGTATCTGGGTAAATCTTTCTGTTTGTGGGTTGAGTTCTAATTTATAATGTATAATAAACTCGAGGACTGAAGAATGCCAACAAACTGGGATATTTGTAAACACAAAGCATTTATTCAGCTAGCATTTCTTATTTACATGAATGAATTGAATTATTCTTTATTGATTCTGCTGTACTATTTTCTGAGAGGCCATAACTGATTAGCTGCATAGCTTGTTAGGGAAAGCATGGAGTTTTACTTCACTGTCTAAACATTAAGGTGGGTAAGGGATCTTAATTTGGGCAGGACAATTGTTTGTGTATTATTATGAAGGGGAACTGTGGAGTTAAGCTCAGGGTTTGTGGAATTTTTTTTGTGTATTCTCACAAATTTGTGTATGTTGTTCAATTCCATTGAAATTCTTCTTTATTTGGCTTTATAATTTTTTTTGTTAATGATGTTGAGCATATAACCATTAATGTGCAATCCAACTATCAGCTTAGACTTTGAGTTGAGATGGAGCGTCACCCGATAAAAAAGAAGAGACTATGATCCACGTGATGCCCGTACACGTGAGGAGAAGACTTTTAGTTGAAATGAAGCACATGCTTCAATTAATGACACCTAAATGGGAAGATGAAATATTTAGATGTTTCAGAACTAATATGATGAATCAAAATACGGTAGGGTATATGATTCATCCCGGCCATACGATGTCTAACACTAACCTTTTCTTTGATTATTAGCCGTTTGTTTTCCTCTTATTTTGATGTTGTTAGGAATATAGCGGAATAATGCGGAAGCGAAGAATCAAAAATTGAGAATTATAAAAGTTAAATAATAGGGAAAATATATAAAATGACAAAAGGAATTAATAAAGTGGGAAATATATATATATATATATATATATATATATATATATATATATATATATATATATATATATATATATATATATATATATATATATATAGGGTCAGGTTCCTGTGAGAACAAGTCTTCTCGTGCGATCAGTGCGGCATACACCATTAGGTATGCATAAATGCACGCATAGTGTTCGAAAATACACCATTATGTGTGGTGTTTTTTTTTTGTGTGGTGCATTTTTTGGCATTTCATTCTGGTGTATTCTCGAACACTGTATGGTGCATTTATGCATGCCTAATGGTGTATGCCGCACTGACCGCACGGAAAAACCTGTTCTCACAGGAACCAATATATATATATATATATATATATATATATATATATATATATATATATATATATATATATATATATATATACTCTACGTAAGAGAAAGAAGAAAAGGAATGAATGAATTCAATGAATTGACGCAATTACAAATGCAAAGCTAAAGCTATTTATACTTTGAAAGATAGAGAGATATGCGGCAATTGCATTGAGGACGTGCAGGAGATGTGCATGAAGTGGAGCAATGCACTTGCTACGTGGATGATGGAGTCGGCAGTTGCGGCATTACGTGGATGGCTATGTCAACATGTTGGTCTTCATAGATTTGAGACATATATTTTATTTATGACTTAACAATCTCCACCTTGGATCAAATCCATTGAAGGAATTAACAACTGGAACAGTCGACTAAAGTCAAGCACTGCTTGAACTTAGCAACAGGAAGAACCTCAGAATAGCAGGATGGATCACCATCAACCTCGTATGCGACTGAAAGAGCATAAGCAAACAAGTTGGTTTCATCATCACTAGCATACCTAGCAGGTTTTTTAGTTGTCCTCCTAGAACAATCCATAGCAATGGAATACTCTCGTTGTGGCTCGACGAGAGGTGCGGTGCTAGTAGATGCATCATCTTTAGTATTACCATCAATGGTAGTAATACTATCAATAGGCCTGAAATCAAACTCCACCTTCTCATCATCTTTAGTATTACCAGTACTCTGCGTCTCATCAGTAATGGGAACTTTTCCAGAAGAAAGTACTGAGAATCCTTAATCCCATTCTTGTCGAATTCCTTTCCTTCCCTTTGACAATCGAACACTGTCTTATTGAAAAAACCCTTTCTACCCTTCAAACCTCATTCTTGATTCCCTATTTTAATCGATTCCATACAAGGTAGCAACCTTACTTCTTAAGTTGCGACTTTGAAAACTTTGATCCTATTCCCAAATTAACGTTAACCCATCCCTAATTAAACGTTGTCCTCAAGTTGAGAATCTAAGCTTTTCATTCAAATCTTCCCTTTTGCTACCGTTCCTATTTTGGACCTCTCCATCCAGGGCCAAAGACCTCGAAGTTGTCAAGTGTGCTTCAAAGAGAGGTGTGGGCTGCGTGTTAAATACAGGTTTTAAGTTGGCCACCCTTGCGTCAAGATAACCCAAAAGTGATGAAGAAGAACATCCTACTCATAATTTGGAGTTGGCAACAGTGGTTTTTGTTTGAAGGACGTGGAACCATCATGAGCATGAGGTTCAATACAAGACTTATTTGGATCATAAGATTTGGATCTAAATCCTCACTCAGAGAGTTTCAAATTAGAGCCTAGGATTTTGGTTCGAACTTGTCAAAAAAACTATGTCTTGGTGATCCTTTGTCATGAGGACCACCTGGGACTTAACCGTGAAGTGTGTAATGATCCACAAAGTATGGTTTAGAAGTAATGGATCAGGTTCGAGTGACTGCCGGGACCAGGTTGTTCAATATGAGGATCATGTCGCTATAATTGGAGAAGACAAGGGTGAATAATTGGAAGTCGCAATCCTTATTCTTTAAACCAAGGAAATCTTGTTCCAAGTCCTAGAATTTCCCCTTAGACTGGTTGATCCCAGTTTGTGCTTGATAGGAATCATAAGTGTGATATAGCTCAGTAACTAGATGTTTCTAATCATGTGCTATATTTAGAGTGAAGTTGAGCAATCTAACTAGCTCGGGGATGAGTTTTGATTTGTTTGGCATGGTATTAGACTCCATGACGAGCAACTCGTTGGCTGTTAAACGTGCTAAGTCTTACCACACAACTTGTTTTTCGAATTACTTGTTTTGTTTAATCGCGTTCGTCTAAGTTTTGGGGACGAAGCTTCTTGTAAGGGGGGAGGGTGTAACACCCCGTGTTACAGCCTTCAAACCCGGAATTAATCATGTAATTAATTTCGCCAAGAACAGTTAAAAAGGATTTAATTTTGTTAGAATTCCCTTAATTAATTAATGTGGCCCACAATGGATTGTGGGCCCTTGCTTAAGCTAGAGCCCTTAAGCCTGTTAGGAATAAAGAAAGTAGACCTTTTACTATTCAGATTCTAATTAGGAACTCTAGACCTATATATCTGTTAGGAATAAAGAAAGTAGGTCTTTACTATTCATACTCTAATTAGGATTCCTGACTTTATAAATAGGGGATTAGAAAGCATTTAGAACCCTTTACCACCCGTAGTTATATTACACGAAAATATCCCCAAGAGACCGAGCCAAGAGATTCCCACCATCAAGCCTAGGGAGATCAATCGGAGGAAAATCTTAGAGAAGAACCTTAATACTCAAGGGAGGATTAATTAAGGCTAAGAGGTAACCCATGATTTATTGTGTGATATTGTATGTATATCTTGTTAGAGCTTATCTTTTGGTTTATACGATGAATTCTTGTTATTCTTGATGTTCTTGATGACCTTGTGTGGTTATTGATATGATCTTGTATTTAATTATGTCTAGAGCTTGTCCCTAGGGTTTATATCGTGAATCTCGTGTTGTGATGTTCTTGGTATTCTTGGGTGAGTTTAAGCATGCTCGGGCATTGATTCTAGTCTAGGACTCGTCTTTAGGGCTTTGCATATTGATTCCTTAATGTTCTTGAGGTTCCGGATGCTCCTGAACCGTTATGTGATTGATGTCGAGTCTTGGCATGTTTAGGAATCATGTTAGAATGTAATTGGAATGATTCTTGGTTCAATCTTTGTTAATCGAATCCGTGTTGTTGTTGATACGTGTTGGAATGTGTTTGGACATGGTTTTGGGTTCCACGAACAAACACCGAACCAAATATTTACCCTCGTACCAGTGGGGGTTAGGTGGGGGGAGTGAACTCCCGCCACCTACCCGCGGCCTAATTGCCCGATTCCAGCGGGCAATTAACTGCCCGCTGGGCACCCGCTGGAATGTGACCGCCCACCGGTGGGTGGCGGGCGGGTGGTCCTCCACCCACCGCCCACCTGCTAGAACGGGGTGGCGCGACGGGTCATTTTCCCCCCGTTGTTGTTTCCCCGTGTCCCGTTGTGCCCCGTTGTACCCCGTTCGATGTTTATGAGTCTCGTATGATGTTTTGAGTACCGTTCTAGGAATTTATGTGTAGTGTGTTTCGTTGCTATTATACCTTGATTGTTATTGTTGGTTATATGATATTTGATTGAATGATGATGGGTATAGTGATCATTGCGCAATGATGGTTAAGATCGATGATAATGAGATTGTGATTAGTGGAAATGAATTGTCGGCAGATAGCACAATGAGAGCTCGGTTATCGTGCTAAAGGCACGGACCACCCCTTAGACTTGCTGGCTAAAGGCTTGGGTCAAGGTATAAGCGCCGCGGTTCCATGTCAGAGCTATATGCGCTGACCCCTTGATTATAGTGCTATAGGCACGGATCATGCGAATGGCACTTCGGTGCTACCATGTTGGTGGACTTGTTGGTGGTTTCGGTGTGGGGCATGCGTGCTCCGGAGGAATAAGGGAGGCGATATAAGGTGGCCTAGAGGTACAGGTTGGAATTGATATAAGGATGGATAGGAGTAAAGGTTGGAACTTGGTATAAGGTTGGATCATGGACAAGTTGTTGTTGCTATTGATTGTTGTTATGTTTGCTTGTTACTTTTGAGTCTTGTTATTGTCTTGTCTTGTGGTCTTGGAATGCATGCTAGTATCTTTATATTGTTTTGTAGTGTCAAGTCTGTTGTGGTGTCTTGAGTCTCGATCTTGGTTTAAAGCTAGAGTCTCCTAGGATTATATATGTATTCAAGTCTAAAATGATTTTCTTATATCTACCTATATTGTACTTAATGCGTGGGAGTGGGTTACCAGCATTATTCGTTGACGGTTGTTACACCGCATGTTTTCAGGTACTGATGAGTAGCTTCAGAGCGCGCTAGTGGATCCGTGGACTTAGTTTAGATAGTTCTAGTTTTGATTAGACGGCCAGCGTGCCTTGATTTGTATTTGGATATTAATTGTGGTTTATGCCTTGTTTAGTTAGTTTAGCATGTACATCTAAGTTTTCTAGCTTAGATGTGGCATAGCACCCCGACTATTATGCTTAGTTTATGCTCTGTTTGGGAATTAATGATAGATTCACCTTTATTCCATAAGTTTCAAAAGTTTTAAAAATTAGGGGTGTTACAAGAGTAGTCAACAGGATTACCTAACCAAACTTCCTCTGGAATTTTGAAATCAAGGGATGAATGTGGAGATCTATTTACCAAATAACAAGCAGTAGAAACGGCCCCGACCCAAAAATCACGCTGTTTCCATAACCTAGCATTAGAGAGCATACAACGAGCTCTTTCCAATAGAATCTTGTTCAAACGTTCGGCAACACCATTTTGCTGGGGTCTACCAGGCAAGGTCTTGTGCCTGGCAATTCCATTTGCCGCACAGAAGTCATTGAAATCTGACTCACAGAACTCCAAGTCATTGTTTGTCCTGAGCTTCTTGACTTTTTTTCCTGTCTGAGTCTCAACAATTATTTTCCACTTTTTGGAAATAGAAAATGCCTGATTTTTGTGTTTCAGGAAATAGACCCAGACCGTACAAGAAAAGTCATCAATAATAGACATAAAATATCTACAGCTTCCTAAAGACTGGAATTTAGTTGGTCCCCATAAATCGGAATGTATATATTCCAATACATCTTTGGTACGGTGTGTAGCAATAGAGAAACTAACACTCTTTTGTTTCCCAAAAACACAATGCTCATAAAATTGTAATTTACCCGTACCTAAACCAACAAGGATGCTTTTCTTGCTCAGGAGATGCATGCCTTTCTCACTCATATGCCCTAGACGCATACGCCATAACTCAGTGAGATCTGCATCAGACATCGATGAGGATACCGCTACTAAACCTGTCACAGTACTGCCATGCAAGACGTACAAGCTTCCTGAACGAGAAGCTTTCATGAGAACAAGAGAGCCTTTTATGACCTTCAAAACTCCACCTTCAGCTATGTACTTGCACCCCAGAGATTCCAAGGTGCCCAATGATATCAGATTGCGTTTCAAATCCGAAATATAACGAACATTGGTAAGAGTACTGACAACGTTATCATGAGTTTTAATCTGAACACTTCCAATTCCACTAACCTTGCATTGGGTATCATTACCTAGCAAGACAACTTCACCATCAACCGGTTCCAGAGAGACGAACCAGTGTTTGTGAGGACACATGTGGAATGTACAATCAGAGTCTAGAATTCACTCGGTTTCGCTCCGTTTGCAACCAGAGCTAACAGATAACATAACATCGCCTTCTGAATCACTTTCAACAACACTAGCTTCAGCGGACTTCTTTTCTTTCTCTTGCTTGTTCTTTAACTTAAAGCATTCAGTCACATCTTGGTCATGCTTCTTGCAGTACTTATAGGATTTGTTGGACTTATGTCCTTTGCACTTGGGTCTTGATTTTTTTATTGCTACTCTTTGTTTCAAGTGAACGACCCCTTACAGTGAAGCATTCACCTTTGGGCTTTGTCCTCAGACTTAATTTCAAAGTCAAACTTTTCTTTGGACAAAAGGTTTGACTTAACATTGTCAAAAGTAAGGGTATCACTACTATTACCATAGAGCATAATTTCTTTGAAATGCTTGTATGATTTAGGGAGAGAGACAAGTAATAAAACAACGCGATCCTCATCATCAATTACGACATCAATATTTTCCAAGTCCAATAAAATAGAATTGAATTCATCAAACTAAGACTTAATAGAAGTACTTTGCATCATACAAATTGTGTACAGACCATCCTTCAGGCGTAACGTGTTCGCCAGAGTTTTGGCCATGTAAAGCGTATCCAGCTTGGACCATAAATTTGACGCAGTCGTCTCACTAATCACCTCACGTAGAACCTCTTTAGACAGGCACAAAAGAATGGTTGAACGTCCTTGTCATCCAAATCTTCTCAATCTTCATCTGTCATTGTAGCCAGTTTCTTCTTCTTCCCAGCTAGCGCTTTCTCCAAACCGTTCTGGATTAGAACTTTGAAAATAATTCTCAAATAAACTGCTCTGATACCACTTGTTGAATTGATTCATTCCTTTTCTTATTTCTCTTACGTAGAGTATATATATATATATATATATATATATATATATATATATATATATATATATATATATATATATATATATATATATATTCCCACTTTATTAATTCTTTTCGTCATTTTATATATTTTTCCTATTATTTAACTTCTATAATTCTCAATTTTTTATTCTTCGCTTCCGCATTATTCTGCTATATTCCTAACCGATGTGTTCGTGGAACATAAGCATAATGTTTATTAGGTGGGGCTTAGGGATTGGTGGCCCTGTTGGAACCGGGTATTTTGTATTTCCCCTCAATTTCAGCTCGTTTGCTCTTTATTTGTATTTCCCCTCGATTGTTTTTATCCTACGATTGAAAAGAGTTAATTCCATTTTTGGTCTTAGATTTATAGGTGACAGTTTATTTTTAGTTTTTTTTTTTTTTACCAAAACATCCTTTTTTGGTTCTAGTATTATTGTGATATAACCAATTTTGGTCTTCTATCAATAAAATTGTTGAAATTTCATTAAATAGAAGGACATTTTGATATTTTTAATACAAAGTGAGTTGACCCGTTATATATTTTATGTTTATTGTTTGAAAAATTTCATAATTAAAGAGCGAAATGCTCTTGTATTTAACGCAATTTCAATGATTTTTTTGATAGAGGACTAAAATTGGTTATGTCCCAATAATACTAGGACAAAAAAAAATATTCTGATAAAAAAAGTACTAAAAATAGACTGCCACTTATAAATCTAGGACCAAGAGTGGAATTAACTTCTTAATTTATTCTTGAAATGGGTCCTAGTATACCCTATATATTTCCTTTTTTAAGTTATTTATGTGGATATTTAATTATGGGTGCACTATGCTTATATATGGTACGGGTACCCACACTAGTGGCTTGGCTTGTTTAAATTAATTGGAAATTTCCAATAAAGTTTAGTTCTTTTGTTTGAATGAGATTCTGTAGTTAATTTTTCTGCAATCTCATCAAGTAATTTCTGGATTGCGCTACTTTAGCATAGATTTTCAACTCTTCTTGAGTGATAGGTAGGAAAAAAGAGGGGTCGTTATATCGTGACCGTGCGTTAGATACTACAGTGTGCTTAAACTAACACTGGCTCACGTATTATTTTTATATTATCAAATGAAACTACAGTTATATCAAAATGATATTATAGTTGTGGTGAAATTAAACTACAGTATATATAAAATTAAACTGAATAACATTTCACATATTTGAGTGTATATTGTACAATGAAGCTGTAATTATATTCAAATGATCATGTAGTTGTGTTTTAATGAAATTATAGTGTATATAAAATAAAATTAAATAACATTTTCACATATTTGAGTGTATAAATATTGAATGAAATTGTATTATATCGAAATGAAACTGTAATTGTGCTGAACTGAAACTGCAGTGTATACAAAATGAAACTGAAGAACAGAGTTATTTTTTGCGAAGATCCTGTTTCTTTTCATTAACTAAAATGACATCATTTTGACAGTGTCGGTTTAGACACATTGTAGTGTCTGACGTGCGGTGCATAACGATTACGCACCGCTGTGCACAATATAATTTGCCAAAAAAGAGGGATTCTTTTATAATCTAGCCACAGTTTGAAAGTTTAGAGGCTTTGATTAATTTGATTGTGTTAATTATCTGCATTTTCTTTTGGTGTGATGCTTGATTAAACAGATCTCTAACAAACTAAAAAATGTTTATTTTAGGCGACGAATGATATATTCACAAATAGGGGTGGGAACAGGCCAAGCCCCTACATAGGGGCCTATGACCTGGTCTATTTATGATATGAACCTAGTCCAAGGTTCACATAAAGATGGAGTATTGTCCCAAGAATGCTCTCAAAACTAAAGATAGAGATGGATCAAAATACCTTAGACCTCACGAGAAACCCTTTGTCTCGAATCCTCAAAGACTTAAAAGAATCCCATGTAGCTTCAAGTACCTCGATGTTGCAATCTTCAATCAACTAGAGTCGGATCTAGTTTCCTTCGATTCAAGAACGAGTCCACGAACCTAAATCTAAGGTTGAAGAAAGTAAGATTGATTAGAGTCCACGAATCAATTTGCTAGTCGAGTCCACGACTAGCCACTAATTGAGTCCACAATTAGCCATAAGGTTTCTTACACAAGTGTAAAGGAAAACTTAAGAATTTTATTGAATTATAGTCTCCTTCAAACTGATATGGATGTGCCCTATTTATAGGTATAGGGTAGCATTGTAATCTAAATACAATGGGAAAAAGAGTCCTAAACCTAATCTAGAAAACAAGTAAATAGAGTTTTATTTAGAAAAGGATTTAAGGAATCCTTTCTAAAGACAACTAGTGTTTTCTCTTTTATGCCAAACAATTTAAATTAATGATGACAAAAAATAATAGGGCTGATTTGGGCCTAATTTAATCACCAAAATCAGCACTTAAACAATTATAACAATGGTCCACACAAGTTATGTGGACCATATTTTGTCTACTATAAAATAATGTACATTCAGTACAAAAATAATGTACATTCAATATAAAAATAATGTATATTGTATACAGGGGATATACATTATTTTTGTTCCGAGTGTACATTATATTGTATAATGTACATTCAGTACAAAAATAATGTACATTTAATATATTAAAAATGTACTTTTTGTTATGGTCCACATAACATTGTGTGGACCATGGTCCATACAATAATTTGCCCAATTATAAAAAGCCTTGAAATCTTCTTCATCTTTTGCAAATGGGCTTGACTTGGATTTTCACCATCTTTGAATATCACCAATGAAGAGTTGTCTTAATCGTTTGGACTTGGGCCTTGTGATTGGCCCAATTGGTACTCTTGATGGATCTTCATTATGTTGGGCCGCATCATCCTCACCTTCTTGAAAATGATTCGACCTCGAATCTTGTAAGCATTGTCTTCGATCCATGATATCACTTGAAATGGGCCACTATAATACTTTCCTCTATCGAATGGAATTATTATTGGGCCTTCTTGTTTCTTCCACCAATGATTCTTTAAGGATGTAGTTATGGGCCTTGTGATGAGCCCACTATAGACCCTTATTGGATTCCATGTGTACTGGTTCTTATTATTCTCCCCTTCTTGAAAAGGATTCGTCCTCGAATCCAAATCTTCAATGAAAGACAAAGTAGGAAGCTCACTTTTTGTTTTATCACGCTCATGGAACTCATTGAACTTCTTCTTGGGATGCTTGACACGAGTTGCTCCAATCTTCATCCTACAATAAACAAGTAAGGCAATTAAGTCTAATGACACATCATGGAATTTAAACATTCTGAATGGTAATAGTTTAACAAAATTAGACATTAAATTTAGCCATTTTGTTTGAATTATCAACAAGCACAACATCTTTCCTCCTAGAGCTTAAGGCTAAACCAAACACAAAATCCATGGAAATATCAAGTAATGATTTAGATGCATTGTGGTGGTAAGTAGCACAATTATGAACATAAGATTCTACATCTTTTTTCTTCTTTGGCCAATGAAAATATCCATGCAAAACATCATCATTCTTTGGAAAACCAAATTGTCCCTTATGTGAATCAATAATTAAACCATTGCTCAAATCCAAGCAAAAAGTGTCAATCCCATTGACTTGAACCAAAACTCCTTGAGCAAGTAGTATTTGCCATAAGAAGTTTTCAAATGTGCCTTATAACTTTCCAGTGATTCCTTATCTCTATCAAATAAAGTTTTAGTAAAATCAAAGTTAAGGAATCTCGGATGTATGGATGCAAACAAATTTCTAACACATCTAGCAAGTAGGTCATTAATAGAAACATGGCAAACAAATCTAGAGAATTTTAATGCATGCTTTTGAAATAAAAGTGAGTAAATAGTTACTTCCCTTCTTTTCTCTTGCTTAATATCCTTTGTAGTTACCAAGGGAGGTTGCACTTTGACACCTTGGGCTGGTCCTTTCCACTGTATCATTGATTATGGTCCCTTTGTTTGGCTACAAACTGAGTTAGAAGATTGGAGTGGTGCTTGCAATTCCAAACATGGAGGTTCCACTTTTCTCTCTTTGATTTCTTCCTTTGATGCTGGTTTGAGAGCTTGTATCAATGTCAATTGAATTTCTTCTACTTGTTTAGGATACAAACGAGACAAGACATATGTAACTCCATTCATGTGAAACACATAAGTGTTCCTCATTCCATCATAACTTATTTTTCTGTCAAATTGCCATGGTCTACCTAACAAGATATGAGCAGCCTGCATTGGGATATTATCACACAAGATTTTATCAGAGTAACTGTTAATAGATAAAGGAATAAGAACCTGTTTGGTTACTCTAGCTTCTCCTACATCAGTTAACCATTGCAAACAATAAAGATTTGGATGATTAAGCAAAGGTAACTGAAGAAATTTAACCATAGTTGCACTAGCCACATTTGCGCAACTTCTAGAATCTATTACCATAGCACACACATTCTCTCTAATTGACCCTTTAGCACAAAATATATTTTCTCTTTGAGACTGATCTTCTTTTAAAGGGTGAACATTCAAAACCTCCTTAACAACAACAGTATGACTAGACTCACTATCAACATATTTAGAATCAGAATCTAAAGGTATGAATGGTTCTCTCTCAACATGTTCATTGGGGGTTTCAAAATGGTCACAAACCTCATCCTCAGATTTACATTCAAGACAAGAAGTAAAATTTTCAGATTGTGTTGTTATCTTAACTACCCTCTTGTTAGGGCAATCACGAGCTATGTGGCCTCTCCCATTACATCTATAACAAATCAATTCTCTATCATGTTGAGGCCTCACTGCCTCACTTACCTTTTCCTTACCTTTGTCTCGTGAATCATCTCTTGGAGGAGGATGTTCACCACGCCTTTGAGGGGTGGAACAAGTGTTGTTCCATCTTGATGCACCATTGTTGGACTTGTACATTTTCATCTCTTTGATTTTTGCCTCAGATTCACATGCAGCATACAGGGCATCATAAAGGGTGTCATATCTCTGAATACTCATTCCACATCGAATTTCTAAGTTTAATCCATGTACGAAACGAGCAACAGTTTTTGTCTCTTCTTCATGTATGTCTCCCTGTTTAAGCAAAATACTTATAGTTTGGTAGTACTCAACAACTGACTTTTTTCCTTGCACCGTTCCTTGTAATTTTCTTTCAAGATCATTGAAAAAAGATTTAGGACGAAAGGTTAGGCGCATATCTTCCCTCACTTGAACCCAAGATTCATAGGGAATAAAATTAGCAACTCTTTCTATATTTCTTTTTTGCCACCAAGATAATGCATACCCCTTAAAAGATGTAGCAACTATCCTAATTTTTGTAAGATCAGAATATTGCTTTAAATAAAAAAGAGTTTCAACAGCATTCTCCCATTTTATGTATTCGGTAGGTCCTTTCTCACCGGTGAAGTTAGGAATTTCATGTTTAATGTTTCCTAACTCCGCCGCATTACGCTGCTGGATCCTTTGACATATTGGATCCACTCTTCCTACTGGTGGCAAGTGTCGCTCATCATTGTGTGGTGGTTGCACTTGCTGTGAGCGTTGCTCCAAATTATTCATTCGCTTGAGTAACCTGTCTATCTTTTGTTCTAATGTCTGGGGAAAGTTTGGAACTTGATCAGCCATCTGTATAGGAAAAAAAAATCTAAAAAAAAAAGAAGATATGTGAGTATTCATGTTAGTGAAACCAAAAATTTGGCTCGCTCCCTCACTATTCTCAGCTCGCAGGTAAGAGGTGGATTATATAGCTCTGGGCGTGCACTACACACTCTTAAAAACACACACTCCACTCGTGTATCGCTCAAGGTGGCAGATACTCTCACAAGCCTTTTTCCAAAAAGGAAAATTCTAGTCCGGTACTCAAGTTGATATGGATTCAACCTCAAAGTTCAAGAAAACGTACCTTGGAAGACTTCACAAGCCTTTGAGAGTAAGGGTGTATCGCGAGGTAGGTAATAAAATTGAGAGCAAGAAGCAAATAAAAAGGACAATACGAGCAAAGAAACTAAATAAGAGTTGAAAGAAAAAAGGAAACCAAAGAAGGAAGTATGACAGAAAGATATGCAAGACCAAATCAACAGATAGAGACAAATAGAATGTAAGAGGGGTTCAAGTATACCACAACAAAGTAGGAATCTATCAAGAACTCCTTCCAACCTTATACTTTTCCCCTTCCTTTTCCCTCCAAGATTCTCCTACCAACCTTATTCTTTCCCCAACCATATTCTTCTTCTTCTTTTGCAATATTAATTTTCAATTATGGATCAATAATTATTACTCAAATTAATTTTGTGAATTACTCTCTACTCCACTAAACTCTTTTTGATTATTATTCACTTTGATTTTCTTTCATCTTTATTTAATTATTTATGATGATTATGAAGTTCCTAAACCCTTTATATTCCATAACTCTCAAATGCACCAAATGAAGGGAAAAATTTTTCCCCTAGATTCTGCTAACAATCCCGTTAATGGGGATGCTCTTAGAAACATAACATAATTATTGCAATGTTAATATTCAATTATGGATCAACAATTATTACTCAAATTAATTTGTGAATTATTCTCCACTACACTAAACTCTTTTTTATTATTATTCACTTTGATTTTCTTTCATCTTTATTTAATTATTTATAATGATTATGAAGTTCCTAAACCCTTGATATTCCATAACTCTCAAATGCACCAAATGGAGGAAAAAAAATTTCACCTTGATTCTGCTTTCTTATATATAGAGATTCTCATTTTTTTTCATTGTGTAGGAGAATTCTGGACAAGAGGAGATTATGTTGAAGTCATGACTTGTTTCATTTTATGTTTGAATACTATTATGTTTACATTGTTATTATTATATATTATTGTGGACTTATGATTTGTGTAATTGTGTTGTTGTTGAACTTGTGATGGACTTTTGTATTATGGATTTGTGGAGTTATAGTTATTAAACTTGTATCAGTTGTATGGTTGAATTTTGTATTATGAACTTCTACTCGTTAAACTTGTGTTGTTAGGAAATTTTATTTATAAAATATAAATTTATATTCTACTTAATTTTTTTTGAAGGAATATATTCTACTTATTAAACATGTATATATTAAAAGGCTTTAAAATGTAGGCCTTAAATAAGCTTTTGAGCCTATTTAAAAAGGTTCAAAAGCCTATTTAAATAGGCTCAAAGCCTATTTAAGGCCTACTTTGAAGCATTTTTAAAAGCCTATTTATTAAATAGGCTTTTTAAAAAGGCTTCAAGCCAAGTCAACTGCAGGCTTAGGCTTGAGCCTAAAAAAAGCCTACATACAGGCTTAGGTCCAGGCCTAGGCTTTAGATTTTCATAATAAGCTTAGGTCTAATTTTTTAAAGCTCGGCTCGACCGGACCTATTTCAAGCCAATTGCAGGCTTAGGCTTGAGCCTAAAAAAATCCTACATACAGGCTTAGGTCCAGGCCTAGGCTTTAGATTTTCATAATAAGCTCAGGTCTAATTTTTTAAAGTTGGGCTGGCCAAAATTCGGGCCTGGCCGGGCCCTCGGCCAGCACAGCTCAGGACCGGCCCATAATATTCAAGGCCGGTCCTGTGTTTGGCCAATCCCGGGCCAGGACCATAATTTATTATATTGTTTATTTTGTTTTAAATATATAAATTTTTTTATAAATTGATATATTTTTGTTTAAAATGAGATTTGAACCTTTAACCTTTTAATAATCCTAATTACCAACTTAAGTTCTTTCTAATTAAACAAATACAACCTCTTGGTACATTAATAATAATTAATGTATATATACACATTACACACAGTCACACACTTTTCTAAAATTAATATTTTTGTTATTAATCTCAAAATTTAAAATTAACAGGATTTTCTACTAAATTAAAATTTATAAATAACGTTAAATACATTTGAACTTGTAGTCTTATACTATTAAAACTTTATATAAGACTTATTGACTTAATATTATTTGATAACTTATAAATATTATAAAATGTAGTATAGTTTATAAAGTTCATTTGATTTTTACTCACTAAATTATGTTAGATGATAAATGAAAATTTTATAAGACTTTTAAATTGGATTTGCTTTTAATTTATGGAGAATTGTTGCGAGTAAAAGTAAGAAAGTGTCGGATTAAGAATATTTGTGTGATAAAAATAAATTGGATAAGAGTATTTATAGGGTAAACTGGTAAATAAAAAGAATAAAAACAAAAAAAAAATTAGCCGTTGCATTGGCCGAGAGGCGAGAACAGGAGTAGCCTCTACTAGAGGCCAAGCCTAGTCTAGCCTCCGGCAGAGGCTACATGCAATGGCCAAATATATTTGGTGATTGCACGTTGCAGGGCTGAGTAGTAAGTAATAAGTCTAGCTGCCACAATCAAAATTACTATTTTTTTTTTTAGTATTTTAGGCATTTAACCATGGAAGCAAAGCTGGCATGCTTTGCAGCCATGGGCTGTGTTTGGCCGGGCCTAGGCCCAGGCCTAGGCCGGGCTCGTGCCTGCGCCGTGCTTGGGCTGGTTAAGGGCCTAGGCCGGTTCTGTGCTGGGCCTCGAATTTTTATTAAAAGGACCTGAACCGGCACTTAACAAGGCGGTTCCGGTTCGAGCTAAGCCCGGCTCAGACCCAGTGAGGCCCATGCCCACTTTTTTCCGGGCCAATTCAGGAATGGTTCGACCTTGAACCGACCCGTGGCCACCTCTATTATGCCCTGGGCCTGTGTCCACCATGTGCATGGTGGACACGCTGTACATTCATAATTTCTATACTGTAGATTCATAATTTTTATACTGTAGATTCATAATTTTTATACTGAAGATTCATAAAATTTATAATGTAGATTCATAATTTCTATACTGCACATTCATAATTTATGTACTGTAGATTCATAATTTCTATACTGCACATTCATAATTTTTGTACTATAGATTCATAATTTCTATAGTATAGATTCATAATTTTTATACTGTAGATTCATAAAATTTATAATGTTGATTCGTAATTTCTATATTGCACATTCATAATTTCTGTACTTTTAGATTCATAATTTGATAACTATACAGTTTAGCAATTATGAATCTACATTACAGAAATTATAAATCTACAGTACAGAAATTATGAATGTGCAGTATAGAAATTATGAATCTACGATATAAATTTTATGAATCTACAGTTTAGAAATTATAAATCTAAAGTATAGAAATTATGAATGTACAGTATAGAAATATGAATGTACAGCGCGTCCACAATGCAAATAATGGACACGGGTCCATAGCATAATTTGCCATTTCCACCCCTCTATTCACAAAGGAGGATGGAGAGTTCTTAATTGTTATTATACTTGTACAGTTTGTGTTGTTTAAGAAGATTTGTAATCTGAGTCTAAACTATCATGTGTTCTCTGAAAGTCCCTTTTAGAAGATTGTGCATGTTCTCTTATTTCCTTTGCAGATATATCTTAATAAGAACATTGATTTCAGGTGCCCTGTTACTTGAACACCTATCCATGTGCTGAAATTTATGGCCATTATTTTTCTGATCAAAATGTTTTGGTGTGTAATCTCTCTTTTCTGTTTTTCTTCTCAGCACATCAGAATGAGCATCTTGCTGCTTCATTAAGACCCTTCTGCGATAATCTAAAAGCAAAAGAACCCCAATCTAATAGGAAGAGGAAGAAAAGACCAACAAAGGAAGACAGAGCTGCTGCAGATGAACTCTTGGGACTGAATCCATAATGCAGCATCTGATCTCTGCATGACTAGGTAACTAAATGATAGCTGCAGCCATGCTGTGATGCCCCATAAAAGCTATTTCATGTATTGTAATATTCGACAATGGACGGCGAGAAATATATTTGCCTAACAAGTGTATTATTATGTGATGATTAAATTATGTGTATTAATAAATTTGATACTATTTTTTGACGTTGTAACACTTTTTTCATGCTTTACAATGCTATACTTTTAATATTGTTATTGAGTTTGAATTTCTTAATATAATATATTTCGCAATTATATTATTGTAGTATTATATTATAGGTTTAATATGGTATATGATCTTAATTAGCGAGCATATATTTTAATAAAATAATTCAGAGACGACAAAAAACGTAGCAAATTTGTAATTAAATACCTTCTAACAATAAAGAATGACAACGAAATAACGACAGAAATAGTCGTTAAGTTTAGCGACGGATATTTTCGTCTCAAAATTCTAGCAAAACATAAATGAATTAGTGACGGAATTAGAATTCGTCGCAACACTTTAGCAATGCCACTTTTAGGAGTAAATTCTAATTTTTGTCCTAGATTTATATGCGACAGTACACTTTTAGTCCTTTTTTATCAGAACATCCATTTTTTGTCCTAGTATTATTGTTACATAACCAATTTTGGTCCTTTGTAAAAAAAAATCATTGAAATTTTGTTAAATACAAGAGCATTTCGCTCTTCAATTATGAGTTTTTTTTTTTCAAAAAATAAACGTAAAATATATAACGGGTCAACGCACTTTGTATTAAAAAGATCAAAATGTCATTCTATTTAACGAAATTTTAACGATTTTGTTGATAGAGGATCAAAATTGATCATGTCACAATAATACTAGGAGCAAAAGAGATGTTCTGATAAAAAAGAACTAAAAGTGGACTGCCACCTATAAATCTAAGGCCAAAAATAGAATTAACTCCCACTTTTAGTGACGAACTAAGGAGGGTGTATTCAATCATGACTTTCATAGACTTTTATGAACTTTAAAAGTTTGGAGGTATTCAATTCAAACTTTTAGAGAATCTTTAAAAGTCAGGCGGTATTCTATCAAGATTTTTGAAGAGTCTTTTAAAAATCGGGTGGTATTCGATTAAGACTTTTAAAGAGTGTTTAAAAGTCATGCGGTATTTCAAAAAGTTATGAACTTTTGTAGACTTTTAAATTTTAGGACTTTTGTAGACTTTTCCTTATCAAATATAAATAGTTGAAATCCAACAATTAACCCCAAGATTTCAAAATTTTCTTTCTATTAACTCTGGATGTTTTTCTCTCTCTATTTAAACTTTATTTTTTCTCCCTATTTCTACTATACTAATAAGATCCCAAGAGGGTTAGGCCTAAAATGGGTAGAAAAAATATCCGCCACAGTTTTTAATCAAATGAATGGCTCAGATTAATCATAAAATTGATCAGATTTAAATTTTACAATGAGATTTACTTAAATACCCACACATCGTTAGTCCATCCGTTAAAAATTTTAATTAATCGTTAGTTTGCCGTTAAGTCAATCTCACCTTTCAAGATTTTGCCAAATTTCCCTCATCTCCACAGTCGACTCACCCGTCTTCACCTCCTCCGAAGCCATTGAAAGAAATAGACTGTTGTTTAACAGACAAAAAGAAAAGGTCGAATAAGTCAAAAGCTCAGCCGATCAGACTGTCAATATCGATTCCTCGAGAGGATCGATCGGCGATCCAGCAATTTATGTATGCCTCTCTATTCGTTCATGGTCAAGAGGCCTAAGAACTTCACCAATTATCTGGCCTACGCTCTGAAGAGACTTCAAATCATCCTCAGTTTTGTTGAAATCCTTCTTCGCAGCTCTGAAATTATCCCTAACTGCAAGTTTTTCAACAACGTTGCGCTGGCTACTACTCCTGAAGGAAACAAAACTCCTTCCTCTGATCCCTCGATTTCAAATACCCCATTTAGAAAAGGTTAGTTTTTTTTTTTAATATTAAAATAAATAAAAATCTCATCTTGTTTTTCCCCTTTCTCATTCGTTGATTAAACTTCATTCTTGGCAATTTCTGTTGTTGTGTGCCCTAATACAAGTTTAGTTTAAGCCAATTTGCTTACTATATAAAAATATTGAGACTGTTTTTTTGTTTAGTATAAGCCAATTTGTTTTGTTTAGTTTAGTCATGTTTTCTGGATCCTACCTGTCAAATACACATTGTGCCTGTGATTTTTGAATTACTTTCATTGGTGTAATCTACTTGAAGAAATAGAGTTTTCTCAGATTCACCTGTAGACATTGATTTGCAAGATCCATTAGATTAAATTATTGCTCTTTAAATTTGGTAGCATGAAAAGGAGCTTATGGATAATGTTTTCCCTAATCTTATTGTCTCAATTAATATTTCCCCCTTCCTCTCATGAAATTGAGTTTGAGGGGAGATAGATTCTGATAATTATGTGGCTATATATAGTTGTAAACATTTTTATTAGGGATTTTATTGTATGTCAATTAATGTAGCAGTTGATAGATTCAGTTTTAAATATATTGCCTAAGACTAAGTTTATAAAAGTTAACAGTTTTATGAAATCTTTTACTAAAATTCATGCAGTCTAGCTACATTTAAGCCCTTTTAAGGTAAAACTATAAAGGATGAAGAGAAATGGTGATTCTATATTTTAAGCAGCTCTTGGATATTTGAAAGGAAATCAATATCCCTCTCTATGGTTAAGGACTGAAGTTTGAGCATCTAAAATCTGAACCTTTAAATACATGTTTTCTTATTAGGATAATTGATTGAAAGTTGTAACTGCCTACATAGTTATTAGTTAGATTCTAAAAAAAAACATCCAATACAATTTCATTAAAAGTATAATCTTTCATCTTCTAGATATAGTCATATATTGTATAGATAATTCTTCCACTTAGTTCATTCTTATTCTTATAGTGTAAATTGATCACAAAAATGGATGAATTCCAGTGCTGTAACATAGCTCCAACCTCTGTTTAAATAGCTGAAAGCACATGTGACCATTTTATTTGTTCAGTTGTTTAGATTCATGCATACATATATGTCCTGTACTTATTAAGCTTCTTTGATTAGACTTATAAATTCAAATCAGATTCCTGGACTGTATTCCTCTTTCTTGTTCATCAGGTTGTTGCCAATTGTTTATCTGCCCTACAAGAGATTCGGACCTTGGGAGGATCTAAATCTGAGGAAGCATCAAGGGACAGAGAGATATTGCTAAGCAAGCCAGTTATATATTTCCTTTTAAATAGGTAATATTGAAGTGATATTTACTATTTGATTTTAGTAATAAATAGAAAGTCCATACACCAAGCTCACAGAGTTATAGATGAAATCTCAGTTCCAAACTAATCTAAACTCACCCTATACACCAGTATTGGATGGTAACAAGCCTAACCCACAAAAACCACAATGCCATCATTCTGGACAAGCACTCCCTCTTTCGTACAAGAAGTTGATGACAGATCCACTATCCCCCATTTTGGACTTCTATCCTCCTGGTATGATGAATTCTACTAAATTGAATTTTTTTGCTTGATTAGTTCCTTCTGTGAAGTATGATTATTCTTTCATTGCAGATTTTGAGCTTGACATCAATGGAAAAAGGCATTCATGGCAAGTATTTGTTGATAACCTACTTTCTTCATTTATGCACATCCTCGGTTCTGAAATACCCCCTCTGAAACTAACCTTCTTGCAATTTCACATTTCCACTTGTCAGTTTTGCTCCTGTCTTAATTGCACCCATTGATTGCTCCTGCTTATTTTCCTTTGATATGTAGGCTGTAAGTTACCATTTTTTAAGGAATTCCGTATTCTCTCAGAGATAGCAAAAGTTGTGAACACATTGACGGTAGTTGTTCTTGCTGTGGATAAATAGTCATCTTTTTACATTTTTTGATTGCAATTTTGATAAATTTGAATGGTATATTTGTTATATACGATGAAGAAAAGCAGAGAAACAACCTTGGACTTGATATGCTATTTGTTCATGGATCACATCCTTTAGGTGGAAAGATCTTTTCATTCTGTAAACGGAATAAAGATAATCCAAATCAACTCAGAATTAAGGTTTGATATGTTCATGGAATTATAATATTGAGCAGAATTCACCTTTTGACCTTTGTGTTTTGGAAAAAAAAAGGGTATTTCACTGATTGATATGCACATAATTTAATGTTTAACCTTTGGGCAATTGAAATATCATGCACCATGTGGATGGAGCAAGGTACATCCTTGTCTCTGATGTTCATCACAATTGTACTCCATGTTTATTGAATTATGCTCTTTCATAAAGGCTACAAATTTGCATGAAATAAAATAACAGTCATGATGAACTTGGAGTAAGATTCTGATTAATATTGGTGAACTTGGAGTAAGATTCTGATTAATATTGGTGGAACTTGGAGTAAGATTCTGATTAATATTGGTGTATGGTTGCACTTCGTACACAATGATGCACTGTACCAAGGCCATTCATGGAATGGCAGCATTGTTAACATAGTAATATGAAGGTAGGTTGTGTATTTGGATATTGGTGTATGGTTGCACTTTGTACACAATGATGCACTGTACCAAGGCCATTCATGGAATGGCAGCATTGTTAACATAGTAATATGAAGGTAGGTTGTGTATTTGGATGAATGTGAGCTAAATCTGATCCGCCTTGAAGTCATCTTATGACAAAGGGAAAGACATTCTGCAATGAGTTCTCTTTTCTTGATTTTTTAGCTACTTTTTCAACCTATTGAAGCACAAAGAGCCAATAATGCCTCCACTGAGGCTCGAACTCACAACCTCCCATATGAGAGTCCAACCCAGGTGCCATCTGAGCACAAAGTGTTTGGCTTCATGGTTGTTGCCAATCTTTTATGCGTTAGGATTTACAATTTGATGATAATTGTGCAAGTTAAGACACTAGATTTATTTATTCATTTATTGTTAATTTAAGATTTATGTACTAAATTTATGATACCTGCTTTCTTGGTTCTCCAACTTTCAAGCTGAGATTTAAATTTTGTAGCCATGGAATGAATGGGTACATGTATATTTTTGATAAACGAGCGTGTCCTATAGAGATACCTTCACCAATCAATGGCACACACAAAAGGAAACTAAAAACATAATAATACATATCCATTTCTTTAATTTAGAATTAGGTGATAATTTTAAATTTAGTCTTAGATTATAGTTTTGGTCATTTAATACCCTAAATTATCATTTTTAGACTAAATATTTAGACTAGCATTTTTATAAAGTTGAAAACAGTTATTTTAGTGACAATTATAATCAATTTTGACTATATTATCTTGCATTCGTAAACTTAGAATTGCCCATTTAAATAAGCAAATTTAACATTCAATTATTTATGCATGGACATCTCTTATATAATTTGTATTGATTGATATACTTTAAAGTTTTATTTAAAAATAAACATTAGGCATTATCCCAATCGCGCAATGCGCGTGAAAAACTAGTAAACTTTATAAACCTTATACCTTAATTCAATAAATTATTTTTTCTTCATTATCCTATATTTTCTTCATACCTAAACTCTACTAATTTTTTCTCTCTCCTGAACTTTACAATCTTCCTCTAAAAATTCGAAATAATATTTTTTTTACTTCATTATTGCTTGTTTATTTTGATTTTTTTGTATTTTTTCTACGAACTTTTATCTTCTAAACTTTCTCTACGAACTTTTCTCCATAACTTCTAAACTTTCTCTAATTCTCCCTAAATACATGTCAAAGCAAATTTTTCATCTACCATCGTCAAATTTTACTATATGTTTCATAATATTCATATAAATACTTATATATTTTAATTTTTTATTCTTTTATGTTTATATTTGTAATATATTTTTTTTTAAACAACAAGTTACTACGAATAGTGAACTATTGTTCGCAACAACAATTTGGGGCTGCGAACAGTAGCACGTTGTTGTTGTTCGTAGTCCCAAATTGCTATTGCAAATAATAGCTCCTTGCTTGATGCCTAGCAATATATCAAGTATACTTTTTTATATATATTATTAATATTATATTTTTATTTTTATTTTATTTTATTTTATGCAACTAGACATTATATTTTTAAATATTTTATTTGAACAGACCTGTTACTATAAATTTTAGTGTTCAATAATATTGTTATGAATTTCTTATGAAATAGTTTTTTTTAATGCTTATTAATAATATATAAGTAATTAGCATATATCACCATACTATATATAAAAATAATAATGTGGAGAATGTTGATGTGGGTGAAGAACTATATAATAAGAAGAATTTTATGATATATTATAACATGTTTTGTAAGAAAATTATAAATAGTAAAAATAAAAATCATTGAAAGTTTATAATGATGTATTCAATTTACAATTTCAATGACTTTTGTAGACTTTTTAAAATAAAAAATTTGATAAAAGTTTATGAATGCTTTCTATATAGACTTTTATAGAGTCTTACAAAGGTTTAAAATTTTTTGAATGACTGTATGAAAGTCAATCAAAATTTATTAAAATCTATCATTTTAAAAGTCTTTAAAAATCCACAAAAGTTAAGATTGAATACACCCCCCTAAATTCGTTGCTAATCTATCACTATTTACTTTAGCGAAGAATTTTTTCCTTTCTAGTGATTCTTCCTCCAACCTATTTTTTATTTAATAATATAAAATATAATAAAATTCACTAGATCAACCTAATTAAAATCTTCAAAAGAAAGTACAAAACACATATAAGATACATAATGAATTAACAAATAAAATTTCAACCATTTTGAGTAATTAATCTTAAAGATCCTTACAATCGAGCTGTCTTTTCATATTTCTCTTCATTTAGGAATTGTAGCATGATAAAAACCAACTCGTTCCTCAGCGAGGCCATGACAATGTAGATCTGAGAATAAAACCACGAATGATGACAAGTAGGATTACTTTTATATGTATATACTTGAATTCCTATACTCTCTGTCACTTTTATGACTTACTAGTGTTTGTAAAGAGAGACGTGAATAGAGCAACAAATAAAGAAAAAAGTAACCGTTAATGTGCCAGCTAAAGCATGTGCTAGTTAGGGGCAAATTATTGTGTAGACCATGGTCCACACAATGTTATGTGGACCATAACAAAAAGTATATTTTTAATATACTAAATGTACATTATTTTTGTACTGTATATACATTATAAATATAATGTACACTCAGTACAAAAATAATGTACATCCCCTGAATACAATGTACATTATTTTTGTACTGGATGTACATTATTTTTGTACTGAATGTAGATTATTTTACTGTATACAAAATATGGTCCATACAACTTGTGTGGACCATGATCCACACAATAATGATTGCTAATTAGGTGAGTTCATTTTATACTACTCTACGTAAGTGTGTGAGCTGTCTTACGTTTCAAAAAGGGATCAATGATTGACTGTTGGATGTGCCAGCTAAAATTAGCCCACGAGTGATGTTTCAAAAAGAAATCAACCATTTCAACCATTACAAAATACTTGCAAATACAAAATACTTGCAAATAAGTTGTTAAAATCTCGAAAGTCTTGGTGCAATCTCCTCTATTTATGAAATTCAAATTTGTATATAAGCACACATATATAGACGTTACTAGCCATGTAAACCAAACAAATAGGAAAATCAAACAAATCATTAACAACAAATGATTCAAACATTATATTACGAATTTAATGCAAACATTAATTAAAGTTTATAAACTATATTTATAAATATTAATGTATATTATTTATTATATATAATGTCTATATAAATATATAGCTATTTTAGTCTCAACGTGTTTGTTATGTGCACAATTTGTGTTGTGTGTATATATATGTGTGTAGGAGACTATGCAATTGTGTGTGCGTGTCACGTGCAAGTGTGTATAATTTATTATATATACAACATTTACATGTATTATTTAAAAATTAAATGACTGATTAACTTTGGGGTGCTACCATTAAAATCCTGACAAGATTCAAGTACACGACTACCAATGGCACAAATCAAACTAACCCCTTCAACATTTGCTAGAATTTTCAGACCATTATCATTTGTTGTTACAGCCAAAAGTGTGCCTCCCTTATTAAACTGGATGCAAGGAGCTGGCTGAAAGTTCATAATTCAAACAATACCCTTTAAAGAGAAAACATGATGTGGATTGAAGAAAAAAAAAAGACGAGTTTCTTATTCTTACCGGTAATCCACTATAAGCTACGATAGATGTTGCTTGACTTATTGGCTCTTATTAGGTTTGTAGATGTAGATGTAGATTATATTTCTATCACCACGGTCCACCTTGCATTGTGGACACTAATTCAAAATGACATTCGAATTACGTGTCAGCAGTTAACATATTACGTGTTTGTAGTTAACATGTTAACTACAGACAAATAATATAATAACTACACTCACATAATATGCAGTTAAAAATTATATGTGCTTGTAGTGTAACATAATATATTAATATGTTCTTGTTATTAACATATTACTAGTAAATTATCCGTGCGATGTACATATACAAAATTTTTATTATATATTTAGATAATAAAATTAAAGATGAAATTATAAACATATCTAATATTTGAAAATATTCATTTATTTGATTATAAGGTTAGAGCAAAAGTATAACCCGATTAATTAAATAATATATGAATCCAATATTTTCAATTATCTTGAAAAATTAAACTCGATATTGTTATATGATTTAGGCAATTATATTATTACTAAAATAAATATGGAAAAAATGAAAATAATTTAAACAGGAATTAAGCAGTCAAAAAAAATTAGAATCAAACTCTATTTTAATGGTGTTTTCAATTACTTGATTAGCTGCAATTCTCTTTGAAATTTGTAATATAATATGATTTAGGAAATTATATTTATGAACTTATAATAGTTGTAAAAAATATGGTGAAAAGGAAAAAAAAAAAACAACATGGATTAGTCTTGATTATTAATTTATAATTTTTGTGATTTTTCAAAAGAAAAGTGCAAGTAACACAATTATATTAGGAAATTATGTTAATAGATAATTATTATTTTGGTACATTAATTTCGACCAGTTAGTACATAAAATTAATTCCTTAAGTATAATAATGAGTGACTGATTTTAATATTATACCTTATTAGTTAATATATAAATAAATTATATATATATATATATGTATGTATATATATATATATATATATATATGTATGTATATATATATATATATATATATATGTATGTATATATATATATGTATGTATATATATATACATACATATATATATATATATATATACATACATATATATATACATACATACATATATACATACATACATATATATATATATATATATATATATATATATATATATATATATATATATATATATATATATATATATATATATATATATATATATATATATATATATATATATGTTAGGAATAAATTGTAATAGATTTTGATATGCCAAATTGTATTTAGAATCTCTAATTTTATTTTGTCTAAGGGTGCGTTTGGAAACCCGAAAAATGACTTCTGGAAAATGTTTTTCGAGTATTCAGTGTTTGGTAAGAGGGAGGAAAATGAAGTCAATGAAAAATGATGCACTAGTCAAAGGAAAATAGGTATGTTTTGGGGTAAAATGACTTCCCCTTTTTTTTTTTGGGGGGGGGGGGGGGGGAGGGGTGATGTGGTCATGACTACAACAACTTAAAAGATCATTATGTTGGTCCAATCTTGTGGTGCCATCCATTCCTTATCTCTAAAATTCTGATTGTGTTTAGCCTTTGTATAGCCTAATAAATAACTTTCAAAGGGAAAACAAAGAGTTAAGAGTCTCCTAATATTAAATTTAACATAAATGCATTTTAAATAACTAAACTAACTACATGACTTCATTTCAATGATGACTATGTTCAATGAGCCTTCTAGGACCTTCTTCTTCATAATTTTTGGACCAACAAAATGATCTTTTAAGTTGTTGTAGTCATGACCACATCACTAGGTTTATCTCATTCTTATACTTGAACCCCTCTTACAAAAAAAGTAGTATGTAAGATAAGAATGAGATAAACCTAGGCTCTGAATACCAAATTGATATGAATCTAGTCCAAGATTCATATAAGATGGAGTATTGTCCCAAGATTACTCTCAATGCAAAGATAGAGATGGATCAAAATACCTTAAACCTCACGAGAAACCCTTTGTCTCGAATCCTCAAAGACTTGGAAGAATCCCATTGAAGCTTCAAGTACCTCGATGATGCAATCTTCAATCAACTAGAGTCGGATCTAGTTTCCTTCGATTCAAGAACGAGTCCACGAACCTAAATCTAAGGTTGAAGAAAGGAAGATTGATTCGAGTCCACGAATCAATTTGCTAGTCGAGTCCACGACTAGCCACTAATTGAGTCCACAATTAGCCATTAGGTTTCTTACACAAGTGTAAAGAAAAACTTAATAATTTTATTGAATTAAAGCCTGCCGAAACTGATATGGATGTGCCCTATTTATAGGTATAGGGCAGCATTGTAATCTAAATACAATGGGAAAAAGAGTCCTAAACCTAATCTAGAAAACAAGTAAATAGAGTTTTATTTAGAAAAGGATTTAAGGAATCCTTTCTAAATACAACTAGTGTTTTCTCTTTTATGCCAAACAATTTAAATTAATGATGACCAAAAATAATAGGGCTGATTTGGGCCTAATTTAATCACTAAAATCTGCACTTAAGCAATTATAAAGAGCCTTGAAATCTTCTTCATCTTTTGCAAATGGGCTTGACTTGGATTTTCACCATCTTTGAATATCACCAATGAAGAGTTGTCTTAATCGTTTGGACTTGGGCCTTGTGATTGGCCCAATTGGTACTCTTGATGGATCTTCATTATGTTGGGCCGCATCATCCTCACCTTCTTGAAAATGATTCGACCTCGAATCTTGTAAGCATTGTCTTCGATCCATGATATCACTTGAAACGGGCCACTATAATACTTTCCTCTATCGAATGGAATTATTATTGGGCCTTCTTGTTTCTTCCACCAATGATTCTTTAAGGATGTAGTTATGGGCCTTGTGATGAGCCCACTATAGACCCTTATTGGATTCCATGTGTACTGGTTCTTATTATTCTCCCCTTCTTGAAAAGGATTCGTCCTCGAATCCAAATCTTCAATGAAAGACAAAGTAGGAAGCTCACTTTTTGTTTTATCACGCTCATGGAACTCATTGAACTTCTTCTTGGGATGCTTGACACGAGTTGCTCCAATCTTCATCCTACAATAAACAAGTAAGGCGATTAAGTCTAATGACACATCATGGAATTTAAACATTCTGAATGGTAATAGTTTAACAAAATTAGACATTAAATTTAGCCATTCTTTTTGAATTATCAACAAGCACAACATCTTTCCTCCTAGAGCTTAAGGCTAAACCAAACACAAAATCCATGGAAATATCAAGTAATGATTTAGATGCATTGTGGTGGTAAGTAGCACAATTATGAACATAAGATTCTACATCTTTTTTCTTCTTTGGCCAATGAAAATATCCATGCAAAACATCATCATTCTTTGGAAAACCAAATTGTCCCTTATGTGAATCAATAATTAAACCATTGCTCAAATCCAAGCAAAAAGTGTCAATCCCATTGACTTGAACCAAAACTCCTTGAGCAAGTAGTATTTGCCATAAGAAGTTTTCAAATGTGCCTTATAACTTTCCAGTGATTCCTTATCTCTATCAAATAAAGTTTTAGTAAAATCAAAGTTAAGGAATCTCGGATGTATGGATGCAAACAAATTTCTAACACATCTAGCAAGTAGGTCATTAATAGAAACATGGCAAACAAATCTAGAGAATTTTAATGCATGCTTTTGAAATAAAAGTGAGTAAATAGTTACTTCCCTTCTTTTCTCTTGCTTAATATCCTTTGTAGTTACCAAGGGAGGTTGCACTTTGACACCTTGGGCTGGTCCTTTCCACTGTATCATTGATTATGGTCCCTTTGTTTGGCTACAAACTGAGTTAGAAGATTGGAGTGGTGCTTGCAATTCCAAACATGGAGGTTCCACTTTTCTCTCTTTGATTTCTTCCTTTGATGCTGGTTTGAGAGCTTGTATCAATGTCAATTGAATTTCTTCTACTTGTTTAGGATACAAACGAGACAAGACATATGTAACTCCATTCATGTGAAACACATAAGTGTTCCTCATTCCATCATAACTTATTTTTCTGTCAAATTGCCATGGTCTACCTAACAAGATATGAGCAGCCTGCATTGGGATATTATCACACAAGATTTTATCAGAGTAACTGTTAATAGATAAAGGAATAAGAACCTGTTTGGTTACTCTAGCTTCTCCTACATCAGTTAACCATTGCAAACAATAAAGATTTGGATGATTAAGCAAAGGTAACTGAAGAAATTTAACCATAGTTGCACTAGCCACATTTGCGCAACTTCTAGAATCTATTACCATAGCACACACATTCTCTCTAATTGACCCTTTAGCACAAAATATATTTTCTCTTTGAGACTGATCTTCTTTTAAAGGGTGAACATTCAAAACCTCCTTAACAACAACAGTATGACTAGACTCACTATCAACATATTTAGAATCAGAATCTAAAGGTATGAATGGTTCTCTCTCAACATGTTCATTGGGGGTTTCAAAATGGTCACAAACCTCATCCTCAGATTTACATTCAAGACAAGAAGTAAAATTTTCAGATTGTGTTGTTATCTTAACTACCCTCTTGTTAGGGCAATCACGAGCTATGTGGCCTCTCCCATTACATCTATAACAAATCAATTCTCTATCATGTTGAGGCCTCACTGCCTCACTTACCTTTTCCTTACCTTTGTCTCGTGAATCATCTCTTGGAGGAGGATGTTCACCACGCCTTTGAGGGGTGGAACAAGTGTTGTTCCATCTTGATGCACCATTGTTGGACTTGTACATTTTCATCTCTTTGATTTTTGCCTCAGATTCACATGCAGCATACAGGGCATCATAAAGGGTGTCATATCTCTGAATACTCATTCCACATCGAATTTCTAAGTTTAATCCATGTACGAAACGAGCAACAGTTTTTGTCTCTTCTTCATGTATGTCTCCCTGTTTAAGCAAAATACTTATAGTTTGGTAGTACTCAACAACTGACTTTTTTCCTTGCACCGTTCCTTGTAATTTTCTTTCAAGATCATTGAAAAAAGATTTAGGACGAAAGGTTAGGCGCATATCTTCCCTCACTTGAACCCAAGATTCATAGGGAATAAAATTAGCAACTCTTTCTATATTTCTTTTTTGCCACCAAGATAATGCATACCCCTTAAAAGATGTAGCAACTATCCTAATTTTTGTAAGATCAGAATATTGCTTTAAATAAAAAAGAGTTTCAACAGCATTCTCCCATTCTATGTATTCGGTAGGTCCTTTCTCACCGGTGAAGTTAGGAATTTCATGTTTAATGTTTCCTAACTCCGCCGCATTACGCTGCTGGATCCTTTGACATATTGGATCCACTCTTCCTACTGGTGGCAAGTGTCGCTCATCATTGTGTGGTGGTTGCACTTGCTGTGAGCGTTGCTCCAAATTATTCATTCGCTTGAGTAACCTGTCTATCTTTTGTTCTAATGTCTGGGGAAAGTTTGGAACTTGATCAGCCATCTGTATAGGAAAAAAAAATCTAAAAAAAAAAAGAGGATATGTGAGTATTCATGTTAGTGAAACAAAAAATTTGGCTCGCTCCCTCACTATTCTCAGCTCGCAGGTAAGAGGTGGATTATATAGCTCTGGGCGTGCACTACACACTCTTACAAACACACACTCCACTCGTGTATCGCTCAAGGTGGCAGATACTCTCACAAGCCTTTTTCCAAAAAGGAAAATTCTAGTCCGGTACTCAAGTTGATATGGATTCAACCTCAAAGTTCAAGAAAACGTACCTTGGAAGACTTCACAAGCCTTTGAGAGTAAGGGTGTATCGCGAGGTAGGTAATAAAATTGAGAGCAAGAAGCAAATAAAAAGGACAATACGAGCAAAGAAACTAAATAAGAGTTGAAAGAAAAAAGGAAACCAAAGAAGGAAGTATGGCAGAAAGATATGCAAGACCAAATCAACAGATAGAGACAAATAGAATGTAAGAGGGGTTCAAGTATACCACAACAAAGTAGGAATCTATCAAGAACTCCTTCCAACCTTATACTTTTCCCCTTCCTTTTCCCTCCAAGATTCTCCTACCAACCTTATTCTTTCCCCAACCATATTCTTCTTCTTCTTTTGCTTTCTCTTTTTTTTTTTTTTTCAACCTTCTTGATTTTTTTTTGATTTTTTTGATAAGTAACCTCCAAATAACTACTGTAAATATCAAAAAAAAATTCGGACCAAGAGGATCCACACAACCCCTTCAAAACAGAACCAAGAATTTCAAGAATCACCCAGAAAAACAGAAACGCTGCCCTTAATTCGAAGATCAATATCTCAATGACCGTAAGGAATTAGCTTGTGTATAATATACCAATAGAACGCCCAAGAAGAGATCTAAAACATATGAAAATTTCAGATATAACTAACCAGTGGATCTCGAGATATAGGTCAATCTTTGAAACTGGTCACAGAACGCGGAAATCTGGACAGGGTGTGATTGCGACGTGATTGCGACGTGATTGCGCTTGGGATATAGGTAAGGGTGAGATGGGGTTGTTTTCTTGACAGAATGTGTGGTAATATGGTGCTTAGGAGGTGTGAGGTCTAGTTGATATTGCATAGGAAAAAGGGAAAACTCTTTCGGGATTGTTTTCAGGAAACTAAAGAACATGTATCAAGAGTCAAGAAAATAATCAAGAATGCTAAGGAAAATTTTTTGGGGGGGTTTTTTAATGAATAAGACACGAAAAAAATTAGTATGTAAGATAAAAACGAGATAAACCTAGGGAACCAAAGAAATCAAATTTCTAACGATAATGAGATAAACCTAGGCTCTGAATACCAAATTGATATGAATCTAGTCCAAGATTCATATAAGATGGAGTATTGTCCCAAGATTACTCTCAATGCAAAGATAGAGATGGATCAAAATACCTTAAACCTCACGAGAAACCCTTTGTCTCGAATCCTCAAAGACTTGGAAGAATCCCATTGAAGCTTCAAGTACCTCGATGATGCAATCTTCAATCAACTAGAGTCGGATCTAGTTTCCTTCGATTCAAGAACGAGTCCACGAACCTAAATCTAAGGTTGAAGAAAGGAAGATTGATTCGAGTCCACGAATCAATTTGCTAGTCGAGTCCACGACTAGCCACTAATTGAGTCCATAATTAGCCATTAGGTTTCTTACACAAGTGTAAAGAAAAACTTAATAATTTTATTGAATTAAAGCCTGCCGAAACTGATATGGATGTGCCCAATTTATAGGTATAGGGCAGCATTGTAATCTAAATACAATGGGAAAAAGAGTCCTAAACCTAATCTAGAAAACAAGTAAATAGAGTTTTATTTAGAAAAGGATTTAAGGAATCCTTTCTAAATACAACTAGTGTTTTCTCTTTTACGCCAAACAATTTAAATTAATGATGACCAACAATTATAAAAAGCCTTGAAATCTTCTTCATCTTTTGCAAATGGGCTTGACTTGGATTTTCACCATCTTTGAATATCACCAATGAAGAGTTGTCTTAATCGTTGGGACTTGGGCCTTGTGATTGGCCCAATTGGTACTCTTGATGGATCTTCATTATGTTGGGCCGCATCATACGGGACCTGGGTAGGCCGCACATCTTTCTAGGCATTGAGGCCATATATGATGCCGACTCCAATGTATTGTCTTAGCAACGCTACATGACCGAGCTTCTCCGCAAAGCGGGGATGGAGTCTTGCAAACCGCTGGCAACCCCGATGTCCATGTTCACGATGAACACCACAGACGATGCAACTTCAATGGATGATCCAACACCATACCGACAAATTGTAGGCTCTTTGATGTATCTCTTGCTCACCTGTCCGGATCTGTCATTCGCGGTAAATAGGCTCTGTCAGTTTATGCACACTCCCACGCAGGAACATTGGGCGGCTCTCAAGCATGTGTTACGCTACGTGAAAGGGACGATCAACTTGGGTCTTCGTCTAACTCCTACAACTTCACCGGTTATCCACGCCTTCTCTGATTTAGACTGGGTCGGCTATCCTATTGACAGGAAGTCTACGACAGGCTATGCAATGTTTCTCGGGCCCAATCTCATTTCACTCCTCCACCAAAGCGGAATACAAGGTGCTTGCTGACGTTGCGGCTAAGGTAACTAGGTTCAGGCCCTACTGCGTGAACTCGACCTACACCCTCCAACGATACAAGTCATGTGGTGTGATAATCTCGGGGCAACGTATCTCTGTTCTAATCCGTGTTCCACGGACTAAGCATGTCGAGGTCGACTACCATTTCGTTCGAGACAAGGTGTCCACTGGCACTCTTAAAGGTGAATTTTGTTTCCACTCATGACCAGCTGGACTCTCGACTACTCGGTTCAATGATCTACGCATCAAGCTGGGTGTGGTCCTCTGTCCCCCGTTAGCTAGGGGGGTGTATTAACTAGTTAGAAGCATTAGCATTCTGTTAGATTCGTTAGAGTCAGTTCCTAAGCTATGTACGGCAAGTTCAATAAATGCAGAATTCTAAACATTCATCAAGTTTACCTTATAAAATTATAAAGAGTGAGTTTTGAACCTAAGACCTTGGAGTTAAACATCAAGCTTTTAACCAACTTGTCTATACAAATTATTAAGTATTATAGCATTCTTCTTGATGTACTTCTTTCCTTCCGTAATTGCTTGAGCTCCAAGACATCATCATGCAATCTTGTTTGCTTCTTATTCCTCCTTCGAATTTCTCCAAAATTCTTCCATTGCCATTTCTTTTTAAGGTAGGGCGTGTAGGTAGGCATTTTCAAGTATACATATCATATGCATACATCTTCTTCATATGCATATATCTTCCTCTTATCTTCATATGTGTATATATATGTGTGTGTGTGTATACATACATATATATATATATATATATATATATAAACATTTTAAAAAATGTAATTTTTAAGTACGAAAAAAATGAATATTATTTGCAGACTTTAATTATTTTTTTAAATTTTGAAATAAAAAAAAAAAGTTCGCGGATCGGGCCATGGGGCCCATCAACCCGCATGGGGCGGGCTATGGTTTCATAAATCCTAGCCCACGGGCTTGGTAGGCCGACACGCAAAAGCCCGTAAAAAATTAGGCCCGAAAAATTTTGCATGTGCATCACTTAGAAAATGACCTCCCCCTCACCCCTTGATGTGGATCTTTGGGGATGAACTTGAGAGTCGATTCACCAAAGAGTCCTTTGATTGCCCGATCTTTTCCTCACCAAAACAGCAAGAACAACAATTACGGTTTGAGGGTGTTGGAGATGAAATTGGTTGATGTAGGGGCTGGATTTGGGGTTATTTTTGTGCTTTTCTATAAAGATATTTCCGCCACACCTTGGTTTTAGGTGATAAGGAATGGATGGCACCACAAGATTGGTATTATCTTGATAAGCCTAAAAGAATACATCTCAAAACACAAGAGAGACAACAAAAATGCCTAAACATTTTCTTTTGATTCAATCTCAAAAATTCTCCCCCATTCTTTTTCTCACAAAGTTTATAAGACAATTCTTCTTCCTCATCTTCAGTTTTTTTCTCAATCTCTCCTTCTTTTTCACTCAAATATTCCTCATCTTTGTTTTCACATTTTTGTTCACACATGTTTACATTCTCATTCATTTCTTTTGAGCCCTCCTCGTATGACAAGGAAAAAGGTATCAAATTCTCGACCTCTTTTTGCTGCAATTTCTCTTCAATTTGTTTGGCATGGTATAGTAAAGTAAACATGCACTTGCACCGATGAGGAAGCAACCGTGCAATTTCTTTTCTAACACCATACACGAATCTGTTCTTGGTAATAACATCTGGTTCAATCACCCCATCACGGATCATCAAATCTCTTAACTTATTATAGAATTCTTCCACACTAAGTGATCCCTGTTGAAGTATATTTAACTTAAAAGACTCCATGGATGATGTGAAACAATGAACAACAAACTAGAAAACACAAAGAATGGCAAAACAAATCTGGACAGATTTTAAGAGTGACTTTGATGAATTTTCTGGAATTTTATGGATGATATTTTGACCCAAATTTTTTTATGGTTATCAAGAACTATGGGTTTTATTCAACCATAAAAAATTTTCAGGGCAAAAGATATGTGGAACTATTTTTTCCAAAATTTTCTTCTGGACTGGACATGAAGAAAATTTCTGGGCAAGATCTTACGGTTGTGTTGACTTTAGAGAATTTTCTGTGTTTCTAGTAGTATTATTTTAACACAAAACATTCATGAAACGTTAGAGTGATAGGTTGGGTACTTCCATAAAATATTTCAACACAATTGGATATGTGGAAGTATTTATTTGGAATTTTTCTTTCTGAAGACGCAGGCTGAAAATTTTCTGCAGAAACAAGAAACAAGAATTGATTGGTAGAGTGTTAACCTTTTTTTTGTGTGAGGAATGAACCAAAAGCTCTGATACCAAACTGATGTGAATCTTTGGGTATGAACTTGAGAGTCGATTCACCAAAGAGTCCTTTGATTGCCCGATCTTTTCCTCACCAAAACAGCAGGAACAACAATTACGGTTTGAGGGTGTTGGAGATGGAATTGGTTGATGTAGGGGCTGGATTTGGGGTTATTTTTGTGCTTTTCTATAAAGATATTTCCGCCACTCCTTGGTTTTAGGTGATAAGGAATGGATGGCACCACAAGATTGGTATTATCTTGATAAGCCTAAAAGAACACCTCTCAAAACACAAGAGAAACAACAAAAATGCCTAAACATTTCTTTCATTCAACTTCATTCATCTATATCTCTAAAATTCTGATTGTGTTTAGCCTTTGTATAGGCTAATAAATAACTTTCAAAGGGAAAACAAAGAGTTAAGAGTCTCCTAATATTAAATTTAACATAAATGCATTTTAAATAACTAAACTAACTACATGACTTCATTTCAATGAGCCTTCTAGGACCTTCATCTTCATAATTTTTGGACCAACATAATGATCTTTTAAGTTGTTGTAGTCATGACCACATCATTCCCTCACTCTTTGAGATGATTCGTCCTCGAATCACACTTTCCTCGATCAAATGGAAATGAGTAATTATCTGACCAAATGACTTTAATACCTTCACCAAGGAGAGTGAGTGGTCTCGCGCTTTGTAGATCATGGTACAACAATACCATTCCTTTCAACTGATTTTCAACCCTAGAATCACATCCATTAACCTGCAAAGAACTTAAATCAAAGGTTATGGAGTTCTCAAAAATTCTGCCTAATTCTAATTGTGTTTAGCCTTTGTATAGGCTAATAAATAACTTTCAAAGGGAAAACAAAGTGTTAAGAGTCTACTAATATTAAATTTAACATAAATGCATTTTAAATAACTAAACTAACTACATGACTTCATTTCAATGATGACTATGTTCAATGAGCCATCTAGGACCTTCTTCTTCATAATTTTTGGACCAACATAATGATCTTTTAAGTTGTTGTAGTCATGACCACATCACCTAGGCTCTGATACCAAATTGATATGAACCTAGTCCAAGGTTCAAATAAAATGGAATATTGTCCCAAGAATGCTCTCAAAGTAAAGATAGAGATGGATCAAAATACCTTAAACCTCACGAGAAACCCTTTGTCTCGAATCCTCAAAGACTTGGAAGAATCCCATGTAGCTTCAAGTACCTCGATGTTGCAATCTTCAATCAACTAGAGTTGGATCTAGTTTCTTTCGATTCAAGAACGAGTCCACGAACCTAAATCTATGGTTGAAGAAAGTAAGATTGATTCGAGTCCACGAATCAATTTGCTAGTCGAGTCCACGACTAGCCACTAATTGAGTCCACAATTAGCCATAAGGTTTCTTACACAAGTGTAAAGAAAAACTTAAGAATTTTATTGAATTAAAGCCTGTTTCAAACTGATATGGATGTGCCCTATTTATAGGTATAGGGCAGCATTGTAATCTAAATACAATGGGAAAAAGAGTCCTAAACCTAATATAGAAAACAAGTAAATAGAGTTTTATTTAGAAAAGGATTTAAGGAATCCTTTCTAAATACAACTAGTGTTTTCTCTTTTATGCCAAACAATTTAAATTAATGATGACCAAAAATAATAGGGCTGATTTGGGCCTAATTTAAACACCAAAATCAGCACTTAAACAATTATAAAGAGCCTTGAAATCTTCTTCATCTTTTGCAAATGGGCATGAATTGGATTTCCACCATCTTTGAATCTCACCAATGAAGAGTTGTCTTAATCGTTTGGACTTGGGCCTTGTGATTGGCCCAATTGGTACTCTTGATGGATCTTCATTATGTTGGGCCGCATCATCCTCCCCTTCTTGAAAATGATTCGACCTCGAATCTTGTAAGCATTGTCTTCGATTCATGATATCACTTGAAATGGACCACTATAATACTTTCCTCTATCGAATGAAATTATTATTGGGCCTTCTTGTTTCTTCCCCCAACGATTCTTTAAGGATGTAGTTATGGGCCTTGTGATGAGCCCACTATAGTCCCTTATTGGATTCCATGTGTACTGGTTCTTATTATTCTCCCCTTCTTTAAAAGGATTCGTCCTCGAATCCAAATCATTAATGAAAGCAAAGTAGGAAGCTCACTTTCTGTTTTATCACGCTCATGGAACTCATTGAACATCTTCTTGGGATGCTTGACATGAGTTACTCCAATCTTCATCCTAAAATAAACAAGTAAGGCGATTAAGTCTAATGACACAGCATGGAATTTAAACATTCTGAATGGTAATAGTTCGACAAAATTAGACATATTAAATTTAGCCATTTTTTTTGAATTATCAACAAGCACAACATCTTTCCTTCTAGAGCTTAAGGCTAAACCAAACACAAAATCCATGGAAATATCAAGTAATGATTTAGATGCATTGTGGTGGTAAGTAGCACAATTATGAACATAAGATTCTACATCTTTTTTCTTCTTTGGCCAATGGAAATATCCATGCAAAACATCATCATTCTTTGGAAAACCAAATTGTCCCTTATGTGAATCAATAATTAAACCATTGCTCAAATCCAAGCAAAAAGTGTCAATCCCATTGACTTTAAACGAAAACCCCTTGAGCAAGTAGTATTTCACATAAGAAGTTTTCAAATGTGCCTTATAACTTCCCAGTGATTCCTTATCTCTATCAAATAAAGTTTTAGTAAAATCAGAATTAAGGAATCTCGGATGTATGGATGCAAACAAATTTCTAACACATCTAGCAAGTAGGTCATTAATAGAAACATGGCAAACAAATATAGAGAATTTTAATGCATGCTTTTGAAATAAAAGTGAGTAAATAGTTACTCCCCTTCTTTTCTCTTGCTTAATATCCTTTGTAGTTACTAAGAGAGGTTGCACTTTGACACCTTGAGCTGGTCCTTTCCACTGTATCACTGATTGTGGACCCTTTGTTTGGCTACAAACTGAGTCAGAGGATTGGAGTGGTGATTGCAATTCCAAACATGGAGGTTCCACTTTTCTCTCTTTGATTTCTTCTTTCTTTGAGGCTGGTTTGAGAGCTTGCATTAATGTCAATTGAATTTCTTCTACTTGTTTACGATATAAACGAGGCAAGACATATGTAACTCCATTCATGTGAAACACATAAGTGTTCCTCATTCCATCAGAACTTATTTTTCTGTCAAATTGCCATGTTCTACCTAACAAGATATGAGCAGCCTGCATTGGGATATTATCACACAAGATTTCATCAGAGTAACAGTTAATAGATAAAGGAATAAGAGCCTGTTTGGTTACTCTAGCTTCTCCTGCATCAGTTAACCATTGCAAACAATAAGGATTTGGATGATTAAGCAAAGGTAACTGGGGAAATTTAACCATAGCTGCACTAGCCACATTTGTGCAACTTTTAGAATCTATTACCATAGCACAAGCATTCTCTCTAATTGACCCTTTAGCACAAAATATATTTTTTCTTTGAGACTCGTCTTCTTTTAAAGGGTGAACATTCAAAACCTCCTTAACAACAACAGTATAACTAGACTCACTAGCAACATATTTAGAATCAGAATCTAAAGGTATGAATGGTTCTCCCTCAACATGTTCATTGAGAGTTTCAAAATGGTCACATACCTCATCCTTAGACTTATATTCAAGACAAGAAGCAAAATTTTCAGATTGTTTTGTTATCTTAACTACCCTCTTGTTAGGGCAATCACGAGCTATGTGGCCTCTCCCATTACATCTATAACAAATCAATTCTCTATCATGTTGAGGCGTCACTGCCTCACTTACCTTTTCCTTACCGTTGCCTCGTGAATCATCTCTTGGAGGAGGATTTTCATCACGCCTTTGAAGGGTGGAACAAGTGTTGTTCCATCTTGATGCAATATTGTTGGACTTGTGCATTTTCATCTCTTTAATTTTTGCCTCAGATTCACGTGCAGCATACAAGGCATCATAAAGGGTGTCATATCTCTGAATACTCATTCCACATCGAATTTCTAAGTTCAATCCATGTACAAAACGAGCAACAGTTTTTGTCTCTTCTTCATGTATGTTTCCCTGTTTAAGCAAAATATTTATAGTTTGATGGTACTCATCAACTGACTTTGTTCCTTGCACCGTTCCCTGCAATTTTCTTTCAAGATCATACAAAAAAATTTAGGACGAAAGGTTAGGCGCATATCTTCCCTCACTTGAACCCAAGATTCATAAGGAATAAAATTAGCAACTCTCTCTCCATTTCTTTTTCGCCACCAAGATAATGCATAACCCTTAAAAGATGTAGCAACTAGCCTAATTTTTGTAAAATCAGAATAGTGCTTTAAATGGAAAAGAGTTTCAACAGCATTCTCCCATTCTATGTATTCAGTATGTCCTTTCTCACCGGTGAAGTTAGGAATTTAATGTTTAATGTATCCTAACTCCGCATTACGCTGCTGGATCCTTTGACATCTAGGATCTACTATTCCTGCCTGTGGCAGGTGTCGCTCATCATTGTTTAGTGGTTGCACTTGGTGTAAGCGTTGCTCCAAATTATTCATTCGTTTGAGTAACCTGTCTATCTTTTGTTCTAATGCCTGGGGAAGATTTGGAACTTGATCAGCCATCTGTATAGGAAAAAAAAATATCTAAAAAAAAAACAAGAAGATGTGTGAGTAATCACGTTAGTGAAACCAAAAAGTTGGCTCGTCACCCTCACTATTCTCAGCTCGCAGGTAAGAGGTGGATTATATAGCTCTGGGGGTGCACTACACACTCTTAGAAACACACACTCCACTCGTGTATCACTCCAAGTGGCAGATACTCTCACAAGCCTTTTTCCAAAAAGGAAAATTCTAGTCTGGAACTCAAGTTGATATGGATTCAACCTCAAAGTTCAAGAAAACGTACCTTGGAAAACTTCACAAGCCTTTGAGAGTAAGGTGTATTGCGAGGTAGGTAATAAAATTGAGAGCAAGAAGCAAAGAAAAAGGACAATACAAGCAAAGAAACTAAGCAAGATTTGAAAGAAAAAGGGAAGCAAAGAAAGAAGTATGGTAGAAAGATACGCAGGACCAATATCAGTAGATAGACACAAATATAATGTAATAGGGGTGCAAGTGTACCACAACCAAATAAGAATATATCAAGAACTCCTTCTAACCTTATACTTTTCCCCTTCCTTATCCCTCCAAATTTCTCCTACCAACCAGATTCTTTTCCCAACCTTATTCTTCTTCTTTATTGCTTTCTCTTTTTTGTTTTTTTTTTTTTTTTTTTTTACAAATTTCTTGATTTTTTTTGATTTTTTTGATAAGTAACCTCCAAATAACTACTGTAAATATCAACAAAAATTTCGGACCAAGAAGATCCACACAACCCCTTCAAAACATAATCAAGAATTTCAAGAATCACCCAGAAAAACAGAAACACTGCCCTTACTTCGAAGATCAATATCTCAATGACCGTAGGGAATTAGCACATTTATAATATATCAAAAAGAACGCCCCAGAAGAGATCTACAACATATAAAAATTTTAGATAAAACTAACTAGTGGATCTCGAGATATAGGTCATTCTTTGAAACTGGTCACAGAACGCGGAAATCTGGACAGGGTGTGATTGCGACGTGATTGCGCTTGGGATATAGGTAAGGGTGAGATGGGGTTGTTTTCTTGACAGAATGTGTGGTAATATGGTGCTTAGGAGGTGTGAGGTCTCGTTGATATTCGACGGGAAAAAGGGAAAACTCTTTCGGGATTGTTTTTCAAGAAATTGGAGAACATGTATCAAGATTCAAGAACACAATTAAGAATGCAAAGGAAATTTTTTTTTTTAGGGTTTTTTATGAATAAGACATGAAAAAAAAAGTAGTATGTAAGATAAGAATGAGATAAACTTAGGCTCTGATACCAAATTGATATGAACCTAGTCCAAGGTTCAAATAAAATGGAATATTGTCCCAAGAATGCTCTCAAAGTAAAGATAGAGATGGATCAAAATACCTTAAACCTCACGAGAAACCCTTTGTCTTGAATCCTCAAAGACTTGTAAGAATCCCATGTAGTTTCAAGTACCTCGATGTTGCAATTTTCAATCAACTAGAGTCGGATCTAGTTTCCTTCGATTCAAGAACGAGTCCACGAACCTAAATCTATGGTTGAAGAAAGTAAGATTGATTCGAGTCCACGAATCAATTTGCTAGTCGAGTCCACGACTAGCCACTAATTGAGTCCACAATTAGCCATAAGGTTTCTTACACAAGTGTAAAGAAAAACTTAAGAATTTTATTGAATTAAAGCCTGTTTCAAACTGATATGGATGTGCCCTATTTATAGGTATAGGGAAGCATTGTAATCTAAATACAATGGGAAAAAGAGTCCTAAACCTAATATAGAAAACAAGTAAATAGAGTTTTATTTAGAAAAGGATTTAAGGAATCATTTCTAAATACAACTAGTGTTTTCTCTTTTATGCCAAACAATTTAAATTAATGATGACCAAAAATAATAGGGCTGATTTGGGCGTAATTTAATCACCAAAATCAGCACTTAAACAATTATAAAGAGCCTTGAAATCTTCTTCATCTTTTGCAAATGGGCTTGAATTGGATTTCCACCATCTTTGAATCTCACCAATGAAGAGTTGTCTTAATCGTTTGGACTTGGGCCTTGTGATTGGCCCAATTGGTACTCTTGATGGATCTTCATTATGTTGGGCTGCATCATCCTCCCCTTCTTGAAAATGATTCGACCTCGAATCTTGTAAGCATTGTCTTCGATCCATGATATCACTTGAAATGGACCACTATAATACTTTCCTCTATTGAATGGAATTATTATTGGGCCTTCTTGTTTCTTCCACCAACGATTCTTTAAGGATGTAGTTATGGGCCTTGTGATGAGCCCACTATAGACCCTTATTGGTTTCCATGTGTACTGGTTCTTATTAGCACACTAAGCACCTATCACAGATTCTATGAACATTATGCTTCATTCTAGGCCAATAAAAATGTTCTTTAAGAATTTCTAGTGTTTTTTGAATGCCAAAATGGCCCATCAGTCCACCCCCATGTGCTTCCTTAAGCAAAAGCTTTCGTAAAGAACATGTACGGATACACAGTTTATTGTCTTTAAACAGAAACCCATCATTCAATGAGTATTTTCCAAATGCCCCTTTCACACAAGCAGAATATATTTCACCAAAAACAGCATCATTCCCATACAAATCTTTGATATGTTCAAAACCCAAAAACCGTGCATGCAAGGTAGTTAACATGATATGTCTCCTAGAAAGCGCATCAGCCACAACATTTTCCGTACCTTGCTTGTATTGAATTACATACAAGAAAGACTCAATGTACTCTACTCACTTGGCATGACGCCTATTGAGCTTACCTTGACCACGTAAGTATTTAAGAGCTTCGTAATCAGTGTGAATAACAAATTCTTTGGGTCGAAGATAGTGCTCCCAATGCTCTAAAGCTCTAACAAGGGCAAAAATCTCCTTATCATATGTAGGGTAATTCAGACTAGCCCCGTTCAATTTCTCACTAAAATAAGCAACTGGTTTCCCCCCTTGCATGAGGACAGCCCCTATACCCACCCCGGAGGCATCACAGTCTATCTCAAATGTGGTCTCAAAGTTGGGTAAAGCAAGTACTAGTGTTGTGCACAACTTTTCTTTCAATATGCTAAAGGCACGTTCCTGCTTATCGCTGCATTGAAAACCTACATCCTTTTTAATCACCTCGGTTAGTGGTGCAGCAATAGTACTGCAATTTTTCACAAAGCGGCGATAAAAGCTCGCAAGGCCGTGAAAACTACGTACTTCACCAACATTCCTCGGTGTTGGCCAATCACGAATAGCCTCAATTTTAGCACTATCTGCCACAATCCCATTGGCATTGATAATATAGCCAAGGACATGTACAGATGAGGTGCAGAATTCACACTTCTTCAAGTTAACATACAGTTTATGCACTCTCAACACATAAAAAAACCTCTTTCAGATGCCTAACATGCTCTTTAAGGCTCTTACTATAAAATAGGATATCGTCAAAATAGACCACCACACTTTTCCCTATGAAGTCTTGAAGCACGTGGTCCATGAGCCTCATGAAGGTACTAGGTGCATTGGTAAGGCCAAAAGGCATAACAAGCCATTCATATAGACCTTGCTTGGTTTTGAAGGCTGTTTTCCATTCATCCCCTTCATGAATTCGAATTTGGTGATATCCAGATTTCAAATCAATTTTGGAAAATAAACATGCACCATATAGTTCATCTAACATATCATCAAGGCGTGGAATAGGAAAACGATATTTAACAGTAATTTTGTTGATTGCTCTACAATCAACACATATACGCCACGACCCATCTTCTTTGGGTACAGAAGCTTAAGCTTTCCCTTATATGCCCTTTAGCTAACAACTCATCCACCTATTTTTGAATCTCTTTAGTTTCTTCCGGATTACACCGGTAAGCTGGTCTGTTTGGCAATGGTGCCCCTGGCACCAAGTCAATTTGGTGCTCTATACCCCTCACGGGTGGTAATCCCTCAGGCATTTCTTCAGGGAAAATATTTACATACTCCTGCAACAAAGAAGAAACAGCATCGGGCAAATGCTCGAAATTAGTTGTTTGGGCACTAGGCCCGTTATAAAGCATTAAATATATAGGCCTTCCCACTCTAATGGCATTTTCCACTACTGTTTTTTTACAAAAGAAATTTTGTTTTTCTTTTTTCTTTTCACTCATTTCTTTTGCACTCAAATTTTCCCTTTTCTCACTTTTTTTCCTCTCTTCTTTTTCTTTCTCAATTGCTTTCTTTTGGACCTCATAAATTTGTTGTGGTGTCATTGGAGTAAGAGTGATTTTTCTGCCACGGTGTTCAAAGGAGTATCTATTGTGGAAACCATCATGCACGACTTTTCTATCATACTGCCAAGGCCTCCCTAATAGCAAATGTGCAGCCTGCATAGGAACAACATCACATAAGATCTCATCTTCATACTTCCCCATCTTGATTGGAACCAGCACTTGTTGATCCACTTTAATGTCCTCTGTCTTATTCAACCATTGCAATGAATATGGAAGTGGGTGTTTTTGCATATCTAATCCCAATTTGGTAACCAATTCAGCACTTGCTACATTCGCACAGCTTCCTCCGTCAATGATTAAGTTGCAAACCTTTCTATGAACAAAGCACTTGGAATGGAAGATGTTCTCACGTTGCTCATCTTCCCCTTTGGCCTGAATGTTAAGTAATCTCCTTACCATCAAAGCTTCTCCATCTACCGGCCCCACGTATCCCTCATCGCTTTCTGAATTAGACTCCTTTTCACTAGCAGATTCTGATTTTATATTGTCTCTAGGATCACTCTGTTCATGCTCGGAATCAGTCACAATTATTCCTTTCTTGACCGTCATATTGAACTTGTTTGGACATTCCTTAGCAATATGTCCTCTTCCCTGACATTTAAAACACTTAATAGTACTAGGCTTTGTAATTTTTTCTTTACCTTTATCTCTTTGCTCTCGGGACTCTTTTGGCTTGCTAGATTCAACTTTAGCATCCAGTTTGTTTCTATCCTTGTGCCGCCACGAAGAACTTGATTGAGTCTGAATTCTCCTCCTCTTGAGTGTTCGTTCAATCTTGATGGCCAATTGGACCAACTCCTCGTAATCCACATAGTGTTGTTTGTCAACCTCGTCTTTGATCTCCCAATTCAGTCCTCTATGGAAATGTGCCATGGATTGCTCTGAACTCTCATCAATATTAAGTCTGGTCATGAGCTTATCCATTTCTTGAACGTACTCGGGTACACTCCGTGATCCTTGCACCAACCCCTCAAGTTGTTGGTACAGCTCTCGTTGATACCATGAAGGCACAAACCGCCTTCTCATCATAGCCTTAAGTTGCTGCCAAGATGCAATAGGATCTTCTCCATTCCTCATTCTGTCAGCCACAACTTTTTCCCACCAAATGGTAGCATAATCAGAAAACTCAAGAACGGCTAATTTCAACCTCTTTCGTTCAGAATATCTATGACACTCAAACACTCTCTCCACCTTATTCACCCACTCTAAGTAAGCTTCAGGATCATTTTTCCCTTGAAATTTAGGAATAGACATCTTAATTTTTCCCATGTCATCATCACTACCCTCTATAGCTCTATTTCCTCCTCCTCTATGTCTCCCTCTCTCCGGATTCCTCACAACTTCTTCCTCATTATCCCCATCACTACCTCCCTCACTATCATTCTCCCTCCCATTTTGAGCTCGTACACCATTTTGATTTCTATTCACTTCTCCCTCCATTATCTCAATTCTTTCTGTCAACCCATCAAACCTTCTATTAACCCTCTCAAACTCTCCCCTCATAGCCCGCATCATGAACCTCACGTTGGGGCTTACTTGTTGGTCATCCATTTCACTAGGTCCCGACATATTTAACCTGCACAAAACTTGTTAGAAAAAAAAAAATAGAGTAATTCAAGGACCTCTCAGCACTCCCTCACTTGCACTCTTTTGGAAGGGGTGATCACTCAGTTTCTTACCACTCGTGTATCTGACTCTCTATTAATCTCACTAAAGTTCACACAAGATGACAAACAAGGCTTCGTCCTTCGAGTTCTTGATGGGTTCCTCAAATCTAACCAAAAGTACTCTAAATGGGACTAAAACACAACAACTTGGATAAAGGTGAAAGGCTAGGGTAGAGTCAATTTAGGCTGGAACGTGTTGTTCAAGTGTGGCTCAAAAGGAAAAATAGATAAGGCAATACTTCCAAACAAGAATTATTGATTGATAGATGATAAATACAAGGATGAAACAAGTAATGACAAGAACTCAATACTTGTTTATAAACCAGTATCAAATAGTTACATAACTTCAACAGCTGATCTCTAACACTTTTTTTTTGGATTCTTCTGTTTTTTTTTTTTTAATTTCTTAACAAAAGTTCAAGCTACACAAGAATTGGCATAATCTGGACAGAAAAAGCTAAAAACGGGATGAAACTTTGAGAATTTTCTAGGAACAGATGGTACCGAATCTTCACTCAATTTTTTCCAGATTTCAAGTTCAACAAGTGTAAAAAATGTAGAAAAAAATTCAGACAAAAAAGACACAGGAAACTATTTTTTTCGGATTTTCAAAGTTGACTGCGCAAAACTACGAATTTCAGTAAATCTTGACAAAACTTTGAGAATTTTCTGGGAACAGATGGTAACGAATTTTCACTCAATTTTTCCCAGATTTCAATTTCAACAAGGTTACAAAGTGCAAAAAAAATTTCAGACAAAAAGGACACAGGGAACTATTTTTTCCGGATTTTCAAAGTTGACTGCTCAAATCTGCAAATTTCAGGAAGATTGTGTTTTAAACTAAATTTGAGAAGAAATTTTGTAACCTCTTGAAGTGTGAGAGCAACCTGGCTTTGATACCAAATTTGATGTGATCCGTGGTGCAAGCTTTGTCGTTGTAAGCCTTCGAGTTTTGCAGTAGCAAGCCGAGCTCCACACACAGTTCTTGTATGTTGGGTTGATTGGGTGTTCAGGAAAGGTTATGAGGGTTTACGGGGTTTCTTTTTGTTGGTTTTTAAGATAGCCTCGGCTACACCTGGTTTACGATGATACGAGGGAGTTTTAGACGCCACAAAGGGAAAATCGACATGGGAGCGGTCGGCTGCTCGGGCTCATGGTTGTTCTCAAGCGGTTATGGAAAAGGTGGGGGTTCCAGCAGAGCTCGAAGTGGTGAAGGCTGGCGAACCTGGACGCATGCCCATGGTATTGAAGCGTTCGATGATGAATTCTCAGCCACTTCTTTAGCAAACGGGAATACATTTTCATTGAAGCGAACATGTCAGGTGATATATACACGCCCGGATACTCTATCTAGGCACCTGTATCCAACAAAAGATTCCGGGTATCCCAGAAAAACACATGATAGAGATCGATAGTCCATTTTGTGAGTGTTATAAGGGCGGAGGCACGAGAAACACACACCCAAAGACTCGTAACTTTTTATTGTTGGGGCTTTATGAAACAGAAGAGTGTATGGACTGACATTTTGTGAATCAGATGAGGGAATGCGATTAATTAAATGTATTGTAGACTCGAAGGCATATGCCCAGAATTTTTGGGGAACATGACCTTGAGCTAACAGTGTAAGCCCGGTTTCAACAACATGACGGTGTCTGCGCTCCACACAGCCATTTTGCTCGTGCGTGTGGGGGCAGGATTGTCTGTGTGAGATTCGGCGGTGAAGACCGAGTGAAGTCTATGATATTCACCGCCTATATCGGATTGTATACATTTAATTGGACAGGCAAACAACTTTTCAACAGTTGTACGAAAAGTATTGAATATGGAATATATATCTGTTTTTAAAGACATCGGGTAAAACCACATAAATCTAGAAAAGTCATCAACAAAGAGTACAAAATATTTGTGACCATCAACTGACGGTGATATGAACCTAGTCCAAGGTTCAAATAAAAATGGAATATTGTCCCAAGAATGCTCTCAAAAGTAAAGATAGAGAGGGATCAAAATACCTTAAACCTCACGAGAAACCCTTAGTCCCGAATCCTCAAAGACTTTGAAGAATCCCATGTAGCTTCAAGTACCTTGATGTTGCAATCTTCAATCAACTAGAGTCGGATCTAGTTTCCTTCGATTCAAGAACGAGTCCACGAACCTAAATCTAAGGTTGAAGAAAGTAAGATTGATTCGAGTCCACGAATCAATTTGCTAGTCGAGTCCACGACTAGCCACTAATTGAGTCCACAATTAGCCATAAGGTTTCTTACACAAGTGTAAAGAAAAACTTAAGAATTTTATTGAATTAAAGCCTCCCTAAAACTGATATGGATGTGCCCTATTTATAGGTATAGGGCAGCATTGTAATCCTAAATACAATGGGAAAAAGAGTCCTAAACCTAATCTAGAAAGCAAGTAAATATAGTCCTATTTAGAAAATGATTTAAGGAATCCTTTTCTAAATACAAAAAGAGTCCTAAACCTAATCTAGAAAGCAAGTAAATATAGTCCTATTTAGAAAGGGATTTAAGGAATCCTTTCTAAATACAAACTAGTGTTTTCACTTTAATTCCAAACAATTTAAAATAATGATGACCAAAAATAATAAGGCTTATTTGGGACTAATTTAATCTCTAAAATCAGCACTTAAATAATTATAAAAAGCCTTGAGTTCTTCTTCATCTTTTGCAAATGGGCTTGACTTGGATTTCCACCATCTTTGAACATCACCAATGAAGAGTTGACTTAATTGTTTGGACTTGGGCCTTGTGATTGGCCCAATTGGTACTCTTAATGGATCTTCATATGTTGGGCCGCATCAGACGGAACTGGAGTTGGGCCCCATATATCCGTGAAAACTAACTCTAAGACGGACCGACTTGAACGCTCAACCCGTGAAAGCGGGAAACGCGCCGACTTTCCCATTTGACAAGCGGTACAAAGATTATTTAAAGACCGATACGACCCTTTAATCAAGGCAGCTAGACAAAACCAGACGAAGCACCCTAGTGTGCGGGTGGCCCAGGCGATTATGCCATGTTTTCGAAGATGTTGCAGCAAACAAGAAAGCAACCGGAGTAGACGTAGCAAGTGAGTACATCCCTCCTATCGCTAGGACCCCTAAGTAGTGATATGAACCTAGTCCAAGATTCAAATAAGATGGAGTATTGCCCCAAGATTGCTCTAAATGCAAGGATAGATATGGAATCAAAATACCTTAAACCTCACGAGAAACCCTTTGTCTTGAATCCTCAAAGACTTGGAAGAATCCCATTGTAGCTTCAAGTACCTCGATGATGCAATATTCAATCAACTAGAGTCGGATCTAGTTTCCTTCAATTCAAGAACGAGTCCACGAACCTAAACCTAAGGTTCAAGAAAGGAAGATTGATTCGAGTCCACAAATCAATTTGCTAGTCGAGTCCACGACTAGCCACTAATTGAGTCAACAATTAGCCATAAGGTTTCTTACACAAGTGTAAAGAAAAACTTAAGAATTTTATTGAATTAAAGCCTCCCTAAAACTGATATGGATGTGCCCTATTTATAGGTATAGGGCAGCATTGTAATCCTAAATACAATGGGAATAAGAGTCCTAAACCAAATCTAGAAAGCAAGTAAATATAGTCATATTTAGAAAGGGATTTAAGGAATCTTTTCTAAATACGAACTAGTGTTTTCTTTTTCATGCCAAACAAATTAAAATAATGATGACTAAAAATAATAAGTCTTATTTGTGCCTAATTTAATCTACAAAATCAGCACTTAAACAATTATAAAAAGCCTTGAATTCTTCTTCATCTTTTGCAAATGGGCTTGACATGGATTTCCACCATCTTTGAATATCACCAATGAAGAGTTGTCTTAATTGTTTGGATTTGGGCCTTGTGATTGGCCCAATTGGTACTCTTGATGGATCTTTATTATGTTGGGCCGCATCAAGTAGAATTTGGTTGGTGGTACGGTCCATCACAAGAAAATAAAGAGGGTGAAACTCAAAATATGCGTCGTTGTCCCGTGTAAACTTGTTTACGGATAACAAAGACGCACGTAATTTAGGTATGTGTAGGATTTTATTTAGTAACAGTGACCGAGACTTATAAGTAATGGATAAAGAACCGACATGATTAATGGACAAACATGAACCGTCTCCGACTTTGAGTGTCTCATTACCAGCGTAAGTTTCAACTTCATTTAGGGCGTCAATATGTGGTGTTGCATGAGCACTAGTGCCGGTATCGGGGTACCAAACGTTGGACAATGGAGCAATGTTGTGACCATCCTGATGCACAACATTGGCTTGCGGTGACTGCATGGCTGGGGGACAGGAGCGCGATGGTGGAACATGCTGGCCTAAGAAATCAATGAAGCGGCGGTAACAGGTCACATCGGTGTGCCCTTGCGCTTCGCACAATTGGCAGCGAACGCCACCACGACCCCTCAGAGCTCTCCCGCGCTGCTCGCGATGGTTACGGCCACGGCATCTGCCATTGTTATGGTGGGTTTGGGGAACCGACTGGGCATGCTGTGCAACCAAGGCCGCAGGTGGGGAAAGAGACGCCGCAATCGCTTCATCTGCAAATAAATACTCGTGCGTCGAGAGGAAGTCCGCTTCTTCTGGGATGGTGAGAGGTGCACTTTTCGTGGTGAGTGATGCGACCAACGAACGATACTCCGGATGTAAGCCACGGAAGATGTGGAGGTTCTGCTCATCAAGGCCGATGGGGTGGCCAGCTTGGACTAGCTGCTCAACCAGTACTTGAGCTTTGCCTAGATACACCGCCGGCAACGAGTCCCCTTGACGCAAACTCTGGAACTGCGAAAGAAGGCTTAGAGACAGCGCACGAGAGCTGCAACCTAAAGTTGTTTCGACCGCCACCCACACCGCTCTAGACGTCGAGTGGTCAATGGCTAGGTATAGGACGTCCTCGGCCAACGACGAAATCAGCATGCTCAGAATAGACTGGTCCTGTTGAACCCAAGTGGCGTGGAGGGGATTCGATGTCGGAGCTGCCATTGACGAAGAGGTGGAGATGAACTCCGGTGGGCATGCGTTCGTGCTATCTACAAATCCGTAGAGATTTTGTCCACGCAGAAATGGTACAAGTTGCGCTCTCCAGAATAGGTAATTCGTGGCTGTTAACTTGATGGAAACGTAATGGTGAGCCTGCTGAAGCATATTCGAGCCGCGGTGATCGGCCAAAGTTTTCGTTTGACCGGAGGACTCAGCTTGAACTTCGGTGGTGGGGGAGGGTGCAGGGTTTTCATTTTGGTTAGCCATCATGATCTCTTAGGCTGATACCAGATGAATGTTTAGAATTCTGCATTTATTGAACTTGCAGTACATAGCTTATATATACAGAAGTAGAGCACTGAGTTAGGAACTAACACTAAAGACTCTAACAACTCTAACAATACTAAAGACTCTTACAGAATGCTAAAGCCTCTAACTAGCTAATAAACTTCAAAGAGGCCAGATAGTCAAATGAGATGAAGTTTGCTATGAGGTAAAACAAGTCGAAGTCAAATGAAGTGAAGTTTGACATCAGATGAAGTTTGCTATGCTATGAAGTTCACAAGTCAAAGTCAAATGAGATGAAGTTTTCCATGAGATGAAGTTTGAAGACGACAATTAATCCGAAGGAATTTGTTGAGGACATCGATGGTGACGAGAGTAGAGATCCACTACACGTTTTGGATGGTCCTACAACGCGGGCTTAGAGCTAGGAGGTTGCAAGATTCTATGAGTGCGCTCATACAAGCCAATTTTGAGGTTGGACATTAGGATGGGTATGATGGCCGTGTGATCAATTTAATTGGTGTCCAATTTAATTAAATTGTCTCATATTTTTCACCAATTGTCACCCCAAATGTCTACAATGGGGCTAGGTTGCAATTTGACATTCAATGTCAATTTACAAAGTTGCTGAAAATCTGGCGCAACAATAATTTAAGGCCCGTGCGCGTCAACCCACTCATTTGCGCGTCACAAGCCTTATATGGGCTAAAAGGAGACTCTCTGAAAAATAATACAGTGGTTGAGCCGAGCTTGGTTACGGAGGGTGGTCCGAGCTGCACTCACGAGAAGTTAGATAAAAAGTCCTGGCAGTTTAGGGCTCCTCCTTTTTAGGCTAGACTTGATCATCTTTCATGTTTCCTATTCAACTTTGTATTCCATAGTCTTTTGCTAATTGTTAGGCCTAATTTCTTGGCACAACATGTGATAGCTTAAAATAATGTAACTTCTAGGGGATATCAGATTACGTTGAAATTATTTTGGCAACAAGATTGCTCTCCTCCTTGAGTTCTTCAAGGTTCTTCTGACTTATCAAAGGTTTTCCCTTTGTGGCGGCTAAAACTCCCTCGTATCACCATAAACCAGGTGTGGCCGAGGCTATCTTTAAAAAAACCAACAAAAAGAAACCCTGTAACCCTCACAACCATACCCAAACACCCAATCAACCCAACATACAAGAATTGTGTGTGGAGCTCGGCTTGCTACTGCAAAACTCGAAGGCTTACAACGTCAAAGCTTGCACCACGGATCACATCAGAATTAATTCATGAGATGAAGTTTGCAATGAGCAGAGCTTTGAAAGCTAATTATAGTATGAGGTGAAGTTGCAAAGAAGAGAAGAGATTTCAGTTTTTCAGTTTCCAAAAATAGTATGTGCTGAAGTTTGCAAGCCAACAGTCAAAGGAGTTGAAGTATGAGATGAAGTCTCTAAGCCAATTATAGTATGAGCTCACTACATGACTAAGATCAGATTGAGAATCAAGTCTGACGATGAAGTCTCTAAGCCAATTATAGTATGAGCTCACTACAAGACTAAGATCAGATTGAGAATGAAGTCAGAGATGAAGTCTCAAGTCAGTAGTCGATTGAGAAGAAGTTTGAGCTCAAGATATAAAAGGAAATTGACTAGTCCAAAGAGAAAAGGGATTAAATTGGAGCATATATTTGAAAGATAAAAATCCCAGAAGGCTTGATCTACATTAGAATTATTTAAGGAGCCTATTTGCGTGAACTTGGAGCTCAAAGTAACGACCAAATATCTTTAATGTCAGACACGTTAAAAATAAGATAAGATAAGATTTTCTGAAAAGGCTACAAGATTAGCTAACAAGAATTCAAAATTGAGATTGTCTTTTTTCAATGGACAAATTCTCAAATTGGCTATATAAGGATGAAGATTTAAAGATTGAAGACAGGGGTTGAGCACATAAACACAAGTGAATATACGAACTTCCATATCAAGTGATATATACGAAATACAAGTGAGGAAATACACAAGTGCTTAGAGCTTACAAAGAAATATCCAAAGAGTGCTAAATCTTCATCATCAAGAGACTTGATGCTCATTGAAGAATCTATCAAGAAGTCTCAAAGTTGGAAGCAAGATAAAACTTGTTTTTCTACAAACAAGTGATATCCCTACGAGAGTGTATGAAGGAAATTGTCACACGGAGTTGTAAAGTCTTAGAGAAAGGAAAGTAACACGGAGTTGTGAAATCCAAGTTGTAGTTCTACCGGAGCGTAGAAGGGAAGGAAAGTAACACGGAGTTGTGAAATCCTGGGAAAGTAGCACGGAGTTGTGAAATCCGAATTGTAGTTCTACCGGAGCGTAGAAAGGGGAGGAAAGTAGTGCAGAGTCGTGAAATCCTGTTGCAGTGTTGCACGAAGGAGTTAGGCGTGATTAGTGTGGGCTTGGTGATCAAAGCACTAGGTCACGGAATTCATTGTATCTTGGAACCAAGAAGTGGTGGATATAGTGAATTTCTCTTGGAGGATAAGAGCAAGTGGAGTAGGAGGATTACATCACCTCCGAACCACTATATATTCTTGTGTCATTTACTGCTTCATTTATTTACTCTTGCTTGCTTGCTTCTCACGTGGATATACTTGACACAATCACAACACTTAATTTTAGTTTCCGCTGTGTGAAAGACTCTACCAATTGGCTAAGAGTTTTGTTTCTCTAATTACCTTACCTAAATTTGTTATCGGCAAAACCAGTTGAAAAGTCTATTCACCCCCCCCCCCCCTTTCTCTAGACTTTTCCTCACCTTATTTGGGACCAACAATTGGTATCAGAGCACGTTGCCTATTTGGGTGACCTTGTTTCTGACTACTAGGCAGATCCATTTTACAGGTGTGTAATTGAATTATTTGACCGTGATCACTCAAAATCCTATGAGGCTTACCGTCTGCATGGGACATGAAGGTTACTACCATGCGTGATCACCGAGATCTACGAATGCTACCAACGGATAAATTATTAAGCGATCTCAAGGTATACGATTTCGAAATGAAGAGTAGAAATGAAGAGGATCATGAAGTTCGAAATCCTACTCTATTGGCCGAACAATCGTAAATTTCAAGAAACCAAAATGCCGCATGGAAGCGTAATGAAGAAAAAGATGAAAAAATGAAGGATTTATGCTATAAATGCCGCAAACCCGGACATTTCAAAATAAATTCTCCGTATCTGATGAGACCCAAAGACAACAAGCAAATGATCCCATGAAAGTCTCTAGTGGCCCGACAACAAGATCCAAGTCAAAAAAGATTCAAGAGGCTTTTAACACTTTTGTGCAAGCAAATTGGAGTACAACCGCTATTTATGAAGAAGGAGATCAATCTGGAGAAACAATTCCATTCAATTGCCTTCACATCAAGACTTTTGAAGAGAGCTACTAGCTTAAGGAGTGTGCTTCACCTACTAGCTTGATGAATCACCTACTTGCTTAGTGATTCACCTACTTGTTTGTGCAACTTCATCACTACCTAGCTGCTCACTCACCTCCTTGCTTGTCATCAACCAAGTAGCTCAAGCAAGCACCTCAAGCAACTAGCTTACTCAAGGAGACAAAGCATTAAATGCTTATGACAAACCCATGTGAAAGATAGCAAGCTTTGGAAGAAAATTCAGCCTACAAAATTCTGATTTCATACGCAAATTGGGGGGAGGGGAGGTTTATTTTTCAACTTGTAATTTTTAATTATTTACTTCATAGCTAAGGAATGAAACCTAGAATATTTTATATTTTTGTAATCTCAGATTTTTCCCTATAAAAACCCCATCACCCAATGGTTCAAATCAGCTTGTAATATTTGGAATTAAATGAGAATTTCTCTCTTTTTCTTTGCATGAGAATTGCATTGAGTGTTTAGGTTGTTTGTGAGATGCATTTAATCTAAGTAAGCTAGTGAGAAGCTAGTTTACAAGCCGAGAAGGCATATCCTACTATCTTGTTCTTTACATTCATACACATACTCCGAAAAATTCCAAAAAGAATAGAACTACTACTTATATTACATAGTTAAGTTTGTTCTTATTTCTTATCTCAAGTGCTAGATTCCTAAGTCTAGTTCTTAGCCTTGTTTAATCATTTGAGGGTTGAGAAGATCATTGGAAGTTTGGCGAGGCAATTGTAGAGTTCGGGATCTCAAAATCCAAGAGTCTACAAGGTAAGATCTTTTATAGGACACGAAAGGTTCTGGAGTGATTCCTTGGGTGTGCACTTGTTGTGAGAAGCAACCTGTGTACGTGTCAGTATCCGATCGTTAGCAAGTATCAAGGCAAGAATGTTGAATCTACTCCAAACAAATTCGAAAGCAAAGATCAAAAGTTCAAACACGATAAAAGAAAGGCGCTCGTTAGCAACGAACCAAATGAGAATGATGAATCGGAGGAATCGTCATCGAGTGATGAAAGTTCAAACTCAGATAATGACACGGCTCTAGTATGCCTTGTAAGCAAATCCATTGAGTTGAGTTCAAGTGAAGATTGCTTTATGGCTCTTGGAGCAGAGGAAGAACAGGTAACTTCTAATTCTTTTAATTCAATTAGTTCTTTCTTTTAAGATTGCGAGATTGTCAAGAGATTTTGGCCACTCATTCTCAACTTAAGGAGCGCAATAATATTCTAATTCTTGAAAAAGAAGAGATGAATAAAATATTGCAAGATGCTTTACTTAAAATGAGTAACTTGAAGAGAGAAAGTATTTGTCTTCAAGAAGAGTGTAAAGCAAGGGAGGTTAAAGAACATAACCTAAGAGCTACCATTGCTACGTTTACAAATTCATCCAACATAATGGATAAAATGGTAAGCATGCAAAAGCCATCTGGAGACAAGACCGGACTTGGTTACGACTCCACATGTTCTCAAACCCCTCAAAAACTGACTAATCTTACTACTACTGTAAATAATAAAGTTCAAGTAGTAAAATTTGTAAAAAAAATCAGGATAACACAATGAAACGAGGACTTGGATATCAACCAAATGCAAAAATGAATGTTGGAAGGCCAGACCACTATAATACCATGGCTAAGCAACAAAAATTCATTAACCACCATAAAAGATATGCCAATGAGTTAAGTGCAAAAAAATTTCATAGAAAAGAGGTAAGCTTTTCTAGAAATGGAGCTGGGAGATTGTATCCCACTGAGCAAGATTGGTTGTGTGATTATAAACCGTGGAACAGGTTCAGGTTTAATACCTCTCATAGGCTAAAACAACAATCTACTTCCCAGGTGCCAAAATATAAAAATGATTTTCAGAACCTGGCACCAAAAATGTTTTCTGGAGTCAGTTATGATTATAGAGTCTGAAATGGTTACAAACCACCTTATCTTGGAATAATGGGATCTAGGTGGGTTTGGCTACCAAAAATCACTAATAGTAAAGGACCCAAGCAAATATAGGTACCTAAAAATAATTAATCTTTTTTGCAGGATACTTGGAACATTGATAGTGGATGCTCACGCCACATGACTGGAAATAAATCATATCTAGTGCACTTTAAAGAAATCAATGGACCAAAAGTTATTTTTGGAGGAAACCAAAATTTTGGAATTACCAAAGGAGCTGGCACGATCGAGAGAAATGGAATAAGAATTGAAGACGTGTTGTACGTAGAAAGATTAAAGTTCAACTTATTGAGTACTAGTCAATTTAGTGATAAAGGCTATCTTGTGGAATTTTCCAAAGATAAATGCCTAATAAAAAATGAGACCACAAAAGAAGTAGTACTCACTGGGGCAAGAAAGAAGAATATGCACGCAGTTGATTGGAGTACAAGAAAGACTCAGTATGTTTAATGGCAAGGAATTCGAATGAAGTATGCTGGGAATGACATAGGAAGCTCAATCATTTAGACTTCGAGACCATCAATCAACTTGCAAAGAAAAATCTTGTTGAAGGATTACCGGATGTAGTCTACAAGAAGGACCAAGTGTGCGACGCATGCCAACGAGGAAAGTAAATAAAATCATCGTTCAAGTCAAAAACGCACGAATCAACATGTAACACCCCCAATTTTTAACATAATTTAAAACCATTAAAGCTTATGAAATAAAGGCAAAACTATCATTAATACCCAAACAGAGCAGAAGTTAAACATCGGTGCTGGGGTGCTGTGCCACATCTAAGCTAGAGAACCTAGATGCACAGGCTAAACTAACTAAACAAAGCATAAGTCATAGTCATTATCCGAATACAAGCGTGGCTTACAGGCCGACAACTAAACTAATACTAGCTAAGCCAGGAACCGCAGCTCCTTCTAGCATGCTCTCGATCACTAATCAGTACCTGAAAAACATGCGGTATTACAACCGTTAGCGAATAATGCTAAGCAACCCACTCCCACGCGTTGAGTACCATACATATAGATATTAGAAATCATTTTGAGACTTGGGAATACATAATATAGTCCTACACGACTCTAGCTTCAAAACCAGGAACCAGACTCAAGGCACATGAATAGACTCGACACGACAAGACACATGAAGGCACTAGTATGCAACTAAGACCACAAAGCAAGGCAACAATAAGATACAACAATAGCAAGCAAGAGCACACAACAAGACATGTCCATGTTCCAACCTTATAACACCGCTCCATCCTTAAAACAGTTCCAACCTGTACCTCCAGGCCACCCTACACACCACATCCTTATCCCTCCGGGGCAACGCATGCCCCCCCCCCCCCTCCCCGACCTACAAGACCTCCTACATAACCGCCGATCTCATAGCATCCACGATGCATTTAAATCACACACCGGTACCGCAGTACCATCACACACAAGCACGCGCAGTGCATCAACCACCAATCACAGTTTTTACCACCAATCTCATATCTTTTCTTTTCATCATGGACAATCATCACACAAGCAAGACTCAACAATGACTCCACAGGGGGGTAATCGGGGAAGGGTTCATTATGCACATTGATTCTTAACGACAAGCGCCCTTGAGGCGACCACAAGGCACACCAAGACCACTAAAGACCATACTTTGACACCACACGATACATGTATGGGTCACATGTAAAGACTCGACTCACAAATCACGTTATAATAAGAACCAGTACACATGGAATCCAATAAGGGTCTATAGTGGGCTCATCACAAGGCCCATAACTACATCCTTAAAGAATCATTGGTGGAAGAAACAAGAAGGCCCAATAATAATTCCATTCGATAGAGGAAAGTATTATAGTGGCCCATTTCAAGTGATATCATGGATCGAAGACAATGCTTACAAGATTCGAGGTCGAATCATTTTCAAGAAGGTGAGGATGATGCGGCCCAACATAATGAAGATCCATCAAGAGTACCAATTGGGCCAATCACAAGGCCCAAGTCCCAACGATTAAGACAACTCTTCATTGGTGATATTCAAAGATGGTGGAAATCCAAGTCAAGCCCATTTACAAAAGATGAAGAAGATTTCAAGGCTTTTTATAATTGTTTAAGTGCTCATTTTGGTGACTAAATTAGGCCCAAATCAGCCCTATTATTTTTGGTCATCATTAATTTAAATTGTTTGGCATAAAAGAGAAAACACTAGTTGTATTTAGAAAGGATTCCTTAAATCCTTTTCTAAATAAAACTCTATTTACTTGTTTTCTAGATTAGGTTCGTGGACTCGTTCTTGAATCGAAGGAAACTAGATCCGACTCTAGTTGATTGAAGATTGCATCATCGAGGTACTTGAAGCTACAATGGGATTCTTCCAAGTGTTTGAGGATTCGAGACAAAGGGTTTCTCGTGAGGTTTAAGGTATTTCGATCCATCTCTATGTTTACATTGAGAGCAATTCTTGGGACAATACTCATCTTATTTGAATCTTGGACTAGATTCATATCACGTTACGACATACAAGACATCACACTAGACCCAAAAACATCAACGAAGACATCACGGGGCATGGGGTTCGACCCGCGGAGACCGAACGACCTCGCACTGGCACGTACCCGCGGGGGGTACGGCGTGAGGACAACCTCCTGCCGACCCCCCACCGGCGGAACCACGCCGTTCCAGCGGGTGGACCGGCGGGTAGCCATCCACTCGCCCGTCCGCCCGCCGACGGCGGTGCACTGTTCCAGCGGGTGGACCGGCGGGGGGCCGTCCACCCGCCCGTCCTCTCGTTGGAACAATTCCCCTTTTTCGGCGGGTGGTCTGGTGGGGGGTAGTCCCCCGACCGACTACCTGCTGGAACATGTTTCTTGGCCAATTTCCCATCCCGGGAAATTCCCCAATTTCGCCCAAAATCAAGTCCCAACATGCCCAAACACATATCAACAACAATAGGGACTTGAACCCATAGATCAAGCCAAGAAACAACACAATTGAAGCCTAAACGCAAACTCTAAACATGCTAGGGCTCAAAGATAAACATATAACGGTTCAAGAGCATCAAGAACCTCAAGAACAACAAGAAACCAATATACTAAGCCCTAAAGACAAGTCCTAATCCTAGAATAACGCCCGAACATGCATAAACCCACCCAAGAACACCAAGAACGTTGCGAATAACAAGATTCATCATATAAACCCTAACGCAAGCTCTAAATACTCATAAACCCAAGGCACGCAATCAACCACACAAGTTCATCAAGAACATCAAGAATCACAAGAACCCATATAAAAATTCCTAAAGACAAGCTCTAACAAAGCAAACATACAAAATCACACATCCAATCATCCAACGGAGCCAATCAATAAAAGATAGCAAGGGAAATAGGTTTTGTAGGACATGGGTTACCTGGTAGCTTTAATTAAACTTCTTACGTTTTCTAGGATCTTTCCTCAAGGTCCCCTTCCTATCAATCTTTCCTAGGCTTGGTGACGGGAAATTTTTTGTATGAATTCTGGTAGGGGATTTTCGAGTGAGGAGAAGGAGGTGGGATGGAAAAGGTTATAAAGACTTTCTAATCCCTTTTATATAGATTTAGGAATCCTAATCAGTGTCTAATTACTAATGGGCCTTCTTCCCTTATTCTAACAGGTTTTGGGCTTAAATATGGGTAAGGGTCCACGATCCTCCGTGGACCATATTAATTAATTAAGGGATCCTGACTAAATTAAGTTCTTTTAAATAATATTTAACGGGATTAATTAAATAATTAATCCGAGCTTAAAGGGCCTAACACGGGGTGTTACACTCCACCCCCCCCCCCCCTAACAAGAAGTTTTGTCCTCAAAGCACAGATTTAACGAGGCTGGCTAGAGGCGAGCGCCGGATTACCACCTGCCTGTCATTAATCCTAGGTAATTATAAGCCAATGGAGAACTAGGTTACTCAACTTTATTCTAAACATAGTGCAGGCTTACTAGTGTTCAATTTTGTGAACTTTAACACACTTACGTTTCTCATAAAGCAAAAGAATAGGACATAACTAAGGTTTGAAATGGAGTTACCTTGGTGTGGCAAGGAAGATGTGTAAGATGAAGGATAGAAGATTAACCGGGAAGGAATTCTACTCCTAACTTAAACCTCAAGCTCCCTCTCTAATACTAATCATCGGTCCACCCAAATCTAGGCGTCCTAGTCAAGGATTGCACCTTCTAATTGGTCACCTCTAGCTTCTTCAAGCAAGGAGAGCAAGATCCTCACACAAAACAACTGACCTTGGCATTCAATCGGGTTTAGACCATTACTCCCAACTTCATTCCGTGGAGGTCCTTACCCGACTCACCGGTTAATAACCCAAGTAGGATTGGAAGTATACCTCGCAATTCCTATTGAAGCATTTGTCACCATGTTAACTTCGTCTTTATGATGTTTAGATGACCAAACATAACCCTTAATGAGTTCTAACCAAGGTCTTGGGTGCCTGTGCCAAGCTTCCTTGGTGCAGGCATTCGTCCAATTCTTATGACCCGTATAGGTCTTGTACCGAGCCTCCTACAACTTAACACCTCCACATCCCCAAAACAAACACCGCCGCTGCTAACTTTTAAGTCTTGAGTAGGGTAGCCCCCTTCGCAGTTCTTGAGTTGGCTTGACGCGTAGGCGATCACTCTACCTTTTTGTCTTTTAACACTCAACCCAACCTTTCTTTTGAAGTACCCCATGAAGGCGCCAAATCTTTCGGTTCAGGATGATAAGTTCAAAACGGTGACGGTAGCAAGAGGGGAAGATGTTTAAGGGAAGTATATGCTCGGTTGAAAGGGTTTGGTTCAATAGGTAAAGATTAGAGGAAAGGGTTTAGGTTTCAAATGACACGTGCGAAGATGACATTTTGTAGGGAATAGATGAGCTGAAAATTAATTCTCTAGAAAATCTCATCCCTCATCCAGAAAGAACTAGAAACACAATTAATTATAATATTGAGGGAGAAACTAGAGATGAGGTTAGAGATGCAGTTGGAGGTGAGGTTGCAAATCAACCTAGAGATGAAAATAGAGGTGAATTTGGAGATCAAGTTTGTGAAGGAATTAATGCTGAAATTCGAACCAACAACACCCATTCACAAGCAGTGAACCCCTCAGTAACATGCACTCGTTCGAACCTGATCTAAGATGGCTCAAAAATCATCCTCCAGAATTAGTCATCGGAAATGTACGTGATGGTGTGAAACGAGATCATCAACCATGGAAGCTTTGTTCACATGCTATCTATCTCAAGTTGAACCAAAAGAAGTAGATGAAACTTTAAGTGATCCAATTTGGATTGACGCCATGCAAGAAGAGCTCGGTCAATTAAAAAGAAATGATGTTTGGGAGCTCATTCCAAGACCAAAGAATTACAACGTCGTAAGAACTAAGTGGGTCTTCCGGAACAAAGCCAATGAATTAGGAATAAAGCTAGACTTGTTGCAAAGGGATATTCTTAAGAAGAAGGAATAGATTTTGATGAAACCTTTGCACCCGTGGCAAGACTTGAAGCAATAAGAATTTTTCTAGCCTATGCTGCACACAAGGACTTCATTGTTTACCAAATGGACGTGCAAAACGCATTCTTCAACGGACTACTCGAGATAAAAGGCGAAGGTGATAAAGTCTACAAACTTAAAAAGGCATTGTATGGGTTAAAACAAGCACCTAGAGCTTGGTATGATACCTTGTCAATGTTCTTGATAAGCTGTGGATTCACCAAAGGCCTAGTTGGCCAAACCCTCTTTAGAATCCAAGATGGTGAACACATTTTATTAGCGCAAATCTCTGTTGATGATATTATCTTTGGAAGCACCAACAATTCTTTGTGTAGAAAGTTTTCAAAGCTTATGCAGAACAGATTTGAAATGAGGATGATGGGTGAACAGACATATCTTATGTAACACCCCTAATTTTTAAAACATTTGAAGCTTATGAAATCAAGGTAAATCTATTATTAATCATCCAAACAGAGCATAAACTAATCATAAGAGTCGGGGTGGTATGCCACACCTAGGTTTGAAAACCTAGATGCACAGGCTACAGCTAACTAATCTAAGCATAATCCACAATTAATATTCAAATACAATTCCAGGCACACAGGCCATAGCAACTATGACTAGAGCTAACTAATGCTAAATCTGCGGGTCCGTCTAGCACACTCCGAAGCTACTGGTTAGTACCTGAAAAACATGCGGTGTAACAACCGTCAGCGAATAATGCTGGTAACCCACTCCCACGCGTTGAGTACAATATAGGTAGATATAAGAAAATCATTTTGAAACTGGAATACATATATAACCTAAGTAACTCTAGCTTTTAAACCAAGATCAAGACTCAAGACACACAAAATACTGGACACTATAAAGCAATCATAAAGACTAGCATGCATCCTAAGAACACAAGGCAAGGCACAATAGACAAGTAAGCTCATAAATAACAAATAGAGGCAACAATGGAATTCAAAGACGACCAAGTAGCAAGTAAGCATCAAAGCACACAATCTATCTTCCAACCTTATACCAAGTTCCAACCTTTTCACTCCACTCCATCCTTATTTCAGTTCCAACCTGTACCTCCAGGCCACCCTTATACCTCCTTCCTTATTCCTCCGGAGCAACTATAATGCAACCCAAACTACTGAAGATCCATTAAGAGTACCAGTTGGGCCAATCACAAGGTCTAAGTCCAAACAATTAAGACAACTCTTTATTGGTTATTTTCAAAAATGGTGGAAATCCAATTCAAGCCCAATTGCAAATGATGGCGATGAACTCAAGGCTTTTTATAATTGTTTAAGTGCTGATTTTGGTGATTAAATTAGGCCCAAATCAGCCCTATTATTTTTGGTCATCATTAATTTAAATTGTTTGGCATAAAAGAGAAAACACTAGTTGTATTTAGAAAGGATTCCTTAAATCCATTTTCTAAATAAAACTCTATTTACTTGTTTTCTAGATTAGGTTTAGGACTCTTTTTCCCATTGTATTTAGATTACAATGCTGCCCTATACCTATAAATAGGGCACATCCATATCAGTTTTGGGCAGGCTTTAATTCAATAAAATTCTTAACTTTTTCTTTACACTTGTGTAAGAAACCTTATGGCTAATTGTGGACTCAATTAGTGGCTAGTCGTGGACTCGACTAGCAAATTGATTCGTGGACTCGAATCAATCTTACTTTCTTCAACCTTAGATTTAGGTTCGTGACCTCGTTCTTGAATCGAAGGAAACTAGATCCGACTCTAGTTGATTGAAGATTGCAACAACGAGGTACTTGAAGCTACATGGGATTCTTCCAAGTCTTTGAGGATTCGAGACAAAGGGTTTCTCGTGAGGTTTAAGGTATTTTGATCCATCTCTAATGATATGAACCTAATCCAAGATTCAAATAAGATGGAGTATTGTCCCAAGATTACTCTCAATGCAAAGATAGAGATGGATCAAAATACCTTAAACCTCACGAGAAAACCCTTTGTCTCGAATCCTCAAAGACTTGGAAGAATCCCATGTAGCTTCAAGTACCTTGATATTGCAATCTTCAATCAACTAGAGTCGGATCTAGTTTCCTTCGATTCAAGAACGAGTCCACGAACCTAAATCTAAGGTTGAAGAAAGTAAGATTGATTCGAGTCCACGAATCAATTTGCTAGTCGAGTCCACGACTAGCCACTAATTGAGTCCACAATTAGCCATAAGGTTTCTTACACAAGTGTAAAGAAAAACTTAAGAGTTTTATTAAATTGAAGCCTCCTCAAAACTGATATGGATGTGCCCTATTTATAGGTATAGGGCAGCATTGTAATCTAAATACAATGGGAAAAAGAGTCCTAAACCTAATCTAGAAAACAAGTAAATAGAGTTTTATTTAGAAAAAGGATTTAAGGAATCCTTTCTAAATACAACTAGTGTTTTCTCTTTAATTCTAAACAATTTAAAATAAATGATGACCACAAATAATAAAGCTGATTTGGGCCTCGGATCTTGTGATTGGCCCAATTTGTAATCTTAATGGATCTTCATTATGTTGGGCCGCATCATCCTCCCCTTCTTGAAAAATGATTCGACCTCGAATCTTATAAACATTGTCTTCGATCCGTGACATCACTTGAAACGAGCCACTATAATACTTTCCTCTATCGAATGGAATTATTATTGGAATTCCTTGATTTTTCAACCAATGATGCTTTAAGGATGTACTTTTTGGCCTTGTGATGAGCCCACTATAGACCCTTATTGGATTCAATGTGTGCTGGTTCCTATTACCTTAAAAAATGTAGCAACTAGCCTAATTTTTGTAAAATCAGAATAGTGCTTTAAATGGAAAAGAATTTCAATAGCATTCTCCCATTCTATGTATTCAGTAGGTCCTTTCTCACCGGTGAAGTTAGGAATTTCATGTTTAATGTTTCCTAACTCTGCATTACGCTGCTGGATCCTTTGACATCTAGGATCCACTATTCCTGCCGGTGGCAGGTGTCGCTCATCGTTGTGTGGTGATTGCACTTGGTGTGAGCGTTGCTCCAAATTATTCATTCGTTTGAGTAACCTGTCTATCTTTTGTTCTAATGCCTGGGGAAGATTTGGAAATTGATCAGCCATCTGTATAGGAGAAAAAAATATCTAAAAAAAAAACAAGACGATGTGTGAGTAATCAAGTTAGTGAAACCAAAAGTTGGCTCGCTCCCTCACTATTCTCAGCTCGCAGGTAAGAGGTGGATTATATAGCTCTGGGGGTGCACTACACACTCTTACAAACACACACTCCACTCGTGTATCACTCCAAGTGGCAGATACTCTCACAAGCCTTTTTCCATAAAGGAAAATTCTAGTCTGGAACTCAAGTTGATATGGATTCAACCTCAAAGTTCAAGAAAACGTACCTTGGAAAACTTCACAAGCCTTTGAGAGTAAGGTGTATTGCGAGGTAGGTAATAAAATTGAGAGCAAGAAGGAAAGAAAAAGGACAATACAAGCAAAGAAACTAAGCAAGATTTGAAAGAAAAAGGGAAGCAAAGAAAGAAGTATGGCAGAAAGATACGCAGGACCAATATCAGTAGATAGACACAAATTGAATGTAATAGGGGTGCAAGTGTACCACAACCAAATAAGAATATATCAAGAACTCCTTCCAACCTTATACTTTTCCCCTTCCTTATCCCTCCAAATTTCTCCTACCAACCAGATTCTTTTCCCAACCTTATTCTTCTTCTTTATTGCTTTCTCTTTTTTTTTTTTTTTTTTTCTTTTTTTCCTTTTTTTTTTTTTTTTTTTTTTTTTTCTTTTTTTCCTTTTTTTTTTTTTTTTGATAAGTAACCTCCAAATAACTACTGTAAATATCAACAAAAATTTCGGACCAAATGCGTGATGAACGCCCTCTTCCAAGAGATGATTCACGAGACAAAGGTAAGGAAAAGGTAAGTGAGGCAGTGAGGCCTCAACGTGATAGAGAATTGATTTGTTATAGATGTAATGGAAGAGGCCATATGGCTCGTGATTGTCCTAACAAGAGGGTAGTTAAGATAACAAAACAATGTGAAAAGTTTGCCTCTTGTCTTGAATATGAGTCTGAGTATGAGGTTAGTGACCATTTGGAAACCCCCAATGAGCATGTTGAGGAGGAACCACCTTTACCTTTAGATTTTGATTATGAATATGTTGATAGTGAGTCTGTTCATACTCTTGTTGTTAAGAAGGTTTTGAATGTTCATCCTTTACAAGAAGATGAGTCTCAAAGAGAAAATATATTTTATGCTAAAGGGTCAATTAGAGGGAATGCTTGTACTGTGATAATAGATTCTGGAAGTTGCACAAATGTGGCTAGTGCAGCTATGGGTAAATTTCTTCAATTACCTTTGCTTGATCACCCTAATCCATATCGTTTGCAATGGTTAACCGATGCAGGAGAAGTTAGAGTAACAAAGCAGGCTCTTATTCCTTTATCTATTAACAGTTACTCTGATGAAATTTTGTGTGATATTGTCCCAATGCAGGCTGCTCATGTGCTGTTAGGTAGACCGTGGCAATTTGATAGAAAAATCACTTTTGATGGAATGATGAACACTTATGTGTTTCACATGGATGGAGTTAGATATGTCTTGTCTCCTTTGACTCCTAAACAGGTGGAAGAAATACTATTGAAATCAAGGAAGGCATCAAAAGAGGCGAAATCAGTGTCATATTCCCTCTATCCAAAATCAAAGCCTCCACCTCCTCCAATATCCCTTTCCCTGCCATTTTCATCTCAAAACCCAGCAAAGGAATTACCACATCAGCCCTCTCTTCTTGCAACAAAAAATGACATTAAGAAGGCAATAAGAAGGGGAGACACGTTTAACTTACTTTTCATTCATAAGCTTACCATTGATCTTGATTCTTCTCTTGTGTTACACTCTGAATCTTGTTTTCGTAATGCCCCTATTGATGAATTGCTTGCTGATTTTTCAGATTTATTCCCTAAAGAGATGCCAAAAGGATTGCCACCACTTAGAGGGATTGAGCATCAAACACAAAAATAATCCCAAATCCAACCCCTACATCAACCAATTCCATCTCCAACACCCTTAAACCGTAATTGTTGTTCTTGTTGTTTTGTGAGGAAAAGATCGGGCAACCGGAGGACTCTTTGGTGAATCGAATCTTGAGTTCATCCCCCAATGATCCACATCATTTTGGTATCAGAGCTTTGGGTTCATTCCTCACACAAAAAAGGTTAACACTCTACCAATCAATTCTTGTTTCATTTGTTTCTGCAGTAAATTTTCAGCCTGCGTCTTCTGAAAGAAAAATTCCAAAAAAATACTTCCACATATCCAATTGTGTTGAAACTTTTTCTGGAAGTACCCAACCTAACACTCTATTGTTTCATGGAAGTTTTGTGTTAAAATCATATTCCTATAAACACAGAAAATTCGTTGAATTCCGGCCACTGTTAGAACAGTTTCTGTCAACATTTCAGCCTGCATTGTTGAGAGAACAAATTCCAAAAAAAATACTTCCACATATCCAATTGCTTTGAAATTTTTTTTGGAAGTATAAAACTTACCACTCTTTAGTTTCATGAAAAGTTTGGGTCAAAATATCATCCACAATATTCCAGAAAATTCTTCAAAGTCACTCTTAAAATCTGTCCAGATTTGTGTTGCCATTCCTTGTGTTTTCTAGTTTATTGTTCATTGTTTCATATTATCCATGGAGTCTTTTGAGTTAAATACACTTCAACAAGGATCTCTTAGTGTGGAAGAATTCTACAATAAGTTAAGAGATTTGATGATCCGTGATGGCGTGATTGAACCAGCTGTGATTACTAAGAACAGATTTGTTTATGGTGTTAGAAAGGAAATTGCACGATTGCTTCCTCATCGGTGCAAGTGCTTGTTTACTTTACTATACAATGCCAAACAAATTGAAGAGAAATTGCAGCAATAAGAGGTTGAGAATTTGATACCTTTTTCCTTGTCATATGATGAGGGCTCAAAAGAAATGAATGAGGATGTAAACATGTGTGAACACAAATGTGAAAACAAAGATGAGGAATATTTGAGTGAAAAAGAAGGAAAGATTGAGAAAAAAAGTGAAGATGAGGAAGAAGAATTGTCTTATGCACTTTGTGAGAAAGAGAATGAGGGAGAAGACCTTGAGAACCAAATAATCTTTGTTTCAAGTTTATTGCATGTTCATGAATGTAATTCAAGGATTGAGAATAGGTTTGGAAGCATGACAAAGGGACATCAAAAGTTAAATTCGTTTGTGGTAATGTTGTGCCAAGTTCAAGGAAACATGGGATCACTCACTTTCATTGATGCAGACATTCAATTCATACGTTGGGAAATTTACTCATTTTCATTTGACCGAGGCAAGTTTGATTCGAGGACGAATCTTCTCAAAGAGTGAGGGAATGATGAGGACAACCAAAGGCTCAAAGATCAACATACAAATAAGAGAAGTCACAATTACAAGTTCAAAAGCTAAGAAATTGCGACGGGTTGTAAATGGATTAATCCATGCAATTTGCCAAAAATAAGTGAGGAATTAATCTAAATGGTCCAAATTTTCATGGCGGCATTGGGAGAATTCAAATGAAGCTAAACTCAATCCATTAAGGCAAATAAATTCTCATTTAGTATAGTTTTAATATTATTCATGTGCTATATTTATTTTATTTTAGGTTACATGTCTAGGATAAATGAATATCATTCATTGCCTTGTAATGGAGTCTTTTGATCTCCTTGAGAGTTATGTATTAGCCTATTTAAAGGCTAAGCACAATCAGAATTTTAAAGATAGAGATGAATGAAGTTGAATGAAAGAAATGCAAAGGCATTTTGTTTTCTCTCATGTGATTTGGGAGATGTTCTTATAGGCTTATCAAGATAATACCAATCTTGTGGTGCCATCCATTCCTTATCACCTAAGACCAAGGTGTGGCGGAAATATCTTTATATAAAACACAAAAATAATCCCCCAAATTCAGCCCCTGCATCAACCAATTCCATCTCCAACACCCATAAACTGTAATTTTTGTTCTTGTTGTTTTGTGAGGAAAAGATCGGGCAACCGAAGGCCTCTTTGGTGAATCGACTCTCAAGTTCATCCCCAAAGATCCACATCAGTGAGCTTGCTAATTTGTCATTCATTGAAGATTTGAATTCGAGGACGAATCCTTTTCAAGAAGGGGAAAATAATAAGAACCAGTACACATGGAATCCAATAAGGGTCTATAGTGGGCTCATCACAAGGCCCATAACTACATCCTTAAAGAATCATTGGTGGAAGAAACAAGCAGGCCCAATAATAATTCCATTCGATAGAGGAAAGTATTATAGTGGCCCATTTCAAGTGATATCATGGATCGAAGACAATGCTTACAAGATTCGAGGTCGAATCATTTTCAAGAAGGTGAGGATGATGCAGCCCAACATAATGAAGATCCATCAAGAGTACCAATTGGGCCAATCACAAGTCCCAACAATTAAGACAACTCTTCATTGGTGATATTCAAAGATGGTGGAAATCCAAGTCAAGCCCATTTGCAAAAGATGAAGAAGATTTCAAGGCTTTTTATAATTCTTTAAGTGCTGATTTTGGTGATTAAATTAGGCCTAAATCAGCCCTATTATTTTTGGTCATCATTAATTTAAATTGTTTGGCATAAAAGAGAAAACACTAATTGTATTTAGAAAGGATTCCTTAAATCCTTTTCTAAATAAAACTCTATTTACTTGTTTTCTAGATTAGGTTTAGGACTCTTTTTCCCATTGTATTTAGATTACAATGCTGCCCTATACCTATAAATAGGGCACATCCATATCAGTTTCGGCAGGCTTTAATTCAATAAAATTATTAAGTTTTTCTTTACACTTGTGTAAGAAACCTTATGGCTAATTGTGGACTCAATTAGTGGCTAGTCGTGGACTCGACTAGCAAATCGATTCGTGGACTCGAATCAATCTTCCTTTCTTCAACCTTAGATTTAGGTTCGTGGACTCGTTCTTGAATCGAAGGAAACTAGATCCGACTCTAGTTGATTGAAGATTGCATCATCGAGGTACTTGAAGCTTCAATGGGATTCTTCCAAGTCTTTGAGGATTCGAGACAAAGGGTTTCTCGTGAGGTTTAAGGTATTTTGATCCATCTCTATCTTTGCATTGAGAGTAATCTTGGGACAATACTCCATCTTATATGAATCTTGGACTAGATTCATATCACCGTATTTTGGAGACGGTGGACAACCTATTTAGTACATCATCGACCCGAGCTGGACCATTACCTAACAGCAAGATGTCATCTACATAAACTAGAATATACAAACGAGTTTGTCCTGAATTAAAAATAAACAATGAAACGTCTATCTTTGAAGGTTGGAACCCTATTTGCACCAAGAACTTGTGTAGTCCTGTGAACCACGCCCTAGGGGCTTGCTTTAGCCCATACAACGAACGTTGTAACTTGCAAACAAAGCTAGGGTGGATCGGGTCGGCATACTACGGAGGTTGCCACATATAAATATCTTCGGTAAGGTGTCCATTTAGGAAAGCGTTTTGGACGTCTAGTTGATGCATCACCCACTTATTTGAGACCGCATAGGCTAATAGAAACCGAATGGTTCTAGGCTTGACCACGGGGCTGTATGTTTCGACATAATCCTTCCTGGGAATTTGGTTAAGCCCCTTGGCTACCAAACGAGCCTTGTAGCGCTCAATGGTGCCGTCGGATTTGCGTTTAACCCGGAATACCCACTTGCAGCCGATGACATTCATGTTTTCTCACGCCGGGATTAAACGCCAAGTCTGATTATGCAGTAATGCATTGAATTTGTCGTCCATAGCCTTGCGCCAGTGAGGTAGTTTGACCGCTTGTGAATGGCATGTAGGCTCATCATCATCGACATACGCAACCATTACTGTTGGCTGGCGTCGTTGTGCACGTGTGGTCGACCGCATCTACATGGAATGCGTGCGAATCATTGGACAAGTATGATGTGATCCGTGGTGCAAGCTTTGTCATTGTAAGCCTTCGAGTTTTGCAGTAGCAAGCCGAGCTCCACACACAGTTCTTGTATGTTGGGTTGATTGGGTGTTCGGGAAAGGTTATGAGGGTTTACGGGGTTTCTTTTTGTTGGTTTTTATGATAGCCTCGGCCACACCTGGTTTATGGTGATACGAGGGAGTTTTAGACGCCACAAAGGGAAAACCTTTGATAAGTCTGAAGAACCTTGAAGAACTCAAGGAAGAGAGCAATCTTGTTGCCAAAATAATTCATCGTAATCTGATTTCCCCTAGAAGTTACATTGTTTTAAGCTATCACATGTTGTGCCAAGAAATTAGGCCTAACAATTAGCAAAAGACTAGGGAATACAAAGTTGAATAGGAAACATAAAAGATGATCAAGTCTAGCCTAAAAAGGAGGAGCCCTAAACTGCCAGGATTCTTTATCTAACTTCCCGCGAGTGCAGCTCGGACCACCTTCAGTAACCAAGCTCGGCTCAACCACTGTATTATTGTTCAAAGAGTCTCCTTTGCGCCCATATAAGCTTGTGACGCGGAAATGAGTGGGTTGAAGCGCACAGGCCTTAAATTATTGTTGCGCCTAGATTTTCAGCAACTTTGTAAATTGACATTGAATGTCTAATTGCAACCTAGGGTCAAGAGTGACTAAAATAAGCAACTGGTTTCCCCCCTTGCATGAGGACAGCCCCTATACCCACCCCGGAGGCATCACAGTCTATCTCAAATGTGGTCTCAAAGTTGGGTAAAGCAAGTACTGGTGTTGTGCACAACTTTTCTTTCAATATGCTAAAGGCACGTTCCTGCTTATCGCCGCATTGAAAACCTACATCATTTTTAATCACCTCGGTTAGTGGTGCAGCAATAGTACTGAAATTTTTCACAGAGCGGCGATAAAAGCTCGCAAGGCCGTGAAAACTACGTACTTCACCAACATTCCTCGGTGTTGGCCAATCACGAATAGCCTCAATTTTAGCACTATCTGCCACAATCCCATTGGCATTGATAATATAGCCAAGGACATGTACAGATGAGGTGCAGAATTCACACTTCTTCAAGTTAACATACAGTTTATGCACTCTCAACACATAAAAAACCTCTTTCAGATGCCTAACATGCTCTTTAAGGCTCTTACTATATATTAGGATATCGTCAAAATAGACCACCACACTTTTCCCGGTGAAGTCTCGAAGCATGTGGTTCATGAGCCTCATGAAGGTACTAGGTGCATTGGTAAGGCCAAATGGCATAACAAGCCATTCATATAGACCTTGCTTGGTTTTGAAGGCTGTTTTCCATTCATCCCCTTCATGAATTCGAATTTGGTGATATCCAGATTTCAAATCAATTTTGGAAAATAAACATGCACCATATAGTTCATCTAACATATCATCAAGGCGTGGAATAGGAAAACGATATTTAACAGTAATTTTGTTGATTGCTCTACAATCAACACATATACGCCACGACCCATCTTCTTTGGGTACAGAAGCTTAAGCTTTCCCTTATATGCCCTTTAGCTAACAACTCATCCACCTATTTTTGAATCTCTTTAGTTTCTTCCGGATTACACTGGTAAGCTAGTCTGTTTGGCAATGGTGCCCCTGGCACCAAGTCAATTTGGTGCTCTATACCCCTCACGGGTGGTAATCCCTCAGGCATTTCTCCAGGGAAAATATTTACATACTCCTGCAACAAAGAAGAAACAGCATCGGGCAAATGCTCGAAATTAGTTGTTTGGGCACTAGGCCCGTTATAAAGCATTAAATATATAGGCCTTCCCACTCTAATGGCATTTTCCACTACTGTTTTTTTACAACCAACTTTACCACTTTCGAGGGAAACTCCCACAACGAAGCACAACTGAACCCTTCCAACAAAAACCAAGGTCGGAGCTGACCCTTAAACTATCTAAACCCGAAGCTAAGGTCTTAACACTTAACACCAAAGCTAGCACACAAGGACGAGCACAAAGGCAAAAAGGGCGCAACAAAAAGGTACAAGCACTTACTTCATCGGTTCAACTTGCGTCTGACTCACGACTGCGGATCTTGCCTTGCCGAGGTCTCGACTTCGCACACGGGTCCTGGCTGCTTCTTCCACTTTGTCCAACAAAAAGGTACAAGCCCCTTGGCTACCAACTTGTTTCGGGCTTTCTGAAGTCTTCTTCATAGACATGCACTCAAAGGACCGGTGACCCTTCTTACCACAAGCAAAGCACTCTACCGGCTTCCCATGACAGTCCACACCGGGGTGGCCTCATGCGGCCCAACATAATGAAGATCCATCAAGAGTACCAATTGGGCCAATCACAAGGCCCAAGTCCAAACGATTAAGACAACTCTTCATTGGTGATATTCAAAGATGGTGGAAATCCAAGTCAAGCCCATTTGCAAAAGATGAAGAAGAATTCAAGGCTTTTTATAATTGTTTAAGTGCTGATTTTGGTGATTAAATTATGCCCAAATCAGCCCTATTATTTTTGGTCATCATTAATTTAAATTGTTTGGCCATAAAAGAGAAAACACTAGTTGTATTTAGAAAGGATTCCTTAAATCCTTTTCTAAATAAAACTCCATTTACTTGTTTTCTAGATTAGGTTTAGGACTCTTATTCCCATTGTATTTAGTATTACAATGCTGCCCTATACCTATAAATAGGGCACATCCGTATCAGTTTTGGAGAGGCTTTAATTCAATAAAATTCTTAAGTTTTTCTTTACACTTGTGTAAGAAACCTTATGGCTAATTGTGGACTCAATTAGTGGCTAGTCGTGGACTCGACTAGCAAATTGATTCGTGGACTCGAATCAATCTTACTTTCTTCAACCTTAGATTTAGGTTCGTGGACTCGTTCTTGAATCGAAGAAAACTAGATCCGACTCTAGTTGATTGAAGATTGCATCATCGAGGTACTTGAAGCTACCATGGGATTCTTCTAAGTCTTTGAGGATTCGAGACAAAGGGTTTCTCGTGAGGTTTAAGGTATTTTGATCCATCTCTATCTTTATTTTGAGAGCATTCTTGGGACAATATTCCATATTTATTTGAACCTTGGACTAGGTTCATATCAATTTGGTATTCAAAGCCTAGGTTTATCTCATTATCATTAGAAATTTGGTTTCTTTGGTTCCCATATGTTTATCTCATTCTTATCTTACATACTACTTTTTTTTGTGTCTTATTCATTAAAAAACCCTAAAAAAAATTTCCTTTGCATTCTTGATTATTTTCTTGAATCTTGATACATGTTCTTTAGTTTCTTGAAAACCTATCCCGAAAGAGTTTTCCCTTTTTCCTCTCCAATATCAACGATACCTCACACATCCTAAGCACCATATTACCCCAAATTCAGTCAAGAAAACAACCACATCTCACCCTTACCTATATACAAAGCGCATTTACGCGCAATCACACCCTATCCAGATTTCCGCGTTCTGTGACCAGTTTCAAAGAATAACCTATATCTCTAGATCCACTGGTTAGTTTTATCTGAAATTTTTATATGTTTTAGATCTCTTCTGGGGCGTTCTAATGATATATTATAGACATGCTAATTCCTTACGGTCATTGAGATATTGATCTTCGAAGTAAGGACAACGTTTCTATTTTTCTGGGTGATTCTTGAAATTCTTGGTTCTGTTTTGAAGGGGTTGTGTGGATCCTCTTGGTCCAAAATTTTTGTTGATATTTACAATCATTATTTGGAGGTCACTTATCAAAAAAATCAAAAAAAAAAAATCAAGAAAGTTGAAAAAAAAAAAAAAAAAAACAAAAAAGAGATAGCAATAAAGAAGAAGAATAAGTTTGGGGAAAGAATTTGGCTGGTAGGAGAATTTTGGATGGACAAGGAAAGGGAAAAGTATAAGGTTGGAAGGAGTTCTTGATAGATTCCTAATTGGTTGTGGTACACGTGAACCCCTATTACATTATATTTGTGTCTATCTTCTGATATTGGTCCTGCATATCTTTCTGCCATACTTCTTTCTTTGCTTTCCTTTTTCTTTCAAATCTTGCTTAGTTTCTTCGCTTGTATTGTCCTTTTTCTTTGCTTCTTGCTCTCAATTTTATTACCTACCTCGCGATACACCCTTACTCTCAAAGGCTTGTGAAGTATTCCAAGGTACGTTTTCTTGAACTTTGAGGTTGAATCCATATCAACCTGAGCTTCAGACTAGAATTTTCCTTTTTGGAAAAACGCTTGTGAGAGTATTTGCCACTTGGAGTGATACACAAGTGGAGTGTGTGTTTGTAAGATTGTGTAGTGCACCCCCAGAGCCATATAATCCACCTCTTACCTGTGAGCTGAGAATAGTGAGGGAGCGAGCCAACTTTTTGGTTTCACTAACATGAATACTCACATATCTTCTTGTTTTTAGATTTTGTTTCTCATCTACAGATGGCTGAAGTGGTTCCAAACACACATAAGAGATTAGAGCAGAAAATAGATGCTCTAACCTTCGCCACGAAAGGGTTACTCACAAAAATAAATAATCTGGAGCAACACCCTCAGCAAGTGTAATCGCTACACAATAATCATCAATATTTGCCACCGGCAGGAAGAGTGGATCCTAGATGTCAAAGGATCCAACCGCGTAATTCGGAGTTAGGAAACATTAAACTTGAAATTCCTAACTTCACCGGTGAGAAAGGAACTACCGAATACATAGAATGGGAGAATGCTATTGAAACTCTTTTTTATTTAAAGCAATATTCTGATCTTACAAAAATTAGGCTAGTTGCTACATCTTTTAAGGGGTATGCATTATCTTTGTGGCGAAAAAGAAATAGAGAGAGAGTTGCTAATTTTATTCCCTATGAATCTTGGGTTCAAGTGAGGGAAGATATGCGCCTAACCTTTCGTCCGAAATTTTTTTTCTATGATCTTGAAAGAAAATTGCGGGAACAGTGCAAGAAAAAAAGTCAGTTGATGAGTACTACCAAACTATAAATATTTTGCTTGAACAGGGAAACATACATGAAGAAGAGGCAAAAACTATTGCTCGTTTCGTACATGGATTGAACTTAGAAATTCGATGTGGAATGAGTATTCAGAGATATGACACCCTTTATGATGCCTTGTATGCTGCACGTGAATCTGAGGCAAAAATCAAAGAGATGAAAATGTACAAGGCCAAAAATGGTGCATCAAAATGGAACAACACTTGTTCCACCTCTCAAAGGCGTGATGAACGTCCTCCTCCAAGAGATGATTCACGAGACAAAGGTAAAGAAAAGGTAAGTGAGGTAGTGAAGCCTCAACATGATAGAGAATTGATTTGTTATAGATGTAATGGGAGAGGCCACATAGCTCTTGATTGCCCTAACAAGAGGGTAGTTAAGATAACAACACAATCTGAAAAATTTACTTCCTGTCTTGAATATAAATCTGAGGATGAGGTTTGTGACCATTTTGAAACCCCCAATGAACATGTTGAGAGAGAACCATTCATACCTTTAGATTCTGATTCTAAATATGTTGATAGTGAGTCTAGTCGTACTGTTGTTGTTAAGGAGGTTTTGAATGTTCACCCTTTAAAAGAAGATCAGTCTCAAAGAGAAAATATATTTTGTGCTAAAGGGTCAATTAGAGAGAATGCGTGTGCTATGGTAATAGATTCTAGAAGTTGCAAACATGTTCCTAGTGCAACTATGGTTAAATTTCTTCAGTTACCTTTGCTTAATCATCCAAATCCTTATTGTTTGCAATGGTTAACTGATGCAGGAGAAGCTAGAGTAACCAAACAGGCTCTTATTCCTTTATCTATTAACAGTTACTCTGATAAAATCTTGTGTGATAATATCCCAATGCAGGCTACTCATATCTTGTTAGGTAGACCATGGCAATTTGACAGAAAAATAAGTTATGATGGAATGAGGAACACTTATGTGTTTCACATGAATGGAGTTACATATGTCTTGCCTCGTTTGTATCCTAAACAAGTAGAAGAAATTCAATTGACATTGATGCAAGCTCTCAAACCAGCATCAAAGGAAGAAATCAAAGAGAGAAAAGTGGAACCTCCATGTTTGGAATTGCAATCACCACTCCAATCTTCTAACTCAGTTTGTAGCCAAACAAAGGGACCACAATCAGTGATACAGTGGAAAGGACCAGCCCAAGGTGTCAAAGTGCAACCTCTCTTGGTAACTACAAAGGATATTAAGCAAGAGAAAAGAAGGGGAGTAACTATTTACTCACTTTTATTTCAAAAGCATGCATTAAAATTCTCTAGATTTGTTTGCCATGTTTGTGTTAGAAATTTGTTGGCATCCATACATCCGAGATTCCTTAATTTTGATTTTACTAAAACTTTATTTGATAGAGATAAGGAATCACTGGGAAGTTATAAGGCACATTTGAAAACTTCTTATGTGAACTACTACTTGTTCAAGGGGTTTTCGTTCAATGTCAATGGGATTGGCACTTTTTGCTTGGATTTGAGCAATGGTTTAATTATTGATTCACATAAGGGACAATTTGATTTTCCAAAGAGTGATGATGTTTTGCATGGATATTTTCATTGGCCAAAGAAGAAAAAAGATGTAGAATCTTATATTCATAATTGTGCTACTTACCACCACAATGCATCTAAATCATTACTTGATATTTCCATGGATTTTGTGTTTGGTTTAGCCTTAAGCTCTAGGCGGAAAGATCTTGTGCTTGTTGATAATTCAAACAAGATGGCTAAATTTAATATGTCTCATTTTGTTGAACTATTACCATTAAAAATGTTTAAATTTCATGCTGTGTCATTAGACTTAATTCCCTTACTTGTTGATTGTAGGATGATAATTGGAGCGACTCGTGTCAAGCATCCCAAGAAAAAGTTCCATGAGCGTGATAAAACACAAAGTAAGATTTGGATTCGAGGACGAATCCTTTTCAAGAAGGGGAGAATAATAAGAACCAGTACACATGGAATCCAATAAGGGTCTATAGTGGGCTCATCACAAGGCCCATAACTACATCCTTAAAGAATCATTGGTGGAAGAAACAAGAAGGCCCATTAATAATTCCATTCGATAGAGGAAAGTATTATAGTGGCCCATTTCAAGTGATATCATGGATCGAAGACAATGCTTACAAGATTCGAGGTCGAATCATTTTCAAGAAGGGGAGGATGATGCAGCCCAACATAATGAAGATCTATCAAGAGTACCAATTGGGCCAATCACAGGGCCCAAGTCCAAACGATTAAGACAACTCTTCATTGGTGATATTCAAAGATGGTGGAAATCCAAGTCAAGCCCATTTGCAAAAGATGAAGAAGAATTCAAGGCTTTTTATAATTGTTTAAGTGCTGATTTTGGTGATTAAATTATGCCCAAATCAGCCCTATTATTTTTGATCATCATTAATTTAAATTGTTTGGCATAAAAGAGAAAACACTAGTTGTATTTAGAAAGGATTCCTTAAATCCTTTTCTAAATAAAACTCCATTTACTTGTTTTCTAGATTAGGTTTAGGACTCTTATTCCCATTGTATTTAGTATTACAATGCTTCCCTATACCTATAAATAGGGCACATCCATATCAGTTTTGGAGAGGCTTTAATTCAATAAAGTTCTTAAGTTTTTCTTTACACTTGTGTAAGAATCCTTATGGGTAATTGTGGACTCAATTAGTGGCTAGTCGTGGACTCGACTAGCAAATTGATTCGTGGACTCGAATCAATCTTACTTTCTTCAACCTTAGATTTAGGTTCGTGGACTCGTTCTTGAATCGAAGAAAACTAGATCCGAATCTAGTTGATTGAAGATTGCATCATCGAGGTACTTGAAGCTACCATGGGATTCTTCTAAGTCTTTGAGGATTCGAGACAAAGGGTTTCTCGTGAGGTTTAAGGTATTTTGATCCATCTCTATCTTTATTTTGAGAGCATTCTTGGGACAATATTCCATATTTTTTTGAACCTTGGACTAGGTTCATATCACTTATGAATTTGAAATTCTTAGCGATCACACAAAAAAAACAAAAACAAAAACAAAAAACCGTAGCATTTGCCACTGAAGAAAATAATGATGTGTCTGACTCAGATGAACCATGTGATGATACAATTGTTTTTTTTTAACTAAGCAATTCTCTAAAATTTTGAAACAGGTGCCACAGAATTTGCGCAACAAAAATCCAAAAAAAGGATCGTCGTCATCCAAAGCTGGTCCTAGGACGGTCTCGTCAAATTTCAAGCCTTCTGTCTCACGTCCAGGGCAGTCCAAAGACAAATCTAGCAATAAATGAATTAAATGCTATGAGTGTGAAGGTTTTGGTCACGTCTAAGCGGAATGTCCCACCTATCTAAGACGTAAGAAATCTATGTCAGCCATTACCTGGAGTGACGACGAACCTGAGACTGACGCAGCTGGGTTTGACACGGAAGAAATTTCCGGTAACTTTGTTGCATTCACTGCTCGTATTGCAGCGCGTTTAGAACTTGGAGATGCAGCTAATTGATGCGGCCCAACATAATGAAGATCCGTTAAGAGTACCAATTGGGCCAATCACAAGGCCCAAGTCCAAATAATTAAGATAACTCTTCATTGGTTATGTTCAAAGATGGTGGAAATCCAAGTCAAGCCCAATTGCAAAAGATGAAGAAGAACTAAAGGCTTTTTATAATTCAAGTGCTGATTTTGGGGATTAAATTAGGCCCAAATCAGCCCTATTATTTATATTTTAAATTGTTTGGTATAAAAGAGAAAAGACTAGTTTGTATTTAGAAAGGATTCGTTAAATCCATTTCTAAATAGGACTCTATTTACTTGTTTTCTAGATTAGGTTTAGGACTCTTTTTCCCATTGTATTTAGGATTATAATGCTGCCCCTATACCTATAAATAGGGCACAGCCATATCAGTTTCGAGCAGGCTTTAATTCAATAAACTTCTTAAGTTTTTCTTTACACTTGTGTATGAAACCTTATGGCTAATTGTGGACTCAATTAGTGGCTAGTCGTGGACTCGACTAGCAAATTGATTCGTGGACACATATCAATCTTACTTTCTTCAACCTTAGATTTAGGTTCGTGGACTCGTTCTTGAATCGAAGGAAACTAGATCCGACTCTAGTTGATTGAAGATTGCCACATCGAGGTACTTGAAGCTACATAAGATTCTTCAAAGTTTTTGAGGATTCGGGACTAAGGGTTTATCGTGAGGTTTAAGGTATTTTGATCCATCTCTATCTTTACTTTTGAGAGCAATCTTGGGACAATACTCCATCTTATTTGAATCTTGGAGTAGGTTCATATCACTAATTCAGAACGAGCCGAATATGTCTCCGCAGAGGATTTAGATTTATATGCTTTGTCTTATGAAGTTGAGTTTAATAAATTGTATCCCAAATGGGAATCCCTACGTAAAGCTAATCGTACCTTGACTAGTGAGATAGGAATATTAGCCAATGCTAGTAAAGTGCACCAAAATCTAGTAGTTGATAGAGATTTACTACTTAAAGAGGCGTCTGAACGAGAAGAGAAACTGAAACAGGAAGTACAGACTCTGAAGCAGGAGCTGAGCACCTTCAAAAGACAAATCCAAATGATGGACACCACCTCAACACTTGACCAAATACTTGATTCAGGAAGAAGGTCTTCTGCAAAATTTGGTTTGGGTTTCACTGGGGGTACTTCAAAAGATAAAACTGTATTTGTCAAAGCATCAAGACCTGATGCATTGGGTATTCCTGAATCCAGCCCAGCGAGACAAAACAATGGTATAGTTCAGTCAAACAAACAGTTTTACAAACCATATAACCCCGTGTGTCATTATTGCAGGTTGCGTGGCCATATCAGACCCGAATGTTACTACTTCTACAAAGATCAAAGGGCCGAAAAATTCAGACACAAGAACATCCAACCTTTTACAAAACAGATTTGGGTTAAGAAAACTGATTACATTTCTTTTCTCTCGTTTCACTCTAAAAGTGCAGGAAGAAAAAAAAAAGTGGTATTTCGACAGCGGGTGTTCCCGCCACATGATAGGAAATACAAAATTTCTAAGTAACGTGAATGCTAGCAAAGGTGAAGTCACCTTTGGTGATTGTGTTAAAGGTCAAGCCACTAGAGTAGGTACTCTAAACGTGGTTGGCCTACCCAAGCTAGAAAGAGTGTTGCTAGTCAGTGGTCTTCATGCAAATCTCATAAGTATCAGCCAGCTTTGCGACTAAAACTGGAACGTATGCTTCACCAAAAATAATAGTAGCGTTCTGGATAAAGCGAATCAATGCGTTATGGAAGGTAAAAGGTCAACAGACAATTGCTACATTCTGACAAAAAGATATTTTTTGTTGCAGGTCCAGCATAAATGAATCTGAACTATGGCATAAAAAACTGGGAAATCTAAGTTTTAGACTACTAGATAAACTAATGAAGATAAAAGGTGTCCGTGGTCTACCCATGATGAAAATTGAGTCATCCATTTACGGTGCATGCCAAGCTGGAAAACAGACCAAAACGTCCCATCCAGCACAATGGACCATAAACATGAGTCACTGCCTAGAACTGATCCACATGGATCTTATTGGTCCAACTCAAACAGAATGTTTTGGAGGTAAGAAATACATTCTGGTATGTGTCGATGATTTTTCACATTTTTCGTGGGTAATATTTCTTAAGGAAAAGTCTGAAGCCCTTGAAGCATTCAAAACACTGGGACTAAAACTGCAAAAGGAGAGAAATGAACAAATTATTCGAATTCGAAGTGATTACGGGCGAGAATTCGACAACAACTTGTTCGATGCCTTCTGCAATCAATCTGGAATTAGCCATGAGTACTCAGCACCAAAGACACCTCAACAAAACGGAGTCGTCGAAAGGAAAAACTACACCATCCAATAAATGGGTAGGGTGTTGCTTAATGCTAAGGGATTACCTCAAAAATTCAGGGCAGAGGCTATGAACACTGCATGTCACAGCATCAACCAAGTCTATCTTCGACCAGGCACAAACCACACTCCATATGAATTATGGAAAGGTAAGAAGCCAAACATTGAATATTTTCACATTTTTGGCTCACTTTGCTTTATTTTGAAGGATAGAAACCCTGTTGTAAAATTCGAACCGAAATGCATATGGAGTGCAAAAGGACTAAAACTGCAAAAGGAGAGAAATGAACAAATTATTCGAATTCGAAGTGATCACGGGCGAGAATTCGACAACAACTTGTTCGATGCCTTCTGCAATCAATCTGGAATTAGCCATGAGTACTCAGCACCAAAGACACCTCAACAAAACGGAGTCGTCGAAAGGAAAAACTGCACCATCCAATAAATGGGTAGGGTGTTGCTTAATGCTAAGGGATTACCTCAAAAATTCAGGGCAGAGGCTATGAACACTGCATGTCACATCATCAACCAAGTCTATCTTCGACCAAGCACAAACCACACTCCATATGAATTATGGAAAGGTAAGAAGCCAAACATTGAATATTTTCACGTTTTTGGCTCACTTTGCTTTATTTTGAAGGATAGAAACCCTGTTGTAAAATTCGAACCGAAATGCAACGAAGGGATCTTCCTCGGGTATTCAACAAACAGCCGGGCATACCGAGGGTACAACAAAGGAACCAAAACCATCATGAAGTCCACAAATGTTGTATTTGATGAGGAACCAAATGAAATTATTGAAGTATCACAATCTGAGTCAGTGATATAACCTGATCCAAATCGTCCTTAATCTCCTGAATCCGGTCCAGGATCGTCTACGTCATCTCCCACATCCGCTCAACCTGATCAAGAACCAGAATCAGAATCCGATCAGGACCAAGATGAAATTGATATACCAACACGTATCCAGAAAGACCTTCCAATACAACATGTCATTGGAGATCCTAGTTCAAGTACTAAAACTAGAAGAAAACCAAAGAGTGATTATCTTCAACTAGGCGGATATGCCTGTTACACGTCAAAAATTGAACCAAAAAATGTCAAAGAATGTAACACCCCTAATTTTTAAAACATTTAAAGACTTATAAAATAAAGGCAGACTAATAATAATTATCCAAACAGAGCATACATTAAACATAATTGTTGGGGTGTTATGCCATACCTAGGTTTGAGAACCTAGATGCACAAGCTAAGACTATCCAGGCAGGTGTAATCCATAAGTCGATAGACAAAATACAATCTACGGCACGCAGGCTGGCTACTGTATCTAGCGCTAACTAGACTAAGACTACAAGTCCATCTAGTGTGCTCCTCAGCTAATGATCATCACCTGAAAAACATATCGTAGCAACTTTCAGCGAATAATGCTGAGTAACCCACTCCCACGCGTTAAGTACAATAAATATAAATATAGGAAATCATTTTGAAACTGGAATACATATATAGTCTAGGAAACTCTAGCTTTAAATCAATATCAAGACTCGAGACACAACGAAAGACTCGACATCATAGAACAATCATAAAGACTAGCATATGTCCTGATGCGGCCCAACATAATGAAGATCCATTAAGATTACAAATTGGGCCAATCACAATATCCGAGCCCCAAATCAGCTTTATTATTTGTGGTCATCATTTATTTTAAATTGTTTAGAATTAAAGAGAAAACACTAGTTGTATTTAGAAAGGATTCCTTAAATCCTTTTCTAAATAAAACTCTATTTACTTGTTTTCTAGATTAGGTTTAGGACTCTTTTTCCCATTGTATTTAGATTACAATGCTGCCCTATACCTATAAATAGGGCACATCCATATCAGTTTTGAGGAGGCTTTAATTCAATAAAATTCTTAAGTTTTTCTTTACACTTGTGTAAGAAACCTTATGGCTAATTGTGGACTCAATTAGTGGCTAATTGTGGCTAATTGTGGACTCGAATCAATCTTACTTTCTTCAACCTTAGATTTAGGTTCGTGGACTCGTTCTTGAATCGAAGGAAACTAGATCCGAGTCTAGTTGATTGAAGATTGCAACATCGAGGTACTTGAAGCTACATGGGATTCTTCCAAGTCTTTGAGGATTCGAGACAAAGGGTTTCTCGTGAGGTTTAAGGTATTTTGATCCATCTCTATCTTTACATTGAGAGCAATCTTGGGACAATATTCCAACTTTATTTGAACCTTGGACTAGATTCATATCAATTTGGTATCAGAGCCTAGGTTTATCTCATTTGGATGTACACATCAACTCTTAACATAATACACCCAAATTTTCTGATTCGGATGTACATAATTGTATAAAAAGAATGTACATAATTGTATAAAAAATGTACATAACTGTATGAACAAATACACATAATTGTGTGAACAAATACACATAATTGTGTGAACAAATACACATAATCACAGCAACTTCCTACCGCGCCTCCCAAAACGACCCCAAAACGACGTCGTTTTGGGAGGCGCGCGGCGCACAATGCTACGCGTGTCGTGGTGTAGGGTATAACGATTGTTTTAAAAAGGCATCAAAGTAGGTTCTAAATAGGCTTTGAGAATATTTAAATAGGCTCAAAGCCTATTTAAAGCCTACATTTTAAAGACTTTTAATATACACCTGTAAAAAATAATAATATTATTAAACTACAATCAACAAATAATCATAAACTACAAAACCAAGTTCATATTTTATAATAAAATGTCCAACAACACAAGTTTAATAAGTAGGAGTTCATAATACAAAAATCATACAAGTTTGATAACTTCAAGTCTACAAGTCCAATGTCCATAGACCATAATACAAAAATCCATCACAAATTCACAGGTTTAACAACAACAGAAATCATATGTACATAATACAAACATGAATCATTAAACATAATAACAATAATAATATTCAAACATAAAATTAAGTCATGGCTTCAACATAATCTCCTCTTGTCCAGAATTCTCCTACACAATAAAAAAAAAATTGAGAATAAATAATGAAGTCCATTACAAGTTCAAGTGCTCATAATTCATAAATCATAAACCATAAATATTAAAGTAACAAGTAGTAATATAAAATAATATAAAATATTAAAGTAATAAGTAGATTCTTACCTTTTGTTTTTTCTTCAGCCCATACTTGTTACGAAGCCAATCCCCACCACAAATAAGAGCTTCAATAGATTCCTCATTTAAGCTTAGCACGATATTCATCAATGACTCTTCCCCCAGCGCTAAATGTGGATTCAGATGCCACACTTGAAACAGGAACAACTAGTATATCAGAAGCCATCTTTGACAAAACTTTAAACTTTGGACTATTATTTTTCCATCACGCCAAGGCACAAAAGGATGAAGTAGAAGAAGGAATAAAAGGATTTTCCTCAAGATAAGTCTCCAACTCTGATTTCGTAAGAGGAATTGATTGACTTTGGTAAACCATACTCAATATTTCTTGCATCCCTTTATCCATTTGTTGTCCACCAACAACCATAGTGTTGCTTTCAACATTAACTTCACTATGTCCACTAGTAGAAGAAGCATCTTGACTATACAAGTTCACATAATCAAGATATAAATCTTCTAATGCATTTTTCACCTTCTCCACATTCTTTTCAACATCACTTGGTGTTTTATACAATAAGGAAAAGTTATCTTAATACCATTTAATTTCATCCTTGGATCTAAAACACATGCAATAGACATTAACAAGTTACACTCCCTCCAATATTTGTCAAATTTTGCTTTCATAGGTTTTGCCAATCACTCATGAACATGTCAAAACACCCAGCTGCATTATCAATAACCTTTTTCACCCTTTGAATTTCAGCTAGATACAAGTTAGATGTAGGGTAATCACTACCTGAGATGACATGAGTGGCATCATTAAAAACCTCTAAAAGTTTACAAACCTTCTCAATCTTGTCCCAATCCTCAAATAATGGTGCATACTTATAATGTGGCTCTTTTTCATTGTAATCTAAAAATGCATGCTTAAATTTACTTGCAGTACACAACATCAAGAATGTGGAGTTCCATCTTGTTGGACAATCAAGAATAAGTTTCCTTTCTTTCAATCCTTTTAATTCAACAACTTCATGGAATGACTTTAGCCTTGCATCTGAAAAATTTATAAAATTTCACACTTTCACGAACATTGTGAATGACATCTTTAATAGTGTTAAGGCCATCTTGCACCAAAACTAAAACAGCACTCAGTTTATTACTAAACTAAACTAAAACAACAGATTAATTACTAAACTAAACTAAAGATTTATTACTAAACTAAAACAACACTCAGTTTATTACTAAACTAAACTAAAACAACCGATTATAATTTATTAGCACTAGCAGTATAACTAAACTAAAGATTATAATTTATTAAACACTAACTTCACTAGCTTCACTAACTAAACTAAACTAAACTACAGTATATTAAACACTAACTTCACTAGCAGATTAGCAGATTAACTATACAGTATATAGCAGATTAGCAGATTATCAAACGACTAGCAATATATTATACAGTATATTAAACACTAAAACAGTATATTAAATACAAAAAAAAATGGTATATTAAGAACACTAACTTCACTAACCTCGCCGGTCGCCTGTCGCTAGTAGCCTAAACGTTCCAACTTGCAGTCGCGCTGCCTCGCCGCGCTACCTCGCCTCGCCTTGCCGCACCGCCTCTCCGCTCGAAGCCTCGCCGGAGTTGCTGGAGTCGCCGGAGTGTTGTTTATGTGTGTCGGCGATTTCGAATGTTGGGAAGAAACGCAGACACGCAGAGTCGCGGGGACGCTGGTTTAGGGTTAGGGTTATTAGAAATTTAGATAAGTAGATAAGTTATATATATATATATATGTATATATATATATATATAGGGTTATATTATAAATATTAAAAGATAATAGGTATAAAATGCAATATATAATAATTAAATATTAAATATATATTTTATATATATTATATATATAAACAAGCAAGGCTTGCAGGCTCGTAGGCCAGGCTTTTATATATAGGCCTGAGCCTATTTACCTAAATAGACTTTTAAATAGGCCTAAGCCTGGCCTTTTTATTAAACATGCCAAGCCAGGCCAGGCCCTAAATAGGCCATGCCATAGGCCCCTGTGTAGGGGCCTGGACCATTTCCACCCCTAGTAGCTGACACGGCCCCCAGGCCGCGGACCGTTACGTGGTCCGTGACCACGTTCCGTCTCATGGAACGGGCTCCGGTCCGGCCCGTGGCCTAGACCCGTCACTGGGTCGGGTAACCGGGTCGGATCCGGTTCGGACCCCAAATTAAAATCGGTCCTCCGACGTTGTCAAATCTTCAAATCAGGTCAAAATTGATCGTAGTCCTCGACTTTAATAAATCCTGATTTTGCTGTCTATCCTTTGACTTTCAAATTCCTCCCGGGAATTGCTTAAATTAAATTCTTATCCACTTTCTTCCTCGTCATTTCCTTCTTTTCTCGTTTTCACTTCTATTTCGGTAAACATTTCTCTTGTTTAAACCTCAATTGTTTCCTAACGATTTCTCATTCGTACTCATATCTACTTTTATTCTTCTAATTCTCTTGTTCGTTAATTCATAGCATTCAAGTCTAAGCTTTTCCCCAAAACTAACTCATTTAATTTCTAAATTCCCAAAATTCCTAGATTGACACATCTTTTAACATCTTGTAACAACTTGTAACAACTTCTCAAGCATGCACACCTAATTAAGCATTCAAGTAAAATCAACACACTCATTCCAAGTTAAAGTGTTACCTTTCTCGATGTTGCGATCTCCGACCTGAGTCTGTCCCATGACCATAATCCTTCCTGGTCCAGCTTCTCCGGTACGTCCTTGCTGCGCTCCGCCCCATCCGTGATTCCCATTTCTGTGCGGACCTCTTCTCGGTGGATAGCCATGTCCCATAGCTTGATTCGGCGCCTGGTTCATCGGACCTCTGGGTGGCTGGCTCGGGATCGTACCATGGGATCCCTCCATCCTCGGGGAACGACAAGTAGCAACTCTATGACCCGGCTTCCCACATTGGAAGCAAACTATAGGCGATCCTCCACAAGTGGTCTTAGGATGATCCTTGCCACATCTCAGACATATCGAAGTCCCCTCTCTCGGTGGTCCTCCAGATCCAACTCCCTATCTCATAGTCATGTTCCTCCTTTCCCCACCTCTATGGTCAAGCCTGCTCGTCGGATTGAACATGTGTCCCTTGTTCGACTGTGCTTCCATCCCTTCATTCTTTTTCTTCATCCCTTGCATGGCGTCGTGGTGCAACTGTTGAATCCTGGAGTAACCAGCAGCTGCCTCATAAGCTTCATTCAATGTAGCAAATGTTGCCGCGGAGAAGGATTTCTGAGCATCTAAGTGCAATCCTTGGATGAACTTGCGAGCCCTACTCGCCTCATCAGGTACCAAGGTAGGAGCAAATCGAGACAATGCCACAAAGCGGGCATGATACTCCTGAATAGTCAAGCTTCCTTGCTCGAGATGCAAGAATTCCTCATACTTGGCAGCCTTGACATGCTCTGGGTAGAATCTCTTTCTCAACACCATCTTAAACATCCCCCAGTCAAAACCTTCCCTTGCCTGGACAACGGGTCCCTCCATGACCCACCAATGGTCAGCCTCTCCCTGTAGATAGTATACTGCAGCCTCTACTCGCTGATCCTCTGGGCATCCTACCACGTTAAACAACTTTTCGAACGCGCGGATCCAACTCTCAAGAACTTCTGGATCCTCCTGACCCAAGAAACATGGTGGATTGCGCCCCGTGGTCTTTTTGGACACATCACCGCCACCGTTATTCCCATTGAGTACGGCAGCTCCTATGGTCTGGGTCAACTATGTGAGCTGGCGCAGACTCTCAGTCAAATCCGTAGATGACGACGCTCCAGGTCCTGAGGAGCGAGGAGATTCCTCTCTGACTCTTCGCGGCGGCATTGCGAAACCCTTAGTACATGACCAGAACAGATCATTCTTGTTAGCACGACTAATAAGTTAGCTGATTCTAACTCCTCTATTCTTAAGACAAACTTGCAACAAGCAAATCACGCAAGGCAACAAGGCATATCTTCTCATCTATTTTAACAACTTATCAAGAACAACTTCTCTTCTAAACTTTAATCTTCCAAACTCTTGGTTTTTCTCTTTCAACTTGTCACTTAACTTCTCTACTTTACTCGAAACAGATAACAAGACATAACAAGCACATTGATAAATCACATAAGCAAGGCACAAGTATAAACTCTTATACTCTTTACAAGGCTTTCACTTTCAAACTTTTAACTTTCAAATATCTCAACTTTTAACTTTCACTTTAACTTTTCACTGAAAACCTCTCTGCTTCACTTTCAAAAGATATATAAAAGCACTTTAAACACAATGATAAAGCACAAAACATATAAGCAAACACAAAGGAACTCACGACCTCACCGCGTCCCTAATTGTTACTAAGAGTTTCTCTTAACTCTGATTCTCATACATAGTCACTGGACTTAGAGTCTTTCTTATCCCAATCATTATAACTTAGGGCTCTTTCCCTAATCTTATCCTTCTTAGGATTTCCACTTAATGTTCTCTTTTTATCTAGTCTTTCTTAAGACTTCGACTTAGAGGTCTTTCCTTAACTTGACCTTCCTAGGACCTTTACTTAGAGTTTCTATACTCAATCTTAAGGGTCAAGCTTCCTAAGTCTCCCGCGGTTCGTGCCGCATTGATACCAATTTGTAACACCCCACTTTTCTAACTCCTAATTATAATTCTAAACAGACATTAACATAAACTATGCAGCGGAAATAATTAATAAATAAATAGTGGGAGTGTCACCGCCACAACCACCACTCCGTGGTGATTGCACAGGATAAGGGTAAAACTAGAAATAAAGTAAAAGTCTGGTATCCATCATAAAAACCGAAAACATAAGGGGGAAATAACTTCACCCCAATAGTCTACAACATCCTCAAATCCATAAAACTAATATGTCTAGTCATCGAAACATAATCATCAAAAAGAACTAGAGTTTAAATATCTCTATCTACGAGACTAATCTAACTCGATTTCTTCACACTGCTGGGTCCACCTGAAAGGGGTTTTGCAAGCAACACATAGACAAATAGGAAAACACCCATTAGCACGAAGCTAAGTATAACCACACTCAACCCTGTAAAGTACTATAGAGTATACTTTGAAAACATTTGATTTCACATGTATACAAAAAACTCATCTCATATACATTTTTAGATCTATCACATACTTTCTAGATGCTTGCACCTTATAATATCAGCTAGCATGCTCATATATACATAAGACTATACACTTAGATTCAACAACATTATATTTCCTCAAATAACATATCAAACAATTCACACTTACAGATATGATCATGCTAATAAACCATATAACGGGTATACTCATGCTTTCATAATCTCATCTCATAATTCGATAAACAAGACTTAATACAACAAACGATTATAAACCAACATTCACATTATGTACTCTCATGCGATACTTTACTCGAATGCAATCTTGTGCAATAATATACTCATATGCAATCTCGTGCAACAATATACTCATACTTATATGCAATCTCATACAGCAATATACTCATACTCATATGCAATCTCGTGCAATAATATACTCATACTCATATGCAATCTCATGCAACAATATACTCATACTCATATGCAATCTCGTTCAACAGTATACTCATACTTATATGCAATCTCATGCAACAATATACTCGTACTCATATGCAATCTCGTGCAATAATATACTCATACTCATATGCAATCTCGTGCGACAATATACATATGTATATTAATGTACACTCGTTGTAAAAAATATAGTACTTTCTGTGGAGGTCTATTGAGTCTCTCTTGACTCACTTTCTTTCTCTTGAGTCTCTCTTGACTCGCTTTCTTTCTCTTGAGTCTCTTTTGACTCGCTTTCTTTCTCTTGAGTCTCTCTTGACTCTTTTTCTTTCTCTTTTCGCTCGTAGACGGATCAGGGTTTCACCGTAGCATGAATTGCCCCATCGGGAACGGCGTAAGTCCGACCCAATATCTTCTACCATCTACGGAACCAATCTCGTGGTTCACGCGCTGTGGAATTAGGTATCGAACTTTCAGTGTGCACACCCCCTGACCAGGATTCCAAGCCTGGCGGGCAGTTTCCAAACTCGTAACGGGGGAATACGCCGCGTTACATGTACTGGGACCGCAATGTCCATAAATATCTCCCTAGAGGACATAGTCCAAACGGTATCCTCCAAAACCTCACCAATATAGATAATACTCATATGCAATCTCGTGCAATAATATACTCATACTCATATGCAATCTCGTGCGACAATATACATATGTATACGCATGTACACTCGTTGTAAAAAATAGTGTACTTTCTGTGGAGGTCTATTGAGTCTCTCTTGACTCACTTTCTTTCTCTTGAGTCTCTCTTGACTCGCTTTCTTTCTCTTGAGTCTCTCTTGACTCTTTTTATTTCTCTTTTTGCTCGTAGAAGGCTCAGGGTTTCACCGTAGCATGAATTGCCCCATCGGCAACGGCGTAAGTCCGACGCAATATCTTCTACCGTCTACAGAACCAATCTCGTGGTTCATGCGCTGTGGATCAGGTATCGAACTTTCAGTGTGCACACCCCCTGACCAGGATTCCAAGCTTGACGGGCAGTTTCCAACCTCGTAACGTGGGAATACGCTGCGTTACATGTACTGGGACTGCAATGTCCATAAATATCTCCTGAGAGGACAGAGTCCAAACGGTATCCTCCAAAACCTCACCAATATAGATAATACATAAATATATCTCTCATGCATCAATCTTATGCATGCAACAACTTTACTACTTCTCTAATGCATCAAAGAACACTATACACATGCTCATGGTTTTCAAAAATAATACTTGGGCTCACGTTTGTCCCTTATGCATTTTTGAAATATGACATATGTGAAATGCCAAAATGCTCTATAACATGCTTCTAAACCATGTATGAAATAACATGAAATACTTAAGAATATAACATCATGCTCGGTTGCAACATAGCAAATTTTATTCATTCTATCAACAACATGAGCTTCATTTCACATTGATCAAATATCACAATCTAGTCATGCTTTCATAATAAATCATATTCTCAATTGATCATGCTTCTTTACTCAATAAAAAAAAAACATCATAGATCACTTAGTCAAATAATTCTTCATACACAGTGAATTAGCAAATATATACTCTGTGTAACAAATCATCACTAAAACCTTCATAACATACTCATTTTAGATCCAAATTTAACGAACTCAAAGCCAAAACGTGCGTCAAGACGGGACCGAAGAGCCGAGCCACAAGGGCCCGTAACACTCAGCCCAAAACGACACGTAGCTGAGCTACAAGGGCCCGGCCACTACACAGATTCTTCTCAGAATCAAAGTCAGCGACCTGGGGCGAGACTCCTCGTGGTCCACCCCTTGTATCCCGTCACTTCACCGGGACTAGGCGGCGGCCCTCGTCTAGGGCCGTGCCCTAGTCCCATGCAAGCACGGATCTAGCCGGCGGCCCTCCTGATGGGCTGCGGCTAGGCCGTGACTCTGATCTGGTGCACACAGTGTTGTGCACCAGAAGGTTTTTCATCTGTAAAATCCAATCCAAACAAGTCCAAAACAATCTCAACAACTCACAAACAAATACTAAATCACTTCTAAGCATAAACACCACAAAATCTCATTGTTTTTACTCATTTCTACTCAAAGCTAAGGCTTCACAGAGCCAAATTTTAACGAGAAATCCATGGGGTTATACCTCTTGTAGACTTTCTTCTAGCTTGGATATCTTCTTCCTCTCTATCTAGCTTGTGCCTCCTTCACCACCTATACTTCCCAAACACCATACAACCTTAGCCTAGAACCTCAAAGATTAGAAGAAACTAGAAGAGAAATGAAGGCTTGGATTGAAGAAGGAAAAGAGCTTACTGTGATGTTGTTTTCTCCCTTTCTCTTGGCAGACAATATTGTGTGGAGAGGCAAAGAAAGAGATCAGGGAATCAAGATGGAATAATGGAGTTTATATAGGGTCCAAAACCCTAGACAGAAGGCCAATGATTGGGTGAGGGCAAAATGGTATTTTGGAGTGGTTTTAGCAAAGATCAAATAGGATAAAGTTCTTTGTGGTCCACCTTGCAACATGAACCATAGACTAGAAATGCTATTTTAAATACTTTGGGGTTGAAAATGAATTTTCTCAAAAAGATATTTAGATGAATCCTTGTTTAAAATCTTTTTGGATACTCCCGGTCTCACTCAGAATAATTTCTCGATTAAAATCTTGGTACGCGAAGTACCTGAATTTTAGGAATTTTTGAAATAGAATAAATTTTGGTGTCGAATTAATTTAAAATGTGATGAAAATAATTTATTCAAACACCAATTAATCACAAAAAAATTAATGGAGTGAAAATGACTATTTTGGAATTTCTTAATACCGGATTTATAAAATGAAATTTTGGGTTGTTACAGAACTGGAGGAAGTCAGCCTGGAGGACGGACATCATGACAAGGTAGTCCGGATCGGGACCGACCTGTCCACCCTCGTAAAGCAAGTGATCACGGCGGTCCAGAAGGAGTACAAGGAACTATTTGCATTAGGGCCCGAGGACATGCCGAGGGTCGACCGGTCAATCATAACCCACAGGTTGGCGGTTGACCCCAGCCTCAAGCCCGTGGCTCAGAAAAGGAGACACTTATCGAATGACCTCAGGAACTTCGTAAAGAAGGAAGTGGACGCATTATTATCTGCGGGGCACATCCGAGAGGTCAAGTACCCCGGTTGGCTGGCTAACGTGGTGTTGGTTCCCAAGCTGCCGGCGTGGAGAATGTGCGTCGACTACACCGATCTCAACAAAGCATGCCCCAAAGATCCGTTCCCTCTCCCCTGCAATCGATCAACTGGTCGATGATACGGCCGGGTGCGCTCTGCTTAGCTTCATGGATGCGTTCCGTGGATACTATAGACACTTAAATTTTGATAAATATTGATTTTTTATCAATATTAGTATATTTGAATATATTTAAAATATTTTGGATAATATTGATATTATCTAATTTGTTAATTAGATAATATCAAAAGAGTTTGAACCTATCAAAATTCTTCTATCCTACAGCTATAAATAGGACATTTTCATTTCTATGTACACAGATCCTAGGAAAAATCAAATCATAGAAAGAAATCTGAAGCTTATTCAGAGATCACAATAAAAATGTGATCCTGAAAGAAAAAGCCGGCCTCCTCCTCCATATGTTGATGCATGTTGATCCAAACCTCTATTGAAGATTAAGCCATTTGAACCCGGAGGCCCTTCAAGAAGAACAAGCTATATATACAAGCCCTTCTTTGAAGATTAAGCCACTTGAAACCCGGAGGCCCTTCAATGGTGGAGTGTTCAAGGCATCCAATTGAAGAATCAGAGGATCATTCAGAGATCTTGTACCCACACCGCATCCAAGCCAGCCAGTACTAAAAATCCAAGAGAGCATGTAAATGCAATTGTTACAAGGAGTGGCAAAGTACTTGAAGAGCCATCTCTTCCAATCAAAGCATTAATTCCTAAAAAGACAGTTGAGGAGAAGATTGAAGAGATACTTGATGGTATAGAAGATGAGCCAATTGTTGTGCAAAATAATCCACAAGTTCAAAAGGAAGTAGAGAAGCCCGTGAGAAGGTATGTACCCCCATTGCCTTTTCCTCAAAAATTTGAAACAACAAAAGAAAGTAGATGGAAAAAGTTTTTGGAGGTTGTTGAGGGTTTGAAAGTTTCAGTTCCCTTACTTGATTTGCTTTCACAAGTTCCCTCTTATGGAAAATTTTTGAGAGAGATTCTATATAAGAAAAAGAAATATGGGGAACGAGAGATGGTTGCTGTGGCACAAGAGTATCGAGCTTTGACCCCAGGAATTGGGAGGAATATACCTAAGCATAGAGATCCGAGGAAGTTCACAATTCCTTGTGTGATTGGAGGCCGACCTTTAAAGGGATCCCTTTGTGATTTAGGAGCCAGTGTGAGTGTTATGCCTCTCAATCTTTGCCAAGGGTTAGGGTTGGGAGAACCAAAACCAATCCAATTCACCTTGGAAATGGCGGATCGATCCATCACAAAGCCTATTGGAATTCTTGAAGATGTCCCAGTTCGTGTGGACAAGTATTTTGTGCCTTGTGATTTTGTTGTGATAGATGTCCCAATGAATCCAGACGTCCCACTCATTTTGGGGAGATCTTTCTTAGCCACTACTGGAGCAATAATTGATGCAAGGAAAGGCTCCATGATCTTTGACTTTGGGGAGGAAAAGGTGGAATTTAATGTTCTTGATGAGTCAAAGGTCATCGATTGCAAGTCAATTTTGAACCTTGACCCTACTTTCAAGGTGACACATGATGAGTATATGCATTTGAAGAGTTTATGGGGTTATGAGATCAAACTGGCGGATCAACCGGGATGAGCACTCCATAACCAGGTTAGGTCGAGCTAACGACGTTAAACTTAGCACTTCATGGGAGGCACCCCATGTTATCTTCTATTGCTTTCATATTTATTGCTTTCTAGTTTAGTTTTATTGCTTTCTAGATTCGTGATTATTTTATTGCTTTTAGTTTTCTCTTTTCTCTTGTTCTCCTTTTCTTTTATTTTGCATTAGGGACGATGCAAATCTTTAAGTGTGAGGGGGAGGAGTCATTAATTTGGGGATATTTTTAAAATTTTTAAATTTTTTGCTTTTGCTTGAATGACTCATATGCTATTTTTGGTGAATAAGTTACTTGTTTTAGCATGCAGTTACAATTACTCTCTCTTGTTGGTTTGTGGTTGGTTTTAGTGGTGCTTGCTGCATCTCAATTTGTGATGGATGATTTGAGGTGTAACACATAATTGATATATTCCTTTGCCAATAGCTTTGTTAACCACTTAATAATTGGATTAATTCTTGATCTTGTGTGTTATGCATTCCTAGTGAAGGCTTATGTGAGATTCCGGTCATGGGTGTTTTGCTAGAACTTGCCTCATTACTCCCTAAGTGATGTCTAAGTTTTGCATGTTTTGAAGTGATTTAGGCCATTTTTGTTTAGCCATAGCCTTTGAACCTATCCATATATATATTTTTATCCTTCGTGTCCCCATTGTGCCTTTTGTTTGTTTAAATAAGTGCTAAGCACTTATCCCCTCTTCATGATTATTTTTCTTTGATTTACCCCATTATTATAACCCTTAGCCCTTGGCCAAATATTTCCCTTTCACACTTTGAGAGAATGAAACTTTTATCTTTATTATTTCTGTAAGAAGAGTTTTATGGAGTTGTGCCAAAAAGCAGCTGATATTACAAATGCTCAAGTGTGAGGGAATTGAAAGATTGGATTAAAATTGTCTTGCAGTATTCAAAAGAAATCCAAAGAAAAGAATTGAAAAAAAGAGAAAAGAAAAGAAAAGAAGAAAGAATGATTGAAAGTTTTTTTTTTTTTTTTTTTTTTTTTTTTTTTTTTTTTTTTTGAGTTTGGATCCTCACTTTTCCAAAGAGTTGCTAAGTTCTTAAAAGAAATTTTCTCCTTGAAATTTTGATTATCACATCTCTTCCAAATTTTGAAAAGTTTAGATAAATTGTGACATTCTCTCTTTTTGATTAATTTTTCCATACCACTTCTTTGTTAGCCATCACCCGTAGCCCCATTACAAGCTAAATAAAGTCCTATTTGATCTTAGCATGAATTCTTAGATTTGATCTAGGGGAGTATGAAGGGCAAGCCTATGGGATCTCATTCATGAGCCGTGTCTTGCATAATCTCAACTAAGTACTTGTGCATACTTGATCCTCACATACTTTAAATTCTTGGTGCTTGGTTATTGACTTGGAAATGAGTCTCTTATGTGCCAAACTAATTTGATTCTTGAAGCTCGTTGTTTTGTAGCAAGTTAGTTGGTGGTTTGAAAGGTTGTGTAAGAGAGATCATGATTAATTTGTATGTTTTGACTTGTGATTTTATTCCTTGGTTTTGCTTGAGGACAAGCAAATGCTTAAGTGTGAGGGGGTGATGTTATCACATCTGTGCTTGTTTTTATAGTTATTTTGAATCATCCCAGTAATTAAGTTCTTTAGTTTTGCTTATTTAATACATATTTTCCGTGCTATTATCATTTAATTATGGTTCACACTTATTTTGAATATTTTCCGGTGTTTGTTAGTGTTTTTGAACCATTTTAGGTTAAAGATATGAGCAAGGGGAGTTCAAGGATGAGTTTGGAGCAATTTTTGGACAAGTTCGAAACCTAAAGGACTCGACGTGTCAAAAATTTTCAGAAAGTTTGGTGATCGAGACCAGCAGGTCTCGACGCGTCGAGCGAAGACGCTGAAAACAAAAGAGAGGGCACTGTTATTGCGAAAGAAAAGGGGCGGCAACATTACAAAACAAAAGCACTAATTAAATCATGTGGCAATGATTTCTAAATCAAGCTAATTAAAAGGCACAATTCCCAAAATATATAATTGGCATATTCATATAATATGGCTGCAATTTCTTAATTATAATTTAGGAAAATTCCAATTCCGCCTAGCTTTGTACCTAGTATAAAATCTCACCTTCCTCAAACCTAAAGGGGGGGGGGGGGAATATTTTTAGAGAGATTTTTAGAGTTCTTTGGGGACAAGAAAGAGCGAAATCAAGAACCACAAGTTGTCTTGGGAAGCCAGAAGAAGACTAGGGAGATTTGGGAAAATCTTCTGGTTAATTCTTGTACTCTTTTAATGATTTGTAATTCTTTATTTATATTTGCTATGTATAATTTAGTCATGCTTGGCTAAATTCCTTAGGGATTTTTGGGTGAATTTGTTTATGAACCTATGTGCCTAGTTCGTTAATTTCTTAATATATTTATGTTTGGTTTTATGATTTGTGTTGCAATCTTGTTTTAACCTGTTGTTGTTGGTAATTAAAGGCCTAAATTACTAGCTTCATAACCATGTTTGTGTCACCAATGGGAGTTGGGGTATAAATTAGGGCACACACGATTGCACCTAATGGTTGGACCTTGGAAAAGGGGAACTTATTAGGGGAAGTTTATTGTAGATTGTTGCTCATCGGGAGATGGTAGTAATTAGGAATAATTGAATGCTGATCTTCGATCTTATGGGTGTTTAAGCCACGAGAGTGGAAATTCACTAGGAATAAAGATTACGGGAGTAATTCGATTCCACTTTGCATTCCCATACAAATCTTAATTCCAAACTAAATATTACAAACGTTAATTGGCACTAGGTGATTAAACATTGTGATCCCAAGAATCTTGTTTCGCTCTATTGTTTACAAAACCTTGTTCTTTATTTTATTCTGCTTGTTATTTTCTGCAATTACCCAACCTTAAAGTTTTATCCGGACTAGTTCCATATGAGTAACCTAGTAGCTAGTGATTAGTACCCCATCTCTCTATGGTTCGACAACCCGAATACTCTGGGTATTATTTGTTTGCCCCAAATTACCGCAATCACCACACCCCATTGATACTCATTATAAACCAGAATTTTGAATATTAATATATTTATTCAATTTCTTTGTTTACAAATTGGCACGCCCAGTGGGACAATTCTGCCTCTCATCTCTTCATAGGCACTTTCAACCGATATGGCGGCAAACCCTGTATGAAATTTGAAACGGGGGAAGCTAAATGATACTCCTTGGCACGAGTTTAAACGGCCTTATATTCAGACTCCTTGACACGCGTTTAAACGGCCTCATATCTTTCAAGGCTCCTTGGCACGAGTTGAAACGGCCTTATATCTTTAAGTTGTAATGTCAAGACTTTCTTGCACTACATACTTTCAAGTGTTATATGCTCTCAAGTGGTGTACAAGCAAGTCTCGAGGGGGCCTTTGTAGACATTTAAATTTTGATAAATATTGATTATTTATCAATATTAGTATATTTGAATATATTTAAAATATTTTGGATAATATTGATATTATCTAATTTGTTAATTAGATAATATCAAAAGAGTTTGAACCTATCAAAACTCTTCTATCCTACAGCTATAAATAAGACATTTTCATTTCTATGTACATAGATCATAGGAAAAATCAAATCATAGAAAGAACTCTGAAGCTTATTCAGAGATCACAATGAAAATGTGATCCTGAAAGCAAAAGCCCTCCTCCTCCATATGTTGATGAATGTTGATCCAAACCTCTATTGAAGATCAAGCCATTTGAACCCAGAGGCCCTTCAAGAAGAACAAGCTATATATACAAGCCATTCTTTGAAGATTAATCCACTTGAAACCCGGAGGCCCTTCAATGGTGGAGTGTTCAAGGCATCCAATTGAAGAATCAGAGGATCATTCAGAGATCTTGAACCCACACCGCATTGATACTCATTGTAAACCAGAATTTTGAATATTAATATATTTATTCAATTTTCTTTGTTTATAGATACCATCAGATATTTATGCATGAATCAGACGAAGAAAAGGCCGCCTTCATCACACCGGACGTGTGTACTGCTATAAGGTAATGCCTTTCGGTCTGAAGAACGCTTGGGCCACATACACCCGAATGGTAGCCCGATTGTTCAAAGGGTTGATGGGCAGATCTATGATTGCCTACGTCGATGACATGCTCGTTAAGAGCAAGGAGGAGACAGACCACGCAAAGGACCTGACGGATTGCTTCGAAATCATGAGGAAATTTAGCTTGCACGATCGCGGTCTGGGGAGGAAAGTTTCTGGATGTATACGGCGGTTATACCTGGCTGCCTCCCTTAAGGCGGTCGGAGCCATGTTAGTACGGGAGGAGGAGAAGGCTCAACTGCCGGTCTATTATGTCGGGCGGACTTTGAAGGGGGCAGAGATCAATTATTTCCCCCTCGAGAAGGTAGCCTTCGCCCTCATCACGATGGTCAGGAAGTTGGTGCCTTACTTCCAAGCTCATACAGTCCGGGTGTTGACCGACCTCCCCCTAGCCAACATGCTACGCAATCCAGCCTCGTCTGGACAATTGCTCAAATGGGCGATGGAGCTCACCCAGTACGGGATCGAATACGCCCCGCGGTCGTCTATCAAAGCTCAGGCTCCCGCCGACTTCATAGTGGAATGTTCTGCTTATCCGACAGAGGGCTCGCTGGTTGAAGGCCCAGAATCAGCGGAATGGTGGGAAATACACACTGACGGCGCGGCCGGCTCTAAGCATTGTGGAAACGGGGTGATGATCACCACCCCCGAAGGATTCCGCCTGTACTACGCCCTAAGGTACAACTTCCAAACTTCAAATAACGAGGCAAAATATGAGGCAGTCATAGGAAGGTTGCGATTAGTCATCGCCCTTCACGCCGCCCGGGTGCGCATAAGGACGGATTCCCGCCTGGTGGTTAACCAGCTGAAGAATGAATGTGTGACCAGAGAAGAAAGGCTGATACTCTATAAAGACGTGGCGGAGGGACTGCTGGATAAACTGGAAGCCTACGAGATCACCCACACCCCACGAGCGGAAAATACGGAGGTAGATATCTTGTCCAAGCTGGTTGCGGGAAGTGTGCCTCCCTACCTGTCGATGACTTGTCGCACCGAGGTCAGAGAACGACCAAGTACTGAGGTGTTCTCGGTTTGCACAGTTGTCCAGGCACCTACTTCCCTGCCTAGACCGGAGGACTCCTCTGCTTGGCCATGGTTTGCGGACATGGTCAGGTACAAACAGAAATCAGAGTTGCCTTCTGTATAGCGGTCGTGGACTACTTCACTAAGTGGGCAGAAGCAGAGCCTTTGATGACCATCACCGAGTATCAGTGCCGCCGGTTTGTCTGGAAGAGCATCATATGCAGATTCGGACTGCCCGAAATTAGTGACCGACAACAGGCGACAATTCGATAACCAAGCCTTCGCGGCCTTCTGCGTGCAGAACGACATCTGGCACATCAAGGTATCTATGGCCTACCCTCAGGCCAACGGCCAGATCGAAAGTTTGAATCGAACCCTTCTTGCCGGGCTGCGAAAGAAACTGGAAGAGCTGGGCGGCACATGGGTCGAACAATTGGAAAAAGTACTATGGGCCTATCGGACGACCCCACGCCGGGAAATGGCCGAGACTCCTTTTGCCTTAGCGTATGGGTTCGAGGCGAACTCTTGGTGGCCAGTCGGCGAGTCTTGCTGTACAATGAAGAAGGCAACGAGGAAACGTTGCGGATCGAAAAGAATCTCTTGGAGGAGAGACGAGATGTGGCTTATGCTCGGATGGTCGAGTACTAACAGGCCGTCAAGCGCTATCAAGACAAAAGAGTCAAAGTCAGATACCTCCAGATAGGAGATCTCTTGCTAAGGGAAAGGATGGCCAACCGACCCACTGAAGAAGAAAGATGGCGGTTAAATAGGAAGGGCCGTACCGGTGGTGAGCGAGGTTTACCCGGGCACCTACCGGCTAGAGACCACGGAGGGTAAGCCCGTGGAAAGAATTTGGAACACTCATCACCTCAAGAAATTCTACCAGTGGCCGATCGGTAACCCTCTTTTTCCTAGTTTTGTTTTCGATTAGTTCGTTGTAGGCACCTAGCTGCCACTAGTTCGTGAGATTTACCCGCCAGTCGGTTAATAATAAAGTTTAATTATTTTGACAACGGGATTCTTCTTTAGATCTGATCACCTCCTCTCTTTGAGGATGGCTGATACCGCCTGCTCAGGCGAAGGCGGCCACACCGCGAGGAAGATCACCTCATCTCTATAAGGATGGCTGATACCGCCTGCTCAGGCGAAGGCGGCCACGCCGCAACGAAGATCACCTCCTCTATGCGAGGAAGGTTGATACCGCCAGCTTAGGCGAAGGCGACCACACTGCAAGGAAGATCACTCCTCTTTGCGAGGATAGCTGATACCGCCTGCTCAGGCGAAGGCGGCCACGTCGCGAGGAAGATCATCTCCTCTTTGCGAGGATGGCTAATACCGCCTGCTCAGGCGAAGGCGGCCACGTCGCAAGGAAGATCACCTCCTCCCCGCGAGGATGGCTGATACCGCCTGCTCGGGCGACGGCGGCCACGCCGCGAGGAAGATCACCTCCTCCCCGCGAGGATGGCTGATACCGCCTGCTCAGGCAAGGCGGCCATGCTGCAAGGAAGATCACCTCCTCCCCGCGAGGATGGCTGATACCGCTTGCTCGGGCGAAGGCGGCCACGCCGCGAGGAAGATCACCTCCTCTCCGCGAAGATGGCTGATACCGCCTGCTCAGGCGAAGGCGGCCATGCCGCGAGGAGGTTCCTGGGGGCTCGTGGGCAGACAGCCTCGCCCACTGAGGAACTTGGCAGATTTGGAGGTCCTCGGGAGGTCGTAGGTAGCCGGCCTCGCCCACTGAGAGACTTGGCAGTTTTGGAAACTCCTCGGGGCTTGTAAGCAGCCAGCTTTGCTCACTGAGGGACTTGGCAGATTTGGAGGTCCTCGGGGGCTCGTAGGCAGTCTGCCTCACCCATTGAGGAACTTGGCAATTTTGGAGGTTCCTCGGGGGCTCGTAGGCAGCCAGCCTCGCCAACTAAGGGACTTGGCAATTTTGGAGGTTCCTCGGGGGCTCGTAAGCAGTCATCCTCGCCCACTGAGGGACTTGGCAGTTTCGAAGGTTCCTCAGGGGCTCGTAGGCAGCTAGCCTCGCCTACTGATGGACTTGGCAGTTTTGGAAGTTCCTCGAGGGCTTGTAGGCAGCCGGCCTCACCAACTGAGGGGCTCGGCAGTTTCGAAGGTTCCTCGGTGGCTCGTAGGCAACCAGCCTCGCCCACTGAGGGACTTGGCAGTTTTGGAAATTCCTCGGGGGCTCGTTGGCAGCCAGCCTCGCCAACTGAGGGACTTGGCAGATTTGGAGGTCCTCGGGGGCTCGTAGGCAATCAGCCTCGCCCACTGAGGAACATGGCGATTTTGGAGGTTCCTCGGGGGCTCGTAGGCAGCCAGCCTCGCCCACTGAGGAACTTGGCAATTTTGGAGGTTCCTCGGGGGCTCGTAGGCAGTCAGCCTCGCCCACTGAGGGACTTGGCAGTTTCGAAGGTTCCTCGGGGGCTCGTAGGCAGCCAGCCTTGGCCACTGAGGGACTTGGCAGTTTTGAAGGTTCCTCGGAGGCTCGTTGGCAGCCGGCCTCGCCCACTGAGGGACTTGGCAGTTTTGGGGGTTCCTCGGGGGCTCGTAGGCAGCCAGCCTCGCCCACTGAGGGACTTAGCATTCTTAGAGGATCCTCAGCGGCTCGTAGGCCGCCGGCCTCGCCCGCTGAGGGACTTATCAAATTCTCGAATAATTATTCAAGGTTGACGGATGGCCAGCCGCGCGCACACACAACAAACAGACAGGAAAATAAAGAAAGCAATTGATAAACAAAAGCCCAGCGGGCAAGAGATGCATTCAAAAGGGCCCTGAAGGACAGGCTACATTCAAATAATAGGGAAATGCGAGATGAACAGCTAGTCTATTCTACGTTTACCCTCTCAGCTGGTCCGACGGGAACGCCTTCCTAATGAGCTCGGGCTTCAGTATGAGAAACACGGCAAAGGCGCACATCCTGTTCACGTGTTTTTGCAAGCATGCGTGACCAGATGAAAGCTTGGCGTACATCCACCCTCTCCTTGACAGATGACTACAAAGGGGTTGCCAGAGTCCGATATACTTTCCGGCCTGCCCCGTTGTTATGGAGAGATGATGGATCTTCTACAAAAGAAGGAGCACCCTCTCTCGGGCCGGCGCTTGCTCCGCTAGAGGAGCGCCCCTTAGACTCTACACCAGCATATGAAACCGCATCTTGGGGCGGTGGTGGTCGTACTACAATGGCCAAAAGGATGGGACTCTTAAGCAGCCAGCCTCGCCCTCTGGTGGACTCGGCAGTTTATGAGGATCATCTGAGGCGCGCGGCCATTCAGCTCGCCGGAGGGGACGACACCCTAATGTGGAGAGAGCAAAGAATACCGGCTGCCAAGGGATGAGCCGGAGAAAAGAAGGCGTGAGAGTGAGGAGCGCAAGAGAGATCGAGGGCATTTATAAGGACGGAGAGGCGGCGAGAGCGTGACACCTGTCTCTAGCCGGATAGACATAATCGCTGACATGACACTTGAGATGACGGCTGCCAGAAGACATGTCCCGGCAGAATCATTGGAATAGCCATCATTACGCCTATAGCGACTGTACCGCTCCCAGAACCAGTCAGAAAAAACGGTACGAGTCAGGAACAACAAGACCAGCTTGGGACTCGCCCGGGCGTTCAACAAAATCCAGACAGACTGAGAAGCCAGGCGGCCAAGACATTTTTGGGGAACTTGTGCTTTCTATTATTTACTTTTTCAGGTTAACGGCTCAGCTAAAACCTAAAAAAGTGAGGGACTGGTGATAGATACCCCAAATTAGCCGCTTGGGCGGGAGGCCAGATAAGGTAGCCGAACCGGTAGCTAACCAGGAAAGAAGGAGGAAACTGCTGGGTATCTCCCGGTCATGATACCAGACGCCCCCGAAATTCACTATGCACTTATCAAGCAGCCAGCCTACCAGCCGGCGCGTCTACAAGCAGGTCGTTGAAGGCAATGCCGATGGGCGACCAGCCACGATGATCGGTGTGTCCCTGATCCTACGCCTTACGAGGTTGGGACGGGCGACCATGTCACGCGAGCGGTGCGTCCCCCAGCCGCGCAACGCCCCAGGGCCCGGACGGGCGGCCAGGCTTGCCAGGAGGAAGGCCACCACTCAGAGGCAGGAGCCCAAGAAGTCATCCCCGCGCGGCCGGGACAACTCTTGGCTGGGTGCACGCTCCAAAGTGCGTACCGGCGGATTCTACGGACGCGATCATTGCTCCGTTAGGCAGTTTCCATAATTCACCTAGACAGGAAAGGCAATGTATCGACAGCTTACTCAGCCCTTACGTCAGCCCTACTTACCCTTGACCTCGGCTAGATGTCAACCCTACTTACCATGTATAGATTCTATATCCGTGTATAAATACCCCCACGAGATCTCCATAGTGGGGGGACGGACCCTCTGTCTTTGAGCGGCATATTTTAAAGGGCAACACCCTAAAGGAATAACGGCCAGTTATTCTCTAAAATTATCTTTATTTTCTCACTTTCTTTACATTTACAAATACAATTATCTGGTAGTGTTGGCCTGCCGGGCAGCCATCAACGCTGTGAAAACCAACAATAAGTATAGATGGATATACATATACACTCTTTTATAAAAAGGACACTTTTCTATTGAGGTTTGTTAGAGTCACAATGACTCGCTTTCTCTAGAGTCGCAATGACTCGCTTTCTTTAGAGTCGCAATGACCCGCTTTCTTTAGAGTCGCAATGACCCGCTTTCTTTAGAGTCGCAATGACTCGTTTTCTTTATACTCGTGGGCGAGGTAGGACTTCACCATAATGTGAATGGGCCTATCTGGGCTCGGCGTTTAGCCGGCCTAATACTCATCTCGCCCCCAGAACCACTTTCTTGATTCTTTTCTCAAACTCTGTGGAATCAGGTATCAAACTATCAGTGTGCACACCCCCTGACCTGGATTCCAAGCCTGGCGAGCAGTTTCCAACCTAGTAACTCGGGAATATCTACCTCGTTACTTCATATCGGATCGCAATGTACGTTTCTTTCTTTACTTTCTCTTTTCACTGTTTTGTCGGTTCTATCCGATCGTATCTCTTTTCTTCTAAAAGGACATAGTCCTAACGGTCCTCCAAAACCTCGGATTACTCACACTAAATACATATAGATATAGCTCATGCATTTCAATTCATGCAACACTTTACTTATGCAAACTTATGCACATAACTTCTCAGCAACTTCTCAATGCAACTAGATAACGATTTCCAACATAGAGACAAGTTTTGAAAATATAACTTAGGCTCACAATGGCCACTTATGCATTTTAAAAACAGGGTATGCTCAATTATGCACTTTACAGTAATATATGCTTCAAAACTTCATTCACTGTGAACTTTCAACAATGGCCTAAACATGCTTATAAAATCATAACTTAGCCAATCTTCTTTGGCAAACACTTAGCAAGTATTCGACATGCACTTGAACTCAAAATACTCAACATAATATCATTTACTGTGATCTAGCATTCAAGAAGAACATGCTTTGTACACTTCAACACATAATATTCTTGACAATATTCTCAACAAGTCATAATGGACATCTAGGCATGCTTTTCCTAGTAAAACTTAACAAATATTGATCATACTTCTTAATCTAACAATCATATAATTGTCATGTTTCTCAAACAAATAACCAAGACCAAACATTTCACATTTCTTTCACTGCATATGCTTTCAGACAACCTCTATAGCTTATTGCTTCACAAATTCTATCACAAAATACTCATTTCTACTCCGAATTCAAAGAAATCAATTTCTACTCGTGCGTCGTGACGAACCTGAGTGTCCGAGCCTCAAGGGCCCATGAGTCTCGGTCCAAAATGACACGTAGCTGAGCCATAAGGGCCCGACCACTGCACTGCTTCTGCCAAGCGGGGCTTGAGGAGCCCCGCCAAGTGGCGGCCTAGGGCCACGGCTCTAGCCTAGAGCCGTGCCCTAGGGCCGCTCCTCCACGGGGCTTGCCAACGGCTCCTTCCTAGGGCCGTTGGCTAGTCCCGTGTCTCATCTGGTGCACACTATTTTGTGCACCAGTGAGATTCTTCTTCACCTATAAGACAATATCAGGCAACCAAACACTCCCAAATCATCAACAACACATCATAGATCAATAATAGATCACTTACTAGCTCAAATACAATAATATTATAGCATTTCTACTCATCTCAACTCAAAATGAGACTTCACAGTGTCTAAAATAAGCTTTGGAAGTCCATGGGGTTATACCTTTGTAGATTCCTCCTTTGAGCTGGGATTCCACCTTCTTCCCAAGCTAGATACACCCTCCTTCACCTCCTAAACAACTCAAACAAACCACACAACCATCTTAATACTAAGCTCTCAGAGATGGAAGGATAGAAGGAAATGCATAGAAGGGAAAACTAGAAGAAATGGAATGCTCAGACTTGAAGAAAACTTATTGTGTTTTTCTTGGTTGCTCTTGGAGAGCTTTTGGGGAGGAAGACAAGGTTGGGAATCAAGAGGCAAAGTCTGAAAGTGTTCTTATTTATAGAGGCACAAAACCCTAGGAGCATCCACAATGATTGGTGGAGGGCAAAGATGTAAAAGCTTGGCTGAAAGTTGCATCAGGCAAAGTTCTTTGGAATAGAGTGGTTCACCATGCTTCATGAACCATGGTCTAAAATCAAGTTTAAAATAGTTTGGGGTTGAAAATAAATTTCCCAAAAATGATTTCTAGAAGAACACTTGATTTAGGCTTCTCAGATTTCTCCCGGTCTCACTCAGAATGATTTTTCAGTTCAAAACTTGGTACGCAAAGTACCCGAAAATTTAGGATTATTGTTTCAAATCATGTTCCGGTATTGAATTTATTTAAAAGTGGCTCAAAATAATTTATTCTAATACCGATTTCATCGCAAAAACATTTTTATAGAGTGAAAAATGGCTATTTTGGAATTTCTTAAAACCGAATTTATAAAATTAAATTTTGGGTTTTCACACCTACGGTCTGGCTGCACAGGTTTGTCTTACTAAACCTACATGACACACTTAGGCGGTTAAATATCCAGAATGGTGCAAGGCAATGGATCAAGAGTTCAATGCTCTTCCACAAAATGAGACATGATGCCTTGTGCCACCTAAATTAGACATGAATATTATTGGGTGTAAGTGGGTCTTTTGCACAAAAAGGAAGGCAGATGGTTCAATTGAAAGGCACAAAGCAAGGCTAGTAGCTAAAGTGTTTAATCAAGTACCTAGACAGGATTTCTTTAACATGTTCAGCCCAGTGGTGAAACCCACTACTGTCAGGTTACTTCTCTCTTTAACTATATCATCTGGATGGACTATTAGGTAGCTTGATGTTCACAATGCTTTTTTGAATGGACATTTATTTGAAACTGTTTATATGAAGCATCCGCCTGGTTATATTGATATTCAGTTTCCTAATCATGTCCGTCTTTTGATTTGTTCTTTATATGGGTTGAAACAAGCCCTTAGAACTTGGTTTAATCGTCTACATACGTTTCTGCTGTCAGTTGGTTTTAATGCTTTGAAAACATATGTCTTTGTTCTATTATTCCCAAGATTCTGTTTTTGTGTATGTTTTGGTCTATGTTGATGACATACTTGTGATGGGGAGTAGTACGAATCTAGTCAACGAGCTATTGACTAAACTCTCTACTGAATTCAAGATTAGGGATCTTGATGAACCTGGTTTCTTTCTTGAAATTGAGACTGTTAAATGTGATAATGGAATCTTGCTTTCCCAGCAACGGTACATGACAGACATTTTGAATCGTGCTGGTATGACAGATTGTAAACCTTTAGCCACTCCTATATATGTTTCGAAACCCCACTTCTTTCAGTGCATTTTTATATGACGATGTTACAAGTATAGGAGTCTAGCTGGAGCACTGCAGTATCTCACGATTACTCGTCCAGATCTGTCCTTTGCTGTCAACCAACTCTGTCAACATATGCATGCTCCTACAATCTCGTAGTGGGAACAATTGAAGCTTGTGCCAAGGTATGTTAAAGGCACTATTACTTACGATTTACGTGTACGAATGTCAGAATCTAGGGAGTTGCATGCTTTTTCTGATTCTGATTGGGCTGGCTTATATCCCGAGGACCGTAAGTCAACTAGTGGCTATGCTGTGTTTCTTGGATCCAATCTTATGTCTTGGGTATGTAAGAAACAAAGAACTGTTGCTAGATCTCCTACGGAGGCTGAATATAAAGCTTTAGTAGATGTTTGTGCTGAAGTAATTTGGATTCTATCTCTATTGCGTGAGATTGACGTGAATAACATTTATGTTCCCAAGTTGTGGTGTGATAATCTTGGTGCTACATACATGTGTGCAAATCTCATATTTCATGCGCGTATCAAACATGTGGAGATTGATTATCACTTCGTTAGAGACAGAGTTGCCAATGGAGACATTCAAGTTCACTGTATCTCAACTAAAGATCAACTTGCTGATATATTTACAAAGGCTCAACCTGGTCATAAGTTTTCTTTTCTTAGAGACAAGCTACAGGTCACATCTGTACCCTGTGCTTGAGGGGGAGTATTATGACTCTATGTATTTGAGTTAGTTTGTGACTCTCTATCATAGTCTCTCTATGATTCACCTTCTATATATACCTATGATCTGTACCTTTAAAATTAAGTTTATTCAATACAATTTATTCAATTATCATTGATACAATTCATTGTTATTAATAACTTATATGCATTGTGATTACTATTTCTTATACACTTAGAAATCACCTGATGTTGCCATTCTTCTTTTCTTTTTCTTGTTTTTTCCTAAAGTTATTAACACTGTTCAATGCACTAAGCTATACATTACGCTTCATTACTTGTAGCACTTACAGATATATTCATTCATATTTTATATTTCATATTTATTCATGAGGTATTGAGTATTTCTATTATGTTAATCTCTCTATAACATTACTATGTTTTTCATTGAATATAATATTTATTTAATCATGCAATGTTGATTGTTGTAATGCAGGTTAGTTGGCCTTAGACTCCTTGAGTTTGGTGAACGCTTGAAGAACAAAAGCAAAAGAAAGCAAAGGAAAGGAGTAGAGATATATGTGAGATGAATTCTGTATTCTCATTAGCTCATTTCTTTAGTTTACAAGAGTACAGAATATAAAGGACTCAATGTAATAAATACAATAAATGTATACAACTGTTACATCCGTTACATTCCGTTACAAATACAAATGTCCATAAATAGTGGTTTTATAACACTCCCCCTTGGACATTATTTTGCCATAATCATGCCTCGTTAAAAACTCGCTAGAAAAACCCTGTGGGAAAAACCTAGTCGAGAAAAGAGTACATGATATATGGATAATGCATGTGTTGCTTTGGTTGCCTCATTAAAAACCTTACACTGAGAAAACCCTGTGGGAAAAAAACTCAGCAAAGGGAAAAAGAGTACAACTGTAAACCTTCTGGGTTTAGGTATAAAACATAAGGATAAGTCTTGATCTTCTGGATCAAAGTGAATAAATTGATCTTCTAGATTAATAATTTTGTTACATTCAAGATGTTGTTGCTCCCCCTGAAGACAACAGCCTTCCTAATCTACGCATACCAATTTTGTATACATACTTTTCAAAAATAGATGTAGGTAAGGACTTAGTAAATAAATCTGCCAGATTCTCACTTGACTGGATCTTTTGGACTCGTATTTCACCACTCTTCTGGAGTTCATGTGGATAAAAGAATTTTGGTGTAATATGTTTGGTGAGATTACCTTTAACATATCCATTACTCATTTGTGCAACACATGCTGCATTGTCCTCGTACAGGACAGTGGGGATCTTTCCATTATTCATTATTCCACACGAGTCTTGAATATTGTGTATTAATGACCTCAACCATACACATTCTTTGGAGGTCTCGTATAAGGCAATAATCTCAGAATGGTTTGAGGAGGTAGCTACTAATGTTTGTTTAACTGATTTCCATGAAATAGCAGTACCTCCAGAAAGAAACACATATCCAGTCTGAGATCTAGCATTATGCGGATCAGACATAAAGCCAGCATCCGCGTATCCCACTAATGTGGTGTCTTGGTTTCTTTTAAATAGAAGGCCAAGATCCTTTGTACCTTGCAAATATCTGAGGATATGTTTTATGCCATTCCAATGCCTTCTGGTTGGAGCAGCACTAAAACGAGCTAGCATGTTTACTGAAAATGCAATATCAGGTCTAGTGCAGTTGGCAAGGTATAGAAGTGCTCCAATGGCACTTAAGTAAGGAACTTCTGGTCCTAGAATATCCTCATTATCCTCTTTAGGTCTGTACGGGTCCTTATCAACTTCAAGTGATCGGACTACCATTGGAGTACTAAGTGGATGGGACTTATCCATGTAGAATTTTTCCAATAACTTGTCTGTGTATTTGGATTGGTGTATGAATATTCCTTCAGGGAGGTGCTCGATCTGCAGGCCGAGACAGAACTTGGTTTTTCCCAAGTCTTTCATTTCGAATTCCTCCTTTAGGCACAAGCATGCCCTCTTGACGTCCTTGCTCGTCCCTATGATGTTTATATCATCTACATAGATTGATATAATACAGAAACCATCAGTTGATTTCTTTGTAAAGATGCAAGGACTAATATCTTTATTTTCATATCCTTGTTTTAAGAGGAATTCACTCAATCGACAATACCACATTCTTCCTGATTGTTTTAAGCCATATAATGACTTTTGTAGCTTTACGCTGAACATATTTTTATTTGTATTTCCTTTACATAAAGGATTTTGGATGCCCTCAGGTACTTTCATATATATGTCAGCGTCTAGTGACCCATATAAATATGCGGTCACAACATCCATTAACTGCATTTCTAAATTCATTTTTACTGCCAGCGATATTAGATAACGGAACGATGTGCCATCTAAGACAGGAGAGTAAGTTTGTTCAAAATCTATTCCGGGTCTCTGTGAGAACCCTTGAGCTACCAGTCTCGCTTTGTATCTGACCACCTCATTTTGTTCATTCCTCTTTCGTACAAATACCCATTTGGATCCTACTGGGATCACGCCTTTAGGGGTAAGTACAGGAGGACTAAACACTTTTCTTTTATTTAGCGAGTTGAGCTCAGCCTCAATTGCTTCTTTCCATTTCAACCAATCGGAGCGCTTCTGGCACTCCATTATAGTTTTTGGTTCTGGATCCAGATTATTGAAAGAAATGTGAAGAGCAATTGTAGAGGCGAATTGGTCGTCGACGACTGTTACATTTCTATTAAGATTTTCTCCTGTTTCGAAAAAGTTTATGGCAGATTCTATATTTACTTCAACCAAGTCTTTCTCATTTGCTATCATATCTTGGTGAAGGTGTTCCGTATTCCCAGTGTTAGATTTATTTGTAGCACGTGCATTTACACTGGGTATTTCGTCTTCAGGACGATTTTGGAGTAACTGTGATTGTTTATTGTTTTTAATTTTCCGCGGATTTACATCTTTTGCACCAACTGGTCTTCCACGCTTCTGGCGTCGGATAGTGTCGGTGTTATTATTTGGTCCTTTGGGGACAATTATCCTTGATGGAGCATTTTCTGCAGGAATATAGGACCTAGTTACTCTTTTATAATCAGTAAACGCATCTGGCAGATTATTTGCTAGTTTTTGCAAATTTATTATTTTCTGAACTTCAAGTTCAGTTTGACTAGTACGTGGGTCAAGATATTGAAGATCTTTTTCATCCCATGAAATTTCGTGGCATTTTTTCAAAACTGGGTTTTTCTCTCCCCCTAATGCCGGGAAATGATCTTCATCAAAAATGCAGTCAGCAAACCGTGCAGTAAACTGATCTGCTGTCATAGGCTCGAGGTATTTAATGATAGAAGGGGATTCATACCCAACATAAATACCTAATTGACGTTGCGAGCCCATTGAAGAACGATGCGGAGGTGGTATAGGTACGTAAATCGCACAACCAAAGACACGCAAATGGGAAATGTCTGGCTCATTACCACGTACAAGTTGTAGAGGGGAATAATCGTGATATGCAGTTGGCCGGAGTTGAATTAGGTTTGCAGCATGCAACACTGCGTGTCCCCAACAATTTACTGGTAGACTGGACCGTTGTAGTAATGGTCTAGCTATTAGTTTAATTCTTTTGATAAGAGATTCAGCTAAACCATTCTGGGTGTGGACGTATGGTACAGGATGTTCCACCTTAATTCCCATGGCCATACAATAATCGTCAAAAGCTGACGAAGTGAATTCACCAGCATTATCCATTCTTATGTTCTTAATAGGATAATCGGGAAATTGGGCATTCAACCTAATGATTTGGCTTATGAATTTTGCGAATGCCATATTTCGAGTGGACAACAAACACACATGTGTCCATCGGGTGGAAGCATCAATAAGGACCATAAAATATCGAAATGGTCCGGATGAAGGATTAATTGGTCCACAAATATCACCCTGTAGCCTCTGCAGGAAGACAGGTGACTCAAAACCAATCTTAGGACGCGAGGGACGAACAATAAGTTTTCCCTGTGCACATGGAACACATGTGTAATCTTTTGTAGAAAGAATGTTTGTCCTAAGAAGGTTATGTCCAGTTGAATTTGAAAGAATCCGGCCTATCATTGTTTGCCCAGGGTGACCTAAGCGGTCATGCCATAGACTGAAAGAATGTGTATCTTTAAACTTTACTGCGAGTGCAATGCAGGAGTGCCGGGGCCTGATATATGAATAATACAGGCCTGAAGAAAAGGAAGGAAGTTCTTCAATTTCCTTTTTCTGGTTATTGACCGTTTTGGTCAAAACAAGGAATTCGGTATTGTTTTTAGTTTTAGTTTCTATGTGGAAACCGTTGGACCGAATATCCCTGAAACTGAGCAAAGTTCTTTTTGATTGAGGATATAGGAGGGCTGAATCAATGATCAACTTTGTTCCTTTAGGAAGAATAAGTGACGCTCTGCCGGAGCCCACAATAGGGATGTCATCATTCGCTATGGTTGAAAGGTTGCCTTTATGTTCCTTGAACGTTTGGAAAAATCTCCGGTCTGTCAGAATAGTGTGCGTAGTCGCACAATCAACCAAGCATAGGGTTGATTCATCTCCCATATCTCTAAAGAAAAAGGAATGGGTATCAAGATAATGTCTAAGAAGAATCCATTGTATTTATTCAAAAAAAAAACAAAAGAGTTCAAAGATAAGGGATCCATTATTCATATAGGACAAAGGAGTTCAAATATAAACATGCACGCAGGCATGAAGTAAAATGGATGTCCATAAGAAAAAGGAGAGAAAAGAATAGGAGTATCACTCCTGATCTCCATAATCAGCTAGTTCATCGCCTAGCAGGTCATCATTCCCTAAGATGAGGGCATTTGCTTCAGGCAAAGATGATTGCCCAGAATCTTTCTTCTTTTGTCCTCCTTCTTGCTGGAGCATCTTTTGGTAAGCCTCGACCAGATGTTTAGGAGTCCTGCATGTCCTAGACCAATGTCCTTTGCCACCACATTTATAACATGGTTGCGACTGACCAGAGTTCTGTTGTGACTTGTTTGGTCCATTTCTTTGAGTTTGCTTGTTCTGAGGACGGGAGTTACTACCGCTAGCTCCCCCTCTGCCACCTCGCTTTGGGCCCCTGCCACGACCTCTCCCCCTTCCCCGGCCTCGACCCCGCCGATTGTCGCTCTGCTGGGCAACAGTGTGTGCTTCAGGCACAGGTGCAGCGCCAGTTGGACGTGCATTGTGATTATGCATCAATAACTGGCTATGCTTTTCAGCCACCAGTAAATCAGTAATGAGCTCTGGATGCGTATTATACTTTGTATTCCTGTACTGCTTCTGGAGCACAAGGTCATTTGGATGGAACGTGGATAGAGTTTTTTCAATTAGATCCTCGTCCGTAATTATTTGCTTACAGAGCTTTAATTGTGACACAATTTTGTGTAGGGCGGAGTTGTATTCAGTCACAGACTTAAAGTCTTGAAATCGGAGGTTAAGCCAATCATGTTGGGCCTGGGGTTGGACCAATGACGTCTGTTGGTCAAAGCGTGCATTAAGAGATTTCCAGAGGACATAGGGGTCTTTTTCTGTTAAGTATTCATTCTTGAGGTCGTGGTTGAGATGGTGGCGGAGGAAAATGAGCGCTTTTGCCTTCTGGGCTGCAGTGCTCGTAGATGTCTCTTCAATGGTGTCCAGCAGTTCTGTAGATTGGAGATATATCTCAACATCAAGTGCCCAAGTGAGGAAATTGCTTCCATGGAGGGCGAGTTCAGCGAATTCTCGTTTTGCGAGAGCAGCCATTTCTACAGAAAATATTTGAATGAGGACCATAAAAAATGGAATGTGTGGCCTAGTTTATTTCAATAAACGAAAGGCCCAAAGAAAATATTATATATCATGCCCCAAAAAAATGGTCCAAATAAATTAGGGGCTTGAATGAGAAAAAAATAGCCCATGAATGATAGTGGTCCAAAAATGAAAACACTGGTCCAAAATAGAAATATGCAAGAAAAGGAGGGCTTTAATAGAAAACCCTAGGCCATAAAGAGGAAAAAAAAAACGCTTCTGCATTTATTAGGCTAAAGATGAGGCATTTATGTTATGCCACCTCTTTCAATTAAACCGAAGGGGAAAAAGAAGAGGCCTTCAACCATCGATCGCCATCACCGCAGCCACCATCTTCGCGAGCCACCGACGGTCGCCATTACCGCGGGAGGAAGTCGGTTGTCTCCGCCACCTCCAGCCACCGGTTTCTATCGCCGAGCAGCGTTGCCGCCGCTGTCTCCGATCGTGCGAATCGATGCCGATCGTCATCAACCAGCGTTGCCGCCATCCCTGACCGTACAGGATAGGGACGGATCGTAGATCGAAAGAAAATCCACACGGATCCAGGTATGAAGTTCGAAGAAAAAAAAATCTATAGATATTCTTCGATTTTTGTATATAAATCTGGGATGCTTAACTCATATACAGAGCATATAATCTAAAAATATATATATAAGCATACAAGCATGTACAAATTTCTGTAAAAGTATATGTATATATACACTTTTTTAAAAAAAACGAGAAATTTGTTTATCAAAAAAAATTTATGTGTAGAAAATTTCTATATACAGTTTATTCGAAAAATTTAAGCAGAAAGAAAAAAAATGAGAAATATGATACCATTGCTAGATAGTGAAACACATGCATACACAAATGTCTGGGATAAGCTTAATCATATCCACTCAAAGTTAATTAGACAATTGTTTAAAAATTTGCTTGATAATAACCATAAAAATTTGTGTTCAATTCTTCATAGAAATTATTTATTGGTTCTTTTAGTTTAAACAAATCAACTATGAACAATCTATGTTTATTTATCTCTATGTTGATTTGAAAAAAAACATGATTATGAGAGCCAGATCGACAAGATTACCTTAACAAAGGTTTAATCGGAAAAGGGATACAGTAAAAGAAAAGGGTTTTTTTTTTCGTATTCTGGAAAAAAAAATGTTAAAAAAACAGTGCATATAATATCATAAGCATTAAAAAAATACTATAGCAAGTATATGGATATAAAAATACATATTTACGGATGCAGAAATATATATATTACCAAAAGGAACATATAATCATATGATCATGCTTTCATAAATTCACAAAAGCATAAAGAATAAACATATGTGATCTCAGGCATCCGAAAAAAAATAAGATATATATAAGAAAATAGAAAAATACCGTTCACCGGGGGTTAGAGCGTACTGATAACGTGTTGTAATGCAGGTTAGTTGGCCTTAGACTCCTTGAGTTTGGTGAACGCTTGAAGAACAAAAGCAAAAGAAAGCAAAGGAAAGGAGTAGAGATATATGTGAGATGAATTCTGTATTCTCATTAGCTCATTTCTTTAGTTTACAAGAGTACAGAATATAAAGGACTCAATGTAATAAATACAATAAATGTATACAACTGTTACATCCGTTACATTCCGTTACAAATACAAATGTCCATAAATAGTGGTTTTATAACATTGATAACATAATTAGTATATTTATTGTATTAAATTCAATTGACTGCCAAAAAAATAGTTTAGTCCACATCGTAAATTAGAAACTCTACATTAAGTTCATAAAAGACACTAAATTCAACATTTTATAATTTTAATCAATTAAAATGTAACATATCTTGCAATTTACTTACTGTTGGTGGTGGCAAAGTCGATATAACAAATATATATATATATATATATATATATATATATATATATATATATATATATATATATATATATATATATATATATATATATATATATATATATATACACACACGCAAAAATAAGAAAATCAATTTATAAAAAAATAATTACAACCAATTTTAGTACGAAATTAAAATAGTTGTTGGTTTTACAGTCTAGGGTAGCCGTTCGGCAGGCCAACACTACCGTAAAATATTAGGGTTTGTGAATAAACGAGAGGATGTTCGAAAATTAAAAAGAATAATGGGTCATTTACCAAGTTGAAAAAATGGAGGATTTTCTGAAAGATGGAGAATTCGAGAAGTGAAAAAATGAAAATTGGAGAACTTGTTTACTAAATTTCTTCTTTCAAATTCAATCTCTATCTATCTCTATTCTTCCACTTCCCTTCTCCAAATAGAGGAATGGAATACATGGGTGAACAGTAATTTGGATGAATAGTGCGTGAGGTCTTGAAATTGAACCTTGCGTGTGGTGTTTCATCTGTTTCTCTCTCTTTAGTTTTTTCCCCATCTTTCTTCCTTTCCCTTTTTTTTTTTTCCGTTGTTTCTTCTTCTTCTTCTTCTTCTTCTTCTTCTTCTTCTTCTTCTTCTTCTTCTTCTTCTTCTTCTTCTTAGTGAAGGAGTCCCCCTTTGACACGATAACCCCGTGGAGGTATTTATACAAGGAGACGTGTTCTCTACAAAGAAAGTAGGACAAAAGATAGAGCCAAATTAGCTATAAAATCTACCATAATTAATGCGATAATTACTTAAACTGAAAAAGAAAGCTACTTGCTGGACAAGGAAAGGAATCTCCGCTGAATCCGCCATTAACCGCTTATGGGCGTGCACTCGGTCGGGGACGCACTGACTGCTTGATGAGGTAGCCTGACTAGGGAGGTTGAGGCACTCAGGCAAGGACACTCTGATCGCTGAGCCTGGTGGCGCGGACGCTCCGACCGTTGAGCCTGGTCGCGCATCTGGATCCTCTGAGGGACCCTAGTTGGGGATGCGCCGACTACTGAGCCTGGTCGCCCATCCGAGTCCTCTGAGGGAACCCAGTCGGGGACACACCAGCTACTGAGCCTGGTCGCCTACCTGAGCCAGCCATTCCCTGCCCGGATACATCTTCGCCCGCCGGCTTGGTCTCCCAGGTGCTTCGCGTCGCGACGGGTACGAGGGAGGTCCCTACTCATAAATCGCCAAGTATTATGTCGTACTCGAGCCTGACTGCCTTTTCACACTTTCCAGGCCGATTTCCCGACTTGGGGTATCTATCAATAGTATATATATACAATAATGAACATGTAAACAAATACAGAGATACAAAATCTAAATGTTATTTTTGGACCAACGTCTATAATGCAAGGTAGACCCTAATCCATGGTATAATTTGACATTGTATATATAGTGGTGCAAACCCACTTTCTAAACCAATTTGGGAGAAGTGCTTTTACAAAGTTTTTCCACCTTTACGAGGCGTTTGGTCGGAGGAAATTAAAATTCTATTCCCACATAATTTCGAAGCCAAGCAAATTCCTTCGTTTGGTTGGAGGGAATTTCAATTCCCTCATTTCTATGGAATTAAAATCCCATGCACCCCCCCCCCCCCCCGCCCCCCCCCCCGTATTTCGATTCCATGGATTTTAAGAAGAAAATAAATATAACTTTGAGACAAAATTACCCATTTTAAAAAAAAAAAAAAACATAAAATTGATGTTTGACATCTCTATTTCGATTATAGTGTGTCTTCTTCTTCTATTCTCAACACAGAATGTCAATCAATAGGTAAACCCTAATCAAATATGTGTTCTCAAAACTCCGATCCCTTATTTATTGCTTTCGTTATGCAATTTTAACGTTTATTTACAGCATGTTACATAAATTTTCAAAAGCAAAATTTAAATTTGGTCATTTAGGATTAATAATAATAATAATAATAATAATAATAATAATAATAATAATAATAATAATAATAATAATAATAATAATAATAATAATAATAATAATAATAATAATAATAATAATAATAATAATAATAATAATAATAATAATAATAATTGTTTTTAAAAAATTAAAAAATTAAAAAATATAATTAAACCAAGACTGAAGTGTCATCCCGCACCATGAACCATTCCTGATTATTCATGTCGCACCATGATCTTTACTAAGTGATATTTAGAGCCATAAATCATAATTTTTTTTTTCGTCTAGAGCTTTTTATAGCTTTCCCACAGGTTACCGGTAATAATATTGCAGACAAGAAATTTTTTATTTTTTGGTATTTTTCTTCTTTCGCCTTCGTATTATTTTTTTTCTTCGTATTTTTCTTTTTTCCTAAACGTATAGGCATGCTCTGCGTTTTCGCTTCTCATTTCTCCAATCACGCCTGCACTGTAGAGTTTGGTATCGGAGAAACAAGAAGCGAAACACGTAGAGCAGGCCTATACGTTTAGGAAAAAATAAAATTACGAAAAAAATAATAATACGAAGGGAAAGAAAAAAAAAACCAAAAAAACTAATAAAAATTTCATGTCAGCAATATTGTTACCGGTAACCTGTAGGAAACTTGTAAAAAGTTCTAGACGAAAAAAAAATTATAATTTATGACTCTAAATATCACTTATTACAGATCATGGTGCGGTATGAATAATCAGGAATGGTTCATGGTGCGGGATGACACTTTGCCTTAAACCAATCATATTAACTACTTGGGGGATTTATTGACAAAAAGAGTATTCAAATCACACAACAAATTGAAGTGGAAAACTACCTCGCAATGTCCTTGTTTGACAATCAGCAGTTAGCTCTTCAATATAAGTATATATTTAATATTTGATGCCCTAATTTTATTTGCTCTCCCTTATGTCCCATATTTGGTTTCAACCATACCTATACAATTATTTTATTGACAATTATAATCAATCTTGACTATATTATCTTGCATTTGTAAACTTAGAATTACCTATTTAAATACGGAAATTCAACATTCAATTACCTATACATGAACAATTCCAATATAATCTTGTCTTGATATACTTTAAAGTACTTATTTAAAAAAAAACATTGGGCATTATTCCAATCGCGCAATACGCGTAAAAAACTAGTAATAATAATAAGTATGAGCATTTTAGACTTTTTACTACTTATTCCCTTTCAATTCTCATGTATACCAAACATTGGAATACAAATTCTCAGTAATTCTAATTCTGTAAACCAAACATTGAAATTTAAATTACCACTTTATTCTCAGTATTCTCAGTAATTCATCTCTCATGGCCCGTTTGGTTCACGAAATAGGTCGGGAATGACATAACATTCCCAGTAATAGGCCTATTCCTTTGTTTGGTAACAGTTTCTATTACCGGGAATAATATTCCCGGTAATACCCCATTCCCCCAAATAAGGTAATAGCTATTACCAGGGGCCCCCTTGGTATTAAGCTATTACTGAGTTATCAGGAATAGTCTAAAATGTCTACTTCTTATTTTACCCTCCACCAGCACCACCAACACCGCCACCACCGTCGCTGCTACCACCACCACCACCGCTGCTACCACCACCACCACCAGCACCAGCACCGCCACCACCGCTGCTACCACCACCAGCACCAGCACCGCCGGCACCGCCGCCGCCACCACCGGCACCGGCACCACAGCCGCTACCACCGCCGCCATCGACACCACCACATATTTTTATAAGGGTATTTATGTCTTTTAAAACATATTTCATTTCTATTCCTTAAACCAACCAAACACGGTAATATAATTCTTAAAGTCTATTCCTTCCACGAACCAAACAACAGAATACAATTCCTATTCTATTCCTTGTCTATTCCATTCCTAATGGAATAGCATTCCTATTACCTCAAAATTCATTCCGTGAACGAAACGTGCTGTCATAGAATTGCAATTCCTTTCCCACAAAATTCTCGCCCTCCAACCAAACGCCTTGTTATTTTCCAACTCGAATGGGTATATTTTGAGAATTAATTTTTCATTCACCTATTACCCGTTTTGAGCGTACAATGTCAATCTTTTCGTCTCATTGCGAAGAACTCGAATCCACTTTAACCCGACTCAAATAAAAAGTTGACTCACATATATTTGTACCACAAAATCGTCACTTTTTATGTTATTTTATTCTAAAATTCTACCACTTCAATCTTCATTCGAGACAAAAATAATAATAATAATAATAATAATAATAATTTTAGTGGGCAGTATTTGGGAGAAGAAAAAAAAAAAACAATAGTTTATGATTGAAACTTATAAAAAAGGGTGAATAGACCAATCCTCCATTTTCAAGAAAGGGACCACGGAGAAAATGAATATGTTAACAAAACCATATTGAATACACTGCACGCAGAATTAGGTGTTAAATACATTGGAAGGGCTTATGTTTGCGAAACAAAATACATTGGAAGGGCTTCTTGACAGGCCAATAATGATGCATTTATGGGCTAGCTGGTTAAGCGGTTAGGCGGCAATTTATATCTTGTACCACGACGCGCGTTGTATTGTGCATCTAGATGCAAAATGATGTCGTTTCAATTTTTTTTTTTTTTTTGAATTTTCGTTACCCCGTGTTTGACAGTTAATTTTCCTTAAAAAAAAAAATCTCATGTTCAAAAATGTACATAATGTTATACTAGAATACACATAATTGTATACATGAATGTATATAATTATATAACAAAATACACATACTCTTTTTTAAAAGATTATACACATAATCTAACATAATACATAATAAACATAAATTTTTAACATAATACACATCCACTCTTAACATAATACACAAAAATTTCCTGATTCGGATGTACATAATTGTATAAAAAAAATGTACATAATTATATAAAAAATGTACATAATAAAAAATATACATAATTTGATTTTAAATATTCCTCTCAGTATTAGGAAGCCTCGGGATCAGTGGTTTTGGAATTGGGACCAAAAGGGTGTTTACACTGTTAAATCATGTTACAAGCGGCTTACTATGGTGGCTGGGGATGATCGGCCGTGGTCCAAAGTTTGGAATCTACACATTCCCCCGAAGGTGAAAAACATCTGCTGGCAGTTAGCATCATCTTATCTCCCTACCCGTGACATTTTGATGACTAAAAATGTTGCTTGTGCATTAAATGTCATATGTGCAGAGATGTAGAAGAGTCTGCCCTTCATTTGTTTGTTCATTGCCCTCAAGCTACGCGGCTCTGGAATAGGTTGGGGATGCCGCACATCAGTACCTTTCCAGGTAATCATCTTGGTGACTGATTTTTTTGGGGTGTAAATTCTTTGAATGCTAGTCTATTGCCTAACTTTGTGATGGTACTCTGGGGTGTGTGGTGTAGCCGAAATGACAGCGTCTGGAAGGGTGTTGTTTTTTATTTGAATGTAGTGGTTCAGAGAGCTTTGTTGTTTTTAGATAATTGGAGGGCTGTGAATGAGGTGACATCAGGCCAGGCCATGCATGAGGCCGTGACTCAATAGACCAAACCTGTCCATGGGCGATTAAAATTGAATACAGACGCGGCGCTGCGGGAGGAAGATAATGCATGTTATGGGTTTTGGTTGGGTACTCCGTGATGATAATGGGGACTTTCTGTAAGTATTTTCCCTGTATACAATATATTATAATATATAATGTTGGTCCCGATAGGGTGGTAAAAAGTCTAGAGAGGGGGGGGGGGGGGGTGAATAGACTTTTTAAACTTTTTCACAATTAATAACACTTTGGTAATTTCAACTATAAGTAACAAGATATGAAACTTAGATGCGCAGCGGAATAATTAAACAACCAAGTGTTACGTAAAATCAAAGAGATATATCACATGCAATATTATGGATATGCTTGGTATGGCTCAAATAATAAGTATGCAAATTTATGCTCACATGCATACGTGAAAACTACTAGACCCAGATGAATATTTTCGCACAATATAAGATGGGTCAGTCAAATATTCAACATGCAAGACAACAAAATATATAAAGAGATGGTTCACTCAATATGTATACAATATCACGTGTGAATCAATGAGTGAATCCAAATGGAATTGTGTCTGCATGCACTTGTAAAGTCACATAACCCAACCAATAAGATAGATAAATAAGACGAATAGTAAATCGGTTAGTATGCATGCAATAATAAATAAAAGTAGTAAGTAAATGAGAGATGCAATTTATAGTGGTTTAGAGGTGGTGTAATCCTCCTAGTCCACTCTTCTCCTTTCACTCCAAGGAGGAAATTCACTATCTCGTTCACCCAGATACAAATAGTGAATCAAGTGCACACAGGCACTTCCCGAGTGTTTTGCACATAGTTACACTCAATCTCGAGTATCTCGCACAAAGCTATACTCCCGAGTATCTTGCACAAAGCTATACTCCTACACCAACTAAGTGTCTTGCACCCAGCTACACTTAGCACCACCGAGCGTCTCGCACACAGCTACACTCAACAACCACGAGTGTTCGCACAAAGCTACACTCACGAGTGTCTCGCACAAAGCTACACTCAACAGGGTAGTGTCTTGCACAAAGCTACACTCAACCCTCTTTCTACACACAATAGAGGTAAGATTTAGAGAAACAAATTTCTCTTCTAAGGACTTGAAGAATATCTCGTGAAAGCTCAAAACTGGATATTTCGAATTTTTGCTTCTATGTATTGCCTTGCCTTCTCTGCTTCATGTCTTCAAGTGATCTGGTATATATAGCTGAAGAAGCTATATTATCGTTGTAGCATCACTTGATCTTGATCGTTCATCTTGATCAGCTACACATTATTGCCAACTTGCATTGCGGTGATTTAATGCAAGAGATGGGCTTGTTACTGTGAGTTTGAAAATCCTCACCTGACAAATCTTCAAAAGTCGTATATGTCGGCTCATCAGCTGAATCTTCTCCGAAAAATAATTTCCTTATCTTGACGGATTCAAAATGATGAAATCTTCCAAAAGATTTGCTGCTGATTCTTGCTTGAGTAAAAAATATATCTTCGACCATTTCTTCTTCTGAAATGATTTGAGATGCATAGCAAGAGATTTAAATGAGAAAGAAGATTTGTAGAAGAATTCACGTGCATCTTCCTTATCATGTCCACAAGCTTCCAAACTTGTTTAGGAAGCCTCGGGATCAGTGGTTTTGGAATTGGGACCAAAAGGGTGTTTACACTGTTAAATCATGTTACAAGCGGCTTACTATGGTGGCTGGGGATGATCGGGCGTGGTCCAAAGTTTGGAATCTACACATTCCCCCGAAGGTGAAAAACATCTGCTGGCAGTTAGCATCATCTTATCTCCCTACCCGTGACATTTTGATGACTAAAAATGTTGCTTGTGCATTAAATGTCATATGTGCAGAGATGTAGAAGAGTCTGCCTTCATTTGTTTGTTCATTGCCTCAAGCTACGCGGCTCTGGAATAGGTTGGGGATGCCGCACATCAGTACCTTTCCAGGTAATCATCTTGGTGACTGATTTTTTTGGGGTGTAAATTCTTTGAATGCTAGTCTATTTGCTAACTTTGTGATGGTACTCTGGGGTGTGTGTGTAGCCGAAATGACAGCGTCTGGAAGGGTGTTGTTTTTTATTTGAATGTAGTGGTTCAGAGAGCTTTGTTTTTTAGATAATTGGAGGGCTGTGAATGAGGTGACATCAGGCCAGGCCATGCATGAGGCCGTGACTCAATAGACCAAACCTGTCCATGGGCGATTAAAATTGAATACAGACGCGGCGCTGCGGGAGGAAGATAATGCATGTTATGGGTTTTGGTTGGGTACTCCGTGATGATAATGGGGACTTTCTGTAAGTATTTTCCCTGTATACAATATATTATAATATATAATGTTGGTCCCGATAGGGTGGTAAAAAGTCTAGAGAGGGGGGGGGGGGGGTGAATAGACTTTTTAAACTTTTTCACAATTAATAACACTTTGGTAATTTCAACTATAAGTAACAATATGAAACTTAGATGCGCAGCGGAATAATTAAACAACCAAGTGTTACGTAAAATCAAAGAGATATATCACATGCAATATTATGGATATGCTTGGTATGGCTCAAATAATAAGTATGCAAATTTATGCTCACATGCATACGTGAAAACTACTAGACCCAGATGAATATTTTCGCACAATATAAGATGGGTCAGTCAAATATTCAACATGCAAGACAACAAAATATATAAAAGAGATGGTTCACTCAATATGTATACAATATCACGTGTGAATCAATGAGTGAATCCAAATGGAATTGTGTCTGCATGCACTTGTAAAGTCACATAACCCAACCAATAAGATAGATAAATAAGACGAATAGTAAATCGGTTAGTATGCATGCAATAATAAATAAAAGTAGTAAGTAAATGAGAGATGCAATTTATAGTGGTTTAGAGGTGGTGTAATCCTCCTAGTCCACTCTTCTCCTTTCACTCCAAGGAGGAAATTCACTATCTCGTTCACCAGATACAAATAGTGAATCAAGTGCACACAGGCACTTCCCGAGTGTTTTGCACATAGTTACACTCAATCTCGAGTATCTCGCACAAAGCTATACTCCGAGTATCTTGCACAAAGCTATACTCCTACACCAACTAAGTGTCTTGCACCCAGCTACACTTAGCACCACCGAGCGTCTCGCACACAGCTACACTCAACAACCACGAGTGTTCGCACAAAGCTACACTCACGAGTGTCTCGCACAAAGCTACACTCAACAGGGTAGTGTCTTGCACAAAGCTACACTCAACCTCTTTCTACACACAATAGAGGTAAGATTTAGAGAAACAAATTTCTCTTCTAAGGACTTGAAGAATATCTCGTGAAAGCTCAAAACTGGATATTTCGAATTTTTGCTTCTATGTATTGCCTTGCCTTCTCTGCTTCATGTCTTCAAGTGATCTGGTATATATATGCTGAAGAAGCTATATTATCGTTGTAGCATCACTTGATCTTGATCGTTCATCTTGATCAGCTACACATTATTGCCAACTTGCCATTGCGGTGATTTAATGCAAGAGATGGGCTTGTTACTGTGAGTTGAAAATCCTCACCTGACAAATCTTCAAAAGTCGTATATGTCGGCCTCATCAGCTGAATCTTCTCCGAAAAATAATTTCCTTATCTTGACGGATTCAAAATGATGAAATCTTCCAAAAGATTTGCTGCTGATTCTTGCTTGAGTAAAAAATATATCTTCGACCATTTCTTCTTCTGAAATGATTTGAGATGCATAGCAAGAGATTTAAATGAGAAAGAAGATTTGTAGAAGAATTCACGTGCATCTTCCTTATCATGTCCACAAGCTTCCAAACTTGTAGTTAACTTAGCATTCCATGTGTCCACATTGCAGCATATGCACTTTAACAAGTGTCATCTTTAAAAAATATGCTTCCAATGAGATTCGAACATGAGCCAACAAAATATATTTCCCAAGCTTTAACCACTACACCATATTAACTCACTAATTAATATCTCTGGATATAATCTTTATTCCTAGAATGGCTTTAGTAACATTTTAGATTAATTCACAAATTAATCCGAGTCTGCCTCCTGGTCATCCCCTATCAGCCCCTTCTTTACCTCTTACTCAAAAATGTAGAGATTAAGTCTCGAACTTGTGACCTCTAACTTTAGAGGCCTTATTCTTTATCCACTTCACCGCTTCATCCTTTGGTGTCTTCCAAGGTAAATAGTTCTCAAATAGTAACATTCTGGATAAGTATATTTTGCTAAGAAATTCGTAGACTTTATGGCTTGACTTGGGACTTAGACTAATAGACAACTAGACTCAAAATAAAATTGGGGATTTCTAAAAATACAAATTTGGCTCATCAAAACTATTACATTTTATTCCTAACAAATTCCCCCTTTTTGATGATGTCAAAACCTATACCCGAACATTTTGGCTTTGTCCAGTCAAAACAATAATCTTTTATTTTTCTTTCTTTTATTTTGACTAGCAATTGACGAGTTTGGACAATTTTTGGACCTAATAACTTTTTACTTTTAGACACATAAAAATGTTGCAATTTTTTGAGGATTAATTTTAATTTCTTTTGTCAACTTGTTTTCTTCCCTCAAATTGCATTTACAAAGCTAAACATGTGTCTAAAAATTAAAAAACATAAAGCTAAATAAAATATGACTAGATAGATTAATTGCATCAAATTCAACAAGCCATATTACAAACTTAGCAAAATGTACTGAAATGTTAAGCATCTTTACGGTTCTATCATGCTATTTACTCTAGCTCTTAGCTTAATGAAATTACCTTTGCAATTAGCATGATAATATAACTGCTTCACTTGTCCTTTAAGATAGCATGAAAAAGCTCCACGTACATCTCCCTTGCTTGTGGGAAAAATATTTCGAGTGTACCACTTGGCACATTTGAATATGCTCCTTCCTTCCTTTAATTCGTCCACATCTGGTACTAGAGCTTCAAAGGATGCAATGACATCTTCATTTGGTGAACTTCCTTCCCCCTGAAGGTATGCATCGCTCGAACTGCTCGAGCCTTGTCCACCATGTCCAAATCCACCACCAAAATGAGAGCCACCAAAATGAGAGGGTTGTTCTCTTCCCCCCTTTTTGGTGTCATCAAAAATCATCTTGACCATGTCAGTGCCCTTCTTGGATAAAGTCACAATTTCCTTGACCACCGAGTCGGTACGCAAAGTCGTGCTAGCCATTCCTTGGAGAAAATCCTTAATTGTGGATAACTCCTTCTTGATCATTCGAATATCTTCTCCATGTGTGTCAATCTTTTCAATTGTTCTTCGTAGATCCTCAACCTCCATGCACACTTTGAAAAGTAGCTTCTCATGCCTAATTTTGTACATCATATTCTCGGCATGGTGAGACTTTTCAAGATTGACTTGAGCACTTCTTTCCTCCTCAAGAGCTATAGTTAACCTGTCAACAAAAGAATTCAAAAACTCAACAGTTGTTGGGTTAGAATTTTCATCACGTGCTCCAATGGCCTCCTTTAGTTCCTTCAAGGCTTTGATCACCTCAACATTAGAACCTTTTGCTTTGTCACTTTTGTTAATTTCCTCATCTTCATTCGAATTTTCTTCCAAAATATCAACAACAATATGTTTATCATCATCCTTTTGAACTTCATCCTCCTTTGCTTGTCCATCCATCTCAACATCTTCTTGTTGTTCTCCTTCCTTGGCCTCTGGATCAGCCCCTAAGTCAGCTGGTAACACTGGTTCATCAGCCACCACAAAATCAGTGTTCAAATCTGCCACAAAATTAGGATCCAAATCAGCCATAAGGTCATCCCCTGTGTTGTCTCTCTGGTCATCCCTTGTGTCATCCCCTGCTTCTTCTTCTTGAACTGCTTCAATTTCTGCTGTTTGGATGGTGTTGGAACAATCCAAGACCTCATTCTGTTCCTTAACAGCAACTGTATCATCTCCAGCGGTCACATCTTCATCTCTAATCTCAACTCTTGGTGTTTTCTTCTTTCTAAACACTCGGCTCAAAGGAATGTCATCATCCATTTGTTCTTCTTCACTTTCATGTTCCTCAACTCTTTCTCTTTTGACATTAACTCGAAATAAGTACTTGCTAGAAAGAATTGACTTTCTATCCTTCATTTGGATGCCTTTCCTTCTCAAGAGTTCACCAATCATGAGACCATAACTAGGCTTGTCTTCTTTATTCACCATGGTAACCAATCGGTTGAAAATTACCTTGCTCCAATCCAAATTCTTTCCATGAACCACAGCATGCATCGTACTTGCTATTTGCAATGTAGACTTATCAAATCCACCTAACTTACACAAAACACACTTGGTAATAACTTCAACAAGTTTGCTAAATTCCCACTTGAACAGTTTGGACTTCCTCCCAGAAAATTTGGGTATATTCAAACTGTCATTAATTCAAATTTTTGTCCAAAACTCAAACTGATCAACATAATAATTATCTAGAGTAATATCATTCTTAGAGAAATCAAACAACTCCCTAATATCATTTTGACTAGTAGAGACCCGTACGCCATTAACAGTAGATTTAATCACATTGTTCTTCATTTTAGCATGCTTGGAAAAATCAAAGGCTTCATCATCAAAAATACCCATATAACAAAACATGCAAACCTTTTGTAGACCACATTTCTCCAATCCGTCAAGAATCTCTTGAGCAAGAACTAGATTTGTAGAAATGTCCTTAAAATCGGCTGGGTCGAGGAGATGTCCAGTGTTGACTTTCTCTGTGGGTTGTGTGTTCTTGGATGATTTTCTACTTGAGGATGCCATTTGTGAAGTTATTTTGGAGTGGGTATCAAAGTGAAGTGAGGATGAGAGGATTTGAGAGGTTCGGCTATGGTGTTCTTGTAAATGAGAGAGAAGAGAAGTTTTGAAATTGGGTTTATTTGGGAAGAGGAAGGGTCTTCTAAGACTTTTAGGGCTAGAGGGACAAAAATGCCCTTAATGATAGGCTTAGTGGGGTTTGAAAATTGAGGGTAATTTGGTCAAAATTGAGTATAGAAAGATGTTCAGCTCAACGATATCCCAGATGAATTAGATACATGTATAAAAGATACATGCAAAAATATTTTGTCAAAAAGAGATAATGATTAGTTCAACCAAATTCAATGGGGTAGATGCACATTAAATTTCATTCTCTGACACAATATACATGTGTTATGCAAACAGGACCAACCTTTTTCCAAGGTAAATTTCTATGTGCCAGGTAAAAACTCTATGACTTACGGATGGCTATTCTAGTGAGTGTAAAAATTTTATAAAAACCACACATTAGACACGTACAAACTTTGGTTAACAACATGCACAAGATAGCCTTAATGTTTAAGGATTATAAGACACGAATTTTTTATTTATTTTTATTATTATTATTATTATTTAAAATTTTAAAAATTGCATTTTAATTAACACAAAATCACATAGCATGCAAAAACACAATTAACACAAATAATTATGCAATTAGCACATATAGGTACGTGACAAATAAATTAAACGCAGTAACCAAAATTAAATTAAACAAATTGAGCTTAAGGATAGAGAATATAATACTTAGCTCATTTCGATCATGTCCAACTTATGCCTTAGAGTGATAAATCGTTATTCGCACAAAGGCTTTGTCAGAATATCTGCTAGTTGATTTTTTGTTGGTACGTGATCGATTTTGATGTCTTTCTTTTCAACATGATCTCGTATGAAATGGTGTCGGACATCAATGTGCTTCGTTCTTGAATGAAGTACTGGGTTTTGAGAAATTGCTATGGCGCTAGTATTATCACAGAAAATACTAATTTCATTGCAATTAACTCCATAATATTTTAATTGTTGCTTCATCCATAGAATTTGTGCGCAACAACTCCCTGCAGCGATAAATTCGGCTTCGGCTGTGCTTGTTGCAATGGAGTTTTGCTTCTTGCTAAACCATGAAACTTACCTTCCCCCTAAGAACTGGCACGTTCCTGAGGTACTTTTTCTATCAATTTTGCAACCTGCAAAATCTGCATCTGAAAAACCGGTTAGTTCAAAATTTCCTTCTTTAGGATACCATAATCCAACATTAATAGTTCCTTTAAGATATTGGATAATCTTCTTGACAGAAAGTAGATGACTTTCTTTTGGCTTAGATTGGAATCTTGCACATACACCCACTGAGTAGGATATATCGGGTCTACTCGCAGTGAGATATAATAAAGATCCAATCATTCCTCGATATTGCGTCTCGTCAACATCTTTGCCTTCATCGTCTTTGTCTAATTTGACTGATGTGCTCATTGGAATTTTTACTGAACTCTTTCCATCTTGACCGAAACTCTTAATAAGATCTTTTGTGTACTTGGCCTGATTTATGAGTATTCCTTCCTTCAGTTGTTTTACTTGCAGTCCAAGGAAGTAGTTTAGCTCTCCCATCATGCTCATTTCAAACTTGTTCTGCATGAGCTTAGAAAATTTCTCACATAATAATTTATTAGTACTTCCAAAAATAATATCATCAACATAAATTTGTACTAATAATATATGATCATTTTCTTGAATTTTAAATAAGGTTTTGTCATCAAGGCCTTTGGTAAACCCACAACTAATTAAGAACATTGATAGGGTGTCATACCAAGCTCCCGGTGCTTGTTTTAACCCATATAATGCCTTCTTTAGTTTATAGACCTTATCAACATTACCTTTTACCTCGAAACCTGGTGGTTGCTCAACATATACTTCTTCTTCGAGTAGGCCATTTAAGAATGCACTTTTTACGTCCATTTGATAGACTGTAAAATTCTTGTAAGCTGCAAAGGCTAGAAAAATTCTTATTGCTTCCAATCTTGCAACCGAGGCAAATGTCTCATCAAAATCTATTCCTTCTTCTTGTGAGTAGCCCTTTGCGACTAGCCTTGCTTTATTCCTAACAACGCTTCCATCTTCATTTGCTTTATTTCTAAAGACCAATTTTGTTCCAATCACGTTGTGATTTGATGGTCTTGAAACAAGCTCCCAAACATCGTTGCGTTCAAACTGATTCAGCTCTTCTTGCATTGCTTCAATCCAACTAGGATCTTTTAAAGCTTCATCTATGTCCTTCGGTTCAACCTGAGAAAGAAAACATGAAAATAGGGTTTCTTGTAATGCGGATCTAGTTCTCACGCCATCATGAATTTCTCCAATGATTTGATCTTGTGGATGATTTCTTAGCCACTTCAAATCCGGTTGAAAATTGCTTTGAGAAGTAGAGGGTTCGTGTGAAGTGGAAGGATTTGGATTTGCGGTTTGATCCATTCGTTGATCCTCACTATTAGTTCCAACTCCAACCCCAACACATTCCCTTACTTCTTCCCTTATTTCATCTTCCATATCGGTTTCTGTTCCGGAGCAGTTTAGATTGCTATTTCCCTGCAAAATATCTTCAGAAATTTCATTAGTATTATCATTGATACCAACTGTTGGATATTCCTTGCTTTTTGAGAACTCATCAAATACGACATGAATGGATTCTTCAACCACCATTGTTGATTTATTTAATACTCTGCTGGTGGAAGAATATCCTAAGAATATTGCTTCATCTGCACGTTGATCAAATGTTCTTAGATAGATTTTGCCATTATTAAGAAAAAAACATTTGCAACCAAATGAATGAAAATAACTAAGGTTAGGTTTTCTCCCTTTCCACAATTCATAAGGTGTCTTGTCTTGCAGCTTGTAGATTAGACTTCTATTTTGGGTATAGCAAGCAGTATTGATTGCTTCGGCCCAAAAGCGTTTAGGTAGCTCGGATGCAGCTATCATTACTCGTGCGGCTTCTTTAAGCGTACGATTTCTTCTTTCGGCAACTCCGTTTTGTTGTGGAGTTCTTGCAGCTGATAGTTGATGCAAAATTTCTTGAGTATTGCAGTAATTTTGAATTACGTTATTCACAAACTTTGTTCCTCTATCGGTACGAATTTTGACAATGTTGACTTCCTTTTCATTTTGAAGCTGTTTGAGAAGTTCTGGTAGCTTCTTCTCAACTTCATTTTTCTTGTGGAGAAATATCGTCCATGTGTACCTGGAAAAATCATCAACAACAAGAGTATATTTCTTACTACTCATACTTACTGGCTCCACAGGACCAAATAGATCCATATGTAGTAGACTAAGAGGTCTTTGACTTGATTCGTGTGTTTTTGTCTTGAATGATGATTTGATTTGTTTTCCCTTTTGACATGCATCGCAAATCTGATCCTTTCTGTAAGTGATGTTGGGTAGTCCTTTGACTAGATTTCTCGTCACGAGCTTGTTAATGGTTTTGAAGTTGAGATGACTCAACTTTTTGTGTCATTCCCAACCCACATTGCTTGAGTTGTTTGCAACAAGACCCACAGAGTCTTTTGTTGTGCTCCAGTCTACAACATATATACATATTTTTCTTTCTAATTCCTTCGAGAACAATCTCGCCTGTGGATCCGTTCTTCACTTGACACTTGTCTTTAAAAAAACTCTACAAGATAGCCTTTATCACAAAATTGACTTGTGCTCAGCAAGTTGAATTTTAATCTTTCAACATAGGATACGTCTTCTATTTTTAGACCATTGCGGGATACTGTTCCTATTCCTTTGGTTGTACCATATCGATCATTTCCTCCAAACACAACTTTTGGTCCTTCGATATATTTAAAATCCACAAGACTCGACTTACTTCCAGTCATGTGTCGAGAGCATCCACTATCGAAGTACCAAATTTCCTGCAAACACTTTACGCATTTTTAGGTACCCAACTTGATTTGGGTCCTTGAGTGTTAGTCCTTTTTGGTATCCAAATCCACCTAGTTCTTATTGATCCAAGATTAGGTGATTCGTAACCATTGAAAACATTATAATCATACCTAATTTTCGAAAAAGGTTTTGGTGCCGGGTTTTGAAAATTGACTCGATCTTTTTGCACTTGGGAAGAGATTTGTTTGAGCTTATGAAAGGCATTAAATCTGGACTTTGTCCATGGTTTAATTTCATCAAACCAATCTTGTTCAGAGGGATAAAGTCTCCCTGCCCCAATCCTTGGAGTTCTTCCCATTCTCCTATGAGGACTTTGTGCACTCGACTCATTGGTATGTTTCCATTTAGGAACAAACTTTTGCCTATTATTTGACTGCATTGGCGAATTAAATTTTCTTTGAGGCTTCGGCCTTGCAGTTACATTTTTGGCATTAGCTTGGTAACCAATTCCTTGTCTCATTGTGCTATCTTGACCTTTTACAAATTTTACTACTTGGACTTTATTATTTAAAGCAGTAGTAGAATTGGTCAATTTTTCGGAGGCTTGAGAACGCGATGGATCATAACCAATTCCGGTTTTATCTCCTGAGGATTTTTGCATATTTACCATTTTATCCATTATTTTGGATGAATGAGTAAATGTTGCTATAACTTCCCTTACGTTGTGTTCTCTCACTTCCCTTACTTTACACTCTTCTTGAAGTCGAATATTTTCGTCTTTCAAGTCTCGTATCTCAGATAGAGCATTTTGCAATTTTTCATTTAGTTGATCTTTTTCAAGAATCAGTAAATTATTGCGCTCATTGATTTGCGAGTAAGTGTCCATCATGGTTTGACAATCCTTCATCATATGAAAGATAGACTCTTTAGAGAAAGATGAACTTACAGAATCAAAGGATTTAGAAGTTACCTCATCATCATCTGTTTCATGTGCCATAAGACATAAATCTTGACTATTTGAATTGCTTGACAGGCTCATTCCAAATAGTGCATTATCATCTGTAGAACTGTCACTTTCGTTGCTAGAAGATTCCTCAGACTCACTTGTTTCTAGTGGGGTCACTAATAAGAGCTTTCCTTTTGTCTTTCTTGTTGAATCTCCTATCCTTGACTTTGGTTTCCTCCTGCACGGTGTTAGATTGATTTTTTCTTACCTTGGGATAAGGACATTCAGCCATAAAGTGTCCAGGCTTTCTACAGATGTAGCATAAATTCGAATTGTCCTCCAAGGTTTCCTTTTTATGCCTTCGTGATGTGCTTGCTTTAGGAAAACTTTTGTGATTGTTTTTCTTCATAAACCTCTTGAATTTCCTGACAAACAAAGCAAAGTTTTCGTTATTTAATAATTCACCATTATCTACTGACCTTGACGTGGACGGTTGTTCGGCAACTAGTGCGTTGTTCTTTTCTTCGCGTTCTTCTTCCGTCCTTGACTTCATTTCAAACTCATAGGCTTTTAGATCACTAAAAAGCTTATCAGTTGATAGAGTCTTTAGATCTCTATGATCACGCATGGCAGTGACTTTCATGTCCCAACTTGACGGTAAACCACGTAGGATTTTGAGAGAGATTTCCTTTTGATTAATGTCTTTTCCAAGATCATTAATTTCTCCCAAGATTTTGGCAAATCTTGTTTCCATGTCGGTAATATTCTTGCCACTTTGCATTTTGAAATCCTCAAATTTCTTTAATGCTATGGTGAGTTTATTATCCTTTTCTTGTTCGTCACCTTCACCAATTTGGATGAGTGTCTCCTAAACTTCTTTTGCTGATTGGCATTTTCAGACCATTGGGAATATCGTATCATCGATAGATTTGAACAAAATATCCTTGGCAATATTATCCAAGTTATTTCGTGTTCTATCTTCACGAGTTCATTCCACTTTAGGCTTGGAAACATACTGTGGAGTATCACTTGTTTGTACGGAAGCAGTGTTCCATTACAAGATTTCAATTGGACAATTAGTGATTACTTCCCACATTTCATCATATAGTGCAGATAAATGTACCTGCATGCGAATTTTCCAATCATCAAATTTTTCTAGAGAAAATTATAAATTTTGGGCAAGAGCCATATCTCTTTTCATCATCTTGATTTTTCGAGATCTGTCTAGCAGTCAATAATTGACTCAAATAGACAACTGCTCTAATACCAATTGTTGGTCCCGATAGGGTGGTAAAAAGTCTAGAGAGAGGGGGGGGGGTGAATAGACTTTATAAACTGTTTCATAATTAATAACACTTTGGTAATTTCAACTCTAAGTAACAAGATATGAAACTTAGATGCGCAGCGGAATAATTAAACAACCAAGTGTTACGTAAAATCAAAGAGATATATCACATGCAATATTATGGATATGCTTGGTATGGCTCAGATAATAAGTATGCAAATTTATGCTCACATGCATACGTGAAAACTACTAGACCCAGATGAATATTTTCGCACAATATAAGATGCGTCATTCAAATATTCAACATGCAAGACAACAAAATATATAAAGAGATGGTTCACTCAATATGTATACAATATCACGTGTGAATCAATGAGTGAATCCAAATGGAATTGTGTCTGCATGCACTTGTAAAGTCACATAACCCAACCAATAAGATAGATAAATAAGACGAATAGTAAATAGGTTAGTATGCATGCAATAATAAATAAAAGCAGTAAGTAAATGAGAGAGGCAATTTATAGTGGTTCAGAGGTGGTGTAATCCTCCTAGTCCACTCTTCTCCTTTCACTCCAAGGAGGAAATTCACTATCTCGTTCACCCAGATACAAATAGTGAATCAAGTGCACACAGGCACTTCCCGAGTGTTTTGCACACAACTACACTCAATCCCGAGTATCTCGCACAAAGCTATACTCCCGAGTATCTTGCACAAAGCTATACTCCTACACCAACTAAGTGTCGTGCACCAAGCTACACTTAGCACCACCAGAGTCTCGCACACAGCTACACTCACGAGTGTCTCGCACAAAGCTACACTCAAAAGGGTAGTGTCTTGCACAAAGCTACACTCAACCCTCTTTCTACACATAGTAGAGTTAAGATTTAGAGAAAACAAATTTCTCTTCTAAGGACTTAAAGAATATCTCGTGAAAGCTCAAAACTGGATATTTCGAATTTTTGCTTCTTTGTATTGCCTTGCCTTCCCTGCTTCATGTCTTCAAGTCATCTGGTATATATAGCTGAAGAAGCTATATTACCGTTGTAGCATCACTTGATCTTGATCGTTCATCTTGATCAGCTACACATTATTGGCAACTTGCATTGCGGTGATTTAATGCAAGAGATGGGCTTCTTACAGTGAGTTTGAAAATCCTCACCTGACAAATCTTCAAAAGTCGTATATGTCGGCTCATCAGCTGAATCTTCTCCGAAAAATAATTTCCTTATCTTGACGGATTCAAAATGATGAAATCTTCCAAAAGATTTACTGCTGATTCTTGCTTGAGTAAAAAATATATCTTCGACCATTTCTTCTTCTGAAATGATTTGAGATGCATAGCAAGATATTTAAATGAGAAAGAAGATTTGTAGAAGAATTCACGTGCATCTTCCTTATCATGTCCACAAGCTTCCAAACTTGCAGTCAACTTAGCATTCCATGTGTCCACATTGCAGCATGCACTTTAACAAGTGTCATCTTTAAAAAATATGCTTCCAATGAGATTCGAACATGAGCCAACAAAATATATTTCCCAAACTTTAACCACTACACCATATTAACTCATTAGTTAATATCTCTAGATATAGTCTTTATTCCTAGACTGACTTTAGTAGCATTTTAGATTAATTCACAAATTAATCCGAGCCTGCCTCCCGGTCGTCCCCTTCTTTATCTTTTTCTCTTACTCAAAAAGTGAAGAGATTGTTGAGTGTTGAACCCGTGACCTCTAACTTTAGCAACCTTGTTCCTTATCCACTTCACTACTTCATCCTTTGGTGTTTTCTAAGGTAAATAATTCTCAAATAGTAACATTCTGGATAATTATATTTTGCTAAGAAATTCGTAGACTTTATGGCTTGACTTGGGACTTAGACTAATAGACAACTAGACTCAAAATAAAATTGGGAGTTCTAAAAATACAAATTTGGCTAATCAAAACTATTACATTTTATTCCTAACATATAATATATTGTATTATTGGGTGGTTGTGGTGCAAGTAGGACGATTAAGTCAGTTAGTGGCTTAATCTGTTAGGCAACTCAGGATATTCAGTTTAGGATTAACTGAATATATGCCTACATTGATGGCATGTAGGTTTCTAAGCATAATGAGTCCTCCCACAGCTCCCGTGTTCAGAATACACGCATCATTGAGTATTCGGGAGAGAAGTAGTAGACAAAATACTAGCCTTTATTCTGCAGGTTTACCATCTCGTGGCAACACCAACGACTATGGCGTGGGGATATTCGGGCGATCCTAAAGCTTCCGCTACTACGAGACAGGTTGCTCGTTACTACAGTTCATGTTAGTCTAAATTTATTATCTAAAATTTGGTATCAAAGCCCAAACAATCTCTGCCTAGTTATCAATTATATTAAATTGTAATATAATTTCATATACGTATCCAGTGCTTCGTATATGGTATGATTTTTCAAAATGCTTAAGTTTTATTTTCTATTCTTTTGAAACATGCAATGCTCACTGTTGCCGATCAACGAGATGCCTACCGTCGCCGGATTACGAACGGAGTCTAGGGCAGTGTGCGGCGTCGGCGGACCACTGCTGCAGCGAGGCGAGATGGCGAAGGCAACACGGATTTCCAGCAGAAGGCGTCTTCGCCTCTCCTCATTCAGGCAGCACCATGGCGGCGACGTGACTATGGCCGTCGGCGATGGTATAGTCACGTCGCGATGAAGACGACGGTGATGGTGCTCTACATGTTTCGGAAGGCGGCCCCTGTTGCGACGAAGAGCCGGCGACAGGCGGCGACGCGCAGAGAGGTGGCACAGCAGAGGAGGGATGGATTTCCGGCCGGCGCCGCATCAGGCCATGGCGGCGGTTTTTAGCGCTGCGCTGGGTTTTCCGGTGAACCGTCGCTGCCCCCTCTCCACCTTCGCGTTCTCCTCTCCGTAAGGACGTCGGCAATGGTGGCTTCGCGATGAAGGCGGCGGCGGTTGCTCCTCTTGCGATGAAGACGACGGGCAAGACGGAACAGGGAGTCCTCGCTGGTTTTCCGGCGATAAAATGGGAGACTCCTAGTACGGTTTTTTGGTTTTAATTAAAAGGCAATTTACTTGTGGTGATGTCCGGGGTCTTTATGGTGAAAGAAGCAGAGGCTTTGAGCATCCAGGAGGCTTTGAGTTGGTTGAAGCATACAGGGATGGGTTTCGTGGATGTAGAGATGGATAGTCAGGTTGTTTGTCATTCAATTAGTTCACCAACATTTAATTCTGCTTTTGGTTTCATTGTCGATGATATTAAAATTTTGGCATTGGAGATAGGTGATGTTAAATTTTGTTGTGTTAAGCGATCTGCGAATAGTGCCGCCCACACTGTTGCTAGGGAGGCCTTTTCTGAGTCCGGTTGCGGGGAGTGGTTTGACTCTCCACCATATTTTCTTGTAAACGTTATTCTTGGTGACTTAATGAATTAATCTTTCGTTTTCACAAAAAAATATACATAATTGTATAAACAAATATACATAATCATGTCAACTTCCTATCGCGCCTCCCAAAACGACTCTCTATTCCTTGGTAATCAAAGCCCAAAGATCTATGAATTATCCCATGCTTGACTAGCCAAACAGACAAAAAACTCGGCATCTTTTTTATCTCTCCTTCATTTTGATTTGTATAAGTATTTCACATTTGCGATGAAATTGATGAAGATTGACCTGCTATTTTTTATTTTGTACCAAAGAATCCTGCCGAATTCACTAATTCGTGGGAAGAGACTGAATTTTTGTATGTGAAAAGCGTTTCCGTTTCAGTAGGGATCGATGAAGTAGATGGTGGTTGAGAAAGGAATCTTTGATCATAATTTCCAGTATGAATACTGCGTCCAACACGAAACTTGTGATTGGTAGTAAAACACCGATTTGCTCGTTGAGACTTCATTCGATCTTGATAGATTTCTCGAGATATTTTCTTACGAAGTTTTGTTATAGCATCTATAATTGCTTCCAATTGTTTTGAGAGGTGCGGGCCGCACGGTGCACCGTGCGCCGTGGTGCAGGGTATAACGATTGCGGTTAGGCAGCTGGTAATAATGACTTACATAAGCAATATAATTGGATTATTATTTTTTTTTAAGATAATTGGATTGTTATTAAAAATAATTACTTCACCCAAAATTGAGAATTTTTTTTAAGTGATCCAATTTTCTCAAACTAATTTTAAATTTATGGGACTCTACTCTTAAAACTTTTGCAAAGGTAAATCACAAATCACGTAATTAATTCACCCATCAAATCTTAATTAATATTCATGTGTGTACAAGAAATCTAATTCAAACATTTCAACATCCTTGTCACTAATTGTTCCGTACATCTTTCTAGTATGATTTGAGAATCCACATGCACTACCGCCCCTAGTCATGACCTTTAATTTAGTGCTATATTCCGGAGAGCAAATTCTGAGAAGTATTGTCATGCCAAATACAACCTAGCTAAATTATAATGCCAAATGCTTGTGGTCAAATTATATTATATGGACCAAGTTCTACCTTGCAATTAACATATTATATTATTATGTGTGTAATTACTATGTTATTGTCTATAATTAATATATTATGTGTATTCAGTTTATTTACAAATACATAATATGTTACTGTACTGCATGCACAAAATATATCAATTAACTACAAACACACAATTTTTTTGTATCAATATCACATAATTTTTTGTATTAATTAAGGTCACAATATAAAATGAACCATGATCTATAATATAACAAATTAACCATTGGTACTTGTGTTTCGTGACAAATTTTACTGTGAACCATAACCCATATAGTAGTGTAAATTGTGAAGTAGGTACCAATCACAAATATTGTGTCCAACTCTTTTCCAACATGGCTTATGGGTGTGTTGGCTACTTTTACAGAGAAGGATTGTGGACATATGGTTGTTGTGCTCTATCATGTGTGGGTTGCACGAAACACCATCGAGTGGGACGGAGCACTACCACGATCAAGCCGAACATGGAGACGTGCTGCGGCGGCCATGCAAGCGTACAACCAGGTCAATCATCGCCCAGTTCAGTCTACACCGCCGACAGCAATCACGGGAGACGTACTACGGCCGAGATGTTTCTTCGACGCTGAATTCCGACCAGCGTCTGGCGAGGCTGCCTATGGGGTGGTGTTGCTCTCTCATGATCGCTCTTTTATGGCAGCGATGAATAGCAAGCTACCGGATTATTTCTCCCCTTTTATGGCGAAAGCATAACATGCAAAGAAACACTTTCTTGGCTCAGAGAACGAAACATGTTAATTGTTGATCTTCTCACGGATTGCTCAGAATTACAAAATGCACTACAGGCCAACTCCACGGCTAGTTTGTCCTATGTTGGGATTATCGTGGATCAATGTAGGGCAGTTATGTCCTTATTTGCTCATTGCACTTTACAACTTGTTTCTAGATTATCGATTAATTTACATGCTTATACTTTTGCTTCGTTAGCGTTTGATCAAGTTCACTCTATGTATTGAAACTCTATTCCACCTGACTCTATTACTATGTTCATCCATTAATATACGGATTGGTTTGTTTTTAAAAAAAAAAATTATACTAGATCACTTGCATTTGACATTATTGCCCTCTTTTTTTAGTTTCAATTTCATTATAACAATACCAAAATATCATTTTAATTATGTTACAATTTCATTTAACAATCTTACATTATTACATAAACTTTATTTTCCATTTACTAATTTAATTATAATAATATTAAAATATTATTTTAATACATATATATGTTATTGTATTCTAAATTTTAATTTAATTTTTCATTCAAACTAATTTCATTATAACAATATTAAAATATTATTTTAATTATATTATAATTTATTTAAAAATATATATTATTAAATGAATTCTATTTTTTATTTTACTAATTTTATTATATCATAACAACACTAAATTATCAATTTAATTCAACATAATCCAAACAACCATTTTCAGTTTCATTTAAGGATCATAATCCACACAACGTAAACCACCCTAATCTACTGTATAATAACTGATGTTCCTTCTAAGGAGTACACCGAACATTAATTAAACACACACATTATAGTCATAGAAAGTCAAAATTACAGTGGACATGCATGCACCGTACCGAAGCCTACGTTCTAACTCCTGAGGGGCTGAGAAAGCATCCAGAGGCGGATGAGTCTGATCATATCAGTGAGGGAGAAAACCCCTTGAAGCAAACCTCCGTCTTCAACCACCCAGACGCGGTGCACCCCGTTGCGCACCGCCTTCTCCACTGCTTCCCCCACCGTGAATTCTGTATTGCAAGCTACGATCTCCTTCAACGACGACCTCACCCCCGCGGTTTCATGTGAAGGGGATTCAGATAACTTCCACAGCAAATCAATCACCTTCCAGTTCAGACATGTTTGCAGAAGTGATATCGGGCATCCTCTTAGGTCCGTCGCAGAAAACGTCGCGATCACCTTTCTCTTTTTGCCCTACAACCATTAATATGATGCAGAAGTTTAGCAACTATATTTATATGTTTAGATTAGATGAGATGAACTTACGTTAACAAGCTGTCTGTGATCTTCTTGGATGGTGTTGGAAGATTGGACGATGGGAACAGCATTAAGTGAAGCAGCCCTCATGCATTTAATGGCGTCGATGACTGTGGCTTGATCAGTAACACCGAAAACAGTGTCGGTCACGGCTTGAAACTGCTTGCTGTTTTTGATGTGATGGGACATTATACCTTTGACCTCGTCGTTTTGGTTGTCGTGTTCTCTCATCACGAACTTCAACACATCCATTTGTGTCAGCATTCGGTAGCTTGATGCCGACTCCACTAGCTCTACGCCGGCTACGCTCTCCGCTTGGCCCTCTATTGGTACCATTGCACGGTGGATGCCTTTGCTAAACACTTCCATACAGTCCACAAGCCTATTCAAATATATATATCATCACCAACAACTACAAATTATAACCTTATCAAACATAACTACAATATATAGTTGATATGTACCAGTCAAATAGCGGTTAGTGCTAATAGAAAACTCATAAGAATAGACAACTCTCATAAAAAAGTCAATTCTATAGATACAAGATGTCCATAGACATCACCCATAAATAGCTCTCATAAAAAGTCAAAATCTCATATCCAAAATCTCCTAGATACAAGATTGATACGGAGTATTTAATAGAAACATTATTTGATAATATAGTTAGCTTATCAATCAATTTTAACTTTAATTAGTTGTTTGACTTGATTAAATAGTCAATATGACTGTTTAGTTAATCAGCTTTTTTGTAAAAGCTTATTGTTAAAAAACAATAAAATTAAAAAAACTATCAGCTAGTCAAATTCGCTCAACTTTTTATAAAAACTTATTACTACAAAAAACTATATCATCTAGTCAAATTCGCTATCTCAATCCGCTCCGTTGTTAGCGAAGATTAATATGTAAGAGTGAAATAACTCTTACGACTATAGACAACTCCCATAAAGATTAGTGAAAAACAACTCCCATAAAGATTAGTTCACATAAATATGAGATTAATATGTAACATAGACTATTCCAATAAAGAAGAATTAAATTTGAAACCTTAAAACCTTGTTATTACTCACTCAATTCCTATAAAGAATTAAACTTGAAATCTTGTATCCGAATTAGATTGGTCAATACCAATATATATATATATATATATATATATATATATATATATATATATATATATATATATATATATAGCGATGCACTCAGGTGCGAATAAGTACTCAGGAGGGAAATGCGAACGAATCAGTGCGTGATACGTGTCCAGATCTAATAACTTAAAAAAAAATCGTGGTGGCATTTTCGTAAATAATTGAACATCGAAGTGCAAGTAAAATCACTTACAAGTGCACCTACTTTCACCTATAAGTGCATGTAATTTTGCCTTGTTAGCATTCACTTTCCGCAAACATTCATGCACCTGGGTGTGCTTATAACTATATGTGCAACTATTTATAACTATTGGTGCAACTACTTATAAATATAAGTACACCTACTTTCAGCTATAAGTGCGTGTAATTTTGCCTTGTTAGCATTCACTTTTCGCAAACATTCATGCACCTGAGTGTGCTTATAACTATATGTGCAACTATTTATAACTATAAGTGCAACAACTTATAACTATAGGTGCACCTACTTTCACCTATAAGTGCATGTAATTTTTGCCTTGTTAACATTCATTGATCTGAGTTCAGCGGGTAGTAATACTCCTGAAAACCACTCGCGAACATTCATACACATAGGTGCAACTACTTATAACTATGTGTACAACTACTTAGAACTACAGGTGCAACTACTTAGAACTATAGGTGCAACTAAGTATTGATGCTCAGTGTAAATTTTTACTTGCACCTATAATACATTTTACATGCACTTGTAATACATTTTACTTGCACTTCGATGTTCAATTATTTACGAAAATGTCACCGCGTTTTTTAAAAAAATCAGTGTTTCTCATCCATTAGATCTGGACACGTAGACGAACAGAATTCATTCCTATTTCGCGCCTGGGCGAAGCATTCGCACCTGAGTGCGATTATATATATAGGGACGCACTCAAGTGCGAATAAGTGCCCAGGAAGGAAATGCGAACGAATCAGCGCGTCACACGTGTCCAGATCTAATAACTTAAAAAAAACGCGGTGACATTTTCGTAAATAATTGAATATCGAAGTGCAAGTAAAATCTCTTATAAGTGCTCCTATTTTCACCTATAAGTGCATGTAATTTTGCCTTGTTAGCATTCACTTTCCGCAACCATTCATGCACCTGGGTGTGCTTATAACTATATGTGCAACTATTTATAACTATAAGTGCAATTACTTATAACTATATGTGCACCTACTTTCACCTATAAGTGCATGTAATTTTGTCTTGTTAACATTCATTGATCTGAGTTCAGCGGGTAGTAATACTCCTGAAAACCACTCGCAAACATTCATACACCTAGATGCAACTACTTATACCTATGTGTACAACTACTTAGAACTATAGGTGCAACTACTTAGAACTATAGGTGCAACTAAGTATTGATGCTCAGTGGAAATTTTTACTTGCACCTATAATACATTTTACATGCACTTGTAATACATTTTACTTGCACTTCGATGTTTAATTATTTACGAAAATGCCACCGTATTTTTTAAAAAAATCAGTGTTTCTCATCCATTAGATCTAGACACGTGGATGAACAGAATCCATTCTTATTTCGCGCTTGGGCGAACCGTTTGCACCCGAGTGCAACTCTATATATATATATATATATATATATATATATATATATATATATATATATATATATATATATATATATATATATGCTTGATTGAAACTAGGGAACTTACCTCATACTGGGATTGAGTGTCCATAAGCTGAGACTTTCGAGGCAATGACCGATTATAGATGACACCGGAGTTGCCAATTTCCGGTCAATATGATCGACATCATCGTCGCCCTCGCCGGCGATGTGAGCCAAGATATCAAGCATGGTGACCATCCCTATATAATGCTTCCTGGCGGCGCCAGAGCGCTTGTCATACTCCAGAATCATGGAACCGCCGGCGCCAATCCACTGCCCTGGCGGCGCAGCCACGGGCACTGCGGCGACCCGGTTAGCCAAAAGGGTATTCATAGCATCGGCCAGCGTGGCAGTGTAGGGCACCTCCACTAATCTCCTCTTGTCGTGCATTAAATCCATCACCTTCTTTTTTGCCAGCCTCTTGGGCTGAGCTTCATGGCTTTCCCTTGTTGCCTGCATAGTTTCAGAGAGTCTGTGGATTGCGGTGATTATTGAAGAGAGGGGAGAAATAAGGAAGACTTGTTCGGAAGAATCTGTGTAGAATGTTTCTGTTAGATACGTGGAAGTGTTAAGAGAAAAGGGAGTGTCATTCCTTATATTCTCGCTAGTACACGTGGTGCTCCAAATTCGACTATATATATATACACTAATACTAATTACACATTCAACGAATAGTCCAATGCATATTTTTAAATTGCAATAACAAGAGGAAAGTATCCTCAGTGGATAATACCGTAAGTATAATTTTTATCAAGAATGTAATAACAATTTTTGAGGAGAGTACCTTTTAAGTATAGTTTTTATCCTATTAATTGGATCCATACTTCCTTTTATTGTCATTTTTCGTCATCATCTGTGGAATATATTGTAAGTTAAGTGTACTGTTTATCAATGCCCAATTAGCACTACAAGAAAAATGCACATAGACAACGGTTATTAACCGTTGTCGTAGGAGTATAATTTCTGTTGTTGAAGCTGGTGTTGTTGTAAGTCCCGCGCATAGACAACGGTTTTTTAACCGTTGTCTTTTCTAGAAACAACAACGGTTTTTTAACCGTTGTCTATTAAGTGTTGTTGAAATCGGTGTTGTTAAAAGTCACGCACATAGACAACGGTTATTAACCGTTGTCTTTTCTATAAACAACAACGGTTTTTTAACCGTTGTCTATTAAGTGTTGTTGAAACCGGTGTTGTTAAAAGTCACACACATAGACAACGGTTATTAACCGTTGTCTTTTCTACCAACGACAACGGTTTTTTAACTGTTGTCTATTAAGTGTTGTTGAAACCGGTGTTGTTAAAAGTCACGCACATAGACAACGGTTATTAACCGTTGTCTTTTCTATCAACGACAACGGTTTTTTAACCGTTGTCTATTAAGTGTTGTTGAAACCGATGTTGTTAAAAGTCACGCACATAGACAACGGTTATTAACCGTTGTCTTTTCTACCAACGACAACGGTTTTTAACCGTTGTCTATTAAGCGTTGTTGAAACCAGTGTTGTTAAAAGTCACGTACATAGACAACGGTTTTTAACTGTTGTCTTTTCTTTAAAAGACAACAGTTATAAACTATTGTCTATTATGTGTTGTTGAAATCGCTTTTGTCACAACCATAAACTGTTGTCTTTTGTAGAAAAGTCAACGGTTTCTAACTGTTGTCTATTGTAAAATAGACAGCGGTTTTTAACCGTTTTTCACCTGCTTAAATTATAATCTTATAAAAAAAACAATTTATCCATTCACCATATGCTGCAAAGTGTAGTTACATAATTGTGCACAAGCTAATAAGGTTCAAAATAACAAGTCAAAGACTTCCATGACCAATTCTAATTATCATCCAAGTCATAATACTACTACACAAAAAACAATTCCACGAACCAATTCAATTCCAAATGATCACAACATTCTAATGACCAAATCATACCTACTCTATATGACTTGATAGAATATCGGCCCATTCAGATCGCACCAGATCAATAACCGCTTTGTCATAATCAACTTGTTGAAACTACATGTAAAAAGTAAGAAAATAAATTAGTATAGATATAAATAATTTACAATGAAATGCAAAATAAGTTAGGAGTAATTCAGAAAGCTCTCCAATCTGGAAGGTTATAGTACAGAAAAGCTAGACAGGAAACATTAAAATGGCAACTTGCTAGACAGGAAACACAAAAATGGCATACTAGAGTCTATTCAAGTAGAGTAAAATCAATGCATTGGCAATACTTTCCTAATATGAATACAAATGCTCCCAATTGGCAACTACCATGTGGGATGGATGGCATTTATCAATCTACCAGTCATGATTTGCCTACTTTCTAGTTTTCTCTTCCTCAAGGCCCAAGCAAAACAAAACACATTGCATCCTCTATATAATGCCACTGCAACCAAGAATATCAATACCAAACCACAAGCACACTTTAATTTGTATATAAGGATTTTGGCAGCCATGATTTTTGCACTTAACACCAAACCACAAAGATTAAGCACACTTTAATTTGTATATATCAATACACTTTCATTTCATGACTATATGCTCATTTTAAATAATCACCTAATGCACTTATATATGCACATACAAACAAATTTTCACTTCAAACAATCAAACATTGAGTTGGAAGAAATGATAACACAATCTATAAAGACTTAACAACTCATTAGAAAACCAGATGTGTCCTCAAAGTGGCTGTGCAGCCAGTGAAGTAAAGCAATTCAAATGCATCATATCTCCACTATGAAACATTCAAATCAAAATAATTTTAAACACGAAATAGAAATAGAATATATTACCAGTGCTTGAACAGAATTTTTATCATCGAAGTCTGGCATATTCTCAATTAAAGTTTTCATGTACGCCATGACAAAGAAACCGCATTGGTTACTATCCGGTTGACGAGGAGCCTACAAATGTTAAATAATATTTGCATTACAATTTAGCTATATACAAACACTTATATAGTTAAAAATATGAAATTACCTTGACAATTTCCCAAGCAGTTTTACTGCGTCCTTTCTTTCCATTCGTAGAGGAAGCATGAATCATTTTAATAGCCCTTCATATATATTGTTGATTATTCAGATTATGTAATAATAAATCGAAAGAATGAAATTTAAAAAAAAAAAAACTTACATTCCTACAACACGCTTTCAATCATCATCGCGAATGCGATGACTAAGAGGGTCCCACACATAAACTAAGTCCTTGGTGACGTTGATAACTGTCAGAATCCAATGGAAACTGTGCACAAACACATAATTATATATTACATCAACACAATATAATATATGCAATTGAAAGTATAATTGCTTACAATCTTTGTAAATTTTGTCTTCAAAACATCTCCTTGTATTTCTCCTTGCTTACTAGTTCTCCCTTTCTTCCACAGTATAGCTCTATTAACTTCGTCATCATCACACAATTATGTTGACTACAGGCAAGAAGATTTATAAATGTCAAACTTAGGGTGAAAATGTGTTGAAGTTAATAATAGTGAAAGTGAAATAATAATTACTTACAATTTCACTAGCAAGACGCGCATATCCTTTACGAGCAAGCCTATGTGGATAAAGGTTTTTCTTTCTTCGTAACTTTTGTAGCTCGCTTAGTTTCTAAGACAAACATGATTAAATAAAAGCTTCACATTATATTTCTGCCATAGCACCATACATTAAGATAAAATTAAGACTTCTTGAACGATACTACATTGAAGTGCAAAATCAAACCAACAAAGAGAACTATATTGCAGTAAAACTGTCCCAAGGATTGCAACTATGCAATAAGGAAACTGCTCCCTCGATTTGTTAGACAAGTTGGACTACTGAAAGCTAATCAAACCAACAAAATATCTCAGCTCAATATTTTTCAACACAATCCTTAAAGATTAAAAATATCTTATATTTATACTCAAACGATAGATAATTTAAAAATATAAAAATCAACTTGAATGCATAGTTAAATAGATATTGGGTCATAATAAGGAGAAAGGAATATCCCTAATCATTGTGGATGCCCCTTATTAGCAGTATGCCATCTCTCTCTGTTTTTTTTTTTTTTGTTTTGGTTGTATGATATAACTATTAGCAGAACAGTGAGTGGGTAAAGAATTGTAGATAACATTTTGTTTTTGTTACCAAGTTTTTGAACAAATATATGGAATTGCATTCATCATGGTTCACAAATTTTTGTGTTCTTTCAAGAGTACATGTTTATCATAGTAAAAAATCAGGGCAGATTTCAGAACCTAATGTGAAAGGGTATTAACTCTAAAACAGCATTCTCCCAAGCTAATCAACTTGTGTTAAGTATATTTGCTCTTGTTTTTAACATTGCATAGAAAGGTCAGATGGGCAATGTGATACTTCTTTAATTTCCAAGTTAATTGAGGACTTTGGCTTTTAAACATTGTTAGAATGCATGGAGTTAGAATACCTTTAACTTTTTACTTAAGGTTAGCATGTTATTGGAGGTTACTTGCATTTGTGCATGCTGATGATTACCAGTCAAAAAATTCTTATAATGTAAAACTTATAGATTCGGTTATGTGACTTCACACTGTCATCACCCTATAAACAGATCTGACATTCTATTCTCACCCTATAAAGATACTTGACATTTTGTCACCATTTCTATGCCTGCCTTGATTACTGTTTGGTGTTACTAGGACTTGCTGATATCAGTTGTAACCATACTTGAAAAGGTTGGTACAAACTTGGTTCTAATAGTAAGTTTAGTAAAGGTTTATATGCATGCATGAACTCTTGACTTAATCAACTAAGTCTTATTCCCAATCAAATTTTGGTGGGCTTTGCAGTTATGACTGTGTCAAATTCTCTGCATCTTTTCATTGCCCAAGAGTTTTTACTCAATAAATTCGCAATTATTTTCTCCCCTTCTTCCCCCCTAGGTGTACTAGAGAATATTTTTTTGGTGTGGGCATGTATGGACTGTTTGATGGGGGTAAGAGTCACTTAGAAGTTCGAACCCCAAGCATAAGCTATTCATGCTGTATAAAAGAACTGCAGATTTATTATGAGGCAGGAGGCTTCACTAGCTAGCATCTTGAACCAATCTTTTTACTTTTTCTTTTGAGTCTATATCCTTAGTAATATCTTCCACAGTGGTAGTTACATACATGAATATGCATGCATACATAATATATATGTGTGTGCATGTGTGTGTTTATTCATTTATTTTTGGGGAGGGAACAGGCAGGCTTGGCATAACTAGAGACTAAATCATATGCTAGTAATCGCCACATACAAAAGCAATCACCCGTGGAAACCAGAAAAAGCATACAATGATACAAATATGCATATAGAGCATCCCAATTGCAATTAATAATTAACCTGTATGTGTGTGTAAAAACAAGAATCTAGGATGCAAATTGCAGGCAAGACATGCAGCAGTTGTTGATTTCATTTGTTTTGCAAAACACAGAGCATGGGTTATGAAAGGATTCAGTTTATCATCTAGTGTCTCAATGAGCACAATATTGTGGGGTTGGGGTGGGGAAAATCAAAATCCCCTTTTATCTCACAAGGTTAGGATAAACTAATCGCAAACTCTAGGCAGGACTAGTCATCCATCTTCATAGACACAGCTCCAAACCTCCTCTTAGTGCACTTCCAGACCAGTCTCTCTGCTAGTAGCTCAAAAGTGCAAGGGGCACAGAGTGAGACATCCTTCAAATGTGACCATCATCATTAAGATGCCCCCTCTAAACCCCCTGAGCTTATCTACTCCAGAACAGGCCTCAGCTTGCAACAAGCTGATCTGTTCCCTTCCCTTGCAGCTAATTTCAGATCTAAGCTAGACAGAAATGGTCTCAGCTTTCACCTCATGAACCATTTCCTCCTTATATCTCATTAAACCACAAAGCATAGAGGCAGAACTAATCTCAGCTCTCATCATAAATCAGTTCCTCATCACAGCTTGATGAGGCTTCTGCATTTTGGATACAAAGGCAGCTCCATTTCTCCTTCCTTATTCCTCCCTGACTACCCTCACTTAGAACTCTGATCTTTTACAGATTCCATCCTAACCTCCTTCCTTATTCCACCCTCATCACCCTCCCATTTTTCCAGAGCCATTCACTAAGCTTTCAGAGTGAAGGGGCAGATCCGAACCCTTAGAGTACATCATTGGGTTTACCAACCTCTCAACCTCGATCCAATCCCTGGGTCCCAAACTCTGGACCCCATCCACACTACTTTCATCATCTTAAAGAATCAATCCCAGGGGCCCACAAAAAATGGGGGATCCCTTCCAAAGCCAAAAGAGCCCCAAACCCCTTTGGGAGCCCCTCCTTTTTCCAAAATATCATATTCAAACCAGAGCATCTATTGGCCAGGCAGGTAGCAATGCAATTTACCTTCTCAATACAAATTTCTTTCCTAACCTCATCAAATTGGGAGGTTTCCAGATTGTTCAAATTAAAATTCCCCCAGTTATTAGATTCAAAAACCACTCTTATAACCCTTCTACTCCTACACCAATTCCAACAATCCTGCATCATCGCTTCTACTAACAACTTCAGATCAGCCTCCATAGGGAGTGAATAGACCCCAGCAATACAAAATAGACCCCTTGGATATCCAAAATTTTGCACACATTGATACAATCATACCTAGCTTGGATAAATTTGACAGATTATTACAATAAAATAGAAAAGCTAACCTTAAAAGCTAAACCTCACGGCGGCGGCAGCTGGACCGACGGTGACACAGGATGGCAGCGGCGATGGCGGAAGAGGTTGGGCTTTGGCGACGGCGTCGAAGCTTGGACGCAGCGGCGGTACGCGGTCGGCGGAGAGCACCCACTGCGGAGATGGCTAGTGCCGGCCGGCAGAAACCCCCTGACGAGAGTGGCGGTCGGCGGAGAACACACGGACGAGCAGTTAGTTAGCAGAGAGTGGCGAAGAGTGGCGGAGAGTGAAGGACGAGCAGTTAGCGGAGAGTGAAGGAGGAAATTTTGGACCTAGACCTAATTTTGAGCAATTTTGTTTTAGAGGGAAGACAAAAATTTCTCAATTTTGTCTTAGAGGGAAATTTTAATTTGTCTTAGCTTAGAGGGAAATTTCGTAACAAAATATTAGTTTAATTACTCGAGTCGCTACATCCGGTCAATTAAAATAGAACTGGGTATATAGGTACAGAACACGAGATTCATAGATTTCTATAATGTAGATTCATAATTTTTATACAGTATATTTCTAATTTAAATACAGTTGTATAGATTAATAATTTCTATACAGTAAATTCATAATTTCTATACTGCAGATTCATAATTTCTGTATTATTGATTCACAATTTCTAAAATGTATAGTTATAAACACTTGAGAATATGAACATCACAAATTATAAACACAAAGTTCTGTAATTGTGAATATAGACCAGAGTTATTCAATCATTATGAATATGCATTTCAATTCAAAAATTATGAATATATAGTTTGGTAATTATGAACATAGAGCTAATTGAGATCGCGGCAAAAGAAATGGGATATAGCAAATTGTACGGCATCGATCAACTACTCTTTCATATCCATTCTCAACGTGTCCCAAGCATGCCGGAGGGGTCGATTACCAACAGTTTCAACCTTGTTAGTCATGCGCTAGCAGGAAGGGTCGATTACCAACATATAGCTAACCTTAGCTTGTTAGTCATGCGCTAGCCGTAAGGGTCAATTACCAACATATAGCTAACCTTGTTAGTTATGCGCTAGCCGGAATAGTCGATTACCAACCCGACCCCTATCATATATACCGCCGTAAACCCCTACACATCATACCGCACCATTATGAACACCACCCCATATTGTTTTTTGTACTTGATAATTATTATTATTATTTTGAATTCATAGATTGGTCTTTATTTTGCAATATAATTGAAAATAAAACTTTAATGAATTTACTTTGAAATTTTGGTGAACAATTTTATATTTAAATATGAACGAAAATAGAACTATTTTGGTAATATACTAGATGTTGCGCTTAAATATATAAGTGTTGTTGTGGTTTGGTGGGTTTAGCTTAGTTTATCATATTAGAGGTCTCAGGTTTTATTCTTCTTAGTGGGAATTTTCTAACTATTTTCTAAATTGTTGTCTTGGTTTTCACAAACAACACAGAAGCAACCCAGTTATATACCAGATGTTGCATCTTTAGACATAAGAGGTTGTGTTGTGTAGTTGGTAAAATCATGTACTTGTTAAGCATGAGGTCATAGGTTGTTAACATCTTTGTTTTTATTTTATATACCTGTTAAATAATGATGCGCAACGACAACAGTTTTTTAAAACCGTTGTCTTTATAGTGTTGTGTATTCAAATACAATTAAAGACAACATACCAAAGACAACGGTTAAATAAAACCGTTGTCTTAAACAAATAAAGAACATGCAAAGACAACGGTTAGATAAAACCGTTGTCGTTTTAGTGTTGTGTATTCGATTGCGCTTAACGACAACACACCAACGACAACGGTTAAATAAAACCGTTGTCTTTTTTTAAAAAAAGAACGCACAAAGACAACAGTTTTAAACAAACGTTGTCTTTATAGTGTTGTGTATTCCAGTGCGCTTAATGACAACACACCAACGACAACAGTTAAAAAAACCGTTGTCTTATATTAAAAAAAAACGCACATAGACAACGGTTTTTAAAAACCGTTGTCGTTGTAGTGTTGTCTTTTCACAAAATGCACAAAGACAACACACTTATAACAACGGTTAAGTAAAAACCGTTGTCTTTGACAAAAGTGTTGCATCAAAGACAACGGTTTTGGACCAAACTGTTGTCTTTTATACAAAAGACAACACTTTTCTTAAAAACTGTTGTCTTTCTAGTGTTGTCTATGTGCATTTTTCTTGTAGTGTAGGTGTACTTTATCAATGTCTAATGCATTATTTTAATTAATTGACCAAAATTCACGCTTAATTTTATATTGTAATTTTTTTAAAACAATTATCAAAGTGAATTATTATTACGAAATCAAATCATGAATACAATAAGGCATATTTACTACGTTCCACACCTCCCGACCAATATACGAGCAATAAACTGCAAGAAGCTACAAGAAGCTATGGCCAGAGAATCAGTAATTACATTGACTGTTATATTATACTACAGAGTATTTTTTTAATAATTATAACATATTTATAATATATATGTTTAACAATTATGTCAATTTTGATTGAGATGGTATGTCTGAATATGTCAAGTTTTTACCTCAAAAGCATCAGCAAAATCTCAAATTTCCGCGAAATATCGCGAAAAGATCGCCACCATGTTATTGCCCACGCGCAATTTTCGACCATGCAAAGTATTATGAACAGTCCAATAGTAGTGGGGGCAACGGCATGACTTTGTGACAAAGGTTTTGAAGGAAAATCCCTCCCAAGTAGAAATCAAATATAAAGTTAGGGATAAATTACTAAGAGTAAAGGGGGAGGAGAGAAGAAGGATGACCTTTTAGCAAAAGGCCAATATTTTTGTTAGTAAAGTGAGTCCCACCAAAAAAAGAGAGTTGCTAGCGTGAGGTTAAACTCTCGCGCCCGTCAGGCATGTGCATTGTGTCGAACGCGTAAATATTTATTTATTTATTTGTTTTTTCAAATTTTAATTTCATTTATTTTTCTTCTCACCTTTTTTTTTTTTTTTTCCTTTCCTAGTCACAGCAAAAACTTTTTAAAAACTACAACCAAAATTTATTGACGAGGATGCTCTTACTTTGAAGGAAAAAAATGACTTGTAGAAACTAGAAAAAAAAAAGTTTGATACTAGGAGGTTAAATTTGAAGGCGTTTTTGAAGAAAAGTCAGGAGGAAGACGGTTATCAAGGGAAGCATGAGGAGGTGTATTTGAAGGACATTTTTAGGGATCGGAGCATAAGGGGAATGGAAGTTGTACGTTCCAGAACAGATTTTCAGGTCTAACTTATCGGAAGAAGAGGAAGAATGTGGAGGAGTTACCCACAATGGAGTTCGATCCGAGGATTTTCAGAAGTACTTAAAGACTGATAAGGTTAAACTGTAAACATTCAAGGAGGATAATACTGCGAATTATGGATTTGTTATTATCTACCGTATATGCAATACTACAGTATCCTTAGCACTCATCCAAACACCTACCTTGTTAGACATTTTGAAAGTGTGTCGTCAATCTTGAATACAAGACGTTACTAAAATTCTACTTGATTTTATTTTAAGCACCAATCATATCCATTAATTAGGTTATTTATAAATAATAAATAACAAAAAGTAAATGCAGAAAATAAACCAAGAACACAATAATTGTTTACGCAGTTCGGAGCGCTTCTCCTATGTCTGCGGGGCAACCCACGTCGGCCCAATCCACTATAGATGTTCACCAAGGAATTTTGTAACACCCCGTAATTTTATCCTTCAGACCCGAATTAATTATACAATTAATTCTTAAGTTGCCCCATCATTATTTTAATGATGTACGTAGTTAAGTATGGGTAAAAGGATTTAATCTGGGCCAAAATTTCTTAATTTATTTGGTCCATGGTGGAGCGTGGACCCTTGTCCATATTAAAGCCTTTAAACCTGTTAAGATAAAGAAGTTGGACCCAATACTATTCAGATTCTCATTAGGAATCCTAAATCTATTTAAAGGGAATTAGAAAGCATTTAGAACCCTTTTTCCACCCATCTCTCTCTCACACTCGAAGATCTCCCCCAAAATCCAGCCAAAGAATTCCCCATCACCAAGCTTAGGAAGGATCGATTGGAAGGAGACCTTGAGGAAAGACCTTAGGAAGGTGTGAGAAGTTTAATTAAGCTAAAAGGTAACCCATGTCTTACAAAACCTATTTTCCTTGCTATGTTATGATTTATTGGAATCCTTGAATGGGAATGTGTTATCTTGTAATTATGCCTTGATAGAGCTTGTATTTAGGGTTTATATTGTGGATTCTTGATATTCTTGAACAATTATATGTGTACTCTTGTGTTTGGGCATGTCTAGAGCTTGTGTCTAGGGTTCGATAATGTTGTTTGTTGTGTTATTCTGTGTATTCGAGTCCATATAATTGTTGATGTGAGTTTGGGTGGGTTTGGAGTTGAAATTGGGCAGAATTGGTGAATTCCCGAAGGGGGAAAATGCCATGAAGGGTTGTTCCAGCGGGTAGTCGGTGGGGGGACGAACCCCCACCCAACCACCCGCCGGAACGGCGGTACTGTTCCAGCGGGCGGCTGGCGGGTTGACGACCACCCGCCGTACCGCCCGCTGGTACGGACGGTGTGGGTTTCCGTTGGTCTCCGTTTGGTCGATCCCCGTGCCCCGAAGTTTCTTCTTTGATGTTTGTGAGTCTAGAATAATGTTCTAAGCACCGTAATTAGGAGTGATTATGCATGTGGTCTAAACTTGTATTGTGTTGGTTCAAAGTAAAGTCTATATATGATGTTTCCCCGTGAGTCTTATGTCTGTCTTGATGTCACTTGTCGTTGAGAGTCGGTACGTATGATGTTCCCTTTCCCTGATTATCCCTTGATGAAGTCGTTGTTGAGTCTTGAATGTGGTGTGGATGTCCATGTATGATGAAAAGATATGAGATTGGCGGTAAAAAAAAAATAGATTGGTGTTATATTGCACTGCGTGTGCTTACGATATTGCGCTACGGCGCATTTATCTTATGTTATGGTGCTGTGTTACCTATGTTAATGGCACTGCTTGTGCTGAGAGATCGGTGGTTAAGTTGGCGGAAAAGCAAGCGGGGAGCATTGCTCCGGAGGGATAAGGCTGATGGAGTACAGGGTGGCCTGGAGGTACAGGTTGGAACTGATATAAGGTTGGAGCGGTGTAAAAGTTGAAATTTGGTATAAGGTTGGATCATGGACGTGTCGTATGGTCATGGTCTGTTATTGTTGTCTCTTGTCGTTATCTCGTCTTGTGGTCATGGTTTGCATGCTTGTGTTTGAGGTTGTCTTATCGTGTCAATGTTAACGGTTTGTCATGAGTCCTTATCTTGATTTGAAAGCTAGAGTTATTTAGGACTATATTTATGTATTCCCAAGTCTCAAAATGGTTTTCTTATATATATATATATATATATATATATATATATATATATATATATATATATATATATATATATATATATATATATATTGTACTCAACGCGTGGGAGTGGGTTACTTAGCATTATTTGCTAACGGTTGCTACACGGCATGTTTTTCAGGTACAAATTAGTTGGCTCGTGAGCGCGCTAGACGGAGCTGTGGTTCCTAGCTTAGTTTGACGGCCTGTGAGCCATTTTGTATTCGAATGATATTTATGGATTATGATTAGTTAGTTGGTAGCCTGTGCATCTAGCTTCTCTAGCTTAGATGTGGCATAGCACCCCTAAACTATTATGCTTAGCTTCCGCTTAATTGGGTATTAATGATAGACTTATTCTTATTTCTGATGCGTAGTATATTTGCAAACAAATAATACTCGGAGTACGAGTTATCGATCCACAGGGAAGTGGTTAGTTGTATCAAGCACTAGTTACTAATTTATTCATTAGAGCTAATCCTAACAATTGTTTAGATGATTAATTTGCATAAAATAAATAAAATAAAGCAGAGATTCGGGATTTTGAAAACAATTAGAGAGAAGATGAGATTCCTGAGATTCAAGTATTTAATCACCTAGTGCCAAATCTTAAGGACAATATTAAAATCTGGGTTTAACAAGTGTGAGGATGCAAGGTGGTATAGAGCTACTCTCGTAGTCACTAACACTAGTGAATTTCCACTCTCGTGGCTTAAACACCCAATAAAACAAGATCAAGCATCATAAATTCCTAACTACTACCATCTCTCGATGCGCAATAATCAAGAATTAAACTCCCTAACAAAATTACCCTTTCTCAAGGTGCAATAGTTAGGTGCAATTGTGTGTGCCCTAAATTATGCCAAACTCTCGTTGTGACACAAAGATAGCAAACGAAACAAGTAACTGTGGCCACTAATTACAAGCATCAAACAATATAATCACAATTGCAACACAAGCATTAAATCCAAATAATAATAATATATTAACGAATCTAAGAGCTCAGGCACATAGGTTCATAAACACTTTTACCCAAGAATCTCTAAAGAATTTAGCCAAGCATGGCTAAATTATACATAGCAAATATTAATAAAGAAAATACAAATTATCAAAAGAGTACAAGAATGAACCAGACGATTTTCTCAAATCTCCCTAGTCTTCTTCTTGCTACCCAAGCAACTTATGGCTCTTGATTTCTCCCTGTCTTGTCTCCAAAGATCTCTGAATTCTCTGAATTTTTATGTTTGGGGTTGAGGAAATGGGGATTTTATAGTGGGTACAAAGCTGGGGTCAACCCTGGAGAAATTAAGAATATTTCATATTTAATTTTCTTGGAAAATCATTGCCCTAATTTCACTTTCCATCTTGAAAATTATTTCTTTGATTTGGTATGGGAATCAGCACCAATTATAGCCTTGAAATCCGTGCTTTGACTTTAGGAAAGAAAAAATTATGAAATCCCGCGCCTGTGTTGAATTTTGCCCAGCCGCACCACTTTAGGCGTCTGTTTTTGTTGAAAAATAGACGCGTTTCGATGCGTTGAGAAATTTCTCGACGCGTCGAAACCTCCTGTGCGCGAAATTAATTGGTTCGGGAAAATTTCGACGCGTCGAGCCCCATGGCCCCGAACTCGTCCAAAATTGCTCCAAACTCATCCTTGAACTCCCCTTGCTCATACCTTTGACCTAAAATGGTTCAAAAACACTAACAAACACCGTAAAACATTCAAAATAACTGTGAACCATAAATAAATAATAAAATAAAGGATTATGCAATTAAATTACCAAAACTATGAACTTAAGCCTAACAAATGTAATTAAATCAATACTAAAAAATGTGCACAATTGGATGCACATCAATCACCCCACACTTAAGCATTTGTTTGTCATCAAACAAAACCAAGGAATAAATCACAAGTTAAAACATACAAATTACTCATGCTCTCTATTGCACAACCTTTCAAACCACCAACCAACTTGCTACAAGACAACAAGTTTCAAGAATCAAATTAGCTTGGCACATAAGACCCATTCTCAAGCCAATAACCAAGCACCAAGAATTTAAAGTATGTGAGGATCAAGTGTGCACAAGTACTCAGTTGAGATTATGCAAGACACGACTCATGAATGAGACCCCATAGGCTTGCCTTTCATACTCCCCTAGATCAAATCTAAGAATGCATGCTAAGATCAAATAGGACTTTATTAAGCTTGTAATGGGGTTAGGGGTGATGACTAACAAAGAAGTGGTATGGAAAAATTAATCAAAAAGAGAGAATGTCACAATTTATCTAAACTTTTCAAAATTTGGAAGAGATGAGATAATCATAATTTCAAGGAGCAAATTTCTTTTACGAACTTAGTAACTCTTTGGTAAAGTGGGAGTCTAAACTCACAAACTTTCAATCTTTTTTTTTTTTTTTTTTTTTTTTTTTTTTTTTTTTTCATTCTTTTCTTTTCTTTTCTCTTCTTTTCTTTGGATTTCTTTTCTTTGGACTTCTTTTGAATTCAGCAAGATAATTTTAATCCAAGCATTCATGATCCCCACACTTGAACATTTGTAATATTAGCTGCTTTTTGGCACAACTCCATAAAACTCTTCTTAAAAAAATAATAAAGATAAAAGTTTCATTCTCTCAAAGGGTGGAAGGGAAATATTTGGCCAAAGTCTAAGGGTTATAATAACGGGGGTAAATCAAAGAAAAACAATCACAATGAGGGGATAAGTGCTTAGCACTTATTTAAACCAACAAAAGGCACAATGGAGACACAAAGGATAAAAATATATATATGGACAGGTTTAAAGGCTATGGCTAAACAAAACATGATCTAAATCACTTCAAAACATGCAAAATCCTTAGACATCACTTAGGGAGTAATGAAGCAAGTTATAGCAAAACACTCATGACCGGAATCTCACATAAGCCTTCACTAGCAATGCATAACACACAAGATCAAGAATTAATCCAATTATAAGTGGTTAATAAAGCTATTGGCAAGGGAATAGATCAATTATGTGTTACACCTCAAATCATCAATCACAAATTGAGATGCAGCAAGCACCACTAAAACAAACCACAAACCAACAAGAGAGAGTAATTGCAATTGCATGCTAAGACAAGTAACTTATTCACCAAAAATAGCATATGAGTCATCCAAGCAAAATAAAAAAAAAAATTAAATTTTAAAAATTATCCCCAAATTAATGATTCCTCCCCCACACTTAAAAATTTGCATCATCCCTGATGCAACATAAAAGAAAAGGAGAACAAGAGAAAAGAGAAAAGAGAAAACTGAAAAGCAATAAAATAATCACGAACTAGAAAGCAATAAAACTAAATAAAACGAATCTAGAAAGCAATAAATAAATAGGGAAAGCAATAAAAGATGACATGGGGTGCCTCCCTTGAAGCGCTAAGTTTTACGTCGTTAGCTCGACGTTACCTCTCTAGCCATCAAGTGATTGGAGAAGAAAAATCCCCCTTTCTCTATCCACTTTGAATTCAAGATATTTCTCCAAGTGATAGCCATTGATAAATTCCTTCAAGCTCAAATCCTTCATGTCATTATGTAAGGAACCACATTCGCCCGAATCAAGAATTATGCCTCCATTCTCTTTTCCTTCTTTTTCAACATTCTCTTGCTCAATAAGTAATGCGAGTCTCGGATCATTCACATGAACCAGCAAGTATTGGGAGTCATTGGATATATAAATAGGCAAATGTGTGCCATCATTCTTAAGAACTCCAATGCATCCCAAATTCAAAACTTCTCTAAAGTTCTCTCCAAAGGAAGTGTTCTCCATTGGTGAGACATCTTCGTTCAAATCATGTACTCCATCAAAAACTTCCTCATCTATCGGGAAACTCTCCATGTGTTCCTTGCCACCATTCACCTCATCCTCTTCATTTTCCTCCCAACTTGGTATCTCCATCTTAATGCATTCATCCATAACCTCATCATCATCATTTTTAATTTTCTCACCATCCTTCTTATTCCTCTCAACCTCATGAACTTCATTTGGAAAAAGCAACTCTTCTAGAACCTCTCCATTAAATGAATCTTGAAGTGACTCTTGAATTTCAAATCTTGCCATTGAGCCATCTTGTGATCAATTTGAGCTCGTATCTCCAGAATTTGAGAGTACAATTGCATTAACTTGTTAGTCTGTATGGACTTCACCTCAATTGTTGGGTCAAGTGGTTGGTATTCTTGTTGAAACTCTTGGTATTGAGGCCCTTGAACTCGCCCTGGATATTTGTAATTGGGATCCATGATAAAGCAATTTTCTGCCTCATGAGGTCCACCACATATCATGCACCATAAGGGTTGTGGAGTAGGTGGTGTGCATCTTTGATAAGTGACTTGACTCATGTTGGCACAAAATCCTTGAGTATGGTTGGTGGGGTTGAGCATGTAAAAATTTTCCGCAAAGTGATTCCCACCACAAAATGAGCACCATTGAGGTTGTGATGTTTGATATGAACTTTCTTGAAAATATCTTTGTCTTGAGTTGGCAAAATTTGAGAAATTTAATCATTGTTCCATTCCTCCATATTCTTGATCCATATTCCAACTCATCTCATAACCCTGAGAAGGAGGGTAAAATGGTGGCATGGCTCCTTGAAATTCATATCCATCCATAAACTAAAAAAAATTGTTAATAAAAATAAAGACAAAAATAAAAATAAAACATAAAAAAAATGGATTAGACTCCTAGAATAAAACTTTCACTAATGTTAATACTAAACGCCACTTCCTCGGCAATGACGCCAATTTGGTGCGTAGTCTATTTGCAAACAAATAATACTCGAGTACGAGTTATCGATCCATAGGGAAGTGGTTATATCAAGCACTAGTAACTAATTTATTCATTAGAGCTAATCCTAACAATTGTTTAGATGATTAATTTGCATAAAATAAATAAAATAAAGCAAAGATTCGGGATTTTGAAAACAATTAGAGAGAAGATGAGATTCCTGAGATTCAAGTATTTAATCACCTAGTGCCAAATCTTAAGGACAATATTAAAATCTGAGTTTAACAAGTGTGAGGATGCAAGGTGGTATAGAGCTACTCTCGTAGTCACTAACACAAGTGAATTTCCACTCTCGTGGCTTAAACACCCAATAAAACAAGATCAAGCATCATAAATTCCTAACTACTACCATCCCTCGATGCGCAATAATCAAGAATTAAACTCCCTAACAAAATTACCCTTTCTCAAGGTGCAATAGTTAGGTGCAATTGTGTGTGCCCTAAATTATGCCAAACTCTCGTTGTGACACAAAGATAGCAAACGAAACAAGTAACTGTGGCCACTAATTACAAGCATCAAACAATATAATCACAATTGCAACACAAGCATTAAATCCAAATAATAATAATATATTAACGAATCTAAGAGCTCAGGCACATAGGTTCATAAACACTTTTACCCAAGAATCTCTAAAGAATTTAGCCAAGCATGACTAAATTATACAGAGCAAATATTAATAAAGAAAATACAAATTATCAAAAGAGTACAAGAATGAACCAGACGATTCTCTCAAATCTCCCTAGTCTTCTTCTTGCTTCCCAAGACCACTTGTGGCTCTTGATTTCTCCCTGTCTTGTCTCCAAAGATCTCTGAATTCTCTGAATTTTTATGTTTGGGGTTGAGGAAGGGGGGATTTTATAGTAGGTACAAAGCTGGGATCAACCCTGGAGAAATTAGGAATATTTCCTATTTAATTTGCTTGGAAAATCATTGCCCTAATTTTACTTTCCATCTTGAAAATTATTTCTTTGATTTGGTATGGCCTTGAAATACGTTCTTTGACTTTAAATACGTTGAAATACGTTCTTTGACTTTAAGAAAGAAAAAATTAAGAAATCCCGCGCCTGTGTTGAATTTTGCCCAGCAGCGCCACTTTAGGCGTCTGTTTTTATTGAAAAACAGACGCGTTTCGACACGTCGAAACCTCCTGTGCGCGAAATTAATTGTTTCGGTAAAATTTTGACGCGTCGAGCCCCCTGGCCCCGAACTCGTCTAAAATTGCTCCAAACTCATCCTTGAACTCCCCTTGCTCATACCTTTGACCTAAAATGGTTCAAAAACACTAACAAACATCATAAAACATTCAAAACAAGTGTGAACCATAATTCAATGATAAAATAAAGGATTATGTCAATAAATTACCAAAATCATGAACTCAAGCCTAACAAATATAATCAAATCAATTGTAAAAATGTGCACAATTGGATGCACATCAATTTCGTAATCTTTAATTGTTTTAAAATATGCTGAAAATCGGGGGTGTTACAAGTTTTACAAGAGGTACGTACATAAGGCTAACAACCGTTACTGGCACAACACCTTTCTAACATCTACTCAGGATTGACGTGCATGCCGTGACTATCTTCAAGAGATACTTCTGCTGACCCAGGTACATAATGTATAGCTCAGATGAAATCCCTCATAAAATAAGTGTAGTAAACTGATTATAAGTGCTACAATATATAGAAGTTCGTTCCTCTCAATTTAGCATATGAAAAACTGTAAGTTTCCATTATGAGCAGCCTCCCTTTTATAGCAACATTCCCTTCCCACCTTGATCCACGTTAATACCTCAAAAGAATCACAGCCACTTATAATTTTGAATTTCCCTTCTGATTAGCTCCAAGCAAATAAATCTTCTATTGACTTCTACTTCACAAATAGACTTTTAATTTGAGCCATTCAAAATAAGCGACTCATTAAGCACCGTCTCATCAAAGAGAGGAGTTACTGAGGAGCCTGACACTGAGGGGAGCCATTGCATTGATTGTGAGGCCATTAATCCGCACTATACTAGTTGTTACCGTTACTGTTGTACTATAAATGCTTAGCACATGTAACAAGTAGGGACACGTTCACTATACTGTACTGAAACACTTAGCAATACAACTATTGTTACTCATTACTCTCATATAATATTATCCGGTAGATATTTACCGTCAAAGGTGCTTTCATTGAGAGTCTGACATACATCAACTCTCAAGCAGACAACAACATACATCTTTCTATCTCGATCATCAACAAGCTTGCAGCAAGCTTCCATGGTTCTCGCACCCTGAATCGCAATAACAACAACAACTCTAGCACGAACGACATGGCCAACAACAAAAGTAGAGGAGGGCAGCAACGACTCGGGCACTGGTACCACATGTGGATCTCCGGGCGACTACCTAATCCATTCAGCAATGACAAGTGCCCCGGTGCCTATGCCGGAGGATGAAGTGATATCTCCACGACGAGAGAGGATCCAGTGTCACGGTGCTTACGCTCCAGGAAAAGGCAAGCAAGGGGCAGAGGAGCAGGCATTCAAGGGGACGACTCAGATATGAAGTGGCCACCATGGTCGAGGCCTATCCTCAACTGTTTCATCGAGGTATGTCCTCGACAAAAAAAAATAAAAAAAAAAATAAAAAAATCGAACTAGCCGAGGGCCGCCTCGACCAAACCTGGCTGAGGCGCCGCCTTAGCCAAAAGTCGGTCGAGGCTGCCTCGGCCACCTCAAAACAAAAAAAAAAAAAAGGGCTGAGGCAGCGCCTCGGCCAAACCTGGCTGAGGAGTCGGCCGAGGCTGCCTCGGCCGCCCCCCGAAAAAAAAAAAAAAAAAGAAACTGGCTGCACGGGATCCGATCCCAATAGCTACACAACAGAAGGGCGCTTTCTTAGCAAGCTCATAGTTTGGTTATGAAAATGCTATTTCTTAAGGGTTAGTACGAGGTCCGACCTCGCTGACTACCCTACACTTACTCCATTCCCTAAGGGCCAGCACGGGATCTGATCCTGCTAGCTACCCGATGGAAGGGCGCTTTCTTAGCAAGCTCATAGTTTGGTTATGAAAACGCTATTTCCTAAGGGTTAGTACGAGGTCTGACCTCGCTGACTACCCTACACGTACTACATTCCCTAAAGGCCAGCACGGGATCCGATCCCGCTAGCTACCCGACGGAAGGGCGCTTTCTTGGCCAAGCTCATAGTTTGGTTACGAAAACGTTATTCCCTAAGGGTTAGTACAGGGTCTGACCTCGCTGACTATCCTACGGAAGAGCTGACCTTTGGCCGAGCCTACGGCCGACTAAAGTAAGCTGTACATACAAAAAAAAATTAAAAAATATAATAATAATAATAATTATTATTATTATAAAATTATAAAAAAAAAGGAACAAAACAAAACAAGAAAAAAAAATCAAAAAAAAAAAAAGAACTGGCTGAGGCTCGCCGAGGCCACGGCAGCCGAGGCCGCCTCAGCCATGGCAGCTGAGGCGGTCCTCTGCCTCCACCATGGCCAAGGCTGTCCTCGGTCATGGTGGCCAAGGGCTCCTCAGCCATCAGCCGAGGCCACGTGTAATGACCCTTACAATTGAACAGAGAAAGAGAGAGAGGGAGAGAGGAAGAAACAGTAGATCATAAGGGAAAGGGAGATTGTAGAAGAAAATGGGAGATTTGCAAAGAAGAAAATGAGGGATTTGCAGAGAAGGAAACGGAAGAAAAGTTAGAGAGAGGGGAGAGGAACTAAAAATGACAATTCATATTCATTTCCAAGATGATATGCCATTCTACAATACTCATCCCTACATTCTAGCCATCCAACAAACTCCTAAATTAGTGGAAGGAATATCAGGGAAAGGAAACAGAAAAGATAACAATAAGAAAATTAACAAAAAGGAAACTAATATGACGTAATTATTAGCAGCAAATCCTTGGTTTGATGGCACCACGCCTCAGCTCTCCCATGGCCCCTTGGCCGTGACAGCCGAGACGATCCTCAGCTTCTCCCACCGCCAAGGCCACCTAGAAATTCATCAATTTTCCCTGAAACAATAATAATATCTTGGATTCATGAGGTTGTGATGATACTGTTCTCTTTCTCTCTGAGTGGATTCATTGGGCACGGGCTTTTTTCTATGAGTGTATTTTTGCTACCTGGCACTCTGTGTACTGCTATTGAAAGAACTATGAACCATTTCTGGTGGGATCATGGTGGTTCTAATGGAAGGGGTATTCATTGGATGGCTTGGGACCGACTTGCTAGACCCAAGACAATGGGTGGCTTAGGTTTTAAGGATCTCAGAGCTTTTAATTTAGCCATGTTGGGTAAGCAGGCTTGGTATTTTCTTACGAATCCGAGTCACTTGTAGCCAGGGTGTACAAGTCAAGGTATTTTCCCAAGTCCTCTTTTATTGATGCAACTGTAGGTAATAACCCAAGCTATTGTTGGAGGAGCATTATGGCAGCCGATAATATTATTTGTTCTGGCGTGAGAAAAAGAATTGGTAGGGGGTGGGGATGCTACGTTAATTGTGGGGTGGGGGGGGGGGGGGTCCGTGGCTATTGGATGGTTTTATTCCTATTATTCAGACGCCAATGCCCCAGTATTTGCGGGGCTCTAATGTGTCACGTTTGATTGACCAGAATACACAGACTTGGGACCTAGCTATCTTGAGAGACATCTTTTTGCCTGATGATGTGAACCAGTCTGAAAGTACCCGTTTGCCCATCTTATGAGGATTTGTGGTATTGGCATGGGGACCCAAGAGGATGTTACACTGTCAAGACTGGCTATAGACTCATTCTGGGGGAATATAATGGTGACCAAGGAGGCTTTGATAAATGGAATGCATTATGGAAATTGAAAGACCCCCCCCCCCCCCCCCCAGATGGAGGATTTTCTTGTGGAGAGCTATTAGGGGTATTCTTTCCACCACTTGTAATCTCCTTTTAAGGAGGGTGGAAGTGAGCCCGTCATGTCCTATGTGTGCAGCCTATCATGACGATGTTATGCATGCTTTAATTGGCTGTGATTTTGCGCAACGTGTATGGCAATCATTATTGCATGGACCATGGTCCACAAATTGTGTGGACCATAAATAAAAAGTACATTTTTAATATACTAAGGATACATTATTTTTGTACATAAAGTACATTTTTAATATACTAAGGGTATATTATTTTATATAATGTATATTGAATACAAAAATAATGTACCTTCAATACAAAAATAATGTACCCTTAGTATATTAAAAATGTACCTGATATTCATGGTCCATACAATTGTGTGGAGCATGGTCCATGCAATAATTTGCCCGTGTATGGCATGAGTCCCATCTCCCCATTTCTTGTGTGATAGGAGATTCTTTTGCTTCTTGGTTCCAGAATGCTTTAAGTGTGCTAACAGATGATGCTATTGTAAAGGTGGCAGCTGTTTTGTACCATCTTTGGAAGGCCCGTAATGGGGCGGTATGGGAGGCAAGTTTACGGCGTCCGATTGATGTATTGAGAGGGGCCCGTATTGCTGTCTCTGTGATGATCTCTTGCTTGTACATAATTTTCGTCAAAAAATATTTGTGGGATGACTCCCGGATTTTATCGTTCTCAAGGGATGACAAATCGGAGAAGCTTCGTGTTGTCAATAGTAGGAGGGAAATTTGCATATGATTGATGTTGAACTCACTAGAATCTCACAATGCTTTTTACAACGTGCGTTGTGAATGGCTCTGGAATTGCACAATGTTCACCACAACGTGCGTTGTGGCACACGTTGTGGCTTCCTCTTTTGCCTTTTCCTCATTTTTTGTTCTTCACTTCAATGTTTGCCTTTTTTGGTCCATTTTTAGCCATCATCAACTCTCAATCCCTACATGGTTAGTTTCCAAATTCCACACAAAGACAAAAACTATGGACATTTTTCACATTTGCATTCTTATTTCAACAAAATCAAAGTACAACAATAAAAACGAAAAGAAACCTTGGGTTGCCTCCCAAGAAGCACCACGTTTACCGTCATTGCCTAGACGACATTGTTTTCCATTCAAGACCCTTCAAAACCATGACTTTAGACACATAGGTACCCAAGATACCTTTTTGATCTCCCACCATGACTTGATTTTGGGCTTTGCCTTCACTTTGTTCTTTGCAACACAAACGCTCTCTTTTTGTACCTTTTTCATCTCACTCGGTTCTTCATCATTGATTCTCAAAGTTAACTTGCCCGTGCCCACATCAATGAGAGCACGGAAAGTTGCCAAGAAATGTGTTCAGAGGATCACAGGCACGTCTAAATCTCCTACATCAAGAATGACAAAGTCTACCGGCTTCACCAACCTTTACAAGTACGTCCTCTGCCACCCCTCGTGGGCACCTTACGGTCCCGTCGGCTAACTGAACCGTGAGCGGTGTGGGAGAAATATAGAGAAACTTGAGCCGATTGAACACATGAAAGGACTTGATGTTTATAGAGGCTCCGAGGTCGGCCAAAGCATTCCTAAAACCACAATCTTTGATAGCACAATTAGCACTAAAAGCTCTAGGATCCCCCATTTTCTTAGGGCATCCCTCGTGGATTAGGGTCGATGACTCTTCTCCTAAATAAACTTGAGGTACAACCTCCTCATCATCACTATCAAAATCTTCATTAACTAAGCAAGCACAATGAAGAGTGTTAAGAATAGAGGTTACCTCCTTCTCCTTTTCCAATGCCTCCTTGTTGATCCTTTTCGCTTTTGGAGCCGTTGCGGTTTTCTCCTTGGTGGTATGGATTCTTTCTCATTCTTCTTAAGGGCACAATAGGTGTCCTTTTTCCTTTCTTTTTTTTGGTGGATCACAATAGGTGATCTCTTTCTCGTTGACTTTCATGTTGCAAGAATTGTCTTCCTCGCAAATCCATACCATGGCATCTTTGCGCACTTCTTTCGGGCTTACAATCGTAACGGCATTGAGTCGCTCTTTGGGGTTGTTTTCGGTTGTGCTAGGCAAGTCTCCCCATGGTCGTTTCGACATCATTCGGAACATTTGAGCCACTTGAGTTTCAATGTTTTCACGGAAGTTGCATACTCTTACATAACCGTGGGAATCTTTTGTCTAATCTCTTTAGTGATTTCTTGCCTCAAGAGTCCTTGATCTCTTTTTAAATCATTGATTGCCTTTGTCAATCTTTCTTCCACGTCTTTCGCTTCACTTCTTTGCATTGGCATTTCACTTTGAGGATTCACCGGGGGGTCGGTAAAGAGAATTCGATGGTCCTTGGTTGTATTGAGGACCATAAGATAGTCTTCCTCTTTTCATTCCCGGGCCATATGTGGTCTTGCCTTGGGGTCTTCCTTGTTAATTCGTATTTTTCCATCCACTACCTTGTTTCTAATTCAAATTTCCCCAACCATTGTCTCTTGGAGGTTGTGGGTAATTCACCGCTTCTAATTCTTCAATATGGATGGAGGATTTGCAAATGTTTGTATCATGAGGACCGCCACAAATGTTGCAATACAAAGCCAATGCCATACAAGGTTGAGATTTGGCATCTAGCTTTTCAACAATGGCTTGCAACCTTTTGATCTCTTGCGCCATTGCTTCCACTTTAGCTTCTTGTGCCACACTTCCTTTCACTTCGTACATTCCCGATCTAGAATCTCGCTTGTTGTACCAAAATGAAGTGTTTGAAGAAATTCTTTCAATTAAAGCTTCGGCATCCGCTGGAGAAGATGATACGAAGGTTCCGCTAAATGATGAATCTAATAGCACCTTTCCCTCGTCCGTTAGGCTGCCATAGGACGAGCTTATGACGTCCCAAGAGTGAAGTAAATCCGGTGGGCATTGTCTTCTTAAAGACTAAAACCTTCGCCAAGCTTCTCCAAGGCTTTCCAATGAACCCTGTTTAAACTCTTGGACTTGCTTGCGAATTTTCATGCACTACAAGAAAAATGCACATAGACAACACTAGAAAGGCAACAGTTTTTAACAAAAGTGTTGTCTTTTGTATAAACGACAACAGTTTGGTCCAAAACCGTTGTCTTTGATGCAACACTTTTGTCAAAGACAATGGTTTTTACTTAACCGTTGTTATAAGTGTGTTGTCTTTGTGCAATTTGACAAAAGACAACACTTCAACGACAATGGTTTTTAAAAACCGTTGTCTATGTGCATTTTTTTTTAAAGAGTACGGTTTTATTGAACTGTTGTCTTTGATATGCTGTCTTTAACTGTACTTGAATAAACAACACTACAAAGACAACGTATTTTAAAACCGTTGTCTTTGCGCATTATTATTTTTTAGACAACAACGGTTTTATTTAACCGTTGTCTTTGATATGTTGTCTTTAAGTGTACTTGAATAAACAACACTACAAAGACAACGGTTTTTTAAAACCGTTGTCTTTGCGCATTATTATTTTTTAAACAACAACGGTTTTATTTAACCGTTGTCTTTGATATGTTGTTTTTAAGTGTACTTGAATAAACAACACTACAAAGACAACGGTTCTTTAAAATCATTGTCTCTGCGCATTATTGTTTTTTAAAAGACAACGGTTTTATTTAACCATTGTCATTTGTGTGTTGTCTTTAATAGCACTTGAATACACAACACTACAACGACAACGGTTTTATAAAACCGTTGTCGTTGTGTGTTCTTTATTTCTTTAAGACAACGGTTTTATTTAACTGTTGTCTTAGGTATGTTGTCTTTAAGTGTACTTGAATACATAACACTACAAAGACAACAATTATAAACAACCGTTGTCTTTGCGCAATATCATTTTATAAAAGAAAACGGTTTTATTTAACCGTTGTCATTTGTGTGTTGTCTTTAATAGCACTTGAATACACAACACTACAAGGACAATTGTTTAAACTCTTGGACTTGCTTGCGAATTTTCATGCGCTACAAGAAAAATGCACATAGATAACACTAGAAAGACAACATTTTTTAACAAAAGTGTTGTCTTTTGTATAAACGACAACAGTTTGGTCCAAAACCGTTGTCTTTGATGCAACACTTTTGTCAAAGACAACGGTTTTTACTTAACCGTTGTTATAAGTGTGTTGTCTTTGTGCAATTTGACAAAAGACAACACTTTAACGACAATGGTTTTTAAAAACCGTTGTCTATGTGCATATTTTTTAAAGACAACGGTTTTATTTAACCGTTGTCTTTGATATGTTGTATTTAACTGTACTTGCATAAACAACACTACAAAGACAACGGTTTTTTAAAACTGTTGTTTTTGCGCATTATTATTTTTTAAACAACAACGGTTTTATTTAACCGTTGTCTTTGATATGTTGTCTTTTAGTGTACTTGAATAAACAACACTACAAAGAAAACTGTTTTTTAAAACCGTTGTCTTTGCGCATTATTATTTTTTAAACGACCACGGTTTTATTTAACCGTTGTCTTTGATATGTTGTCTTTAAGTGTACTTGAATAAACAACACTACAAAGACAACGGTTTTTTAAAACTGTTGTCGTTGCGCATTATTATTTTTTAAAAGACAATGGTTTTATTTAACCGTTGTCATTTGTGTGTTGTCTTTAATAGCACTTGAATACACAACACTACAACGACAACGGTTTTATAAAACCGTTGTCGTTGCGCGTTCTTTATTTCTTTAAGACAACGGTTTTATTTAAGTGTTGTCTTTGGTATATTGTCTTTAAGCGTACTTGTATACACAACACTACAAAGACAACAGTTATAAAAAACCGTTGTCTTTGCGCAATATTATTTTATAAAAGACAACGGTTTTATTTAACCGTTGTCATTTGTGTGTTGTCTTTAATAGCACTTGAATACACAACACTACAAGGACAACGGTTTTATAAAACCGTTGTCGTTGCACAAACTATTTTTTATTTAAGACAACGGTTTTATTTAACCGTTGTCTTTGGTATGTTGTCTTTAAGCGTAATTGAATATACAACACTACAAAAAACCATTGTCAATGCGCATTATTATTTTATAAAAGATAAAAGTTGTATAAAATAAAAATAAGAATGTTACCAACAAGAGTCAAACCTATTCCCTCCAACATAGTAAACAAGGTTTAACCAACTAATTAACACCAATCCTTATGTTCTAAAGTGCAACATCTAGCATATAACCGAGTTGCTTCTGTGTTGTCTCTGAGAACAAAGATAACTATTTTATAAAATAGGTTAAAGATGCCACCAGGAAACGATTTTATAAAATAGGTTAAAGATACCACCAAGAAGGATAGAACTTAAAACCTTTAACATAACAAATAAGGCTAAACCCATCAAGCCACACCAACTTTTGTTTACTAAATTGTTACACCTTATTTGTTACTTATAATTTCGGGCTGGCAGCTTTGACCACCGTCATGACCGGCTGGCGACTGCCTGGCAGCGTGTCCAGCCGGCCACCTCAGTCCATGGCGTGGCCGGGCAGGGTGGTGCGCCCCCCAGGCACTTCAACCGCGCCTCTGGTCCTAAGGGGGTGCGACGCAGTGCGATGTGGTGTTTAGAATGGTGCGGTATGGTGTGGAGGGGTATGATAGGTGGTTGGTAATCGACCATTCCTGTTAGCGCATGACTAACAGGGTTAGCTATATGTTGGTAATCGACCCTTCCGGCATGCATGTGACACCTGGAGAATGGATATGAAAGAGTAGTTGATGTCGTACAGTTAGCTATAACCCATTTCTTTGGCCGCGATCTTTGTAATTGGGCCGCCAGCTGTCTGGGTAATAAAGAGAAATTGTGAATCTGCTGTCCAGATATTATGAATCTGCAGTGTAGAAATTATGAATCTACTGTATAGAAATTATGAATCTAATGTATTTAAATTATGAATCTACAGTTTAGAAATTATATGAATCTACAGTAAAGATTTTATGAATCTACAGTATAGAAATTATGAATCTATTGTATAGAAATTATGAATCTATAGTATAAAAATTATGAATCTATAGTATAGAAATTATGAACCTATAGTATAGAAATTCAGATTCTATAGTATGGAAATTATGAATATACTGTATTTAAATTATGAATTTATGATTTAGAAATTATATGAATCAACAATAAAGATTTTATGAATCTACAGTATAGAAATTATGAATCTATAGTATAGAAATTATGAATCTATAGTATAGAAATTATGAACCTATAGTATAGAAATTTAGAATCTATAGTACATAAATTATGAACTATTTTGGACCTAGCACCCCAGGTAGTAAAACTACTATTTTCTTACCTCCCGTTCTATACCTATATACCCGGAACACCCCGGGTAATAAAGCAACTATTTTCTTACCTCGTGTTCTGTACCTATATACCCGATACTATTTTGGGTCTAGCGCCCCGGGTAATAAAGCTAATATTTTCTTACCCCCGTTCTATATCTATATACCCGGTGTAACACCCCAGATTTTCAAGACATTTAAAACTTATAATAAGGGTAGAATCTTATTAAATCCCAAGATATAAATACAAGCGTTCGGGGTGCTATGCCACACCTGGGCAAGAGAACCCAAGTGCACAGGCTAACTAACTAATATCCTGAAAGCGTAAATACGTAAACGTGGCACGCAGGCCAAAAGGGAAACTATCTACTTCTAAGTTCTAGCGCACTCCAGTGACTTAATCTTCTGTGCCTGAAAGCCAAATATATCTGTTCAGCGAGAGATGCTGGTAACCCACTCCAACGCGTGGAAATACATTACATATAGAGATATATATAGATATACGAAAACCATTTTGAAGCATGAAGATAAATCCTACGAGACTCTAGCTTTTAAAACCGGGAATGACTCGACAGATAAGGCTAGACACAAGCAACAGTTATAATCAAGCGTATACAATCCACAACAGGCAAGACAGATAAAGCTGATCACGAATAATAATCATAACCCATCATACACAATCCCTAGCATAAACCTCATAGTCAAATCCCCCAATATACTCATAAACACGACTCATCCATATCTCATCAAATAGCACACTTTGTTGGCGCCACAGGACCAATCGCATGCCCATACATGAGGGTCAGCGCATATAGCTCTGACACGGCCCCGCAGCACCCTGCCCCGTCTCACATTACGGAGGAGCCGATCGCAACCGGCTGATGGACCTTTGTCCAACATAATATTTATATACCTGACCGGTCTTTACCAGCCTGGTTAACAGTTGAGATGGTTCTCAGCCCATTCAACTGCCCGTATAGTGGACCTTTGTCCTATATAATATTTATATACCTGACTGGTCTCTACCAGCCTGGTTAACAGCCGGTATGGTTCTCAGCCCATCCGACTGCCCGTATAGTGGAACTTAGTCCTATATAATATTTATATACCTGACCGGTCTCTACCAGCCTGGTTAACAGCCGGTATGGTTCTCAGCCCACCCGACTGCCCGTATAGCCCGATTGATCTTAACCAACTCGGGGTTACATGCACACATAACACATAGCAAGTACATGCATCCCACATTAACACATTGGGAAGGGGGAGAAAACGTATAACAAAACCTATGCGTGATCCATCACATACTAAGAATAGTCCTAAGGGGTTCATACTTCTTCCACCTAGGTCAACGGGATACCAATTCAACTAGCATGCAATGTAAATAGACTCATAAACCTACGAACGGTACCCGAAATATCAAACTAGACACAGGCACGATAAACGGAGTCCGTTGGGACACCACGGGGAATGGGGGAACATCAAACGGGGAAGCCGGAAACCCGAGATGGGGGAATTTCCAGCGGGTAGCCGGTGGGTGGGGGGCCACCCGCCGGCTGCCCGTCGGTAACACTGTTCCGGGCAGCGGGTCGCCGGCGGGTAGCTGCCCGCCCGCCGGCTGCCCGCTGCCGGAGATACACTTTCCGGCCGTGGGTAGGTGGCGGGTACCCTACCCCCCACTGACTCTTATCACACAAATTCACCCCGGGAACCATTGTGGAACCCGAAGCCATGCTTAGACACGCTACAACGCAATCAACGACAACACGTAGACAATTAACGGATCAATACGAGAACGAACGGCACATAACCTATCATGCTCTTCTAAACATAATCAACACCCAAACATGCGAATTCCCCACCCGATAATCCAAGAATAATATCATACAATACAACCTAGGGTTCTAATCACTTTTATATCAACAAGAATACGATTCGCCTTCTAATTGCAAGATTCGGTAAGAATAACACATAAGCATCACGGGCATCACACAATTATCAATAACAACACATAATCATCAAGAACTCCATATAATCATCAAGAACATCATAGTTATCAAGAATCTCCCAATATCAAGATTATCAAGATCCCCCATGGGATCACCACATCAATCATCAATAATAATCATCATAAGTCATTAATACACAACAATATGGGGAAACCCTAAGGGGGAATCATAACTATAAAAATAGGTTTTGTTGAGACATGGGTTACCTCTTAGCCTTAATTAATTCCTTGGCTATGAAGGATCTTTCTTTAAGCTTTCTTGATTTCTTGATTTCTCCTAAGGGGATTCTTGGAACTCTTTGGGTGGTGAGAGATTATTGTGGTGGGGATTCTAGGTGCCTCCTAAGTTCCCTATTTATATATTTAAGACTCCTAGTTAGGGCCTGAATGGTATGGGTTTACTAATTCTATTCCTTATAGGGCTAGGGCTTGTTTTAGGGATAAGGGTCCATGGTCCATAGTGGACCATATTAATTAAAGGGGATCCTAATCATAATCTGAATAGTAAAAGGCCTACTTCCTTTATTCCTAACAGGCTTAAGATTCTTATTCGGGCAAGGGTCCACGGTTCATGGTGGACCTTACTAATTAATTAAAGGTAAACCTAACATAATTAAATCATATTTAATTATTATTAACGGGATTTAATTAAATAATTAATCCGGGATTGAAGGCCGTAACACGGGGTGTTACACCCGGTTTATGGTGGACCCGGTCCCTAAAAAAACATGAATATACTTATTTAATTTGGAAAAAAATGAAGGCTTATTATAAAATTAAAAAAAAAAATTGTTATTTTCCTTATTACGGAGTATATTAGTACATAGTATATAGTATATAGTATATGTTATGTTATTTCCCTCTTTGCAAAATAAAATTAATTCCTTCAATTGTTTCCCTCTTTGCAAATTTTTACTTAGCGCCAATTTTCTAGAAAAACAGTTGGAAAGCAAGGCACGAGCTTTAGCAAACAGACTGATTGACAATCCAAGTAATGTAGCACTTTTGGTGCCATGTAATATAGGGTAAGAATGGTTACAAATATACTTTCAATTGCATATTATTTTGTGTTGATGTAATATAATTATGTTTTTGTGCATAGTTTCTGTAATCTTGCATTTCCTCAATTTAAGGATATTAATAGGGTTAAATGACTAATGGATTAGACTGACAGATTCAACGATGATGTCAGTCAGATAGATAGATCACTGATTTGTTTGCAGAAAGAGTAAACTAAGGCAGACAGCAAAAACAACACACAAGATGTTTACCCAGTTCGATACAGTGTGTATCTACATCTGTGGGACGATCACAGAGGCGTCCAATCCACTAATTCATAATCTAATGTACAAAGGTAGAGAAACAATAATCTCTCCCAAGTGCCCCACACAAGGTACGTACCCAGTCTACACATGTTTAGTGGATTGCTGAAGTTGGAGAGCCGTGCATACAGAAGTCCAATGAAGTCCCTTCACTTGGAGAGCTAACTCTGATGCAGTCCACTTCAGTGACGCAGTCCAATGTTGTTCTCACAACGGTGTGATCTTAGCGTCCTTTCGTTTAAGCAACGATATTTCTTCTCAAGTTCTTCATCATAATCACCAAGAACAAATTGTCTTGAGAAGAAACATGATAATCAAAGATGTGATCATCTGTATAGTTAGGAGTGTTTCTTTCTTCTAAAAAACGTAACCCCAATTCATGACCGAATGAATGTACTTATACTTCCATAGCAAGAACACTCTCCAAAAATATCTCTGATTGTAGATCGTAGGACGATATGTGAAGGATGTAATCTTAAAGATTCGGTCCATACCTTTCCAAGACAGATCCGCTGATATTCTTTCCAAAGCTGACTTCTTATACCGCGTTCAGTGAAAAGGAAACATCTTCCTAAAATAGATCTTCTGTGTTAGTATGCCTGTTGTTGTATCTGATCAATCAGTCTTCTGTAAAACAAACCGACGCCAAGCTAACCCTATCTTAGTTTGCCATAATAATATTTCCAATTATATGTTGGGGTTTTTTGGAGCAATTAAAACACTAACAAACTCCCCCTTTGGCTATTATTTGGCAAAACAACTCGACTAAGATAAAACACAACCTAGATAGGATGAAGATAACAATTGCATAAAAGTCAAGGATCGGAATTACAATTCATAACAAAAACACAGCACACAAATCATGCTGAACAAATGCGACAATCTTCATAAGGATGGTGTCATCACAATCAGACGCCGAGACAGGGCCAGAAGGTACGAAGTCCTACAAAAACATCAAAACACTCCCCCTGAGTTCCACACTCCTCCTTTCTGCCAATGATAGTCAAAGCACAGTCAAGTATTGGAGGGGCCCTCACTGTCGGATTTAGCAGCATCAGCAGTAGCAGATTCAGTCAAGCTCAAGCGGAGAAGAATGGTAGCCAATTCAGTACAGGCCGCAGTCAGCTGCTTTGCAATGATTCCATGAACAGTCTCTAGATCAGATACCCGGGCCTTTAAGCGAAGAGAGAGCTGAACATCCTTCGCATGTGGCGATTCATCAACCACATTGTCATCATCAGAAGAGCGAGGAGCATTCACCGGCGTAACATCTCGGATGTGATTTCCAGTCAGAAGGCGAGGATCAACAGTATACAGAAGAGTCGGATTGATAACCTCACTAGGCATTGGCACAAGGCCCTGCGATGTCAGAACCCCAAATATCATATTAGGAAAAGGTAACCTTACCTTCTGCTCTCGCGGATGAATCAATGTGAGGATATGATAAAAGATCCATGTCCCCAGATCAATAGACATTTTAGTTCCAATCCGAAACAGGAGAGCCGCCAATTGCTTGCCAACCGTATGAAAGTGAGCAGATGGTAGCCAGTTGTGAAGAGCAATACGGTGCAGAATGACATATTTGGAGGTGAGTCGCGAGATAGGCAGAGTATCACTTTCCCCCGTGGGCCATGCCGGAGTTTGTCCACCTGTGAGGGTCTTTGCCACCAAATCCCAGTCCGTGATTTCTTCTTCGTCAACAGCCTTCAAACCATAATATTCATTTATCGCATCTGGACCGAAGACATACCATTTTCCCCGGATGAAGATTTGCATGCACCGCGTCCCGGTCAAATTGTCAATCTCCTCATTAAGATTACAATAGAACTCGTAAGTCAGTAGCTTCGAATAAGAACATATGGAGGTGACAGTCTTCAATAGGCCTACATTACTCAGCAACGGCAAGATGTCGCAAACAGAGTTCAACTGGTGTTCATCAACGGACCTCTGAACTATAAGATCTCTCCGGATCATCGTGGACCATTTTCCTTGAGCAGAAGAGGAGACAAACTGAGGTTTATAGATGGTGGTGTCAGGATTTTCCGTAGCAGTTTGAACCTCAGGTGTGATACTTCGTCCTCTTGAGCGAGTAGTTGGTTTTCCCTTCCGGGTAGAGGTAGTAGGAACCACAGTAGGATCCTTTGTGACACCCCGAAATTCAAATTCAATTAAGGGATTAATTGAGTAATTAATCCTATTTCAATTTGTAATTTAATTCCTTAAATTCCTGAAATTTAATAGTTGGGGACTAGTAATTGACTAGTCAACCCCAAAGTCAAAGTTGTACATTGAGCTTTGTAAGGAGTTCCCTTGTTCCTTACACTTCCTTATGTTAGTAAGGGTATTCTTGACCTTTCACTTGTTGTTGGTATCGTAACCTAACCTAGTAGACCACCTTCATTCTCTCCTTACACTTTTCTAAAAATCTAGCTCCACCCTCTCTCTAAAAGGTGAGTAGCTTTTCTTCCAAGCCAAGTTGGAACCTTGCCAAAACTTCAAGAGTTGCTCCCAAGATCTAAGTTCATCTTGTGTTTTTGGTTTTATCTAAGGTGTCTTTTCTTAAAGATAGGATCTTTATGATCTTTTGGTATGTTCTTGAAGTGGGTTTGGAGGGTGAGCCTTGTGAGGAGCTTGTTGAGGTGTAAAGTGAAGTCTTTAGTCTACAAGACGTAACCCATGCTCTACAAAACCTATTTTGCTTACCTATATGTGAATATTTCTTGGATTGTACATGTGTTTTGCTATGAAATGTGAGTGTTGATGCATGATCTTGTGAAAATGCATATCTAGAGCTTGTGTTTAGGGTTCTTGTATGCCATTACTTGGCATTTCCTTTGATTCAAGTCATTTTGTTGTGTTTGGTGAGATTTGTTATGTTTTGGACTTAAATTTGAGTTTGGAGATGAAAATCCCCGAAGGGATTGTTTTGGTACAGGACGTGTACCCGCGGGCGGAACGGCGGGCGGGGCACCTCCCGTGGGGCCACCCACAGGAAACACTTTGGTGTTGGATCGGGACTTGTTCCCCGTGATTCTTTTGACTCGGTATTTGGTCTTTTGACTTCCCGTTGTTCTTTTGTGGAACTATTTGAATGTCTTCTTGATGTTTCGTATGTCTAGAACTATATGGTAGGATTCCATGTAGGCTTTGGTGTCGTGAATCGTGCTAAGTGTTCAACATTGTGTTTCGTTGAACCGTGATGAGTCTTGTGTGTTCTTCGGAACTATCTTTGGTTTACCCGTTTGATAAGCATGCTAGTTCGGTGTTTAAATGCTAGCGTGTGTGTTGTTTGTACCTTCTCATTGGTTGATGATAACTTGTGTTATTCATCGTTGTTGTTGTTGGGCCGTGACCCGTTCCTTGATTGAGTATGGTTTCATATCTTCCTTGTGATCCGTTGATTGATTCCTGTTGTGGTGTGATGTGTGTGTGGCTTTACCTGGATTGCACGATTAGTGGTATGGGACACTAGTCACCAAGGTATTGCAGCGGTCCTCGTGGTGGCCGTGACGTGATTATGGAGTTTGTGGCCTTTGTGTAAGGTTCACGTGTTTATTTCTGGGATAACATGTGTTATCCAGGGCATGTGTTGCCATGTGTGATCGGTACCTTGTGTACTATGAAATCGGTGGTTTTGTTGGAGGGACTATTGGAGGGGGAACGACGGTTCCCGGAGAAATAAGGTTGGACTTGGTGTACAGGGGTCCTGGAGGTAAAGGTTGGAACTAGATATAAGGTTGGGGGTAGCCATAAGGTTGGAACAGGGCATAAGGAAGGCCTATCAACTCGTGATGGGTGATGTCACGAGGGTTTGTGTAGCCGTTGTTGTGAGTTATCTTCTTGTGACGTGTGTAGTCACAAAGGCATGTGTTGCCATCAGTCTTGTCTTTATCTTTTTTGTTGTGGTTATCCTTTGTGGTGTTGGGATGTGTTCCCGTATCCTTGTTGAGAGTGTTGAGTCTTGTGTTGACTATTACTCTTGGTTTTGACTTATATATATGTATTCCGTTTCGAAAATGGCTTTACAAACTTATATCTTACCTATGTATGATATTTCACATGTATTGGTGGGTTACCAGCATTATTTGATGACCGGGCGTCGTCCTATGTTTTATTGTGTTCTTTCAGGTGATGTCTAGACGAGTGCGCGGTCTAGTGCTTGGTAGTGTAGCTTCTCCCTCTTGTTTTGTGGCCTGTGTGCCAGTTTAGTTATAGCCCTTTGAGACTATAGATTAGATGTAAACATTGCAGATGTTGCCGTAGCGTTCATCTTTTTGGTGAACGTGGCATAACACCCCGTTGTTTGGATTTATGTTTATCTAGTTACCTTTCAGTCTTCCGCTGTGTTTGTTGTTTAGCTCAGTTATCTGCATGTTTATGGCTTTTAAATAAATTGTTTTTAGGGGGTGTTATAGTTGGTATCAGAGCCTAGGTTTGAGCCTAGGAAGGAGTTAAGTCTAGACTTACTAAGTGGCTAAGTGTGGTTTGAGACCTTTAAGCGACCTTAAGAATCTAAGTGTTAGGCATAGGATTCTAGGTTGCGCGGTGAGCTGAGTGTTGCCTTCTGTTCTTTGCTTGTTTGCTATCTTATGGTAACCGTGTTGTTGTAGTAGAAGTTTGCGATGCCTCCTCGTCCTCGAGCCCGCACCCCGGAGACCCCAACAAACGAGCAACTCGCTCAGAATCTCCACCAGCTGACGCAGACGATGCAGATGCTCAGTGAAGCCTTGCTGAACAACAACCACGCTGTGCCGCCTCCTCAACCTGCTGGGCATCGCGATATGGGTCGCTTGGTGTCGGGACATAGGCCGCCAACCTTCGCGGGTGAGGAAGACCCGGTGGTTTTGGAAGAATGGATGAGGGTGTTCGACAAGATCTTCGCGGTTGTAGGTTGTCCCGATGAGAGAAGAGTAGAACTGGCAACGTTCTACTTCTGCCAAGAAGCTGATCTGTGGTGGGTCCATGAGGGTCCGACCTTCCTTGAAGAGCCTGAGTTTGGTTGGTCCGCGCTTAAGGATAGGATGCGCGAGAGGTTTTACCCAGCGCATGTGCGAGCCGCCATGTTTGATGAGTTCCTTCACCTGCAGCAAGGATCCCTGTCTGTGGTCGAGTACCACAAGAAAATTTTGGAGTTGGCGCGCTTTGCTCGGATGCTTGTGCCTACAGAGCTTGCTAAGGTTGAGAGATTCGTTGCCGGTCAGAATTATGAGGCACGAAAAGCGTTGACGGTGAGTAGGCCAAGTTCCCTTAAGGATGCGTATCTGAGCGCCGCGGATCTGTATCGCGCTCAGCAGCTTCAGAAAGGATCTTATGAGCTAGCTAGGAAGAGGGTTGAGAGCGGAGGTTCTTCCACCTTCAAGAAGCCCCGACCGGGTTTTCAAGCCAAGAACGTGTCATCCTCATCTCAAGGACCTAACCGGATGGAGCAAGGGAATCAAGTCAAGACACCTCCTTGTCATAGGTGTGGGAAGATGCATGTCAGTCAAAGTTGCAACGGCTTCGTGCTTTGGTGTTTCCGATGTGGAGATCGTGGTCACAAGGTCGCGGAGTGTCCCCAGCAAGCCGGTCAGAGAGCGTTGCCACCACCCCCGGGAGCCGGAGGAGCCCAGGGAGGTAGTTCGGGTCGTGGAGCAGTTGGAGCTAGGCTGCCAGGGAGAGTCTTCGTGATGGGGCGTTCGCAGGTGGAGTCTGAGGGTTTGGTGGAGGAGGAGCTGGCAGGTAATCCTATCCTAGCCTATCCTTGTTTTTCGCGAATGTCGTGTTCTTTGTTGTCTTGAAGTGTCATCTTGTGCTTCGTTGTTGTCTATATGAGTTACTTGGCAATCCTTGGTATGCTTTTCTTTGGTAGTGGTTCTTTTGGAGTTAAGTGTAAACTTTTCTTGTTAAGTGACTTATTTAGTTTGGCCTATAAGTTTCGTTGTGGAGCTAGCTATCCATCTTTGGAATGAGTTGTGCTTGGGTTAATTCTACAATCCCCATATTTGGTCATTCTTGCAACTATCCTTTTTGGAATCCTTTAAATTTTCCCAAGTATTCTTTGAAAGTTGAAATTAGTAAATCCCTACAAAAAAAAAAAAAAAAAAAAAATCCTTTCTTGTGTAGCTTAAAAGCCAAGCCAAAATGTTTAATTGTAACCTTTGAGTTTCAAACCTAGGCTTATTCTTTGCCAACCCAACTTCTAAACCACTTAAGTTAATTGTCTTCCTAAGAACTTACTCAATTTTAATTCCATTGAAACTGTAAATCCTCATCTTTACCTAAATCCCCAAATTAAATCATCTTTTCCCCCATTTTTCCCCAAAAATCCCTAAATTCCCAAATCTCTTTCTTTCCTTCTACCCTACCCGTGAGCAGCCAAGAACCCACCCTTCCCCGTCGCCTCATCTGCAACCCGCCACCACCACCTACCCGTCGACGCACCGCCGCCGCACCATCGCTATCCACCGGAGTCGCCATCGCCGGAGCTTCCCCCGCCGAGCTGTTCCGAACGCCGAAGCCGAGAGAGAGAGAGAGAGAGAGCAACGAGAGTGAGAGTGAGAGAGAGCGGACGAGAGAGAGAAGAAGATAAAGTTGTGGGCTTCTTTTGTTGAGCTTTGGGTCATCTCCTATCATGCCTAGAAGGTCAAGTTTAGCTAGAAAAGCGGAATGGGTGGATGCCCATTATCTCGTCCTTGAAGGTAAAGCTTTTGACCCGGAATCTTTTCCTAATTCCTTGTTGGATATGCATAGATTCCAAGGTTTGTTGGATGGGTTTCTCGCCATAAGGGCCAAGACTTACCCAAGTTTAGTAAAGGAATTTTATCGTCACATGGTCGTGACAAAGGAGGGTAATACGCTTGAGATCACTTCTAAAGTGAGAGGTGTGAAGGTTGTGCTTTCTGAGAAGAGGCTGGCTCAGCTTTTGAGTTTATCTGCTTCAGGAGTTGCTCAGTATAGTGGTCATTCATGGATTAGTACGGATACCATGGGGTACCGGGACTATTTAAGTTATCTGTTGGGCCGTACGAGTGGTTTCACTCAAGCTTCAAGGCCGGAGAAAAAGTGGTTGTCCGCGGAGCAACGGATTTTGGTTATGTTGGTGTCGGATTGTTTGTTGCCTAATAACAACAAAAGAAGTTTGTTGGGAAAGTTGGAGTGCACCTTTGCCTTTTGCCTCAAGAATATGGTTAAGTTCAACTTGCCAGCTTTGATGTTGCAACATATAGTTTTCTATCGGGATCATAACCGGAAAAGCCTACCGTATGGGATGGTGTTGAGCTGGATTTTGGTTAGGAAAGGTGTAAGCGTGGATGGTTGTCTCCCGAAGGCCGTGGGAAAGATGGTGTTGGATACCACCAATCTTCGGAGTTGTAATCTGTTTCAACTAGATGATGGTGATTACATCACATTGGAAGAAGTGGCAAGGAAAGCACCAGGAGAAAGGGCAGAGTTGGCAACGGAGCTTGGGATCCATGCCGGGAAGTTGAGCCTCGCAGTCCAGAGTTTGGGCGGTGATGAAGAAGTTGAGGAGGAAGCAGGCCAAGAAGAAGAAGTGGAAGCACCGGGAGCTGCCGAAGCCGAAGAAAGTGATTCGGATAGTGAGGAAAATCGGAGAAGGAAAGAAGCTCGCACCAAGAGGGAGCATGACGCCATGGCGCAAGAGGAGCGCGTTGTCACCTTGCTTCGCCAACTGAACAGTATGATCGCAGAAAGCTTCGCGTTTATGAAGGCGCAGTTTGTCACGGTGAATCAGAGGCTAGATCAGATTGAAGCCAGTTCAAGCCGCAGAGGAGAAGATGAAGAGGAGTCTAAGGAGGCCGAGGAGTCGGAGAGTGAGGAGTTCTAGCTTGTGTTGTGGTAATCCCGTTCGCCTTTTCCTTGTTGTTGTTTCCTTCTTAGCCGTTGTTAGTTTGGTAGTAGTTTGTTGCTTGCTTTGTGTGCTTGTTTGTTGCTTGTTGCTTTGTTGTTTAGTTAGCTTAGTAGTTGGTGTTGGTTGTCTAGTTCTTGGTTGTTGTCTAGAAGTCGGTGTTTGTTTTGAGGCTAGAGTTCTTGATGCTCAATCTATCCGTTTGTTAAACTCTTGCCAATCCTTGATTTGAAACGCCTTCTTTCTTGCTATGGAATACTTCATTGCCTTGAAATCTTGTGGTATCTTTTGGAGTCTTTGACCAAAAGAGTTTGTTCTTGAACCTCTTGTCACAATGTTGTTTCTTTTCACCGTTTGCCTTTAATTCGTCATATCCAAGCTTCGGGGACGAAGCTTCTTTGAAGGGGGAGAGGATGTGACACCCCGAAATCCAAATTCAATTAAGGGATTAATTGAGTAATTAATCCTATTTCAATTTGTAATTTAATTCCTTAAATTCCTGAAATTTAATAGTTGGGGACTAGTAATTGACTAGTCCACCCCAAAGTCAAAGTCGTACATTGAGCTTTGTAAGGAGTTCCCTTGTTCCTTACACTTCTTTATGTTAGTAAGGGTATTCTTGACCTTTCACTTGTTGTTGTTATTGTAACCTAACCTAGTAGACCACCTTCATTCTCTCCTTACACTTTTCTAAAAATCTAGCTCCACCCTCTCTCTAAAAGGTGAGTAGCTTTTCTTCCAAGCCAAATTGGAACCTTGCCAAAACTTCAAGAGTTGCTTCCAAGATTCAACCTTTCTTATATTTGGGCATCTAGGAGGGTAAGATCTAAGTTCATCTTGTGTTTTTGGTTTTATCTAAGGTGAGCCTTGTGAGGAGCTTGTTGAGGTGTAAAGTGAAGTCTTTAGTCTACAAGACGTAACTCATGCTCTACAAAACCTATTTTGCTTACCTATATGTGAATATTTCTTGGATTCTACATGTGTTTTGCTATGAAATGTGAGTGTTGATGCATGATCTTGTGAAAATGCATATCTAGAGCTTGTGTTTAGGGTTCTTGTGTGCTATTGCTTGGCATTTCCTTTGATTCAAGTCATTTTGTTGTGTTTAGTGAGATTTGGCATGTTTTGGACTTGAATTTGAGTTTTGAGATGAAAATCCCCGAAGGGATTGTTTTGGTACAGGACGTGTACCCGCCGGCGGAACGGCGGGCGGGGCACCACCCGTTGCCCCGCCCGCGGGTACAATGCTTGTGGGAGTGTGTTCCCGCGGGCGAAACCACGGGTGGGGCACTACCCGTGGGGCCACCCGCGGGGAACACTTTGGTGTTGGATCGGGACTTGTTCCTCGTGATTCTTTTGACTCGGTATTTGGTCTTTTGACTTCCCGTTGTTCTTTTGTGGAACTATTTGAGTGTCTTCTTGATGTTTCGTATGTCTAGAACTATATGGTAGGATTCCATGTAGGCTTTGGTGTTGTGAATTGTGCTAAGTGTTCAACATTGTGTTTCGTTGAACCGTGATGAGTCTTGTGTATTCTTCGGAACTATCTTTGGTTTACCCGTTTGATAAGCATGCTAGTTCGGTGTTTAAATGCTAGCGTGTGTGTTGTTTGTACCTTCTCATTGGTTGATGATAACTTGTGTTATTCATCGTTGTTGTTGTTGGGCCGTGACCCGTTCCTTGATTGAGTATGGTTTCATATCTTCGTTGTGATCCGTTGATTGATTCCTGTTGTGGTGTGATTTGTGTGTGGCTTTACCTAGATTGCACGATTAGTGGTATGGGACACTAGTCATCAAGGTATTGCAGCGGTCCTCGTGGTGGCCGTGACGTGATTATGGAGTTTGTGGCCTTTGTGTAAGGTTCACGTGTTCATTTCTGGGATAACATGTGTTATCCAGGGCATGTGTTGCCATGTGTGATCGGTACCTTGTGTACTATGAAATCGGTTGTTTTGTTAGAGGGACTGTTGGAGGGGGAACGACGGTTCCCGAAGGAATTAGGTTGGACTTGGGGTACAGGGGTCCTGGAGGTAAAGGTTGGAACTAGATATAAGGTTGGGGGTAGCCATAAGGTTGGAACAGGGCATAAGGAAGGCATATCAACTCGTGATGGGTGATGTCACGAGGGCTTGTGTAGCCGTTGTTGTGAGTTCTCTTCTTGTGGCGTGTGTAGTCACAAAGGCATGTGTTGCCTAGGCATGTGTTGCCATCGGTCTTGTCTTTATCTTTTTTGTTGTGGTTATCCTTTGTGGTGTTGGGATGTGTTCCCGTATCCTTGTTGAGAGTGTTGAGTCTTGTGTTGACTATTACTCTTGGTTTTGACTTATATATATGTATTCCTTTTCGAAAGTGGCTTTACAAACTTATATCTTACCTATGTATGATATTTCACATGTATTGGTGGGTTACCAGCATTATTCGCTGACCGGGCGTTGTCCCATGTTTTATTGTGTTCTTTCAGGTGATGTCTAGACGAGTGCGCGGTCTAGTGCTTGCTAGTGTAGCTTCTCCCTCTTGTTTTGTGGCCTGTGTGCCAGTTTAGTTGTAGCCCTTTGAGACTATGGATTAGATGTAAACATTGCAGATGTTGCCGTAGCGTTCATCCTTTTGGTGAACGTGGCATAACACCTTGTTGTTAGGATTTATGTTTATCTAGTTACCTTTCAGTCTTTCGCTGTGTTTGTTGTTTAGCTCAGTTATCTGCATGTTTAAGGCTTTTAAATAGCTTGTTTTTAGGGGGTGTTACATCCTTGTTCGACGGATGACCGCAGAGTTTTGAACACTTGTTGCACGGGAGGATCAGCTTCAATTTTCACTGATTCAACAGACTTTCTTCTTTTATCAGGTTGAGCCACATCAAGATTGTCATCACCTGATTCAACAACAACTCTTACAGGGACACTCTTGCGTTTGGATTTTCTCGTTTCCTTAGATGGAGAATGCTCAGAAGGGCTTGGTGATACTGAGTGGCTTGTGTCTGATACTGGGGCAGATGAGTTTCCCAGAAGATTGGTAATCTCTCGAATCTTGAAGGTGGTTGAATCTGGATGAGCTGTAGCTTCAACAGTAGGGGGTCTAGACAACTGGGCTTGTGAGCCATACACTTCAGCAAGAATCTTCTCCTCTTCACTAGAGGACTCAGTAGGATGAATAACTCGATACGGTTCTGGAATAGAGGCAGAAGGTAAACCTGCAAAATGCCGGACGTGTTCAAGGCTCTCGGCCAAAGATGAAGATGTATAGACAGGCACCCGATCTATTTGATCAAATGCATGAGGGCTTGAATTACTGGCAGCCTCAATCTCAGTGGGCAAATTGGAGGGATTAACAGATGGGCAGATCTCAATTGGGGACACAACAATTTCAGTAGAAGACAGAGCAGATTTCACAGTATCAGCAGAATACACAACCAAATTTAGATTGTTGACCAACTTAGATGTTTTATTTTTCTCATCGGACACATCATCAACAACATCTTTTGAAGGTTCAGACTTTTCAGAGAGGATACAAGGAGGATTATCAGTCACAGAAGTTTTCTCAGAAATTAACGCCTTCGCATTATCAGATTGAACAATAGGCATAGCAGACTTAATAGCATCAAAAATTAAATAATCAAGCTTGTCAAGGGAGATTTCAATAGGAGATTCAGAAGTATTGGACCTGTTACGAAGAAACTCAATCCGGTGTTTGGCTTCGTCCTGGGCAGCTTGTAGGTAGAGGGGTTGAGCTACTGCTCGACGACGTGAGACTTCTTCTGATTCAAGAGCCCTTTGAGCAAAATATTGAAGGAATGCCCCAGCACGATTACCATCTGCAGGCTCTGGAATAGATGCATGACTAACCTCATCACTCGCTTCTGAGGCCAGCATCAAAAGCTCACTGGTGTCATCCTCGGACCAGTCTGCATAGAACTCTGGATAATCTGAGAGCACAGTGACCATGATTTCATCGCGTAGAACAGAGTCAAGCTTCAACTTCTTCTTCATAGCTAACTGGAGCAGAGTTTTGACATGCTTAGTGGCTGTTTCTGGTGAATGGATCTTCCTCCCAAGCTTGATAATGATATTTGTTACGGCGTCCGCCATTGTTGTGCGATTTGGGTATGTGAGAGGGTAAACCCTAGGTAGAGGATCAGAGAGAAATTAATCAGAGAGCAAGGATATTTTGAACTCTTCTTCCTTTACACTTGACCCAAAAATCATATATAATCCCAACGGTGAATAACCCTATTCAATGCGGCTTGTCAGAATGCATGCATAGCTGATGTGATTGACGCAACGGTCTACCTCCTTTTTAGGGATGAAACGGAAGAGTTGAAGATTTGAATTTCGAAAAAGCGAATTAATTTATGGTAACTGAGGTTAAGATATTATCTTAACAAAAACAGAAGGTAGATTTAAAAGGAAGTCAAAGGCTGAAATTTGACCCGTAAATGTGACACCATTTATACTCTCCTTCTGTATATCTTACTGCCTTATTAGTCAATCCTGCAGATTCCCAGAGCAGATCTGAGAATCTCAAATCGATTTGCATCCAGGGGCTTAGTCAGAATGTCAGTCAGTTGCTTATCTGTTTGAATGTATTCCAACTCTATCTCCTTGGATACTACCAAGTCTCTGATGTAGTGATGTCTTATATCAATATGCTTCGTTCTGGAATGTTGAACTGGATTCTTTGAGATATTGATTGCACTGACATTGTCACAGTAGAGTGTCATAATTCTTTGAGTAAGACCATAGTCTAGAAGCATCTGTTTCATCCACACCAACTGAGTACAACAACCTCCAGCGGCTATATATTCTGCATCTACAGTACTTAAAGAAATCGAATTCTGTTTCTTGCTCAGCCATGATACCAAGTTCTTTCCAACAAAGAAGCATCCACCCGAAGTACTTTTTCTGTCATCAATCTTTCCTGCCCAATCAGCATCACAGTATGCAACCAGACTAAGTTCACTGTCCTTGGAGTACCATAGCCCATATTGAATTGTTCCTTTCATATATTTCAAAATCCGTTTAGCAGCTATCAGGTGTGACTCTTTTGGATCAGATTGATATCTTGCACATATTCCAACACTGAACATTATATCTGGTCGACTAGCGGTTAAGTAAAGCAGACTTCCTATCAGACTTCGATAAACTGTGTTATCAACTGATATACCAGTGTCATCTTTAGATACTTTTGTGGAGGTAGAAATAGGTGTCCTGGATGGTTTGCATGATTCCAGATCAAACTTCTTGACCAAATTCTTAGCATACTTTTCCTGTGAGATAAAGTACCCTTCAGGGCTTTGTTTAACTTGCAGCCCTAGAAAGTATGTCAGTTGCCCAACCATGGACATTTCAAATTCTTCCTTCATGACCTTCACTAAATCATTAGTGTACTTTTGTAAAGTAGAACCAAAGACAATGTCGTCCACATAAATCTGAGCAATGGTAGACTTCTAGTGGTTTTTACGAACAGGGTTTTGTCAACACTTCCTCGCTTATACCCATGGTGTAACAGATACTGTGTCAGTCGTTCGTACCATGCCCTTGGAGCTTGTTTAAGTCCATAGAGGGTTTTTCTAAGCTTGTAGACATGAGATGGATGATCTGGATCTTCAAACCCTTTCGGTTGAGCCACATAAATATTTACATGCAGGTACCCATTCAAAAACGCTGTATTAACATCCATCTGAAACAGTGTGAATCCCAGAATACATGCGACTGCCAACAAAATTCTAATCGACTCTAGTCTTGCCACAGGAGCAAACGTTTCATCATAGCCAATTCCCTCTATCTGAGTGTATCCTTGATCAACCAACCGAGCCTTGTTCCTTGCAGTATTTCCAGCTTCATCAGTTTTGTTTTTGAAGATCCACTTTGTTCCGATTATGTTAACACGATCAGGTCTTGGTACCAGATCCCAAACATGATTCCGGTCAAATTGGTGTAGCTCCTCTTGCATAGCCTTGATCCATAGATCATCCTGTAAAGCTTCTTTTACACTTTTTGGTTCAATTTTTGAGGTATAGCATGTTGCTTTGGATATTCCTATCAGATTGTTTCTCATCCAGCTCCTGGTATTCATCCCATCTGTTGGATCGCCAATAATGTTGCCTGATGGATGATTTTTCTGAGTTCTGGTGGGCTTGTTCTTACCCACATCATCAGCGAGAGGGATATCCTGTTCAGAACTTTCTTTATCTTCATCTGATGAATCTTGTGTTTTGGGCAGTTTGGTGTCCTCAGCTGTGTTTAACTTACTGAGAGGAGGTTCTGTCTCTGGATCAGTTACTGATGTTTCTACAGATTCTTCAGGACTGTCATCTATAACAACATTTACTGATTCCATAACAGATTGAGTTCTTTTGTTGTAGACTCGATAAGCTCGACTGTTTGGAGAATACCCCAGGAAGACGCTCTCATCACTCTTAGGTTCAAACTTCCCTCTTTGTTCCCTATCGATTAGCACATAACACTTTGTTCCAAACACATGAAAATACTTCAAGTTCGGCTTCTTCCCCTTCCAGATCTCATATGGTGTTTTGGACGTTCCTGGTCTGAGATAGACTCTATTTACAGTATGACATGCTGTGTGTACTGCTTCAGCCTAGAAATGCTGTGGCAGATGCGATGCATGTAGGATAACTCTAGCCATTTCCTGCAAGGTTCGATTCTTTCTTTCCACCACACCATTCTGTTGGGCTGTTCTGGGAGCTGAGAATTCATGGGCTATACCATTCTCGGAGCAGAAATATGAATATAAAGAGTTTTCAAACTCTTTTCCATGATCACTTCTCAGTCTTTGAATTTTTATTATAGGCTCGTTCTTTTCTTTTTGAACCCTTATGCACAAGGTTCTAAAGGCATTGAAGGCTTCAGATTTTTCTCTTAGAAAATATACCCAGCTGAACCGAGAGAAGTCATCTACACACACAAATATGTATTTCTTTCCGCCAATGCTTTCAGTCTGTGTTGGTCCCATGAGATCTATATGAACCAGTTCTAGGCATCTCTCAGTAGTGATAACTTTTACTGCTTTGTGAGGAGTTCTTATTTGTTTCCCAATGCCACATGCACCACAAACTCCTTCCTGTTATATTCTGATCTTAGGTATCCCTCGCACAGCATCTAATTTGATCATTTATCCATATCTCTGTAGTTTATGTGACCCAGTCGTCTATGCCATAGTTTTGATTCATCTGATTTAGATAGGCGACAAACATTTTCGTTAGTCAGAACATAACAGCTGTCAAAGGATCGTGTTCCTTCCATTACCAGTTGATCTGCTTTGTCACTGACTCTGCAACAGTTACGATTGAAGCACACATTCCAGTTTTGATCACACAACTGACTGATGCTAATAAGATTTGCTTTCAGACCACTAACTAATAGAACTTCTTCTAGATGAGGTAAGCCTGGTACATTTAGGGTACCTTTTCCAACTATTTTTCCTTTTTGTCCGTCTCCATATGTAACTGATCCACTGCTAGGTTGAACAACCATAAGACACTTGACATTTCCCGTCATATGTCTGGAATAACCACTGTCGAAATACCATCTTGCTTCAGTTGTAGAAGCGGTTAGAACTATAGTGGGATAGCATATTACTTCTGACTTTCTGACCCAAACCTGTCTAGTGAACGGTGTAATAGTCTTGTTCTGATATTTCTCCTTCCTTTGATCTCTGTAAAAAGAATAACACTTAGGTCGAGTGTGACATTTTGTTTGACAGTAGTGACAGATGGGTGTATATTGTCTGACTCTGGCAAATTTTGTTTTGAACTTTGAGTACTGAGATTGAAACGCCACTCTGCCAAAATCAGTTTCTGCAGTTCGAGCATGTATCTTTCCTTTTTGATTTATCTGGACTGACCGGGATGACTGACCTAGTTCATACCTGCGAGATGGTGTACCAACTGTCGTACCCTCTTTGACAAACACAGGAATAGTCTTTGAAGGTTCTCCTCGTTCAAACCAAGACCCTTTTTATCATTTGGATTTCGGCCAAAATCCAGAATTTTGTCTAGAGTTCATGTGGTGTCCATCATCTTGATGTTCTTCTTCAGATCCTCCAACTCTTTTATCAATTTTCCCTCTCGAGATCTTATATGAGTTATAAGATCTTCTTTTGTGACAAGTTCTGTGTTTAGTTTCTTCAGAAGATCATCCCGTTGCTTCAGTTCTTCATTCAGATTTTTATTAACTTTCACCACTTGTTCCCAGCTTGCAACAAGTTTAGCAAATTCCATTTCAAGTTGGGTATGCCTCTCTTCAAAATCATCTGTCGATATATAAGACTCTTCATCAGATTCATTTTCTTCTGACTGATTCTCTGTAGCTGAAAAGAAGGCCACAAAGTTTGCCACATTGTTATCTGACGGATCATTAGATTTCCTCATCATCATCACTTAGCGTAGCCACAGACATAGCCTTCTTCCTTTTGAGGTAAGTTGCACATTCAGCCTGTATGTGTCCAAATCCTTCACACTCTCGACACTGCACTGACCGATTGAGAGGTCTACCTGTGTCAGTCGAACTGCTTCTGGTTTGTCTTGTTCGGCCAGTCTGGGACTGATTGTTCTGTGTGAAAGAGGGTGTTTCTGTTTTCTGATATGAGGAATTACTGCCTTTGTATTGTGTCTTATTAATTTGTCCTTGACTCCTTCTGTTAAAGGCTTTCAAGATCTTCTTAAAATTCTTGGTTAGGAGGGCCAAGGCTTCATCATCTATGTCATCTGTGTCAGATTCTCGATCAGCTTTAGCAGCAAAAGCCACTGACTTGCCTTTTCTGTTGACAGCAAGATCATCATCAGCCAGTACTTCAAGTTCATACGTGTGTAAGCTTCCCATAAGTTCTCCCACACTCTTCTTTTCCCAGCATGTGTGTTCCTGAATTGCGGTTACTTTAATTCGGAAGCGTTTTGGCAAAGATCGAAGGATCTTTTTGATGACTCTCTCATCAGTGAATGGTTCGCCGAGTATTGAGGCTCTGTTCATCAGATTCTGAACACGACTGTGAAAGACTGAGATTGTTTCCTCTTCGCCCATTCTAAGAGCTTCAAAATCTGACAGTACCATTTGAAGCTTTGATTGCTTGACATCACTTGTACCCTCAAATCTGGTTTCAAGAATTTCCCGTACTCATTTTGCTTCTTTTACCCCAGTGACTAAGGTAAAGACAGATTCATGCAGAGATCCTACGATAGAGTTCAGTGCCTTATTGTTCAGATCAGAGGCATTCATTTCATCTTCAGTCCAAGTCTCAATGGGCTTTGCCTCAGTGGTCCCATCAGGATTCTTAATAGTTGGGCGACTCCATCCAGAGAGAACAGTACGATAAACCCTGGTACCTTGTGCCTGGAGATAGATCTCCATACGAGCCTTCCAGAATGAATAGTTGTGACCATCTAATTCTGGTGGTTTCATACTTACATCCATCCTGAATCAAGAAAAACAACCAGCCAAAAACACACAAGCAGGCAAACTGCCAACCGACAACCAGAGACACTTTCAATAAAAAGAGAGCAATGCAAAAAAAAAAAAAAAAAAAAAAAAAAAAAAAAAAAATTCCCGTACGGATCAAGTCACTATGTAGACTTAAAAGCTCTGATACCACATGTAATTTTGCATTTCCTCAATTTAAGGATATTAATAGGGTTAAATGACTGATGGATTATACTGACAGATTCAACGATGATGTCAGTCAGTCAGATAGATAGATCATTGATTTGTTTGCAGAAAGAGTAAACTAAGGTAGACAGTAAAAACAACACACAAGATGTTTACCCAGTTCGATACAGTGTGTATCTCCATCTGGGAGACGACCATAGAGGCGTCTAATCCACTAATTCATAATCCAATGTACAATGGTAGAGAAACAATAATCTCACCCAAGTGCCCCACACAAGGTACGTACCCAATCTACACAGGTTTAGTGGATTGTTGAAGTTGGAGAGCCGTGCATACAGAAGTCTAATGAAGTCCCTTCACTTGGAGAGCTAACTCTGATGCAGTCCACTTCAGTGACGCAGTCCAATGTTGTTCCCACAACGGTGTGATCTTAGCGTCCTTTCGTTTAAGCAACGATATTTCTTCTCAAGTTCTTAATCATAATCACCAAGAACAAATTGTCTTGAGAAGAGGCATGATAATCAAAGATGTGATCTTCTGTATAGTTAGGAGTGTTTCTTTCTTCTAAAAAATGTAACCCCAATTTATGACCGAATGAGGGTACTTATACTTCCATAGCAAGAACAATCTCCAAAAATATCTCTAATTGTAGATGGTAGGACGATATGTGAAGGATGTAATCTTAAAGATTCAGTCCATACCTTTCCAAGACAGATCCGCTGATATTCTTTCCAAAGCTGACTTCTTATACCGCGTTAAGTGAAAAGGAAATATCTTCCTAAAACAGATCTTCAGTGTAAGTACGCCTGTTGTTGTATCTGATCAATCAGTTTTCTGTAAAACAAACCGACACCAAGCTAACCCTATCTTAGTTTGCCATAATAATATTGCCAATTATATGTTGGGGTTTTTTGGAGCAATTAAAACACTAACAGTTTCCATTGGATTTTGACAGTTATCAACATCACTAAGGATATTGTTTATTTGTGGGACCCTCTTAGTCATCGCATTCGCGATGATGATTGGAAACATGTTGTAGAAATGTAGGTTTTTTTTTTAATTTCTTTCAATTTATATCAGTATGATTATTACATTATCTGAATAATCAACAATATACATGAAGGGCTATTAAAATGGTTCATGCGGCCTCTAGGAATGGAAAGAAAGGACGAAGTAAAACTGTTTGGAAAATTGTCAAGGTAATTTAATATTGTTAACTAATTAGATATAAGTGTTTGTATATGTAAGATAAATTGTAATGCACATGCAAATATTATTTAACATTTGTAGGCTCCTCGTCATCCGGATAGTAACCAATGCGGTTTCTATGTCATGGCTTACCTGAAAACTTTAATTGAGAATATGCCAGACATTGATGATAAGGATTCTATTCAAGCACTGGTAATACATTCCATTTCTATTTTGCGTTTAAAATTATTCTGATTTGAATGTTTCAAAGTGGAAATATGATGCATTTGAATTGCTTTACTTCACTGTCTGCACATCCACTTTGAGCTTTTTGGGTATTGGTATTTATTTATGTGGATAGGGATCCAAATTTGGTGTTAGAACATGAATAATGACCTATAGGAATTGTGTTTTTGTCTACATAAAATTTTAATTTCTAGTACTGATAATTGTTATCCGAGAAATAAGATGAGATTGGAATCATGAATATGCACTAATTATTAGTACTATATTCTGTATGTCTCACCTTATCCTTTCGATCAAATTTATCTTAATGTTGGGGGGTTTGTATTTTGTGCTTGTTTTTCTCACTCAAGACATCTTATGTACAGTAGTCAACTGCTTTGCTCATTACCTCAGCTAAAAAAAAAAAAGATAAAAAAAAAGATAATAAATCTTAGTTCATCTGATCTGCTTAGTTTATTGTCATGAGACCTAGCCTAAGTGCCTAACATACCATTGCATGTGATGAACACTAGTAGAGCTGTCCAAATCCAAGTTGTACCTGTTGGGCATATATTAGAGTTGTCCAAATCCAAGCAAATGCAAAATGAATGACCAGTGCATATTGCATTATGCAAGTAGTTTCTGTAGTCTCACTATCTATCTAGCTAGCTATCTCTTATAATGTTATGTTGACTACGTACTAATTTATTTACTCACTTTTTACATGTAATTCCAACAAGTTGATTATGATAAAGCGGTTATTGATCTGGTGCGTTTTGAATGGGCCGATATTTTATCAAGTTATATAGAGTAGCTATGATTTGATGATTAGAACGTTGTTATCATTTAGACTTGATTCGTGGAATTGTTTTTTGTAATATTATGACTTGGATGGTGATTCAATTTGAATTGGTCATGGAAGTATTTAGACTTGTTAATTAGTTCTTTTGTATTTTGAACCTTAGCTTCTGCAAATTTATGTAACTACACTTGGCGATGGTGAATGGATAAATTGATTTTTTATATGATTAAAATTTAAGCAGGTTAAAACCCGTTGAGACAACGGTTAAAAACCGTTGTCTATTTCACAATAGACAACAGTTTATGGGCGTGACTTTTAACAATAGCGGTTTCAACAACACACAATAGAAAACAATTTATAACTGTTGTCTTTTAAAGAAAAGACAATGGTTAAAAACCGTTGTCTGTGTGCATCAGTTTTAACAACAGCGGTTTCAACAACAGTAAATATACAACGGTTCAAAAACTGTTGTGTTTTAGAGAAAAGACAACGGGTAAAAACCGTTGTCTATGTGCATGACTTTTAACAACACTGATTTCAACAACACTGAATAGACAACGGGTCAAAAATCGTTGTCTTTGAAAGAAACGACAACAGTTTAAAACCGTTGTCTATGTGCGTGACTTTTAACAACACCGGTTTCAACAACACTCAATAGACAACGGTTCCAAAACCGTTGTCTTTTATAGAAAAGACAACGGTTAAAAACTATTGTCTATGTTCGTGACTTTTAACAACACCGGTTTCAACAACACTCAATAGACAACGGATACAAAACCGTTGTCTTTTGTAGAAACGACAACGGTTAAAAACCGTTGTCTATGGGTGTGACTTTTAACAACACCGGTTTCAACAACACTTAATAGACAACGGTTAAAAAACCATTGTCGTTTCTAGAAAAGACAACGGTTTAAAATCGTTGTCTATGCGCGGGACTTACAACAACACCGACTTCAACAACAGAAATTTTACCCTTACGACAACGGTGAAAACCCGTTGTCTATGTGCATTTTTCTTGTAGTGATTGTCTTTGTCAATGGAAAGAATTCACTCATGAACTCTTTGTGTAATTGTGCCCATGACCTAAAATGGTCATCATCTTGTGCGTCCAACCATCGCAATGCTTCTCCTGCAATTGAAAATGGAAACAACTTTAGTCTAACAATTTCATCGGGCACGCCCTCTTACCTAAAGATCCCACATGCTCGTACGAAACGAGTAATATGGGTGTGTGGGTCTTCCATAATAGATCCTCCAAATGGATTGTTTTGGACAAGACTTAGGACCGCGGGGTGGATGTGAAAATTGATGCTCTCAAGAGGGGGCACGCAAATTGAATTGTGCATAGAAAATTCTGGTGTAATGTAGTCAGTAATCAATCTTCCTCTCCCTTCATGACGAACACCATAGTAGTCATCTTCCCAACAATGTCCAGTTGGTTTTGTCCTCCGTTTGCATTTTGTTCTTGAAGTGGTGGTTCTTGTGGTCTTTGGGCTTCCCCAAAGGCATTTCCTCCTTGGTGATTCATAAGTGCAGTGTGCAAAGGAATCTCCCTTCCTAATGTCTCTCCTTGATTGCGACCGCTTGAAGAGGCCATGTCATTCAATGGTATAGATTCACGTGGTAGTTCTTCTCCAGATTGCTCTATTGATTTCGGGCTCCAAAGGCACAAGTCCTAAGTTTCCCTTCGATCTTGTGTGCATCCAATCCTAGAATAGTAGTCCACAAATATTCCTCCTCACAACTAAAAGTAGTTGGTGAGGGTTAGAACAAGCAATATGAAAAAAACAAAAAAAAAACTCAATCAAAGACAAACAATTTTTCACATCAACAACACTTAGCTAGCACCTATTGTTATCCCCGGCAACGACTTCATTTTTTTTTTTTATGATCTCTTGCTTGTACACAATTTTCGTCAAAAAAAAAAAAAGATTTGTGGGATGACTCCCGGATTTTATCGTTCTCAAGGGATGACAAATCGGAGAAGCTTCGTGTTGTTAATAGTAGGAGGGAAATTTGCATATGATTGAGGGAATGTCACGCATTAATGTGTAGAGTCGTGTAGGTTTCAAACAACAAACAATAAGAATTGAAATAACAAATAAAGGAAATAGGGATTGAATTGCTAGTGATGATTATGATGCACCTAGGATCATTTGACATAGGGTGAGAACATTGCATATGCTTAGTCTAGGGAGAGAGCTATACTCCTTTCGTCTTTCAACTACTCGGATTTGCCTAAGAGACACTAGAATTCCCTACTTTGGGTTCTTGGAGTCTCCTAGACCATTCCTCGAACACCTTGCCTACACTACCTTTCCAACCTAACCCTATTGGGTTATTTAGACTAGAAAATATCAAGGATAGAAGCTTCAAGCAAGTGATCTAGCAATCTCTTGCCTAGATCACTTGCTTAGCACAACCTTAGGAGGAGGCCTAGATCCATAGGATGCTTACAAACCCAACCCTAACAATAAGACTTACAAGCATAACAAATATTCAATCCTCAATTTAAGAATTAAGTCGCATATGTATCATAAACAATAACTTCACAATTCAATTCCTAACTAATCTATTCAAACAAAGCTATTAAAATCAACATTGGAAACATAAAATCAAAATCTAATTAAGCAATTGAAATGTAAGAAATAGAAATATACCAAATGAAGATTACAATTGATGAAGCTTGCTAGGATATCTTGATTAGGAGGTTGTCAATCTCCTTCTTCAATAGATCTTCACAAGGAACTAGAGAACAATCTACAATCTAGAGTGTTTTTTATGTTTCTCTCACTAAACTACTCTTTAAAATCTGAAAAATCTAAAACTCTCTCTAATTCTTTACCTTCTCCCCTTTAGAAATGAATCTAAAAATGTCCTAAATAGCCTTCCCCTTCATTAATTCTGCAGGGAAGCCGCAACGCGTTCCACAACGCACCGGACAACGTGTGTTGTCCGATTTCTTTCGTGATCCACGCATTCGTGCAACGCGCATCGTTATGCTGTGCATGGACCTTTTTGTTTTTCACAACGCACGTCACAACGTGTGTTGCCTCCTCTCGGTTTGGCCTTGGCTTGTCTTCTTGTCCCGCTTTGTTTCGGGTTGTGCCACTTTGCCTCGTTTTAATCCAAAACTTCCTACAAAAACACAAAATACAAAGTGTGGTGATATTTTATAGCATAATGCACAATCATAGCTTAAATGACCTAGAAATGGTGCACAAAGGATCATAATTAGCTCAAAATACACCCTAACGAGACCTTAACACTAGTTGTCTTTGACACTTATCACTCAGCATGGGATGCAACAGCTGGTATTGCTGTTGAGGAGATGCTAGCGCCGAAACTTCATGAAGTCGTGGTTGCGCCTACTGCCACACACTACTTCTTTGAAGTAGGCTGCGGACCAGTAGGGAGGCCACCTACGGTGTGGTTCTGCTCACAACTGATGGTGCCTTTGTGGCTGCCATGAATGGCCGCCTTCCATTTTGCACCGATGGTCTAATGGCGGAATCTCTTGCGTGCAAAGAAGCCCTGTCTTGGTTGAAGGATAGTGGAGTTGAGAACGTCGTCTTGCATACGGATTGTTTGAACCCGCACCATTATGTTACACGTTCACGGACTAGACCCAGGAGCTACATTGGAGTGGTAGTTGATGATTGTTTGAGCCTGATGTCTTCTTTATCTTTTGTGTCTTTTTTTTTAGTAGCTAGACGTTTTAATTCAGTGGCTCATGCTTTGGCCGCAAGAGCCTCTCATCAGGCTAGCTCATTGTACTAGGACTCTGTCTGTAATACCCCGTGTTACGCCCTTTAAGCTCGGATTAATTATTTAATTAATTCCGTTAAAGAATAGTTGAAAAGGATTTAATTTAGTCAGAGTCCTTTAATTAATTGGTGTGGTCCATGAAGGATTGTAGACCCTTGTCTATATTAAAGCCTTAAAGCCCGTTAGATAAAGAAGTTGGGCCCAGTATTAATTAGATTCTAATTAGAAGTCCTAAACCTATATAAAAGGAATTAGAAAGCCTTAGAACCCTTTCCCTCTCCATTACTCGAAAATCTCCTCCCAGAATTCAGACAAAGAATTCCCCGTCACCAAGCCTAGGAAAGATTGATAGGAAGAGGACCTAGAGGAAAGATCCTAGAAGTTGTAAGAAGTTTAATTAAAGCTACGAGGTAACCCATGTCTTACAAAACCTATTTTCCTTACTATCTTTTATTGATTGGCTCCTTTGAATGATTGTATGTGTGATCTGGTAATTATGCCTTGTTAGTTTGTCCTTAGGGTTTTTATATGATGGTTTCTTGATGTTCTTGATGCTCTTGAACCGTTATGTGTTTATCCTTGAATCTTGGTATGTTTAGAGTTTGTGTTTAGGGTTCGATTGTGTTGTTTCTTGGCTTATTCTATGTGTTTGAGTCCCTATTGTTGTTGATATGTGTTCGGGAGTGTTTGGACATGATTTTGGGTAAAATTGGTGAATTCCCAGGGTGGGAAAATGCCAAGAAACTTATGTTCCAGCGGGTAGTCGGTTGGGGGGGGGGGGGGGGGGACGAACCCCACTCAACCACCCGCCGGAAAAGGGCCACGGTTCCAGCAGGTGGACGACCACCCGCCGGAATGCCCACTGGAACAGGGCAGTCCGGCGGGAGGATGTCCTCCCGTCGTACCGCCCGCTAGTACGGGCAATGGATTGTGTCGTGGGTCTCCGTTGGTCGTTTCCCCGTGTCCCGATGTACCCCGTTTGATGTTATGAGTCTAGTACGATGTCTTAAGTACCGTAATGTGAATTGTGAGTCGTGTCCTGACATGTGGCCCACACTTGCATCGTGTGGTGTCAGAGTATGGTTTATAATGATCTTTATGTGTCTTGTGGTCTTGTTGTTGAGAGTCAATATGCTTGATGTGCCCTTTGTAACACCCCACTTTTCTAACTCCTAATTATAACTCTAAACAAACATTAACATAAACTAAGCAGCGGAAATAACTAATAAATAAATAGTGGGAGTGTCACCGCCACAACCACCACTCCGTGGTGATTGCACAGGCTAAGAGGTAAAACTAGAAATAAAGTAAAAGTCTGGCATCCATCATAAAAACCGAAAACATAAGGGGGAAAAATAACGTCACCCCAATAGTCTACAGCATCCTCAAATCCATAAAACTAATATGTCTAGTCATCGAAACATAATCATCAAAAAAAAAAAAAAAAAAAAAAAAAAAAAAAAAAAAAAAAAAAACTAGAGTTTAGATATCTCTATCTACGAGACTAATCTAACTCGACTTCTTCACACTGCTGGGTCCAACTGAAAGGGGTTTTGCAAGCAACACATAGACAAATAGGAAAACACCCGTTAGCACGAAGCTAAGTATAACCACACTCAACCCTGTAAAATACTATAGAGTATACTTTTAAAACATTTGATTTCACATGTATACAACAAACTCATCTCATATACATCTTTAGATCTATCACATACTTTCTAGATGCTTGCATCTTATAATATCAGATAGCATGCTCATATATACATAAGACTATACACTTAGATTCAACAACATTATATTTCCTCAAATAACTTATCAAAAAATTCATACTTACAGATAGGATCATGCTAATAAACCATATAACGGGTATGCTCATGCTTTCATAATCATATCTCATAATTCGATAAACAATACTTCTAATACAACAAACGATTATAAATCAACATTCACATTATGTACTCTCATGCGATACTTTACTCGAATGCAATCTTGTGCAATAATATACTCATACATATATGCAATCTCATGCAAATCAACATTCACATTATGTACTCTTTCATGCGATACTTTACTCGAATGCAATCTTGTGCTATAATATACTCATACATATATGCAATCTCATGCAACAATATACTCATACTCATATGCAATCTCGTGCAATAATATACTCATACATATATGCAATCTCATGCAACAATATACTCATACTCATATGCAATCTCGTGCAATAATATACTCATACTTATATGCAATCTCATGCAACAATATACTCATACTTATATGCAATCTCATGCAACAATATACTCATACTTATATGCAATCTCATGCAACAATATACTCATACTTATATGCAATCTCATTCAACAATATACATATATATACTCATATACACTCGTTGTAAAAATAGAGTACTTTCTGTTGAGGTCTATTGAGTCTCTCTTGACTCACTTTCTTTCTCTTGAGTCTCTCTTGACTCGCTTTCTTTCTCTTGAGTCTCTCTTGACTCGCTTTCTTTCTCTTGAGTCTCTCTTGACTCGCTTTCTTTCTCTTGAGTCTCTCTTGACTCGCTTTCTTTCTCTTGAGTCTCTCTTGACTCGCTTTCTTTCTCTTGAGTCTCTATTGACTCTATTTCTTTCTCTTTTCGCTCGTAGACGGCTTAGGGTTTCACCGTACCGTGAATTGCCCCATCGAGAACGGCGTAAGTCCGACCCAATATCTTCTACCGTCTACGGAACCAATCTCGTGGTCACGCGATGTGGAATCAGGTATCGAACTTTCAGTGTGCACACCCCCTGACCAGGATTCCAAGCCTAGCGGGCAGTTTCCAACCTCATAACGTGGGAATACGTCGCGTTACATGTACTGGGACCGCAAGGTCCATAAATATCTCCCGAGATAACATAGTCCAAACGGTATCCTCCAAAACCTCACCAATATAGGTAATACATAAATATATCTCTCATGCATCAATCTTATGCATGCAACAACTTTACTACTTCTTAAATGCATCAAAGAATGCTATACACATGCTCATGGTTTTCGAAAATAATACTTGGGCTCACGTTGGCCCCTTATGCATTTTTGAAATATGACATATGTGAAATGCCAAAATGCTCTATAACATGCTTCTAAACCATGTATGATATAACATGAAATACTTAAGAATATAACGCCATGCTCGGTTTGTAACATAGCAAATTCTATTCATTCTATCAACAACATGAGCTTCATTTCACATTGATTCAAATATCAGAATTTAGTTATGCTTTCATAATAAATCATATTCTCAATTGATCATGCCTCTTTACTCAATAAAAAAAAACATCATAGATCACTTAGTTAAATAATTCTTCATACACAGTGAACTTGCAAATATATACTCTGTGTAGCAAATCATCACTAAAACCTTCATAACATGCTCATTTTATATCCAAATTCAACGAAATCAAAGCCAAAACGTGCGTCAAGACGGTCCCGAAGAGCCGAGCCACAAGGGCCCGTAACACTCAGCCCGAAACGACACGTAGATGAGCCACAAGGGCCCGGCCACTGCACAGATTCTTCTCAAAATCAAAGTCAGGGACCTGGGGCGGGACTCCTCATGGTCCGCCCCTTGTATCCCGTCACTTCACCGGGACTAGGCGGCGGCCCTCCTCTAGGGCCGTGCCCTAGTCCCGTGCAAGCAGGGCTTTAGCCGGCGGCCCTCCTGATGGGCCGCGGCTAGGGCCGTGACTCTGATCTGGTGTACACTGTGTTGTGCACCAGAAGGTTTTTCATCTGCAAAATCCAATCCAAACAAGTCCAAAACAAACTCAACAACTCACAAATCACTTCTAAGCATAAACACAACAAAATCTCATAATTTCTAATCATTTCTACTCAAAGCTAAGGCTTCGCAGAGCTAAATTTTAAAGAGGAAACCATGGGGTTATACCTCTTGTAGACTTTCTTCTAGCTTGGATCTCTTCTTCCTCCCTATCTAGCTTGTGCCTCATTCACCACCTATACTTCCCAAACACCATACAACCTTAGCCTAGAGCCTCAAAGATTAAAAGGAACTAGAAGAGAAATGAAGGCTACGTTTGAAGAGGGAAAAGAACTTACTGTGATGTTGTTTTCTCTTGGCTTGGCAGACAAATTGTGTGGAGAGGCAAAGAAAGAGATCAGGGAATCAAGATGGAATAATGGAGTTTATATAGAGTCCAAAACCCTAGGTAGAAGGCCAATGATTGGTTGAGGGCAAAATGGTAATTTGGAGTGGTTCTAGCAAAGATCAGACAAGGATACAGTTCTTTGTGGTCCACCTTGCAACATGAACCATAGACTAGAAATGCTATTTTAAATACTTTGGGGTTGAAAATGAATTTTCTGAAAAAGCTTTTTCGATGAATCCTTGTTTAAAATCTTTTTGGATACTCCCGGTCTCACTCAAAAAATTTCTCGATTAAAATCTTGGTACGCAAAGTACCCGAAATTTAGGAATTTTTGAAATAGAATCAATTTTGGTATCGAATTAATTTAAAATGTGACGAAAATAATTTATTCAAACACCAATTAATAACAAAAAATAAATTAATGGAGTGAAAATGACTATTTTGGAATTTCTTAATACCGGATTTATAAAATGAAATTTTGGGTTGTTACACCCTTCCCCTGATTATCCACTTATGAAGTCGTTGTCGAGTCTTGTTTATTGTGTTGTGGTCCATGATGAGAAAAAGATATGAGATTGGCGGAAAAGATATGTTGGTGGTTTGATGCACCACGCGTGCTTGTGTGTGATGGTACTGCGGTACTGGTGTGTGATTTAATGGCATCACGAATGCTAAGAGAACGGTGGTTTTGTTGGCGGTTATGTAGGCGGGGAGCATGCGGTGCTCCGGAGGGTTAAGGATGTGGTGTGTAGGGTGGCCTGAAGGTACAGGTTGGAACTGTTATAGGGTTGGAGAGGCGTAAAGGTTGGAACTTGGTATAAGGTTGGAACATGGACATGTTTGTTGTTGTTTGTTATTGTTGAGTCTTATTGTTGTCTTGTCTTGTGGTCTTAGTTTGCATGCTTATGTCGTTATGTGTCTTGTCGTGTCAAGTCTGTTGATGTGTCTTGTGTCTTATTCCTGGTTTTGAAGCTAGAGTCGTTTATTAGGGCTATATCTATGTATTCCCAAGTCTCAAAATGGTTTCTTATATCTATATGTATTGTACTCAACGCGTGGGAGTAGGTTGTGATACTGCATGTTTTTCAGGTACTGATTAGTTGGCCGAGAGCGCGCTAGAGGGAGCTGCGGTTCCTAGCTTAGTTAGACGGCCTGTGAGCCATGCTTGTATTTGGATAATGACTATGGTTTATGCTTTGTTTAGTTAGTTTTAGCATGTGCATCTAGGTTCTCAAGCTTAGATGTGGCATAGCACCCCAACACTTATGTTTAGCTTCCGCTCTGTTTTGGGTATTAATGATAGCTTTATCTTTATTTCGTAAGCTTTAATGGTTTTAAATTATGTTGAAAATTAGGGGTGTTACACTATCCTTCCTAACTTTATTACCGGTTTGCTATAGTAATATATTTCCGGTTGTTTTTTGCTTTCAAAAAAAATCTTTAAAATCCTTATAATCGAGCTTACTATTCATATTTCTCTTCATTTAAGAATTGTACGATGAGAAAAACCAACTACTTGTTCAATGAAGACATCGATATGGAGATCTGAGACTAATAATATAAACAAAGACATGTAAGATTATTATAGATCATCTTACACTTAATCTATATACTTGAATTTGTATACTTTCAATCGCTCTTCTCACTTCGTTAGTGTGTAGAGAAAGAGGCATAAAATGAGAGATAAAGAAAGATAAGTAATAGTTAGGCACTTTATTGATAAATTTGCTTACTAAGCTCCACGTGCTAACTAAATCAAGATTGTTCATATGTGTTTACAAAACGTAACCTTTTTTTAATTTTCAACCTCCGATAGTAAGAAAATTAAGGCTCAGACCAACTGTGTAACTGTTTGGATCATTAGAAAATTAAGAGAAAAAATACGTGACCAAATTATTTGGATTATCATAATTGTGCAACACTCGTGCGATATGAAAGTCACTTATATAGTGTAAGGTGATTATAGGTGTAATTTATTGATCACTACAAGGCTCTAGCATCATCTTCATCCATCTTCGATCTCATCATCCTCTTCTAGATTGTCTTTCTATGTCGACGCCGAAAAAAAAAAAAAAAAAAAAAAAAAAAAAAAAACCTAGTTCTCGGCATCCTCATCCAAGCTTCACCATTAGTAACATCATCCTTCACGCCAAGGCCGCCGGTGGGAGAAGAGGTCGACGCTAGGAAAAAAAAGAAAAAAAAAAAGGAAACCTAGTCACCACCGAAAAAAAAAAAAAGAAACTCAATCGCTGGAGTTGTTGGGCCGCTGCTCACACCATCACCGCTGGAGGTTGTCGAAGCTTCGCTACTCAAGGTCGCCGGCGTTGCTGCTCCGTCAGAGAAGAACTAGCCACCGGAAAATGAAGTTGTTGCCTTTGTCGATCCGTGGCCTAACCACCATCACCGGAAATAATGGAGTTGGCGAACGGTTTGTGTCATTCTTAAGTTGCAAACAAACCGGGATGGAATGACTGAAATTCTTGTGTGACATTCCTCGCCGATTTCTGTTCCCCCAGATCCAGGTGAGAAAGGAGAGGAGTGAGGGAGGAAGGTAGTAAAAAGACGAATTTGCCCCTCAGATTAAACATTAATTGGTTAATTATGTTTTTTCGATAAAATTTGACCGACAATTTGGCCAGATTGATTAAAATTGATAAAAATTACCTAGTCAATATACTAAATTAACAATTTTAAAAGTCATAAACTGCAATTAACATGATCCCTATAGTCATAGAACCAAAATTGAAATTTACTCTAAAAGAATATTACTTTGCGAATTTAATCTGTCCTTTTTCAAAAGTGCGTTAATCGGATGTCCAATGATTACAAGAATTAATAACATATTACATATTACACCAATAGCAATGATAACTACTTTAATAAAGTTAAATTCAATTCAGTGAGTAAAGTATTAAATGTTATGAAAGATTTGTCTTTTAAAGATTTGATAGCGGATCAAGTTGTACGTGCCATAAATGTTATGAAATTTTTGTCTTTCAAAGATTTTAACCCAGTTATTATGCTTTGCCAAATTATATCTTGGATCCGCGAACGTATCCCAATTATGTCATACGTTAACATATATAATAAAAAAAATATAAATATAATAAGACTCATTTTAGCAAATAAACTCAAACTTAAATATTTTTAATACTGGAAAAATTATTAATTAAAAACAATTAAAGAAACAACCCAACTTAAGTAGTAGGGATAGCAAATCCAATTTGATATATGATTTTCCATATGAACTTTCCCCATATGGATTAAGGATTTTTTGGAGTGATATAGTGTGTGGTGGGCAAATTATGCTGAGAAACCATGTCTACCTGGCAAGGTGAACACGGTTATAAAACTGTTCATAATTATTAGGAATAAGGATCAAATTGGCCACTGAATGTAACCTGAAAATGCAATTAGGCCACTGAACGAAAAAAATGTGCAATTAGACCACTGAACACTTCAAATGTATGCAATTTCACCTGATAGCAGGTTACCATCAACTTTAGCAGGTTACCTGCTTACGTGGCAGCTGAGTTTGCATTTTTAATAATTTTTAATAAAGTTTAATAATAAAGTTTTTTTAAAAAATAATTAGTTAAAACAAATTTATTTTTGTAAAAATTTTGTATTTATTTTTTTTCAATTTTTTTAAAAAATTTATTATTAAAAGTTATTAAAAATTATTTACAAATTATTAAAAATGCCAACTAAGCTGCCACGTAAGCAGGTAACCTGCTATCCGGTGAAATTGCATACATTTGGAGTGTTCAGTGGCCTAATTGCACATTTTTGGGTGTTCAGTGGTCTAATTGCATCTTTTTTTTCGTTCAGTGGCCTAATTGAATTTTCAGGTAACGTTCAGTGGCCAATTTGAACCTTATTCCTAATTATTAATATATAATTTAAATATTATGAACATATAGTTCTACAATTATGAACATAGAGTTGTGAACATAATTATGAACATATCTCTCCTATACTTATATTTGGGAGTTGTCATTTGCCCCTCAAAATTGGCACCCCTTGCTTACCATTGATTTCAAATCTAATGGATGAAATTTTTTGATCTAATTTTTTATTTATTTTTTCATTTTAATTACCCTCAATTTTTAAAGAAATAACAACTTTACCATTACTTTTTTGTCTTCTTCTTCTTTGCCTTGATGTGATCTTTGTTTTTTTTTCTCCATCATTCCAACACTCCATTCTTTTTTTAAGATTTTTTTTTTAAAAAAACACCACTACATTATTCTAGCTAACATCTTCATTCTCTCCCTCAAAACCAAATCTAATGTCCTCCCGCATGTTCCTAATTCAATTCTTGTATATCATGTTGGTATCTAAATAACTTATTTATGTATTTATATTTATTTTGTCCTATAACAATTATTAAAAATTATATATATTATTATTTAAAAATTAGAACATACTCGTTTTAAAAATAAAAAAATAAAAAATAGGAACATAATAATTGATTGTTGGGCATGACGTTTCGCGCAAAGCGCGTGCCCTTGACTAGTAGTTCTATAATTATAAATATTGAGATTTAATAATTGTGAATATGAAGTTCAAAAATTATGAATATATAGCTTTATAATTATGAACATATAGTTCAGTAATTATAAACATAGAGTTCTGTAATTGTGAATATAGAGTTCAATAATTATGAATATGAAGTTCAAAAGTTATGAATATATAACTTTATAATATGAACGTATAATTCAGTAATTATATATGAACATAGAACTGTGTCCACTTTGCAAGGTGGACACGGTTCCACAGGATAATGATTGGGGTGTGGTGGGTTAAAGTGTATTTTAAAAAACAAAATGAATTTAAACTCGTTGCAGATTGGGTTTTATATATGAAATTTGAATAGAAATCCACTTGACCCGTTATTATTATTTTTTTTGTATATAATGTTTATTTATAAAATTAATTTTTCTTTTTTGAATGCTACTGACTCTATTACTAATAGTTATGCTGTGCAACCGAATGCACCATGCGCATGGTGCATACGATGCAAAACGACATCGTTTTGACTAAAAACGCGCGTCCCACTTTAAAAAAAAAAAAATTCATGTTCGATTCTCGGTAATAGTATTATTGTGGATATATAGTTATGAATTTCTGGATATATAGTTATGAATTTATGGATATTTAGTTCATTCATTGTGGATATTTAGTTCATTCATTATAGATATTTACTTCATTCATTCACTGTGGATATATAGTTATGAATTTATGGATATATAGTTATGAATTTCTGGATATATAGTTATGAATTTCTGGATATATAGTTATGAATTTATGGATATTTAGTTCATTCATTGTGAATATTTAGTTCAATCATTGTGGATATTTAGTTCATTCATTGTGGATTTTTACTTCATTCATTCACTATGGATATATAGTTGTGGATTTTTACTTCATTCATTCACTGTGGATATATAGTTACGAATTTGTGGATATATAGTTATGAATTTATGGATATATAAAAATGCTATTGCCGGGAATCGAACCTGATCTCTTCTTTAAGTGGGACGCACGTTTTTTTAACTAAAACGACGTCGTTTTGGACCGAATGCACCATGCGTATGGTGCATTCGGTTGCACAGCATAATTTGCGCTCTATTACAATGTAGTATCTGTTCATAACTACTTTCTCAACCTACTGAAGGTCAAAGAACCAATAGCACCTTCGCTGAGACTCAAACTCAGAACCTCCCATATGGGAGTCCAACCCGGGTGTCATCTGAGCATAAGGTGCTTGGCTTATAAAATTAATTAATCCATCGTAAAATAAGCACTAATAGTTATTTCTAAAAGTCTTCATGAATTATAATTCACATTAAATTTTATTTTTAAAAATTCTAAATAAATAATATTTTTGGAAAATAAATTAGTTACAATATTTGAATATTTTTATTATTTTATATTATAAAATAACCAATAAATTTCATTAAGTGTAAATAATTGTGTAAATAATTTAAGTATTAGTATTTAAAAAATAATAAGATAAAAAGTTGTGTACCCCGACGGGGTTGAGATGGATGTGACAGGGTGAGGTCGGTAGAGAAAATATAGGGGTTGAAGATGTTGGGAACATTTAAGAGTTAGGCTTTGTCCCACATTGCTTAGCTATCTCAATATCTCTCACTATTTAAACTACCACTCATTTTAGAAGGCTTGAAGTGTTATGAAGAGGAAACAAGGGGAGATCTCGCGCCGCTGTCGCCGCCCGCCCGCCCGCTCAGCTTGATTCGCAGGTGCGGTGGGGTCAGGAACATTTTGTTCCGCACATCTATTTTAACCCCTATTTTTAAGGAGTTTTGACCACCTTCTCCGCACACTAATGAACATCTGTGAACGTGCGTGGAATATGTGTGGTACTCCTTCCCTTGCTCTCCCTCTTTGTAGCGTTTCACTGGATGGGGTGCTCATACTCTAAGGAGTTTTGACCACCTTGTCCGCACACTAATGATCATCTGTGAACGTGCGTGGAATATGTGTGGTACTCCTTCCCTTGCTCTCCCTCATTGTAGCGTTTCACTGGTAGGGTGTTCATACTCTTAGTATATAAACACACTCCATCTCTGCTCAAAGCACACGCTGAAACCTTCATTCCTGCCTGAGCAAATCTGAACATCTTTGTTCTTCGTAAATCTGTGTTTTCCTGTCGAGAGCATGCGATACCCTGATCGCAAATGCTTTTAAGGGAGTGTTAATACACACGCCACAGATATAAAACTTCCTGCTATATTTTCAGTCCACTTTCATTCGTTTGTTTGCAGATTTCGACACTGTTGCTGTGTTACTGCTTCACACGTACGGGTACAACAGTTAAAAGCATTTGTGATCCAACAATGTCGAATACTCATTCTGATATTACTCCGGTTGAACCTCTCACGGGGGGTTTGAACTACAAGCGATGGGCTGGAAAGGTGATGATGATTCTGGAATCCAAAGATGTAGATTATGTCATCTTTGAGGATTCTGAGAAGAATACAGAGATAGTGGTGCAGGCTCCTGCTCAAACTGACAAAACTGCTACAACAGAGAAGCAGGCATCCTCTGCGGACTCAACAGCTGAAAAAACGACTCAGGTTCAGGCCTCTACAACTTTACAGACAACTCGAACAAAATTTGAGAAAGATAATAAAACTGCACGGGCAGAAATTCTTCAACGAGTAAGTAATCCTCTTTTCAACATATACTCGCCATACCGGTCTGCCAAAGTGATATTGGAGCTAATGAAAGCCAAGTTTGGCGTTGATGATGTTGGAAGGCGAAAATATGCTGTGAATAGATGGCTGCACTTCGTGATGACGGACAACAAACCAATTACGGAACAGGTACACGACTTTGAAAACCTAGTAGCTGACATGAAATCTGAAGGAGTTGTGGTGAATGATGCCTTTCTGACTGACGCATTGGTTGATAAGCTGCCCGATTCGTGGCTAGACTTCAAGAACAAAACGAAGCACGAAATGAAGAATCAGACTCTGCAGCATCTAATCAACACTATCAATATAGAAGAAGAGAACCGATTGGTTCAAAAATCTGGTAATTTTTATGATAGTATTAAAGCTAATGTAGTTGAAACGGGTGGGGGTTTTGACAGGTCTAAATCTGGGGAAGGTGCCAGAAACCAAAAGAAGAGTTCAAAACCAAACAATAATAACCGTGTGAAAAATGGGAGAGTTCAGAAAAAAGGGAAAAACAACAAAGAATGTTATGTTTGTGGGAAACGTGGCCACAAAGCTGCACAATGTTATCACCGAAAGGGCTCAACGAACCAGATAGGTCCAAAACCAAGTGGTGAAGGGCAAAAGAATCAAGTGAACGTAGTGGAAAATTCAGAAGATACCGAAATGGTAGCAGCAGTGATAACTGAAGCAAACATGGTAGGAGATCCAGATGAGTGGGTTGTGGACACGGGAGTGTCTCGTCATTTCTACAACAACAAAGACCTGTTCAAGGTGCTCAAGCTCAACACCGGAGATGAACAAGTCTTTATGGGGAACTCCAGCATCTCTAAGGTAAGTGGTAGAGGAAAAATTGAGTTAATGCTTTATTCCGGAAAGCTTCTGTTATTGCAAAATGTGCTTTATGTTCCTTCCCTGCGTAGAAACCTAATTTCCGGAGGCCTATTGAATAAGGCTGGAATAAAAATGGTTTTTGAGTCTGACCGCTTGGTTCTGACTCACTGTGGAAAATACCTGGGAAAGGGATATTTTCGTGCTGGCCTTTTTGTGTTAGATGCTTCTGTAGCTAGAAATCAGGTTGCTCAAGTAGGCTCAACTAAATGTGATTTCATTTCAGACAATGTTGCTAATAATAAAGCTTCCTCTTCTACGTATATGGTTGTTTCTTTAAATCTTTGGCATGATAGATTAGGACACGTTGGCACTAAATGCCTAAACAGACTGAAGAGCATGAATTTGTTGTCAAAATTGTCAAGTGAAGCATGCACACAATGTGAAATTTGCGTTGAATCTAAATTTGCTAGAAGTTCGTTTTCTACAGTATGTAACAGAAAAACATCTGTTTTAGAACTAATTCACATGGACTTAGTTGATTTCAAAACCACTGAAAGTAGAGGTGGAAAACGTTATTACATTATGTTTATTGATGATTTTTTGCGTTTCACAAAACTTTATCTATTGAGATCAAAAGACGAAGTTGAACAAAAGTTTGTGGTTTTTAAAAATAAAGTTGAAAACCAGTTAGACAAAAAGATAAAAAGACTTCGATCTGATAGAGGCGGAGAATATGAATCTAATTCTCATAAAACTCTGTGTGAAAATTCTGGAATTATTCATGAAGTAACAGCACCATACACTCCTCAACAAAATGGCATTGCTGAGAGGAAAAATCGAACTCTCAAGGAGATGATTAATGCAATGTTAATCAGCTCAGGTGCACCGGACTCTTTGTGGGGGGAAGCTGCTATAACAGCAAACCACATTCTAAATAGAGTACCGCACAAAGGGTTTGATAAAACTCCCTATGAACTGTGGAAGGGGCATGCCCCAAACCTTAATTACCTGAGAGTATGGGGCTGCTTAGCAAAAGTAGGACTGCCGTCCTTCAAAAGGCCCAACTTGGGAGCTAAAACTATAGATGCCATCTTTGTTGGGTATGCTGAGAACAGTGCTGCATATAGATTCATGTATTTAGAAAATCGTACAATGTGTGAAGCAAGAGATGCCGTTTTCTTTGAAACAGTCTTTCCTATGAAAACACCTTATCCCTCATCTGAGGTTAGTCTTCAACAAAATTCTACTTACTCTTTTCTGAGTTTCTCAAACACTTCGGAGGAACCAAGAAGGAGTAAAAGAGCTAGAATAGAGAAAAGTTTTGGTTCTAAGTTCATAACATACTTGACAGAATTGAAAGACATAAATGAAATTTGTGATCAATTCATCTGCCAATTGGTCCTAGAAGAATAACCAAAAACCTTTCAAGAGGCTATGCGCTCGGTAGATTCCACATTGTGGAAAGAGGCTGTTAAAAATGAATTAGCCTCTATACAGTCAAATCACACTTGGGAGTTGGTTAATCTACCAAGAGGTTGCAAACCTATCGGTTGCAAATGGATCTTTAAAAGGAAATTGAGACCAGATGGCTCAATTGAAAGGTTCAAAGCCAGACTAGTGGCAAAATGCTACACTCAGAAATTCGGTGAGGACTATTTCTTTACTTACTCACCGGTAACAAAAATAGCAACCATTCGTGTTCTATTTGCTTTGGCATCTTTACACAGGTTGTTAGTTCACCAGATGGATGTGAAGACTGCGTTTCTCAATGGTGAACTAGAAGAAGAAATCTATATGGAACAACCTCTCAGATGCGTAGATCCTGGTCAAGAAGGGAAAGTATGCAGACTTAAGAGATCTCTGTATGGCTTGAAACAAGCCCCCAAGCAGTGGTATGAAAAATTTCATAAAACTTTATTAGACCTGGGTTATACTACTAACCGGTCAGATGCCTGCTTATATACTAAAGAGATAAAGTCTAGCATTGTAATCATCTGTCTCTATGTAGATGACATGTTGATTTTTAGCCCTAATATTGAGGCTATAAAAGACACGAAAAGAAATCTATGTGACAAATTTGACATGAAAGATCTAGGGGAGACCGATGTGATACTTGGGATAAAAGTCACAAAAACCAAAGAGGGTTACCTCTTATCTCAAGGTCATTATACAGAGAAACTTCTAAAGAAGTTTGGGAGTTATGATGTAACTCCAGCCAAGACCCCTTACGATCCCAGTGTAAAATTATCAAAGAACATGGAGAATAGTGTGTCACAAGAAGAGTATGCAAAAATAATCGGTAGTCTGATGTTTCTCATGAACTATACTAGACCCGACATTGCATACGCAGTAAACAAACTCAGTCGCTATACCCACAACCCGAGTGTCTCACATTGGGATGCACTAAAACGGGTACTAAGATACCTGAGAGGCACAGTAGACTGGGGCCTAGATTACAAAGGGTCTCCAGCTGTGCTAGAAGGGTATTGTGATGCGAACTGGGTAAACGGTGGCGATGATGCAAGCTCAACAAGTGGATATGTATTCACTATGTGGAGCTGCTGTCTCATGGAAGTCGTCAAAACAATCTTGCATTGCCAGATCAACGATTGAAGCTGAATTTATAGCTTTAGATCTAGCAAGCCAGGAAGCAGAGTGGCTGAGAAACCTACTGGCAGACGTGCCGTTGTGGGGTGTCCAGCACCTGCAGTCCCGATACACTGTGACTCACAAACTGCTATCAATGTTGCGCAAAACAGTGTCTACAATGGCAAAAGAAGACACATAAGAGTCAGACATGATTCTGTGAGGCAATTAATGTTGAATGGGGTAATCACAATGGAGTTTGTGAGATCTGAAAAGAATATAGCAGACCCCTTCACGAAAGGTCTATATGTAAGACCGTCCTTGATACTTCAAGGGAGATGGGTTTGAAACCCAATGAGGTAAGAAATTCGTGATGCACCACATCTGTTGGGCATATGAGATCACGGAAAGACTTACAAAACTGTAAAAAAAAATAGTGACAAATCTGTAGCCTATTACAGGTAGTCTATGCAGAGATAGACTTGACAGATTGAAATGTCTATATGTAGAGATAGACGAAACAGGGATTATTACAAAGTTAATGAGTGCAACTAAGTTCAAAACTCGACTGACCGATGAGTTCAAGATCAAATTCACTCTCGGGAAAGGGTTATGAAATTGCACCGTGAGACTTGAAAACAAAAAGCAATGTATTTTTAATTGTTATTTAAGTTATGCACCAGTTATGTTCATTAATTAAACTTGTTTAAGCAAGCGTAAATAATAAAAGCAGAAAGCATAAAGGAACGTAAAAACACAAAGAAATTGTTACGCAGTTCGTTGCTCCTTCTCCTACGCCTGCGGGGCAACCCACGTCTGCCCAATCCACTATAGATGTTCACCAAAAGGAGTATTACAAGAGGTAAATATAGATGGCCTCCAGCCTTTTTACCGCTCTTTCTAACACCTATCCAGGACTGACACACGAATACCCGAACAATCTTCACAGGATGCTTCAGCAGTACCACGTACTGATCATGTAGTACAGATTAAATATTCTTAAGAATTAGATAATAAAACTCATTAAAATAGGAAGCTTTGTAAATCAGATGTGTGCTCAGTATATTAATCTCCAAAATTCGCAATCTTCATCTTTCGAACAACTTCCTTAAATAGTAGATGTTAAGCCTCATTTGTGATCCTTAATCATAGCCCCTTACTTTGTTCAAATTAAATCACAGCCACAACACTTTGTCTCTTTGAAAGCTTCATGCGCTGCTGTCTTTCTCTTCATTCACCAATGCATACCATCCACACATTTAGATATCACATGGTCCAAAATAGACTAAATTCTAACAACTCTAATTAATTTCTTAATTAAAAACAAATAAAGCTATTACTAAATAAAATAGCCAATTAGCTTTAACGTGTAGAATAATTTTACACTTACAATCTCCCCCTTTGGCATTTTATATGGTAAAACTCAAGTATCAGATACCTTGGGCAAAAGATTGAGAATCAATTTAATTTTTATTAATAGCCCTTAGTATAAGTACTGAATATGACAAGATAAAACAAAAAATAGACTTAATTTCTTTTTGGACCATTTGTGAATAGTGTACCTGATTAAACAGAACTTCAAGCCGTGGATTGCACACAGTGGGATCGAATTCACCTTGTTCATGTGAGTAGTAGTAACATCCCATACATAATGTCATTAAGAGCACAAAAAGGACTACTACTCCCCCTAACATAATAATCCTATGTATTCCATAAACGATAAAACAAAGCTTCCAATATGGGATAAAAACTTCCAATAATATATCACTTCATAATGATCCAAAATATACCACTCCATAATAATCCCAATTATTTCCAAAAATAATCCCAAAGATAACACGAAAACTTTCAAAGGAACCATTAACAAAAAATTCGAATATACTCCCCCTTACTCCAAAAACTCCCCCTTTTTGCCAAATAAATGACAAAGGAAGGTGAACATCATAATAGTGGATTAGATTTACCGTGCAGACGGGGTACCCGAGTCAGAAGCATCATCAGTTTCATTTGTAGTAGTGCCAGTATCAGCCCTCATATTTACTTGCTGGTTTACAACCCATGTATAATTTTTTTCATATCCAATCTTGCATCATATTGATCAGAATCGAATATCAAACACCAAGAAGATAAAGCCTTATAAGCAATTCTATCCAAAATAATCTCATCAAGTAGATAATTCAAGAATAATCCAAATAAGGTGATGATTATAAAATGAGACCCCAGAGTTTATGATGAGCCAAATAAAACTATAACCAAACGAGATAATCCAAAATCTGAGAAATTCCAGTAAGAGAATCCAATGCATCATATAGCCAAATAAAGGCTTTATATTTGGCGAGAGATTAATAACCATAAACTTCATAATTGGAGACTGATATAATAGCAAGAGATTTACCAAAAGAAGATTACCATAAGAGTAGTAGTACCAAAAAGAATACCATATGCAGCAGTCATAGTCAAGCCAATACCTAAACCATATTAACTACTACTCCCCCTTTCTTACTTACCCCTTTATTCCAACAAAAGCAACCAGAACATATCAAACAAAAATTCGAACAATTATCTCAAAGCAATTTTAACAAATAACATATACGCATAAGTCAAGTTGGAGCAGATTAAGTAGATAAAACATACCAAGTAACAAACGTATTCAAGCACAAATTCGTAGCAAATAACACAAAAAGCACACAATTGGGACACTCAAAAAGGACAGATTGGTAAATAAGACAGTAAGCACATTTATGCACAGATTCATATAAAGCAAAGTCAAGCACAGATTCATACCAAAAAGCACAGTAAAACACACAAACAAAACAAGCACGGTTATGAAAAGCATATTCAGCCAGAGATTCAAATAGATCAAAATCAAGCACAGATTCATATAAATCAACTTCAGGCAAGAATTCATAACAGTTTAGCACAATTAAGTACACAAGAACGCACAGATACGGTCATGACCGGACCAACAAAACACAATCACATATTGGGCAAATATTAAAAATGCATCAAATTTTCATTCAAATAACCATAGAGAATTCAAAAGATGCATCACAAGGAACGCCAATAAAGTAACCTCAGTAAAAATAGGTTTAAAAGCACTCACAGCAACACAAGTAGAACATTTAGTTACACATAGAAAATAGTCAAGAACAAAACGCAAAGAATCAATTTGCAATTTTGAGTAGTAGGTAATGAAAAGAACTAATTGCGAGAAAATTAAAAAAAATGGAATAGAGGACAAATCAATTATAGAGAGACACACCCACAAAAAAACGACATAGATGCAATGTAAGAACATGTAGGAACAGACCCATTAATTCAAAAGATAAATTCCCTTATCCTGAAACAGATTCTATCACAGATGCAGAATATTACACTGGCAAAGATGAAGAATTTCAAGATTTTGATGAAGGCAAGGATATTGAAGTAGAGGGCACCAAATTAAGTAAAAGAACACATAAAAACTCAGTTTTAGATATAGGAAAATTTGCAGGTAATTCACAAGACACATTAGACTAAGACACCCTAAAAACATTCAAGGAATTAACAAAGTAATTAGAGAGTGATGAACCTGTAAACTTTATCACCAACGATGATGGCAAAATTAATTTTGAAGATGGGTGATCTATTGCGAATGCGTGTTGGAATGTCAATGTCATCTCGATCGTTATCTGATTCTGACTCTGGTTCAGGTTCTGGTTGATTAGATATGGGCGATGAGGTAGATGACTCAGGATCTGGTTCCTGAGTACCAGCGTCAAGGGATTTAGGGCGGTTAGCTTCAGGATCTGTCACTGAGTCAGGTTGAGTAACTTCGATAATCTCATGTGGTTGATCATCGATTACGACATTTGTGGACACCATGATGGTTTTGATCACCTTATTGTATACCCTGTAGGCTCTGCTATTTGTTGAATAGTCGAGAAAGATTCCTTCGTAGCTTTTTGGTTCAATTTTTTAGACTGGATTCCTATCTTTCAATATAAAACATCGTGAGCCGAAAATGTGAAAATATGTAATGTTCGGCTTCTTACCTTTCCATAATTCATATGCTGTTTGTGCTGTGCCTGGACGAAGGTAGACTCGGTTGATGATGTGACATGCTGTGTTTACAGCCTCTGCCCAGAACTTCTGTGGTAATCCTTTGGCGTTTAATAAAACCCTTCCCATTTGCTGAGGAGTCTTTGGAGCTGAATACTCATGAGTGATTCCTGATTGGTTATAGAAGTCATCGAACAACTTGTTTTCGAAATCTCTGCCGTGATCACTTCGGATTCGAACAATGGATTCATTTCTTTCCTTTTGGAGTTTTTAATCCCAGTGTTTTGAATGCTTCAGGTGCTTCGGATTTTTCCCTGAGAAAGATTACCCACGAAAAACGTGAAAAGTCATCGACACATACCAGTATGTATTTCTTACCTCCGAAGCTTTCTGAGTTGGACCAACGAGATCCATGTGGATCAATTCTAGGCACCGACTTGTGTTTATGGTATGTTGAGCTGGATGAGATTATTTGGTTTGCTTCCCAGCTTGACAGGCACCGCAAATAGTTGACTCGACTTTCATCTTGGGTAAACCACGAACACCTTCTACTTTTACAAGTTTATCAAGGAGTCTATAACTTAGATGACCCTTTTTTTTATGCCATAGCTCGGCTTCATTCATACTGGTCCTGCAACAGAAGATATGTTAGTTAGAATATAGCAATTGTCAGTTGACCTTTTACCTTCCATAACGCATTGATTTGTTTTGTCCAGGACACTGTAGTTATTTTTGGTGAAGCACACATTCAAGTTTTGGTCACATAGTTGACTTATACTAATGAGATTAGCGTGAAGTCCACTGACTAGCAATACTTTGTCCAGCTTTGGCAAGCCAGCTACATTTAGTGTGCCTATGCCAGTAACCTGACCTTTAATACCATCGCCAAAGGTAACTTCACCTTTACTAGCATTTACGTTACTTAGGAATTTGTCATTTCCTGTCATGTGACGGGAACACCCGCTGTCAAAGAACCATTTCTCTTCTCTTCCTACACTTTTAGAATGAAAAGAAACAAATGAAATATAGTCAGTCTTTTTAACCCATATTTGTTTTGTGAATGGTTGTATGTTCTTGTGCCTGAACTTCTCGATCCTTTGATCCTTGTAGAAGTAGTAGCATTCAGGTCTGGTATGACCTCGTAACCTGCAATAGTGGCAAACAGGGTTATAGAGTTTATAATGGAGCTTATTTGTGTTTACTTTACCATAGGAGCATTTCATTGTGCTGGATTCAGGGATGTCTTCTGGATCAGGTCCAGATGCTTTGACAAATACTGTATTATCTTTGGAGTTACTTCCAGTGAAGCCCAAACCAAATTTTGTAGAAGATTTCCTGCCGGAATCAAGTATCTTATCAAGTGTTGAAGTGGTATCCATCATTTGGATTTGTCGCTTGTAGGTGCTAAGCTCCTGTTTCAAAGTCTGTACTTCTTGCTGGAGTTTTTCTTCTCGGTCGGCTGTCTCCTTCAGTAGTACATTGCCAGTTTGTACTTTGTTTTGTAGTTTTTCTTCTCGATCAGCTGCTTCTTTAAGTAAGACATTCCTATCAGCTACTTGAGTTTGATATACTTTATTGGCATTGGTTACAATCTCTATCTCACTAGCTAGTTTGCAGTTCATTTTTCGTAAGGCTTCCCATTTGGGATACAACTTATTAAACTCAGCTTCAAAAGATAAAGTATTTAGTTCCACATCTTCTGCAGAGACATATTCACCACCTTCTGAGTCTTCAATGGGTTCTGAACAGCCAGTGACTCGTGCCGTAAATGCAACAAAGTTACCCGAGATTTCTTCGACATCCGATCCAGTTGTATCAACATCAGGCTCGTCATCACTCCAGGTAATGGCTGACATAGAATTTTTGCGTCGAAGATAGGAAGCACACTCAGCTTGTACATGTCCAAAGCCCTCGCACTCATAACACTTGATTCCTTTATTGTTGGGTCTTTCTTTGGACTGTCCTGGACGTGAGACAGACTGTTTGAAGTTTGACGCCCCTGTCCTAGGCGCAGTTTTGGACGACGTTGCTCCCCTTTGTGAATTTCTGTTGCGTGTGTTTTTGGATACCTGTTTCAAAATTTTGGAAAATTGTTTAGTCAGGAATACAACTGTATCATCACTAGTTTCATCTGAATCGGATACAACATTATTTTCTTCAGCGGCAAATGCAACATTTTTTTGTTTTTTCGTATGATCAGTTTCCATTTCATATGTTTTAAGATTTCCCATTAACTGAGTGACCGATTTATTCTCCCAGCCATCATGCTCTTGGATGGCTGTGACTTTCATTCGAAACCTGGGAGGTAGAGATCTCAGTATTTTCTTAACAAGCTTTGCTTGCGAGAATGGTTCACCAAGGACCATTGCGCGATTCGCCAGATCCTGTACGCGTGTGTGAAAGTCGATGATTGACTCATCCTCATTCATGCGAAGCTCTTCGAATTCCGACTGGACCAGTTGCAGTTTTGACTGTTTTACCGATGTCGTTCCTTCGTAAATAGACTCAAGAGCCTCCCAAGCACCTTTAGCTGAAGGAATACCTGCAGCAATTGAGAACTGGCCTTCATGCATAAGAGAATAAATTGTGTCTAAAGCCTTATCATTGTTTCCAGCGTTAGTTATCTTTGTTTGAGTCCACTCAATCTCAGGTTTCGCTACTTCTGTTCCGTCAGTGCTGGAACGAGGTTTGGTGGGATGTGTCCAACCTGACACCACAGACCGCCACACAGCTTCACCTTGAGCTTTTAGATGCGTACGAGTGCGAGCCTTCCAATAGGCGTAGTTGTCGCCGATCAACTAGGGAAGGACTTTAGTTCGATCCATTCTGTAACACTTAACACCCCGTGAGATCAAACAAATAAATGATAAACAGATAAATAATAAAAGCCGCTAAAGAGATGAATTCAAGGGGCACATAATCGCCAGATCGATAAACTAATAAATTAAGTTTACAGGCTCTGATACCAATTGAAATTGCACCGTGAGACTTGAAAACAAAAAGCAATGTATTTTTACTTGTTATTTAAGTTATGCACCAGTTACGTTCATTAATTAAACTTGTTTAAGCAAGCGTAAATAATAAAAGCAGAAAGCATAAAGGAACGTAAAAACACAAAGAAATTGTTACGCAGTTCGGAGCTCCTTCTCCTACGTCTGCGGGGCAACCCACGTCTGCCCAATCCACTATAGATGTTCACCAAAAGGAGTATTACAAGAGGTAAATATAGATGGCCTCCAGCCTTTACCACTACCACTCTTTCTAACACCTATCCAGGACTGACACACGAATACCCGAACAATCTTCACAGGATGCTTCAGCAGTACCACGTACTGATCATGTAGTACAAATTAAATATTCTTAAGAATTAGATAATAAAACTCATTACAATAGGAAGCTTTGTAAATCAGATGTGTGCTCAGTATATTAATCTCCAAAATTCGCAATCTTCATCTTTCGAACAGCTTCCTTAAATAGTAGATGTTAAGCCTCATTTGTGATCCTTAATCATAGCCCCTTATTTTGTTCAAATTAAATCACAGCCACAACACTTTGTCTCTTTGAAAGCTTCATGCGCTGCTGTCTTTCTCTTCATTCACCAATGCATACCATCCACACATTTAGATATCACATGATCCAAAATAGACTAAATTCTAACAACTCTAATTAATTTCTTAATTAAAAACAAATAAAGCTATTACTAAATAAAATAGCCAATTAGGTTTAACGTGTAGAATAATTTTACACTTACAGGTTACTTGGTTCCACTAAATGTCAGTTCAAGTTTTATACACTGATATGGAAATTAATTCTGGTGTACACTCAGGTTGGTATGGTATAACATTGCCACTTTAAATGTGTGGGGGATTGTTGGGATCATTTAAGAGTTAGGCTTTGTCCCACATTGCTTAGCTATCTCAATATCTCTCACTATTTAAACTACCACTCATTTTAGAAGGCTTGAAGTGTTATGAAGTGGAAACAAGGGGAGATCCCGCACGCGTGGTGTGGTGGGGTCAACATTTTGTTCCGCACATCTATTTTAACCCCTATTTTTAAGGAATTTTGACCACCTTGTCCGCACACTAATGAACATCTGTGAACGTGCGTGGAATATGTGTGGTACTCCTTCCCTTGCTCTCCCTCTTTGTAGCGTTTCACTGGATGGGGTGTTCATACTCTTAGTATATAAACACACTCCATCTCTGCTCAAAGCACATGCTGAAACCTTCATTCCTGCCTGAGCAAATCTGAACATCTTTGTTCTTCGTAAATCTGTGTTTTCCTGTCGAGAGCATGCGATACCCTAGTCGCAAATGCTTTTAAGGGAGTGTTAATACACACACCACAGATATAAAACTTCCTGCTATATTTCCAGTCCACTTCCATTCGTTTGTTTGCAGATTTCGACACTGTTGCTGCGTTACTGCTTCAGACGTACGGGTACAACAGAAGACACAAAATTGATACACTTTTGTCACATGTTTATTGATGCATTTTGGGCTTATCCTAATATCTTTTGTGCTTAAGTTATTAAAAATTCTAGCATTTTATTAATAGATGGCTTATTGAATTATGGAATGAATTCGATATTTTTAAAGATATTTTCTAGCCATTTAAAGATGAATAAATTATGCAAGGATGATATTTGAGTTTGAAAACCTTTTCAATTTGCTTAAAATTCGATGCTTTGGGTCTTGATTGATGTCGGCAAACCAATTCAAGTATTTTATTTGAAAAAAAAAAGAAAAAAAAAAGGGAGCAATGTTACATTCTAGCCCGAAACCGATATCTTTTCAGTGGTTTAACTTGAAGTTTGAGTCATATGTTATGCCTTTTTAGTCAACTTTTTCATATACTTTGTTTTTAATTTTATTTTTTTGTTTACTAAATGTTTAATACTTTAATATAGTTTCATTTTTTGTTTGAGAATAATAATTTCATTCATTTTAGTAATTTGTTGAGTGACTAGGAATTTCTGAAAGTGTGTATTGGGCAAATTTTATCTTATGATTTTAATCCGTAAATAATCACAATGAGGTAAATTAGTCTAAATTGTCTTGGATTGTTTGTTAAATTATCGTCTTTTTGTTTTGTCTTGATATGAGCAATCGTTATATCATACACCATGTTGCACATAGGACTATGCGCCTATCTGTGAAACGGTGTCGTTTTGAAATTTCGCCGTTAGTGGCATTTAACGGGACGGACGCCTCTCCGTCCGTCCAATCACCTTTTTTTTTATTAAATATATATCAGGCCTTTCTTCTTCACAAAGTCTCCATTGCCACTCTCAAGCATTCAAAAAATCAAAACCACATAGCACTATTTTCCACGAAAGACAGCAAAACCCACAAAGTCTGAATCCTTCATCACATTCCTCTGCAAGAGCAATACACCAGCGCGAAGAAAGGTGAGCATAACTAGGATTGCATAACACTATGAGCATGAAATCCAGACATTCATGATATTACTACATTATGTTAATACAGCAATGTCAACTAGGGTTACATATTACTTAGACTTGTGTTTATTCTGATATAAGATTATGTACATTAGTGTTTTCAGTTGCTATACCTCATCATAGATAACCGCTATTCTTATACTCAAAATTATGTGTATCCTGGTTATATATTATGTGTATTACTTCATAACATTATGTACATTACACATTTGCATCCCTGTAAACTTCTTAATCCCAATCTATTGTCTGTCTGGTGTTAATATTAGTGTTACCTATTACTTAGAACTATGTTTATGTGTATTATGTTATTACAGCAATGTCAACTAGGGTTACATATTACTTAGACTTGTGTTTATTCTGATATAAGATTATGTACATTAGTGTTTTCAGTTGCTATACCTCATCATATATAACCACTATTCTTATACTCAAAATTATGTGTATCCTGGTTATATATTATGTGTATTACTTCATAGAATTATGTACATTATACATTTGCACCCCTGTAAAATTCTCAATCCCAATCTATTGTCTGTCTGGTGTTAATATTAGTGTTACATATTACTTAGACTTGTGTTTACATGTATTATGTTATTACAGAAATGTCAACCACCTCATCATGGAGAAGCAAGCGTGAGGTGACCTTCACTGGGCCTGCCACTTTCCTAATGGTATGAACTTTGTATGTTGTCCTACAACTTTATGTGTATTCTGGATATATATTATGTATATTATAGTTTATAATTATGTACATTTTTTAATGAAGTTATGTGTAGTCTACTATGTCATCCTGAACATTATTAATCTGAACTGATATTAATTTTGAGTGGTTTATCTCTTTTTTTTCTTTTTGTTTTGTTTCTCTATTTGAAGATATCATATCTAGACAAGGTGCAGGTTAGAGGAGAGATAGTCAGAAAGAGGATTCCTACAATCACTTCATGGACTTCAAGCGATTTGAGAGCAAGGGTCAAGGTTGATAGAAACATAGGCGGCTTTGGAAGGGGGAAAGTTGTTGAATACATCCCAGTTGCACAGCAGCCACCACCTCAGGAACTGCCACAAGGTCAAGAAGTTGAAAAGGTCACCAAAGCCTTGAAGAAAATGACCACAAGCATTATGGAGTTTGGTGAGGTCATGGCAGGGGTTGGGGCAAACACCTCTGTCATTGATATTATAAAGAATGCATTCAGCAACTTATCCACCAATGCAAACCTCACGCCAAGCCCGAATCCAACCCCACCAGAAAGCCTACTACGTGATGATGATATATACAACCATCCAAGTTTCTTGGATGCAATTGCTGAACTTGAAGCAACATTCATGGCTACATTGAAGAACATGTCGACTCCTGACATCCCTGCACCCACATTTCATCTGTTAGCGCCAACTGGCCCTGATGCTACTACACCAAACATACCTGAAGAAGCAACAACAAATGCAACTCCACCCGAAACAACACCACCTCCACACGCACCGAAATCAGAACCACAAGCAGCATTTGCACCAACATCAGCAGCAACACCATCAGCAGCACCCAACACATCACCACCACAAGCAATGGAAGAAAATACAACACCAATGACCCTAATCATTCCTCCGCTTCCATATAATCCAACAAATTGCAAGACATCTCATCAGCTTAACCTTATCTGATTGCATGAATAAATTAGAGAACCAGACTTCAAAGCTATCATTCGCATGCAAAGCCGAAGGATCCAAAATGCCCCTCCAAACTTCTACAACCTCTAGATACTCAAAGAAGACACGCTTAATAGTTTTAGGTCACCCAAGGTAGAGAGGGCATTGGATATCCACCCCAACACCTCTGGCAGCCAGGGATACAACAATAGGCATGATTGCTCTTGCACAACGCCATACAAAGTTAATAACCTTCGGAGGTAATTTCGAACCCCATAAATCTTTCCAGGCCGAAAAGGAAGTGGCAACTTGCGTTCCACTATCATTCAGCATACGATAACCATGGCGAACCGAATATATCCTCTTATGTCTCCGCGCCAAGACCAGCTGTCATCAACACCACTCGAAACAGGTATCGAGAGAATTAAGTCGACGTCCCTAGAAATAAACATCTCCCGTAGCAAGTCAACATCCCAATCGCAAGTGACTGGATCAATCAAACCCTCTACCACTGCCTCACCGTGAACCTCTGAGACCGGAGTCGGAATATAGGGAATATAGGGGTTATCCTTATCCAGGAGCTAAGGTTGATGCCAGATTTTGGTGGTATGCCCATTGCCAACTCTACGAAAACAGCTTGCCCTGCAACAATTGATCGCCAATAGTAGCTAGGGTTAGCACCAATATTTGCCTCCAAAAAAGTTTTACCGTTGAGATACCAAGCTTGATAAAGCCGAGATACAACAGACATAGGATTAGGTAAGATTCTCCATCCCTGCTTTGCTAATAGGCCAAAATTAAACTTATTTAGACTTTTAAAACCCAGCCCACCTTCAGATTTAGGCACAGCCATACGGTTCCAAGATAGCCATCTCGCACCTCCCCCTCCAATTCGTTTCTACTGCCACCTATATATATTCATCATTCGCTTAATATGCTCACAAAAAGGTTACCGGGAGGAAATAGAGACTCATAGTATATGTAGAAAGAGATTGGGCAACATTCTTAAGTAAAACATCCTTACCCGCTCCAGATAAAATTTTCTTGCACCAACCTCCTAAACGTTGCTTCATCTTAGCTTCTATGAAAGAAAATACCTCTTTACGGTTTGTGCCAATACCCTAAGGTAAACCCAAATGTTCTTCTATGTTGTCTGCTTGATAACACCAAAAACCAAAGCAACTGCAATCCTATTTTGGACCTCCACATTTCTACTAAAGACTATGCATGATTTGTTATAATTAACTGTTTTCCCAGACATACGCTCATAGTCATGTAAACATCCCGTAATCGCCTTTGCCTCATGCACTGATAATTTAAAAAATAAGAGACTGCCATCCGCAAGAAGAGATGAGATATACCCGGAGCTCCGCACGCCACAACACAAGGAGAGGCTCGACCATCTCTGACTGCTTGTGTTAACAAATGAGATAATCCTTCCGCACACAAAATAAAAAGATAGGGAGAGAGTGGATCTCCCTATCTCAGTCCTCTCGTATGGATGATGTAGTTAGTGAGAGAACCATTCATCGTCACCTTATATCGCACAGTTGGGACACATAACATTATAAGATTAATCCAGGTCCAATCAAAACCCATTCGCTCCATAATTGCACGAAGATAGCACCATTCCATTTTATCGTATGCCTTCGCAATATCTAATTTCAGTGCACACCAACCTGCTTTCCCTTCTTTTTTATGATTCAAACAATGTATAACTTCAAAAGTTATAAGCACATTATCTGTGATTAAACGTCCCGGAATAAACACACTTTGCGATTCAGAAATAACACTTTCAAAAATACCCTTCCGACTGTTAGTAACCATTTTGGCCAGGATCTTATAAGTAACATTACAGAGTGCTATTGGTCTCAAATCTCCCATGTTAAGTGGTACTCCTTTCTTAGGGACTAAAGTTATAATAGCATCATTCATACCCATAGGCGTGGATTTCGAGTGTAGACAATCCAGAATGAAGCCAAACACATATGCGCCGATATCAACCCAAAATAGTTGAAAAAAGGCCGAATTAAATCCATCCGGACCTGGTGATTTATCGAGAGCCATTGAGAAAACGGCTTCTTTAACATCATCATAAGTAAACAGTTGCAGCAGTTTGGCATTTTCAATAGCTGTAATCTTCGGGCTAAGATTATCAAGAGATGTACCCAAATCAGCGCCAGTTAATGTAAATATATTACTGAAATAATTCATGCCTAAATCAACCAACTACCCTCCTTCTACTCAATTTCCAGCTTCATCACTTAACCTTGCTATGACATTTTTCTTCCTCTTAGACGTGGCATAACAATGAAATAACTTAGTGTTTCGATCTACTTGTAATAACTAGTGTTGCTTTGCACGTTGACGCCAAAACACATTCTGCTGGTTATGCAAACAACGCATTTGTTCATCCAGCTCGCGAACCATGGCTAGCGAAGCCGAATCAGTTCGCCCACGAAGCATGTTCAACCTTCTCTAGAGAGCCTCGATGTCTTTAGTAATGTGTTTTCAAAAATCACCTCCCAGTCTTCGCAAATAAACGCCACAATACTCTAACTGACAAGGTAGGGCATATCCTACTATCTACTGAATGATCCCAAACTTCCTTCACAACCACCCTAGAACCTCTATCATGAAGCCATGCATTCTTAAACATGAATCTTCTACGTTGGGCCCGTACTCTAGGCTTTTCAATATCAATAAATAGGAGTCGTATGATTTGAGGTCAAGACCTCCTTATTCCAAACTGTCGCGTGCTCATATAAAATACACCAATCTGCACCTGCCACTGCCCTATCAAATCTCTCTTCAACGCAATTCGATGTGTTTCTACTCCTTTCCCAGGTAAATGGCCTTCCTTTCATACCTAAATCGAAAAGCTGGCAATCCTCCAAGGCCTTATTAAATCCATCAATACAGGATGCCCATGAATACCTCGGTTCTGAGCCTGGGATGAAATGTCGTTAAAGTCACTCATAACTAACCATGACAGGTTAGACCTTGCATGTAGAGTGCGTAGATGGTCCCAGGATTGTTTCTGGTTTTGCCTCTCCGAAAATTCGTAGAAGCAGGTAAGTCTCCACGAACTACAAACAGGCAAGTTAACTTGAATATCAATGTGTTGTTTCGGGTAGCTAATGAGCTGTGCAGTACCGCTATCCTTCCACAATAGTGCCAAATCACCTCACATACCCTCACCATCCACATAAAACAAACCATTAAAATTTAGCTTGGTCTTGAAATTCTCAGCATGACGTCGACGTACTTTAGTCTCCATAAGAAATATAAATGTTGGCTTATTTTTGGCTTCAAGAGCCAAGATTTCCTGAACCGTACCTGGATTGGCAAGTCCACGACAGTTCCAAGATAACGTACTCATTGGAATAGGCGGGACTGGGATATACCAGCACCCTCCACAACCAAGTGTTTTGAACTAGCATTTTCAAGTTCCATTGGAATAGACGAATGAATGGATTAATCATCTGAGGAATCAGTGCGACACCGTTTATGTTCCAAAATAATTAGGCTGTCTTCCAAGTTACCCGTATCACCTTTTGCATTGGAAGAATTACTAGTATCAGTTCTTACCATAAAAAATAGGATCTTTTCCATATGAGAGTCCCTGCTCATTGACTTGGGTGGTAAGAAAATCTCCATGCGAAGACTTTCTTTTCTAATCAGGATTCATATCTCTTCTCGGCGCCATCAGTTACGTTTCTCCACCACAGTTTCTGGAGCTAACCACCAATTTCCGGCCATCGGAGAGTTTCTTCTATTGCCAGCACACAATTCAGGACCAAATGGTTTCTCTGATCAAGGATCCCATCCTTGAACCATCTTAGGGCAGTAATTTTCTCCATGACCCAATAAACCACACACAAAATAGAACGTAGGAAGACGTTCATAACGAAACTCAACACGGATCCAATCGCCATTTTTCTTTCTCAACTTTAGGCCTTTCTTTAATGCCAAAGGCAAGCCTTAGTGTCAGTGTTTGGTCCTCTTTTGTGTTGTGCTATATTTGTGGATCATCACAATTATGTCCGAATGATTTTATGTGGCAAGCACTTTTCTAGCACTAAGGGACCATGCATGCGCTCTTTAGGTGCCTTGGCTGTAATGGAAGTTGAAATGCTATAAATAACATGTCATTTCACTTTCCATTTACAGAATACCACTTTACATTCCCTATACGAGAAACACTACCCCGAGTTCTTTTTATACTGATTTCTTCTATCTGTGTTATCTGTCGGAGATATAACGATACCCTGGTCGTTAAATATCTTTAAGATAGTGTTGCCAAACACGACACAGAACGCTGCTGGTTTCCTGTCCCGAAGCAACAACACGTCGCAAATATCCATTCCAGGTATTCATCGCACCTATTTTACCCAACAGTTAAAGATATTTAATTCAGGGAGGCCATGTCTACTGCAATGAAGCCAGCTTCTGATGTCACACCCATCGAAATTCTAACCGGAGGTATGAACTACAAACGATGGGCTGCGAGGATCGTTATGTTGCTGGAAGAGAAGGATGTTGACTATGTGATATATGAGGATCCAGCTACGTTCATTCTGGCGGCTACTACCGCGACCGCGACCGCTGCTACTGCCACTGCCGTGGCAGCTGACAAATCTAACAAGGCCGGTGATCAAGCTCCTGCGCCGAGACCTACCCGGACTACACCGCATGTTTGTCCTAAGTATGTGAAAGACAACAAAACTGCGCGGGCCTCCATTCTTCAACGGGTAACAAATTTTATTTTTGACATGTTTTCTGGGGAAAAATCTGCAAAAGCTATCTGGGAACAATTGCAAGAAAAATATGGTTCCAATGACACCGGTAGGAGGAAGTACGTCGTGGGACGATGGCTGCATTTTCAGATGACCGAATCCAAAACCGTGGTGGAACAGGTACATGACTTCGAAAATATGGTTTCTGATATGCGAACTGAAGGTGCTCAAGTCAACGATGCATTCCTGGTCGAAGCACTTGTTGATAAGTTGCCCGGGTCGTGGGTAGACTTCAAAAGTAAAATGAAACACGAGCGACGCAACTACACCCTTCAAGAACTTATCAGTAGCATCAACATTGAAGAGGAAATTCGCACGGTACAAAAATCTGAATCGTTTTCTTTCGATTCAAAGGCTAACATTGTTGAGACTACAGGAAAAGATGATAGGCATAAAAAAGGTGATCAAAATAAAAATCAAAAAAGGAATGCGAAAAATAACAACAATCGCATCAAAAGTGGAAAAATTCAGAAAAAGGGAAAGGGCGACGAGTGCTATGTTTGTGGGAAACGTGGACACCGAGCTGCACAGTGCTATCATCGCAAAGGGTCCACAAATAAAAATTCAGAGAAGGACGGATCCAAAAATCAAGCAAATGTGGTAGAAACCACGGAGGATGACGAGGCCGTAGCAGCAGTGATTACTGAGATTAACATGGTCGGAGACCCAGACGAGTGGGTCGGAGACCCAGACGAGGGGGCATCTCGTCACTTCTGCAACAACAAGTCCTTTTTCAAGGTGTTCGAGCCCGTCACTGGAGGAGAACAAGTCTTCATGGGCAACTCCAGCATTTCTGAGGTAAGTGGTAGAGGAAAAGTAGAGTTATTGCTTAATTCTGGCAAGAAGTTATTACTGAACAATGTGTTGTATGTTCCCTCTCTGCGTAGAAACTTAATTTCTGGGGGCCTACTTAATAAGGTCGGGATCAAAATTGTCCTTGAGTCAGACCGATTGGTTATGACTCGGTGTGGGACTTTTCTCGGAAAAGGGTATCTACGGGGGGGATTATTTGTGTTAGACATATCTGTAATTGGACCAGAATCTATCAATAAAAATAATGCTTCCCCTTCGGCTTATATTACTGTTTCAGTTAATTTGTGGCATGGTAGATTAGGACATGTTGGCTCAAAGTGCTTAAATAGATTAAAAAGCCTGAATATGTTGCCAAACTTGTCTAATGATGCATGCTCCCAATGTGAAACCTGTGCTGAAGCAAAATTTGCTAGGAAGCCATTTTCTGCGGTAACTCATAGAACTTCATCTATACTTGAATTGATTCACTCTGATCTAGCGGATTTTAAAACCACTGAAAGTAAAGGTGGAAAACGGTATTATATAACTTTTATAGATGACTATTCTCGTTTTACAAAACTATACCTCTTGAGAACAAAAGATGAAGCTGAACACAAATTTGTGATTTTTAAAACTGAGGTAGAAAATCAGTTAAACTTGAAAATAAAGAGGCTTCGTTCTGACAGAGGTGGAGAGTATGAATCTTTATCGCTAAAAACCTTATGTGAAACTTCGGGTATAATCCATGAAGTAACTGCACCTTACTCTCCCTAACAAAATGGCATCGCTGAAAGGAAAAATAGAACCCTTAAAGACATGATTAACGCAATGTTAATCAGTTCTGGGGCACCAGACTCTATGTGGGGGGAAGTTGTTCTAACGGCGAACCACATTTTAAATAGAGTCCCACATAAAGGGTTTGACAAAACCCCTTATGAGATGTGGAAAGGACACGCCCCGAACCTGAAACACTTTAAGGTGTGGGGATGCTTAGCTAAGGTGGGTCTACCATCCCTGAAAAGGTCCAACATAGGACCCAAAACCTTTGATGCTATTTTTGTTGGATATGCTGAGAATAGTGCAGCATATAGGTTTATGTGTCTAGAAAATCGTTCTATGTGTGAATCAAGAAATGCAATATTCTTTGAACATATCTTTCCTTTAAAAAATGCTTATGTCTCACCAGTTGATACTCTGTGTCAAAATGATAATGCCAATTTTCCTCGCATTACTAACGATTTGGATGAGCCCAGAAGAAGCAAAAGACCCAGGATAGAGAAGAATTTTTGTTCTGACTTCATAACATATGTCACAGAACTAAAAGATTTAAACGAACTGTGTGATCAGTTTGTGTGCCAATTAGTATTGGAAGAAGAACCAAAAACGTTTAAAGAAGCAATGCAGTCGGTCGACTCCATTCTGTGGAAAGAAGCAATCAAAAGTGAATTGGACTCTATTCAGTCCAACCACACCTGGGAGTTGGTAGAACTACCCAAAGGGTGCAAGCCAATTGGTTGCAAATGGATCTTCAAAAGAAAACTTAGACCAGATGGGTCTATTGAAAGGTTCAAAGCCAGGCTAGTAGCCAAAGGCTTTACGCAAAGATTCGGTGAGGATTATTTTTACACATACTCACCAGTGACAAAAGTGGGAACCATTCGAGTTCTATTTGCATTGGCTTCTTTACACAACTGGATAGTTCACCAAATGGACGTAAAAACTGCATTCCTCAATGGTGAATTAGAAGAAGAGATCTACATGGAACAACCACCTGGTTGTGTTGATCCAGGGCAAGAAGGAAAGGTATGTAAATTAAAAAGATCTCTTTATGGCCTAAAACAGGCCCCAAGCAGTGGAATGAAAAATTTCACAAGACCTTAATGGACCTAGGCTACACAACTAACCGGTCAGATGCCTGTTTGTACTCAAAAGAGGTCCAATCCAGCATTGTAATAATATTTCTCTATGTGGATGACATGTTAATTTTTAGCTCAAGTATTGAGGCTATAAATGAAACCAAACGAACTCTATGTCAACAGTTTGAAATGAAGGATCTAGGAGAAGCCGATGTGATACTCGGGATAAAAGTCACAAAAACCAATACAGGTTACCTTTTATCCCAAGGTCACTACACAGAAAAACTTCTGAAGAAGTTTGACAGTTATGATGTTGTTCCGGCTAAGACTCCTTACGATCCTAGTGTCAAACTACTGAAGAACATGGAGTCAGGTATGTTTCAAGAAAAATATGCAAAAGTAATTGGGAGTCTAATGTTCTTGATGAACTATACACGTCCCGAAATTGCATTTGCCGTGAATAAACTTAGTCGTTTCACTCATAACCCTGGTGGCCCTCACTGGGACGCACTAAAAAGGATACTCCGGTATCTTAGAGGCACGTTAGACTGGGGTCTCAACTTCAAAGGATACCCAGCTGTGCTAGAAGGGTTCTGTGATGCGAACTGGGTAAACGACAGTGATGATGTCAGCTCCACAAGTGGATATGTGTTCACACTATGTGGGGCTGCTGTGTCTTGGAAATCAACCAAACAATCGTGCATAGCCAGATCAACTATGGAAGCAGAGTTCATAGCTTTAGATCTGGCTAGCCAAGAGGCCGAATGGCTAAGAAATCTGTTGGCAGACGTGCCGCTGTGGGGGAGTCCTGCTCCCGCCGTACCCATTCATTGTGATTCTCAAACTGCTATTTGTGTGGCACAAAATAGTGTCTACAATGGAAAGAGAAGACACATTAGAGTCAGACATGAGTCTGTACGACAGTTAATATTGAATGGGGTAATCACAATGGAGTTTGTGAGATCTGAAAGGAATATAGCTGATCCTTTCACGAAAGGCCTAAATCGAAAGGCTATCCTTGATACATCAAGGGAGATGGGCTTAAAAGCCAATGAGGTGAGAAATTCATGATGGATACCACCTCGGTGGTCAAACGAATCATGGAAAGACTCACATTTATAAGCAGACTGTAAATCAGTCCGCTTGCCGTAGTTCTCGATTGGCAGTCTACGGTGAAGTACACTCAGTGGAGTGGAATGTCTGTGCTGAGACAGACAAAACAGGGTTAATACATGATTATCCAATAACTATACAAAGTGTACAACGAATGGAGCTAACGAGGTGCACGTAAGTTTAAAATTCAACTAGCTGAAGAGTTCAAGACTTTGTTCACTCTCGGATAGTGGATTACTTAGTGTCACTACTTGTCAGTTCAAGTTTAACACACTGACATGAAAGTTAGATCTTATTTGTTACGCTCAGTTGCTCTCCGTCAAGACTTATACCTTCGGATGTGTGGGGGATTGTTGGGAAACATCCAAAGGCAAGCCTTAGTGTCAGTGCTTGGTCCTCTTTTGTGTTGTGCTATATTTGTGGATCATCACAATTATGTCCGAATGATTTTATGTGGCAAGCACTTTTCTAGCACTAAGGGACCATGCATGCGCTCTTTAGGTGCCTTGGCTGTAATGGAAGTTGAAATGCTATAAATAGCATGGCATTTCACTTTCCATTTACAGAATACCACTTTACATTCCCTATACGAGAAACACTACCCCGAGTTCTTTTTATACTGATTTCTTCTGTCTGTGTTATCTGTCGGAGATATAACGATACCCTGGTCGTTAAATATCTTTAAGATAGTGTTGCCAAACACGACACAGAACGCTGCTGGTTTCCTGTCCCGAAGCAACAACACGTCGCAAATATCCATTCCAGGTATTCATCGCACCTATTTTACCCAACAATTGACATTAATGGTCACTCGGATCCGATAAAACAGTCTCATAGATCCATCAAAGTTATGCTCATCAACTTTGGAAACAACTCCCATGAAGTTTCCCACTACTTGGATAACTACCTCCAAACGGTAGCCAGCTGGTAGGCCATGAATCTGAATCGAGAACTCATCATGATCAAGAATCACTGCTTCCGGATCCTTAGTTACAGATACGCATTTCAAGAGAAGAAGACTTTGCTCAAACGCCCACGGACCATCGTCCATAACACGGGAGCAGTTTTGTAAAAATCGGCCAAGGCGGTGCCTAGGTGCCCCTATGCCATTCCTCTTTCACTGTTAGGCGCCCAAAAATAGGCCGACCGGCTAGGCGGCGAAATCAGTCAAAATCAGCCTAGTTGGTCAACTCGGCTGAGTCGGTCGATTTCGTCCGATGTCGTCTGGTCCAGCCGTCTGTAAACTAGTTTGATACTTTGAATCTTTGGATGGTTGAAGCATTTGAGTATTTAATATTTGAGTATTTTTATTTTTTAATATTATTTTGATGTTATGACTTATGAATTATCATTATTTCATTTATTTGGATGTGTTATTTGATTGAATGTTGAAAAAAAAAACCTCATTAAAATTGTCAAACTACAAGTTTACTACTATTTTTTTTGTGCCCGTCTAGCGCCGTCTAGGCGTTAGGCACTCTCCGAGGGCCTAGCGCTTACTGCAACCATGCACGTGAGATATCAGACTCATGATAAAACCTATAGAGATAACATCGAGGTTGCAATTCTTTCACGTTCATACCCCTTGTTGGACGCCAGATCGACACCATTGTATCACGGAAATACATAAACTTGATTGGTTTTTCCGTCACCAGTCGCTCAACTGCATAAAATGCCATTTCGTCATTCTCAAGATCCAATGAAACATTCGGGACTTGGTGTTGAGTGGTCTCATCATCCATATTGGCGAAGGTCAGGTTCGCCAAAGATTGAGTGACAGTCATAGTATCCATGCTAGAGAGAAGTAAGAAGAAACTCAGAGGGGAGAAACTCTCGAAGGAGCGAGAGAGAATTGATCTCCACTCCTTTAATTTTACACGCAAATTCAATTCTCTCCAACACCGCCACACACAGGAGGTTATGGACTTTGGGGTACGTGTAACCTGCAGGAACCACCATATTTTATTCTCATTATTTTTTACAATTATAAGGGGTCGTTTGGTTCACGGAATGTCAGATTACCTTAAGGGGTCGTTTGGTTCACGGAATGTCAGATTACCTTAGGGAATGTTAGATTGCTGGGAATATTAGATTACTGGGAATGTTAGATACCTGTGTTTGGTTAAAATTGGGGTATGTAATATAATCATGTTTGGTTTAGGGTTATCTTTTACACACACTATAATATCCTTAAGATAACCAAGGTTATCTTACATTACCTAAGATTTTGAAGGGAATCACATTCCCTTCAAAATCCTATGTGGAGGGAATATGACATTCCTTGGGAATGTCAGATTCCCTAAGATAATATGAACCAAACACCGGAATGTGAGCTTTGGAATGTCACATTCCCTTGGTTATGTTATATAACCTGAACCAAACGCCCCCTAAAGGAATGTTAGATTGCTAGGAATGTTAGATTACTGGGAATGTTAGATTCCTGTGTTTGGTTAAAATTGGGGTATGCAATATAATCATGTTTGGTTTAGGGTATTCAATATAAAATTGGGGTATGCAATATAAAATTGGGGTATTCAACAACACAGTGAAATTAATATTCTCAATAATTTCTTTTCACCAACCAATTAAACAATAAAATCAATTTTCTAAGTAAAGTTTTTCTATACAATTTAAATTCTATTCCACAATTATTTTTCACCAACTCTAAACAGACTGTAACAGTTAAATTGAATTCGACTGTAATGGTTAAATTGAATTTCTATTGTCAACCATTCAACTCTTCTTCCTAGATGTGCTCTTAAATACATGACTTCAAAATTACAGTTGATATACCATGGACTATGGTCCACCTTGTAAGGTGGATCCTAGTCCTAAATTGTGTATTTTTAATATTGGAATTGTGAACTTTTATAATATAAATTGTGTTTTTAAGCTTTGTAAATTTGTGAATACAATACATGGTATCATAAATTGTGAATTTTTAAAAGTTAATTATAAAAATTTAGTATTTAAATTGTGTATCTTTAGGCATGAATCTACCTTGCAAGGTGAACCCGGATTCACATAATAATTTGCCTCAAAATTAGGGCAAATTATACCGCGCACTAGGGCGCACAGTGCATTGTGCGCTCTGGCCCAAAATGACGTCCCTTTGACCTTTTCGCGTGTTTGCTGTTAAAAAAAAAAAAGAATCATGTTTCGAATATACAGAATTGTATAATAGAAAATACAGAATTTTATACCCGAAAACGCATAATTTTATACCTGAAAACACATAATTTTTATAACTGAAAATCCCCATGTTTCGAATGTACAGAATTATATAATAGAAAACACATAATTTTATACCTGAAAACACATAATCTTTTTTAAAAAGACAAAAACCCCCTATTTCGAATGTACAGAATTTAAAAAAAAAAAAAAAAAAAAAAAAAAAAAAACAGAAACTGCCGACTACATCTCCAGCCATGGAGATGAAGGACGTCATCTCCATGGCCAGAGACGAAGGTCTTTGTCTCCATGGCTGGAGACGGAGGTTCGTCTCCGGCCGGAGACGATTCGTCTTTGGCCGCTATTTTCTTTTTTTTTTTTAATATTTTAATTATTTATTTATTAAAAATTATTTTTAAAAATTAATTTTAAAATTAATAACTTGCTACTCTAGGTAAACAAGTCATTTTGGGCTAAATTGCATGTTTTTGTGTTGTTCAATGGCTTAATTGCATTCTTTTTTAGTTCAATGGTCTAATTGCACTTTGGTGTGCAGTTGAGTGGCCTATTTGACCCTTATTCCATTAATTATTTTGTAAATTTTAATGGTCGTGTTGCTTTAACTAGTGATACTTGGACAACTCCTCAAGGTTTACCATATATTTGTGTTACTTGTCATTGGATAGATACTAATTGGATACTCCAAAAAAGATTATTGATTTTGAATTAATGGAGAATCTCATACTTCTTTTAATTTAAAAGAAAGAATAATAAATGTTTTGGATGAGTTTGAATTAAGAAATAAAGTTTTTTCAATTTCTTTAGATAATACTTCTTCTAATACTAGATCTATAGATTATTTACTTCAAAGTTTATCTTTACCTGTTAGTGGTAAATTATTGCATATTAGATGTTGTGCTCATGTTTTAAATTTATGTGTTCAAGAAAAACTAAATAGTTTGAGTGGTTTAGTTGAACCGATTAGAAAATGTGTTAAATGGCTTAGATACAATAAAAACAAAAACAAAAAATAATGAATTTAAAATATTGTGTGCACAATATGGTTAAAAAAAAAAAATTAGTTTAGATACACCTACTAAATGGAATTCTACATATAAATTGTTATGTGAAAGAGCTCCATATTATGAGGTAATAACTATTGTGTATAATAGTAATCAAAGTAGTTATGCTTGCGTAATTACAGCTCAACATTGGGAAGTAGCTAGTAATGTTTGTGCAATTCTTCAATCATTTGAGAGTGCTACAAAATCATTTTCTTTAGTTATGAGCCTAACGTTCATTTAGTTGTAACTGAATGCATTACAATTGTTAGTACTCTTACTTCTTTTATTGAAGATCATATTTTGTCTGATTTAGTTAAAAATATTATAAATAAATTTGTATCATATTTTAGTGATATTCCTTATATCTATGGTTTAGCTGCTATTCTTGATCCAAATGTGGGTTTAAATGGATTAAATAGTTTATTAGATTTTTATTATAACTCTTTGAATTTTTCAAACTATGTTGAACGTGTTCAAACATATATTGATGATTGTTCTTCTTTGTTAAAAAAATTATATGAAGAATATTATTCTATTTATGCACCACAATCTGTTGATCCCGTTGTTGTCCGTAAGAGTAAGTGGCATAATCCTATTGTTTCAACAATATTAAAAAAATCAAAGGGTAGTGGTAGTGGTAATTCTTCTGAAATAGATACATATTTGTCTTGTAATTTTGAAATAAATGATGATTTTCATATACTAACATTTTGGAAAGGAAACGAAACAAAATTTCCTATTTTGTCAAAAATTATAAAGGATATTTTTGCATGTCCTGCTTCAACCGTTGCATTTGAGTCTGCTTTTTGTGCCGGCAAGAGAGTATTAGACGATAAAAGAACAAGTTTGGCACCGGATTCCATCAAAATTTGTGTCATGAAGAAGGATTGGGACGCTGCCGAAGAACGCACTCAAGATCAACTTGCACTAATGGAAGAAGATGACATAGATGAATAGTTGGCCATGAATACATCATGTGAAGCCACGCCTAATGCTAGTTCTCGTGCAACCTCCGCCGGTACTTCTGATCAAGAATGAAAATGAGCTAATCAAATGAGGTACGTACCAAGAACTATGAGGGAGTTGATTTCTCTAAATTATTGAGGATACGTAGGCATCTTAATTTTTTACAATATTAAGAGCAGGCCCAATTATTTTTCTAAATGATTATAAAAATAAAGAACTACATGGGTTTTGATTCCTCTAAATTATTGAGGATACGTAGGTATCTTAGGGGGGTGTATTCAATCATGACGTTCATAGAGTTTTAAAGACTTTTATGAACTTTAAAAGTTTGGGGGTATTCAATTCAAACTTTTAGAGAGTCTTTAAAAGTCATGCGGTATTCAATCAAGATTTTTAAAGAGTCTTTAAAAGTCGTGTGGTATTCGATTAAGACTTTTAGAGAGTCTTTAAAAGTCACGTGGTATTCAAAAAGTTATGAACTTTTGTAAACTTTATAATTTTAAGACTTTTGTAGATTTTTTCTTCTCAAATATAAATAGTTGAAATCCAACCATCAACCCCCAGATTTCAAAATTTTCTTTCTAACAACTTTGAATGTTTTCTCTCTCTATTTAAACTCTATTTTTTCTCCCAATTTAAACTTTATAAACCTATCTAAATTTAATAAAATTATTTTTTTCTTCATTATCCTATATTTTCCTCATACCTAAACTCTACCAATTTTTCTCTCTTTCCTAAACTTTACAATCTTCCTCTAAAAATTCGAAATAATATTATTTTTACTTCATTATTGCTTGTTTATATTGATTTTTTATTTTTTCTATGAATTTTTTATCCCTAACTTTCTCTAATTCTTCCTAAATACATGAAGGAAACAAATTTTTCATCATCAAATTTTAGTATATGTTTCAGAATATACATATAAATACTTATATATTTTTATTTTTATTTTTTTATGTTTATATTCTTAATATATATTTTTTCTTTTTTCTTTTTAAACAATAAGTTACTACGAATAGCGAACTACTGTTCGCAAAAACAATTTGGGGTTGCAAACAGTAACAACTTGTTGTTGTTCGCAGTCTCAAATTACTATTGCAAATTAATAGTTCTTTGTGTGATGTCTAGCAATATATCAAGTATATATATATATATATATATATATATATATATATATATATATATATATATATATATATTATAAATATTAGATTTTTTTTATGCAACTTGTAATTATATTTTTAAATATTTTATTTGATCAATTCTTTTATTATAAATTTTATTATTCAATATTGTTATGAATTTCTAATGAAATAATTTTTTTTTATGTTTATTAATAATATATATAACTAATTAGCATATAAGTCTCAACATACTATGGATAAAAATAATAATGTTAAGAAGGTTGATGTGGGTGAAGAACTACATAATAAGGAAATTGTATGATATATTATAAATGTTTTGTAAGAAAATTATAAATGATAAGAATCAAAATCATTGAAAGTTTGTAAAGATGTATTCAATTTAGAATTTCAATAACTTTTGTAGACTTTTTAAATAAAAAGTTGATAAAATTCTATGAATGTTTTTTATATAGACTTTTATAGAGTCTTATAAAGTTTTAGAAAGTTTTGAACGACTCTATGAAAGTCAATCAAAGTTTATTAAAATCTATCATTTTAAAACTCTTTAAAACTCTACAAAAGTCATGATTGAATACAACCCCCTTAATGTTTCTCAATATTAAGAGCAAATCCAATTTAGAAGTCTTTTATAAATTTTTAATTTATCAATCTAACAAAATTTAGTGAGTAAAAAATCAAATGAAATTTATAAACTATAATATATTTTATAATAGAGAAAATGGTCAAATAAGCCCCTAAACTTCACTTTAAAGGTCAATTAGGCCCCTCAACATTAAAAAGGGTCAATTAAACACTCAAACATATTAAATTGAGTCAATTAAACCCAAAAACCAGTAAATAACCTGTTATTACAGGTCATTTTAATTCCGGCGACGGATTCCGACCACCGGGGACAATTTCCGGCCACCGACGAGATTTTCCGGCGACCGACCAGATTTTCAGGCCGTCCGGTCGTCTTCCACTGGAGAAGACGACCGGACGGCCGCCTTCTCCAGGCAGGCGGCCGTCCGCCGCCTTCTCCAGTAGAGAAGACGACCAGATCTGGTCATCTTCTCCATTGGAGAAGACGACCGGACGGTCGTCTTCTCCTATGGAAGACGGCCGGAAAATCTCTCCGGCCGCCGAAAATTGTTGCCGGCCGCCGGAAATTGTCACCGGTGGCCGGAATTAGTCACCGGTGGCCGGAATCCGTTGCCGGAATTAAAATGACCTGTAATAACAGGTCATTTATCAATTTTTGGGCTTAATTGACCTAATTTAACTTGTTTGAGTGTTTAATTGACCTTTTTTAATGTTGAGGGGGCTAATTGACCTTTAAGGTAAAGTTTAGGGGCCTATTTGACCCTTTTCTCTTTATAATATTTATAAGTTATCAAATAATATTAAATCTTATATAAATTGAATACTAGTACAAGACTACAAGTTTAAAAGCTATTAAAGTCATTTATAAATTTTTTTTTTTTGAATGCTACTGACTCTATTACATTGTACAAAATTATGGAATTTCCTACCACCTAAAAGTGATCTTAAATCAAGTTGATAGCAAAAAGAACAAGGTTTTCAACTTGATTTAAGGTCACTAGTGGTAATATCTGTTCAAACGTACTTTCTCAACCTAATGAAGCACGAAGAGTCAATAATGGCTCTACTGAAGCTCAATCTCATGACCTCCCACATGAAAGAGGTCACTACATGCCATCTAAGCACAAGGTGCTAGCTTGGCCATTTATAAATTTTAATTTAGTAGAAAATTATGTTAATTTTTAATTTTGAGATTAATAATTAAAATCTTATTTTTAACAAATATATCAAATTTGAGAAAGTGTGTATGTAGTTAATGTGTACTTGTGTAGTATAAAATTGTATGTGTGTGTGTGTGCGCGCGTGTGTGTGTGTATAAAAACTATTATTAATGTATCAAGAGGTTGAATTAATTAGTTTAATTGTAAACAACTTAAATTAAGAGCAAACTTAATTTAAAAGTCTTTTATAAATTTTTAATTTATCAATCTAACAAAATTTAGTGAGTAAAAAATCAAATGAAATTTATAAACTATAATACATTTTATAATATTTATAAGTTATCAAATAATATTAAGTCTTATATAAATTGGATACTTGTACAAGACTACAAAGTTTTAATGGTATTAAAGTCATTTATAAATTTTAATTTAGTAGAAAATTGTGTTAATTTTTTAATTTTGAGATTAATAATTAAAATCTTATTTTCAACAAATATATCAATTTTGAAAAAGTGTGTATGTAGTTACTGTGTAGTATGAAATTGTGTGTGTGTGTGTGTGTGTGTGTGTGTGTGTATATATATATATTATATATATAAACTTAATTTATAAAATAAATATAAGAGCAAACCTAATTTAAAAGTATTTTATAAACTTTTAATTTATCAATCTAACATAATTTAGTGAGTAAAAATCAAATGAACTTTATAAACTATAATACATTTTATAATATTTATAAGTTATCAAATAATATTAAGTCTTATATAAAGTTTTAGTAGTACAAGACTACAAGTTTAAATGATATTAAAGTTATTTATAAATTTTAATTAAATAGAAAATCGTGTTAGTTTTTTTTTTTTATTGAGATTAATAATTAAAAATTTATTTTTAACAAAAATATGAATTTTAGAAAAGTGTGTGTACTACTGTACTGTGTAATGTGTGTGTGTGTATTAACAATTATTAATGTTTCAAGAGATTGAATTAACTTAATTGGAAAGAACTTAATTTGATAAAATTAAGGTTAAGGGTTCAAAACATTTCAATTTATATAAATTTATATATTTAAAAAATATATACAAAAAATTCCAGGCCTAGTCCGGGATCGGCCCACAAGAGACCCGGGGCCCAAGCTTGGGACCGACCCTGAACATTATGGGCCGGTCTCGAGCTGTGCTAATCAAGGCCCAGGCACGGCCCAGGCCCAAGTTTTGGTCACCTAATTGACATACAATTTCATTTTAGTATTAACTTTAATTTTTGAAATTTTATTTTTAATATACAACTTTACAAAAAAAACATTCAATAGGTCAATAAACATTGATAATCCTAGCAGTTTGGATTAAGCGTCCCATGGAACCAATGGTCGGGTTGCCACATAGTCAGGTTATTAATTAATATGGTTTATAACTTTTTTTTTTTAAAAAAATAAACATTAATCTATATCTATATCTATATATAATTAAAAGTAAAATCCTACTTCTATCATTTTCTCCCCCAAACTTATTGTATTAGTCAAATTATTTAATTATGGTAAAAACCTATTATATTGGTCAAATCATTTAATTAGCATAAAAATCATTTTATTTCCAGGCATGGTTTTTGATATTTGTGGGATGCAATGGTTACAGAGTCAATAGGGGATACTATCCGAGTTCACTGTTTTTTGGTGACTTTGTAGTTAAGAGAGGAGCAGAAGCTGCGGTCGAGAAGGCCAGCGCCAAAAAAAAACAAAAAAAAAAAACAAAAAAAAAAAAACAAAAACCAACAAAAATAAAAACAACAAAAATAAAAAACAACAAAAAAAACAGTAAAAAAGGTCGATGGCAAGATTCAGAAGAAGGTGGTGGAAATCGGTTCCTCTTCATCTGATGAAGATACTTCTTCTGATTCTAAGAAAGAATTGAATGTCAGTAGATTAAAATATCACTGTATGTGCATGCTTGAAAGTATCATTTAGTATTTTTTACTTTTATTGACCTAAACTTGATTTTCTGTAATTAAATTCTTATAAAAATCAATGTTCTTATATTTTTTGTTTTTAGAGTATGGATTATTTTTTTTTAGAGTATAGATTTTATATTTAAAATTTTAAATTAATGTCTTTTGTTTAAATTGAAAGATTTAATGGTTTTACATTACTTTGAATATTCATTTGTTTTATTCGTTTATCCACATCTGTTCATAGGTGAAATTATAGTATTTAAAAGAATATTACAAAAATAATTATGAACTGAGAATAAAAACAGCACGAAATTTAAGCTAATTGAAATAGGAAATGACTATAAATAATTTACTAAAATTTAAAAATGATTCGAAACTGACTTAAATGCAAAAAATGAAATAAATATTAATACTTGATTAAAAAATACAAATGAAATCTATATTAATACTAGAATATTAATAAATTACTGGAAATTTCATGTAAATTATGTAATAGGAAAAGGAAATGAATATTTATACTTGAATATTAATAAGTTACTAAAAATATAAAAATTACTGGTATAAAATGTATTAATAAAAATGTAAAATGAAGTTTGCATCTCAATGTTTTGTCGAGATCGAAAGAAATATTAATCTCGGTTATATATTTTATAAAATGTAAATTTAGTGAAAGTATTTAAAAAAAAAACTGTTATTAATAATTAACTAATTAATTAATATGTATTAAAAAGAATAATTGACTGAGAATAAAAATTACACGAAATTTAGACCAATTAAAATATGAAATGACTATTAATAATTGACTAAAATGAAAAATGTTTCCAAACTGACTTAGTATATAGAAAAAATATTAATCTTGGTTATATATTTTATAAAATATAAAGTTATTGGAAATATAAAAAAAAATTGTATATATATGTTGCTGAAATATGGTTATGTAAAGATATATACTTAAAAATGGAAAATGAAATAGAATCATTTAATATCCACAATTTATAAGGAAAATTTTGTAATTAAAGATGAAAAAGCTTTTGAAATATAAGGTTTAGCCGAAATGGAATGAATATTAATCGGGATGGAAATTAATAATTATTACACCAAATGTTATTTTATACTAAGAATATAAGGATTGTGTAATTATAAGGTTTAGCCGAGTATGTCAAAAAAAAAAAAAAAAAGGTTTAGCCGGGATGGAAAAAATATTAATCTCCGTTATATATTTTATAAAATGTAAAGTTACTAGAAATATTTTTAAAAATCCGTATATATATGTTACTGGAAATATAGTTATGTAAAGATATATATTTACAAATGAAAAATTGAATAGAATCGTTTAGTATCCACAATTCATAAGGAAAATTGTGTAATTAAAGATGGAAATGTTCTTGCAATACGTATGAATGATTCAAAAGAAATTAATTATGACTGATTTTGTAGCACATCTTTATCCAAAATTATGGGACCTCATTACAATTGGTATATATAACGATGTGTAATTATGTATAGAATATGTAAGGAAGATTTTGCTTACAGATGGAAAACAAATTAGATCAATTAGAAAATGTAATGAATATTAATAATTTACTCAAAATTAAATATGATCCCCAGATATAATTCACTGAACACTAACATTTAAAATCTCTAAAGTTTCAGCACCGGATGCGTACATCTACACATTGACTATTAATTGGGCAATTATTTGATCGAATTCAAGCAATGATAACATCAGAAAATACAATCGATCCAACTCAATTCTTCAATTGCATTATATAATATTCGATGTAATAATTTATATAATTATATATCGATCCAAATATTCTTAAAATATTTTAACAAATCCATTCTGTGCATCGCACGGGCGAAAATACTAGTATACTTAATATAAACTATATGAACTATATATTAAAGTATATAATTAATTATTTAAACTATATACAATTCATATATAAAGTTATAAACTTTTAACAAAGTGATTTGTAGTCCATTGATATCTAGTTGTTTTTTTATGTGGGAGGTCTAAGGTTCGAGCTTCGGTGTCATCATAGATTGTATGTGGGTATCCCCTTCTTTTGTAATAAAAAAAAAAAGTTATATAAACTTTAAAATTTACAACTTTATATTGAATTAAATTAATATTATTATAATTGAAATTACAAAAGTCAAATATAAAATATATGAACTCTATAAATGTAAACTACATTATATAAATGTTTAAAGCTAAATTGAAGATAATTATATTACAAATTTTAATGTAAACATTAATTAAAGTTTATAAACTCTATTTATAAATATTAACATATATTATTTATTATATATAATGTCTACAAAAATATATAGCTATTTTAATCTTAATGTGGATATTACGTGCACAATGTGTGCTGTGTGCATATGTGTGTAGGAGACTGCAAATTTGTGTGCGTCTTGCGTGCGCGCATGTATAATTTATAATCATCTATATATTATATATAAAAACAAAATCTTCAACCTTAACTTTTCGTCCAAAACAGTCTTATACTATTAAAATTTTTGTAATATTGTAAAATAATGTAATACAATTCCTCATAGAATATATTGTTTTCTACTTTTCTATCCGTACTATTTTTGAATGCTACTAACATGACTCTATTACAATGTAGTTCATATCCGTACTATAATTCTACATTAAAATTCATATTCTAATATTGTAAAATAGTTATTTTCTACTTTCTTATTCGTACTATAATTCTACATTAAAATTCTTATTCTAATATTGTAAAATAGTTGTTTTCTACTTTTCTATTCGTACTATAATTCTATAAAATTCCTATTCTACGTCAAAATAGTTGACCTAACAATAATCTATAGTATCTATACTATATATAAAAACAAAATCATCCATTTTAAATTCCACTCAAAAGACTCATATACTGTTAAGGTTTGCGCAATATAGTAAAAATATGGTAATACAATTCGTATTCATACTACAATTGTACATTAAAATATGTTAATACAATTCCTAATACAATATATTCTTTCATACTTTCCTATTCATAATACAATTCTAGATTAAAATTACTACTACTACTAATAATAATAATAATAAAATAACAACAACAACAACAACAACAACAATAATAATAATAATAATAATAATCTATACTATTAATAAAAGTAAAATCCTCATAAACTAATATGAATTTTAATTAATTGCTAACAAATAAAGCTTAATTGGTAACAAAATTTTATATGAAAATTAATTAATATCTAATGAATTGTTACCACAAATTAAAGTTAATATATACTTAAAAATGAAAAATAGTTACCAAATTCTAAAAATAATTAAAGCATTATAATTGTGAGAATAGTGAAAACAAATTCTGAGTAATAAATTAAAAAATTCTTTAGAAATTCTATGTAATTTTATAAGGAAAATAATTTATTAATTAGTATTTTCACAAATAATAATAATTCAAATATATATTTTACACCAATAATAATAATAATAATTTGAATTTTACACACGCAAAAAAACTAATTTTGCGTATAGTAATTTTTGAAGATTCATTTTTTCAATTTATTTGCGCAAATATAGATTCCTTAATTTATTTACATAACGATGTATTCATTTTCCTCTTTATACACTTCGGCTTTGTTTGATAATCCGCGGATAGCGGGTTTGACCAGCGAATTGCATTAGCGGGTTGTCAAAAGATGTTTGGTAAAATTAACTTTTTACTATTAGCGATTAAATGTAAAAAGACATATAAAGACATTCATAATAATAATAATAATAATAATAATAATAATAATAATAATAATAATAATAATAATAATAATAATAATAATAATAATAATAATAATAATAATAATCTTAATTATAATAAAGCCATATGGTCTTGTGAAAATTAAATGTTGATATTAATGGTTAAATGTTGGTATTAACAACATTTAATTTTCACAAGACCATATGACTTTAAGAAGCATGCATGCACACCACATGCACGTGCAACTCCAAAGTCCATGAGTTTGAAATTATTATATAGCATAGCTAGGCAGCCTAATATTTAAGATTGTTGATGTGCATATCGAGCACTACGGAGACAAAGATGCGTTATTCGTGGATTCATCGGATACTATCCAACAACACTCTCCAACTTAATTGACATGAAGTAGGCTTAGTAACATTAAGATTATATTCTCGAATTATTAGTTCTCATCTTTTATTGATTACACACTTAATTCGATAGTATTTGGAAGAAAAAATCAATTTTCGAACTAAGATTGTGATTATTTGGTCTTTAAAGGTCAACTGTATGTTGCTACATCTAGAGTTAGAAATCTCAAAGGTCTAAAAATTTTGATCCGTGGTGACTCTAAAATTGTAATTCAATTACTATTGTAGTTTACTAAGTTCTTAAAAATTTGTAATATTAAATACTATGTACTAAATTTTTAATATAGTTTAAGATTTGTAGTAATCACCCACATTCAATATTATTTTAATTGTAAATATATTTATGTTCATAATTTTATCATAGGAATTCACACATAATAATTATTAAATAACAAAAATTTTATATATGAATAAACCTCATAATAGGGTATATTTTTATAACATATTTTCCGTGCATCGCACGGGACAAATACTAGTAATAATAATAATACAAATTAAAACAATATATAAAATAAAATTAAAAAAAAAAAACGTAACTGATGTGGAATCAATTTTGATCCCACATCGTTACTAAATGAAGAGGAGCTCAAAGAGCTCCTCTATATAAGAGATAAGAGGAGCATTGCTCCCTTAATGATTAACAAAACAATTTGCTTGTCCAACAGTGATGGGTAAGCATTGATAACCTAAAAGGCTCCTTCATTTAAGGAGCCTTTAATGGTTTCAGTTATAAGTTTTTTTTTTATTTAAATATAATATAAGGGTGTTGCGGGAAAAGGTTATTCTTTTTTAAAAATGCCAAATTAAAATGCTGCAAAATGTAGCATTTCAGTTTTCTTTGGAACAAACTGTTACTCCAAAATGTTGAAGAATCAAATGACTTTTTTTGGATTTTTGTCTCTGGTCAAAATGTCAAAATGGCTTATTTGTCAAATAAATAAAAATAAAGGTCAAAATGTCAAAATGGCATATTTGTCAAATAAATAAAAATAAAAAATATATAATTTTCTTTCATCATATTTAAAAATTGCATATACAGTAAGTAAGATTACCATTAAATAGATTGAGTACTTATTTATTTTTGTTTTATCTTTTTTTTTTTTTTAATTTCTATCCTATTCATTTAACTGGAAAATTAATTGGCAATTTTATTATCACAATTATAAATTAATTATTTATGACGGAAAAAGGATATGATTTAAGTACAAATTAACTAATATCTAATGGATTGATTGTGTTCGTGATCCCTTGTTGGCAGAGACCATGGCGGTGAAGGAGACACTCTCCTGGTTAAAGTCTAGCGGCTTTAATAATTTAGTTATTGAATCAGATTGTCTTACTTTGTGCTCTCGTTTTCATTTGAACTCTTTAGACCTTTCTTATGTTGGTTTGTTAATTAAGCAATGTCGTAGTATTGCTGTTGACAATGGGAACGTGTCTGTTCACCATGTCAAGAGGTTAGCGAATCATGTGGCTCAGGCAACAGATTCTCCGTCTGTCCTAGGGTCGTGGCTATCTGTTCCACCGACCTGTATTTCCCACTTGGTTGATTATTAATGCATTTGTGTCTTTCCTTCAAAAAAAAACTAATATCTAATGAATTGGTACAACAAATGACTATTACAACCAATTTTATTAATGGTAAGTAATATATTAGAATCTCATTTGTATTACAAAATTAATAGTATATGAAAATTAACTAAAAGTTTATATGGAATTAACTAATATACTAGAACTGAATTTAAATTTTTCATATAAAATTTTGTAATATATTAATATGTACTTAAAATGGAAAAAATGAAAAATTCCAACTGAATTCTTTTTTTCCAATTCATTAGATATTAGTTAATTTTCATATAAAATTTTGTTACCAATTAAGCTTTATTAATTTTTTTTACCAATTAATTAATATTCATATTAGTATAGATTAGTGTACGGTAAGTAATATATTAGAATCCCATTTATATTACAAAATTAATAGTATATATTGACTAAAATTTAATAATAATAAGCTTATTAAAACAATAACTAATATATAGCATTTATAAGAAAGATTTTGCGTAAAGATGGAAAACAAATAAAGCAAGAATCACATTTCTTCAAGAATTTGTGTAATTAAACGGAGATTTAGAGGTGGCTGAAATTCCTATTGGAACTTTGGAGCGAAACAAGTAAATGTGATGCAAATGATGGTGGATTTGTTAAGAGCTGTGAATATTGAGAAGGTGAATTGAAATTATTAATAAAATGTTTTCCTGTTGAGAGCCAAGCCATTTATGCCTTTGGGCATTAAACATGTAACATTTTTTCATGATTGGTGCAAGGTTATTATGGCCTTAATGGCCATTAAGGTGTGCTAATTGTAACAGCTATAACGGTTACCTTTACAACTGTTACAAAGCCTATATTGATGGTTAGATAGACTATATAAGTAAGGTCCTCCCACTACTCAAGTACTGCCATTATTCTGACAAAATATACACCATCCTATTATACTTGAGACAAGTGGGAGTCACTCTGCCCAAATCACTGCAGAAATCAACTAAGGCATTTTACATCAACTACAAAGCAAATCAAGCAAACAACTATGGCTGGAGGTTAGTCCTTATTATCACATATACAATGATGTATAATTGTATATGTATCTATTATCTCTTACATTTGGCATCAGATCCTATTTTATCTCTGCCTAGTTGTTCAACTGCCTATGTTTTAGCAAAGAAAAATAGAGCAAATATTGATACATATTCATATAATGTTGATTACATCTTTCCAGTAATTGTATACATATTTGTGAATATGCATATGAACATTTGTATATATGTTTTTTCATAATATGTTTTGAGAGAAATTTACATATGAACATATTTGAACATATGTCACTGTATATGCATTTAGGAAAGTATGTACAAAATCCATAGATATATTTTCTTTTGAATATACGAATGTCAACAAAAGGGGGGTGGGGAATCCAACCTACAGTTACGGAAAAAAAAAAATTACTTCGATTTTGGTCTCCCTTTTTGGCCCTTCACCGACGATCCTGTAGTGATTTCGGATGGTCGCCGGTGCGACTCCCTCTCCGGCGACTTTGATCGTCGTTGGAACGGTGATTGAAACCGTGTCTTGGGATCTCGGAGTGGATGGCGATGGTGTCGGCAGCTTTGCGGCTAAGGAACGAAGATGGAGGGATGGCGGTGCTGAGGCTTGGGCGATGGTGGCGAGCGGAGTTGTTTTCTGCCGTTGGCTTCGGCCGGCTTCTCTTCCGGCGATCTCTCTCCCTCAGCCATGGATGTCGTCGCCCCCTCAAGTTCAAGTTCGTCGTCTCTTCCCCTTCAATCTGCATTGCCACTCTGCCAGGTTCCCTTTGTTAAACAATCGTTATGCTGTGCATCCGTATGCACCATGCATGGTGCATACAGATGCCAAAACGACGTCATTTTATTAAAAAACGCGCGTCTCCCCTTTAAAAAAAATTCAGGTTCGATTCCCAGCAACAACATTATATTGTTCATTCATTCTGGAATTTTAGTTCATAGATTATGGAATTATAGTTCATTGATTATGGAATTATAGTTCATCGATTATGGAATTGTAGTTCATCGATTCTGAAATTTTAGTTTATAGATTATGGAATTTTAGTTCATTCATTCTGGAATTTTTAGTTCATAGATTAGATTATGGAATTATAGTTCATCGATTATGGAATTATAGTTCATCGATTATGGAATTTTAGTTCATATGTTGTTGCTGGGAATTGAACCTGATTTTTTTTTTAAAGGGGAAACGCGCGTTTTATTAAAACGACGTCGTTTTTGCATCCGTATGCACCATGCATGGTGCATACGGATGCACAGCATAATTGGCCTTTGTTAAATGAAAGTGAATTTATGGATTTTTTTTGGGCCGGGTCTAGAGAATGGGCTTGACACATTCTATTGATAAAAATAAAAAAAATAATAAAAAAAAAACTGGGCTTGTGCAATGTTTACCATCTGAATGGACCTTGTTGTTTTTAATATATATATTTTTTTTCAATTTCAAATTGAATTTGAATTTTATTATTCGGTATGCTCATGTTTTAAATTGCTATAATGTTTGTGCAATTTATTTGTTTAATATGAGTTTGTGTTATTGTAATATGCATATTATGTCCAATTAGCATAATTTTAATTTATTTTAATTATGCGATTAATTTTATGCCTTAGAAATGCATATTTTAGGAATTTCTTAAACTCCTTAGTACTTGGTCTTTGGTAGTGCCTTTTAGGAGTTGTTGAATTCCTTAGAAGTTGGACTTTAGCATATTGCGGTTATAAAAGTACATAAGGTTTAGTACGACTACGGTAGTGCCTGAAGATTAGCACATTAAAGATCAAAAGTTCACCTATTCTTCAAGCCTTTTTCCAAACCGTGAACAACAAAGTTTTGAAAAAAAAAAAAAAAAAACCCATCAAAACGTTATGCTATAATATGAGAATGCATGAACCAGGGAAAATTTCTTGGGAAGAAAACTGGAATAGCCAATATGCTACTAGTTCCCTTGGAATCCTACTCTGTCTAAGGAGTTGGTATTTAACCGAGTTTCATCTCGACCAACTTTCCTGGGAGTATACTTGGTAATTGCTTATGTAACACCCCATGTTACGACCCCTAAACCCAAATTAATTAATTAATTACTCAGCCCAAAAAGGGGGTTAAAATCCACTAATTAGCTAAAAGGAGGTCCACCATAGTCCATTGACCTTTATCCCTAAAGCCAATCCCTTAGTCCTATAAGAAATAGAATTAGTGAACCCATGCCACTTAGACCCTGATTAGGACTCCTAATTATATAAATAGGGACATAGGAGGCACCTAGAACTCACACCACAAATAATCTCTCACCACACAAGAAGTTCCAAGAATTCCCTTAGGAGAAATCAAGAAAGGAGAAATCTTAAAGAAAGACCCTTCATAGCCAAGGAAATTAATTAAGGCTAAAAGGTAACCCATGTCTCAACAAAACCTATTTTCTTCGCTATAATCTCCTTCCTTGGCCTCCCCATATATTCCTGTGTCTTGATGAATTCTTCTTTGATAATTGTGTTATGTTCTTGATGATTGATAAGATGATTTATGTGCTTTCTTGATAATCTTGACGTTGAAAGGAAGTTTTTGATTTTGATGTGACAATTCTTGACGAATCTTGATGTTAAAGATAAAATATGTTCTTGATGATTTTGGCTGGGATTAGAGCCCTAGGTTGGATTGGGAATTTGTATTGTGATGATCTCGATTTATATTTGGGTGGGAATTCGCATGTTCGGGTGTTGTTTGTGTTTAGAAGTCGTGATAGGATGAGTTATACGTGATTCTTGCTTTTGATCCATTAATTGACTACGTGGTGTCGTTAATTGCGTTTAAAAGTGTCTAAGCATGGTTTCGGGTTCCACAAAGGATCCCGGGACGAAATTGTGATAAATGAGTCAGTGGGGGGTAGGTGGGGGTAGGGGTACCCGCCACCTACCCGCTGCCCGAAGATCACCGCCGGGCAGGCGTCCGCCCGCCGGCAACCCGCTGCCGGGCAGTGATCTCCGGCGGGCAGCCGGCGGGTGATCCCTCACCCACCGGCTACCCGCTGATCCATGACCCATCCCGGGTCCCCGGCTTCCCCGTTTGATGTTCCCCATTCCCCTTTGTGTCCCAACGGACCCCGTTTATCGTGCCTGGGTCTAGTTTGATGTTTCGGGAACTGTTCGTAGGATAAGTGACTCTTAGGAATCGCATGCTAGTCGAATCGGTAACCCGTTGACCTAAGTGGAAGTCATATGAACCCCTTAGGACAATTCTTAGTATGTGAATGATCACACGTAAGCTTAATTATATGTTTCCCCCTTCCTTATGTGCTATTATGTGTTATTATGTGCTATTGTGTGTTACGTGATGCATGACCCCAACTTGGTTAAGATCAAGTGGGCTATACGGGCAGTTGAATGGGCTGAGAACCATCCCAACTGTTAACCAGGCCGGTTAAGATCGTTCAGGTATATAAATATTATATAGGACTGAGGTCCACTATACGGGCAGTTGAATGGGCTGAGAACCATCTCAACTGTTAACCAAGCTGGTAGAGACCGGTCAGGTATATAAAGATTATATATAGGACTGAAGGTCCACATGGGCCTCGGTGATATGATCCACCGACCTGGACGCGCCAGGCGGTGTGTAGGGCCAACAAGCCGAGGAAGGCTGTAGTCCACCGACCTGAGTAATCAGGCGGTATGTAGGGCTACGGCTGGCTGCGATCCACCGAGTGATGGGGCATCGGTATGTAGGGCCGTAGTCTCCGAGGATCTTCGCCCACCGACTGAGTTTAGCTCAGCGGTGTGTCGGGCTTGATCCGCTACGGTCCACCGATTGTGCACATCAACGGTGTGTAGGGTCGTAAGTCCCCCCTTGTAAAGGGGATCGCGGTCCACCGACTGGGCGCGTCAGCGGTGTGTCGGATCGTGGTCCGACGTTGAGTTCATCAGCGGTTCTCAAAGGGTTGGTTGCGATCAACTCCCCTTGTACCGCGATACTGAGGTAGGGTGCTGCGGGGCCGTGTTAATGCTATAAGCATTAACCCTCATGTTCGGGGCATGCGATTGGTCCCGTGGCACCATCAATGATTATGTGATATGAATGGTGATTGGATGATGATGTGTTTTGGAATTGAAAAGTGATCTGTGACCTTAGATGCGTATTCCTTATGATGTTATCTCTGCTTAACTGTTTATTATTGTTTGATGAGCTTATCCCTATTTGCTGAGTTTATTCCTGGTTTTAAAACTAGTGTCTCTTAAGTATATATCTTCCTGCTTCGAAATGATTTTCGTATATCTATATATATATCTATCTATAATGTATGTCAACGCGTTGGAGTGGGTTACCAGCATCTCTCGCTGAACAGATATATTTGGCTTTCAGGCACAGATGAGTAGACACTGGAGCGCGCTAGAGATTTGGAGCGTAGAGTAGATAATTTCCCTTTCGGCCTGCGTGCCATGCTTATGAATTGACATTATTGAGGATATTAGTTAGTCAGCCTGTGCACCTGAGTTCTCTAGCTCAGGTGTGGCATAGCACCCCGTACTCTTATGTTATGTTTTGGGATTTAATGAGAATTTACCTTTATCATATAAGTCTTAAAAAGTTTTAAAATTTTGGGGTGTTACAGCTTATCATGTTAAGTGCATAGTCTGTTTTGTTAAAACTATGCCGATGTGATAATACAAATTTAGTTAATTAAGGAGTAGCCACAACATCCTTAATTTAATTAAAAATGTATATCAAGCCTTTCCAAATCACATAAAGTTTAGGCATAAATTGTGATTAATTATACGTAATGTAATGAAATTTAGCCCACAGGCAATTTTGTTATATTTGTATGGTTAATCAGGATAAAAATACCAAACTATGATCATAATTTAGCCCACAGGCAATTATGTATCGGCATATAGTCTTTGGTAGTTTTATCGTTGAGAATAGAAATTCAACCTTATTCCCATCCCATTTCTATTCTAAAATTATCTAAGGTCCCTTTTGCGTAAAAATTTAGCCCACAGGCAATTTTTATGGCATTTGGATCTTTGACATGCATCATTTACATTGGTAATATATGCGATTCAGTTAATTTTATGCCTCAAAATTCTAATCCAAACCTTTACCTTTACAGCATCTAAATCCGTTACTCATACTGATTTGAACATCGAAGTTCCCAAACTTAGGGGCGAAAACTACAAAATTTGGAAAGAAAGGGTTCTTCTAAGTTTAGGGTGGAGGGACTTGGACTTTGCTATCCATAACGAGCAACCACCGGTCCCCACGGAAGATAGCACCCAAGATGACATTGCACTATATGAGCGATGGAATAAGTCCAATCGGCTCAGTACAATGTACATCAAGGCGAAAATATCTGATGGGATTCGGGGTTCCGTTAGTGAAAAGCATCAGGATGTCCAAGCATTGCTCAAGTCTATTGACGACCAGTTCGTCACTTCAGAAAAGGCTTTAGCAAGCACCCTCATCATGAGATTCTCCTCTCTCCGTCTCACTTCCGTCAAAGGTGTGCGTGAGCACATCATGGAATTGCGAGACATTGTGGCTCAACTTAAGACTCTGGGGGTAGATATGTAGGATGACTTCATTGTGTACTGTGCCTTGTACACCCTACCATCACCGTATGGACCTTTTAAAAACTTCTTATAACACCCATAAGGAAAAATGGTCCATAAATGATTTAATGACCATGTGTATTCAAGAAGAAGGAAGGTTGGTGATGGAAATGGGAGAAAGTGCCATGCTGGCTACGGCACACGAGAAATCCAAGTTTGGAAAATCTCGAGGTTCCACTTCTAAGGCTAAGGGGAAAGGAAAACTTTCACCTCAAGCAGACATAAAGAAGGTGCATAAGTGTTTCTTCTGTAAAAAGAAGGGGCACATGAAGAAAGATTGCATCAAGTACAAAAAGTGGATCGAGAAGAAAGGTATTCTATCCTCATTCGTTTGTTATGAATCTAATATGTTTGAAGTTAACACTAATACTTGGTGGATTGATTCTGGTTCAACAATCCACATTGCAAACTCTTTACAGGGAATGCAGGATCTAAAGAAGCCGGTGGGAAGTGAACGAACCATCTTATCAGGAAACAAGATGGGGTCACAAGTGGAAGCCATTGGAACATGCACGCTTTTTTTAAGTAGTCGCTTTTTTTTTTGAATAAGACATTTTATGTACCAAGTTTCTCCCGAAACTTGATATCTGTTTCTAGACTTGTGCCGTTGGGTTTCTCCTTTAATTTTCGAGACAAGTGTTTTGATATTTTCAATAAATCAACTTGTGTTGGATACAGTACATTGTCTAATGGTCTTTATCGTTTAAATTTACAAAACAATGCCACTTATAGCTCATTGCATGTTCACTCCGGTTCCAAAAGATCGAGTGTTAGTGAGAACTCCTCCATGTTATGGCATCGGAGATTAGGTCATATCTCCCTTGAATGTATAAAGAGATTAGTAAATGATGGAGTACTTAGTACTCTTGATTATACTGATTTTGAGACTTGTATAGACTGCATTAAGGGAAAGCAGGCGAAAAAGTCTAAGAAAGGTCCCAAAAGGAGTTCAAGCATATTGGAAATCATGCATACTGACATTTGCTGTCCAGATATGGATATGCCAGGTCAAAAGTATTTCATCACCTTCATCAGGGACGGAGGCAGTATGGGGGCAGTGGGGGCAGCTGCCCCCACTCCCCCCACCCTACCCCTTTATATGTATGTATATATTGACATATATAACATTAAATGTTGTATAAAATATATACTTATGTTTAAATTAAAATAGTAATAGTTAGAGTAGTTTAGTTGGTAGAACTCTAAATTTGATGTTAAATAGTGTATGGTTATAGGTTCAAATATCATTCAACACATTTTTCCTTATCTTCACTTATTTATTTTATCTCTTTCATCCCTTTCCAAAATAAATATTTTTTACCCTATTTTTATGAATCATTCAATTAACAAATTAAAATCTCTTTTAGTCTACTTTCTATGAATCATTTAATTAATGTAGTATACAAGTTTATATTATACTTCATTGTATTCAAATTATTTTATCTAATTGATTATGTTTCATATTTTGTCATAAATATTTTTACATTTTCATCCCACTCAAGTATATTTTTGGCTCCGACTCTAACTATCGTTTAATCTATAAAAAAAAAACATTCTATTGTAATTTATTGTATATTTTGTATTTTAATCTTAATTATTATAACTGTGTGATATTTTGTAATTGATATTTCTAACGTCATTTAAATTTCGCCCCCACTCAAATATTTTTCTGACTTCGTCCCTGACCTTCATTGATGATTACTCGTGATTTACCTATGTGTATATGACTCATAATAAGAATGAAGTGTTGGATGCCTTCAAGTCTTTTAAGGCTGAAGTTGAGAACCAATGTAGGAAACAAATACAAATAGTAAGATCCGACAGAGGTGGTGAATACTATGGTAGGTACACTGAAAGTGGACAGACACCTGGTCTGTTTGCTAAGTTTCTTCAAGAACATGGGATTGTTGCCCAATACACCATGCCTGGTTCTCCGGACCAAAATGGTGTTGCTGAAAGAAGAAACCGCACGCTTATTGATATGGTGCAGAGTATGCTTAGCAACTCAAAACTTCCTAAGTTTTTGTGGGCCGAAGCACTTAAGACGGCTACGTATATATTAAACCGTGTTCCAACCAAGGCTGCCCCAAAGACGCCGTTTGAGTTATTTAAAGGTTGGAAACCGAGTTTGCAACATATGCGTGTTTGGGGATGCCCGTCTGAGGTGCGAATATATAACCCACAAGAAAAGAAGTTGGACCCGAGGACTATTAGTGGTTTCTTTATTGGATACGCACAGTCCTCCAAGGGATACAGATTTTATTGTCCATCTAATTCAACTAGGATTGTGGAATCAAGAAATGCTAAGTTTCTTGAAGATGACATGATTAGTGGGAGGGATCGGTTCAATGATTTGATTTCTAATCATGATCATATTGAATCATGTCCTTCTACGTCATCAGATAGGTTGATAATAGTTTCAAACACCCCTCAAGTTCAAACGGGTATTGAACGACCTATTGAAGAAGTTCCACAAAATGCTGATATTATTCCAATAGATCAACCAATTCAGGAAATTCCTGAAGCGGTAGTTGAACCGCTAACTTCTCAAGAAGATGGTAGTTCAACTTTAAGGTGATCAACTCGCGGAAAAAGACCGGCAATTCCTAGTGATTATATAGTGTATCTGCAAGAGTATGATGTTGGAGCCGAAAATGATCCAGAAACGTTTTCACAAGCCATAAACTGTAAAGAATCAGATTTATGGTATGAAGCCATGAAGGAAGAAATGAGTTCCATGTGAAGCAATAGGGTTTGGGACCTTGTTGAGTTGCCTAATGGGGCCAAGGCCATTGGCTGTAAATGGGTCTATAAGACTAAAAAGGACTCATTAGGCAACATCGAGTGATACAAGGCTAGGCTCGTTGCTAAAAGGATTTACTCAAAAGGAAGGAATCGACTACACGGAGACTTTTTCTCCTGTGCTAAGGAAAGATTCACTTCGTATAATTTTGGCTTTGGTTGCACATTTCAATCTTGAATTGCAACAAATGGATGTGAAAACGACATTCCTTAATGGTAATCTAGAAGAGGAGGTTTATATGAAACAACCTGAAGGATTCTCTTCTAGTGAAGGTGAGCATTTAGTTTGCAAGTTAAAAAAGTCTATCTATGGTTTAAAACAAGCTTCCCGCCAATGGTATATAAAGTTTAATGGGGTCATTTCTTCATATGGATTTGTTGAAAGTCCCTTAGATCATTGCATATTACAAAAGACAAGTGGGAGTAAAATTTGCTTTCTTGTTTTATATGTGGATGATATTCTACTTGCAACAAATGATAAGGGAATGCTGCACGAGGTTAAGCAATTCCTTTCTAAGAACTTTGATATGAAAGATATGGGCGAGGCATCTTATGTCATTGGCATAAAGATCCATAGGGATAGATCCCGGGGTATTCTCGGACTATCGCAGAAAACCTATGTCAACAAAGTCTTAGAAAGATTTTGGATGAAGGATTGTTCACCGAGTCCAGCTCCTATAGTGAGAGGAGATAAATTCAGTTTGGACCAATGTCCAAAGAATAATTTTGAAAGAGAATCCATGAAGAATATTCCTTATGCTTCGGTTGTCGGATGTCTCGGGTATGTTCAAGTCTGTACTAGGTCGGACATCGCCTTTGTTGTTGAATGCTGGGACGATATCAAAGTGATCCGGGTTTAGACCACTGGAGAGCTGCAAAGAAGGTTTTAAGGTATCTCAAGGGTACCAAGGATTACAAGCTTGTGTTCAAACAGATGGATGTTTTGGACATTGTTGGATATTCTGATTCGGACTTTGCCGGTTGTGTTGATTCTCGAAAATCAACTTCAGGGAACATTTTTATCATGGCTGGTGGAGCTGTTTCATGGAGAAGTGTTAAACAAACTCTTGTCACCACTTCAACCATGGAAGTCGAGTTCGTTTCATTTTTTGAGGCTACATCTCAAGGTGTATGGCTTAAGAATTTCATTTCGGGGCTTAAAGTTATGGACTCTATTTCTAAGCCATTAAAGGTTTATTGTGACAACTCAGCTGCAGTCTTCCTGGCTAAGAACAATAAGTGTGGGAGTCGAAGTAAGCATATCGACACCAAGTACTTAGCTATCAGGGAGCGTGTTAAAGATAAGAAAGTGGTCATTGAGCATATAAGCACTGAGTTGATGATTGTTGATCCCTTAACTAAAGGCATGTCACCATTCAAGTTTAGGGATTTTATTGAAAAAATGGGACTTGCGCCCACTTTGTAAAGTTTGTATACATACAGTTATTTTATGCAATTCTTAAAGCATTCAGATATTTTCTCATTATTATATTGTGCACATATTGTTGAGAAAATATATATCTTATGGACCTGGAATAAACATAAGGTTTATCCATTAAGTTTTGGTTAAAGCACATAAAGTACTTAGAGAACAAATTGCATTATGATTATAGTAGATACTACTCGTATTAAGAGGACATATCTCTATAGTTCATGTATTTTGTTTCTTTAAGTTTGTTCTTGCACCAAGTGGGAGAATGTAACATTTTTCCATGATTGGTGCAAGGTTATTATGGCCTTAATGGCCATTAAGGTGTGCTAATTGTAACAGCTGTAACGGTTACCGTTACAACTGTTACAAAGCCTATATTGATGGTTAGATAGGCTATATAAGTAAGGTCCTCCCACTACTCAAGTATTGTCATTATTCTGACAAAATATACACCATCCTATTATACTTGAGACAAGTGGGAGTCACTTTGCCCAAATCACTGCAGAAATCAACTAAGGCATTCTACATCAACTACAAAGCAAATCAAGCAAACAACTATGGCTGGAGGTTAGTCCTTATTATCACATATACAATGATGTATAACTGTATGTGTGCCTATTATCTCTTACAGAACATTGTTCATATGATTGATGGTTGACATTTTACAGGCATTTGTCTCTGGTCATTTCAATATTTTTGATATATTTTATATTTATAATTTTAAATTTGAGAATAATTACAAAAAAAATAATTATTAATTGAGAATAAAAATGGCACGGAATTTAAGCCAATTGAAATAGGAAATGAATATTAATAATTGACTGAAAATTAATAATGATTCCAAACTGACTCAAATGCAAAAAAGGAAATGGTCAGATCGCCTAAACAATAGTATATGTAAATTGGTAAAGTATTTTGTTATTAATAATTTACTCAAAATATTTAAAAAAAAAGAATTTGTTATTAATAATTAATAACTAATTGACTAATTGATATGTATTTAAAAAGAATTAATTGATATGCCTTTGCTTTCATTGATGTCTCTTAGGAATTTTGCATTTCCCGTCATATGACGCGAACAGCCGCTGTCGAAATACCACTTTTCTTTTCTACCTGCACTTTTGGTATGAAAGGAAACATGACAAATATAGTCAGTTTTCTTTATCCAAACCTATTTAGTAAATGGAGTGATATACTTATGCTTGTATTTTTCGGTCCTTTGATCTTTGTAGAAGTAATAGCACTCGGGTCTGATGTGACCACGCATCCTCCAATAATGACAAATGGGGTTATAAGGCTTGTAAGCACGTTTGTTTTTCCATACTATACCATGATTTTTCCTCGCTGAACTTGTCTCAGGAACATATTCTAGTCAAGACGCTTTGACAAAGATGGTTTTGTCTTTGTTGTTGCTACCGGTGAAGCTTATGCCAAATTTTGTAGATGATTGTCTTCTTGAATCGAGAATTTTGTCAAGAGTTGAAGTAGTGTCCATCATTTAGATTTGCTTTTTGAGAGTATTCAGTTCCTGCTTCAAAGCTTTAACCTCATGCTTCAGCTTCTCTTCTCAATCAGCAACAACTTTAAGGAACAGATCTCTATTAGCTACCTGATTTTTTGTACACTTTTCTAGCATTGTCTAATATTCCTACTTCACTATACAAAGAACGATTTTCTTTAAGTAAAACCTCCCATTTGGAGTACAACCTTTTGTATTCTACTTCATAACAAAGAGGAGGTAAATCAAAATCTTCATCTGAGGTGTATTCGCCTCCTTATGAGTCAGCGACATCTTCATATTCTGGAAGGACTTCAGTTTTAACGGTGAATGCAACAAAATTACCAGATATTTCCTCTGCATCAGATTTAGCGGTTTCTGACTCAGGTTCATCGTCACTCCAGGTCAACAACGGACATAGACTTCTTTCGCCCTTAGATAAATAGGACACTTGGCTTGGACGTGGCCAAAACCTTCACACTCGTAACAACGAATACCTTTGTTGCTGGGGTTGTCTCGGGACTAAGGTGGACAAGAGGCAGAGGACTTGTAATTCGATGAGCCAGACTTGGACCATTCTTTGATGTGTTTGACCTTGATCCTTTTTGAAACTTGCTATTGCGTGAATTCTTTTGAGATACCTGTTTCAAAATCTTTAAAAAATTGTTTAGTTAAAAATACTACTGGATCATCACCTGGTTCCTCTGGATCAGATGCATCACCTTGTTCTTCAGTGCTAAAGGCCCCGATTTTTTACTTTTTCGAGTGATCAACAAGGATTTCCATTTCATAAGTTTGTAAATTTTCCATTAATTAAGCAACGGAATTGTTTTCCCAACCTGCATTTTCTTGAATAGCAGTTACCTTCATCCTGAAACATTTAGCACACCGTGAGAATGAACAAAGAAGCAAGAAGAACACAAATACAAATAACTACTGAAAACTTGAGTTCAAGAAGCACGGAATAGCCAAATCGATAGACTGATAACTTAAGTCTCCGGGCTCTGATACCAATTGAAATTGTACCGTGGGACTTGAATGCAAGTTAATTAATACTTATAGTTCTACTTGCTTTTAATTAAGGAATTAACGTACCATTTAATTAAGGAATTAACGTACCATTAACTATGTTAATTTTTGAATGAACAAAAACAAATTAAAGGTAAGAAAGTAGAACCAGGAACATAGTAATTGTTCACGCAGTTCGGAGCGAAACCTCCTATGTCTGCGGGGCAACTCACGTTAGCCAATTCACTAGATGTTCACCAAGATTATAAGGGGGTTTGTATACAAAAGGCCTTAGCCACAGCAACCAACTTTAATCTTCACAACATCTAATTTAGGAGAGGTGTGTGCATGCTGATTTCTGCTTCAGGCACTGATACTGCTAACCCAGCTTCAGGCAGTCTGATCCAGCGAGATCATCACTTCAAAATAATATAATAAAATGATGAAAGTGTTTCAATATAAAGACAATAACCCTCTGAATGTTACTCTAAAATCCGTGAAGTAAAATGATAAAGAAACCATCCTTTTATACTTGTTTTCATGAAACCAACTTTTCCAAATAAATGCTAACCACAACCCACTGACAAATAACATCCACATAATTCAAATAAGGCTGAATAACAGGTCAGTCCACTTGAAATTTGTTAGAAAGCCGCTGGTATACATAAACTGACCTTGATCCAGGGACTAAGACATAAGATCCTGATACAGATCTTGATAGGAGACGGTACAACACTTATAGCTAATTAAATTCTAACCTTTGTCAAATAAATTAGCCAATTTATAATAAGGTTAATTTGTATCATTTATACACTTACACAACCTCTTCAATGTAGGTTCAAAATCTGAAGTTTGATAATTAATTGTTGGATTTAAGGTAATTGGTCCACCAGAACTAGATTGGTGTGGCATAGAAAACGGATTGGCCATCCATCCATGAGGTAAATCATTCCCAGGTCTAGGTGATGTTGTAAATATTGGAGGTTTGGTAATGGTAAATGATAAAGCTTGTGCAGCATCTAGTTGCTTACATGTGTGGTGAGCAAAAAGGGTTTTTAGTTGAGGTTTAGGCTTTGGATTATTACAAAGGTGGGTACTCTACATACTTTATTTAAGAAAAACAAAAGGAATATCGAGAGCACCTTATATTTTTCATCATCAAAAAATTTGTCAACTCCCTGTAAAGGTCATTGTTAGAAGTACAAAATACTTGAAAATCAGTTGTTAAAATCTCTAAATTCAAATTTATATATGAAATTCAAATTTATGAAATTCAAATTTATAATGAAATTACTAGCCATCAATCAAATTTATAATGAATTCAAATTTATAATGAAATTCAAATTTATAATGAATTTCAAATTTATAATGAAATTCAAATCCTTGGTGCGATCTCCTCTATATATGAAATTCAAATTTATAAGCACACATATATAGACCTTACTAGCCATATAAATTGTGCAATAGAAAAATCAACCAAATCATTATCAACGTTACCAAAATTATAATTAGGATGTTATTTTACGTGTCGAGTGTTTCCAATTAGTGCAGCCTTCTAATTTCAAAGAAAATTTTCTTGGAAAATTGGTTATCGTCTATGTTGGTGAAACCATGTTGAGTTTGTCTCATATATGGATTAGGAATAAGTGTTTGTCTCATACTAGGGGTAAGAATGAAACGGGTAGACCTATTGTATAGGGATTGGATGCCTATAAATATATTGGTTGTATCCCTAAAGGGTTGTGTCACCACTATCACCATCACTATGAATATAAGAATCGTTTCACTCCCGTGGATGTAGGCACATTGCCGAACCACGTAAATCTTGTCTTTTTTACCCTATTTGCCATTATTATTATTTTTCTTGTTCTTGTTAATCCACCTTGGCGAATATGTTCTTTAGGAGAAAAGATAACTCAACAAATCTCCACCTTGACGAATATGCTCTTTAGGAGAAAAGACTTATCTCACCATCTCCACCTTCACATATATGCCCTTTAGGAGAAAAGACTTCTCCACCTTCGCAAATATGTCCTTTAGGAGAAAAAGATAACTCAACAAATCTCCACCTTAGCAAATATGTCTCTTAGGAGAAAAGACTTATCTCACCATCTCCACCTTCACAATTATGCCCCTTAGGAGAAAAAAACTTATCTCACATATACACATGGGTAGGAACAACCATGCTCATCCCAACTAGCCAGCCATATGCACCACACAGCATCAAACGTTTTCAAGCATGTACACGAACCGCTTTGTCCCAAGCCATTCGCCCCTCAGCCGTCGACCTGTTATACCAGCCGTGACTCATGCTTACTGTCCTGTTTAGCTGACCTCCTGCATCTGGCCCATACCAAGTCCATGTCCCCTCCTGGTATCCACGCTGCCCCTACCGATACCAGGTCCACGACCCCTCCTGGTATCCGCGCTGCCCAACACTACAGCGCCCCTCCCCACCTTCACATCTAGCATCTAGAAACACCACTACAAGAAAAATTGTGAATTGCGACGGAAAATCGCGACGGATATTAATCCGTTGCAATATAGCGACCGATTTTGCGACCGAATAGCTTCCGTTGCAAATTTGCGACGGAAATGGCGACGGAACTAAATTCCGTCGCGAAACTTGGCGCAAAGTGAAAATAAAACCCGCGAAATATTGGCGGCAAAATTTTAACGATAGAATTTACGACGGAATTAAATTTCATCGTCCATTTCGCGACGGAAACGACGACCGATTTGCGTTTCGTCGCGAAATAGCGAAAAACTTGTTTACATCACGAAAAGAAATAATTTTTGGTGCATTGACTAAATATTACGACAGAATTAACAACGGAATTAGTTCCGTCGCAATATGTGTTTTTAAATTTTATTTTCTTTTAGCAATAAACTTCGTCGTTTTTTACTTTTCTTAAAATCAAATCAAATCAAATATAATAAAAACAATCAAAACCCTAACATGCCTAAGTTTTAGATAGACTAAGTTTCAGATAGTGTGATAGACGCAGCCGACGCAGAACGCCATCGCAGTCCCACTCCGTCGTCGTCGCCGCCGAGCTCCGTCGCCGTCGGAGCCAAGCGCCATTGCCGTCGCAGCCGAGCGCCGTCGACGTCGCAGCCAAGCGCCCTTGCCGTCGCAGCCGATCGCCGTCCCCGTCGCAGCCGAGCGCCGTCGCCGTCGCATCAGAGCGCCGTTGCAGTCCTCCGTCGCAGCAGACTTCTTCCTCCGTCTGTGAGAATAGGTAATTCTATAAATCCATCTCTGTTGACTGTTCCGTCTGTGTGACTGCTCCTCGCCCATTAGTGAATCTACCTCTAGGTTGCTTCGGTGTGGGAAGGACTGCAAACCTCCCATACTCGGTTTGTCTAGGGCTGAATCATAAAGTAGTTCTTTATTATTTCGTTTAAAGCAAAACTTCATAAACTGGGTATTTCTAGATCCTTTCTGTCAACTGTCTGCAGGTGAACTTATTTAGTTCCTGTTTGTTAGTTCAGCAATCCTTGTTCTGGTTGATGGATCTGTATTAATTGTGCATTTATAAGTATTCATAGTGAACTTAGGATTGCTTAGTGCACTTAAAATATGAGCAATCAGATCTTGTTAAACAATATATCATTTCTTAAAATATGATATATGAAATGATCCTTCATCCTTAGAATTGTTTAGGTCTTCATAAGATCTCAAAACATCCTGGTGATGTCTTTAATGTTATTTGTTTGTCTTGAACTGGAAACACTTTTAGTCTTTTATGTAAATTGTCATATTCCTAATCCTTATATGAGACAAACACAACAAATCTCCACCTTGGCGAATATGCTCTTTAGGAGAAAAAATAACTCAACAAACCAGATAAATACTTGAATGCGTTTTCTAATTCTCCATTAAATACCATGTCCTCCAAATGCCTCATGTTGAAGAACAATCCAGACTCCTCCTCTAACCTACATTTTTTATTTAATACTATAAAATATAATAAAATTCACTAGATCAACCTAATTAAAATCTTCAAAAGGGACTATGAACAAAACACATATAAGGATAAATAATGAATTAACAAATAAAGTTTCAACTATTTTGAGCAATTAACCTTAAAGATCCTTACAATCGAGCTGTCTTTTCATATTTCTCTTCATTTAGGAATTGTAGTATGAGAAAAATCAACTCTTTCTTTAGTGAGGCCATGACAATGTAGATCAGAGAATAAAACCACGAACGACGGCATGTATGATTACTTTTATCTGTATACTTGAATTCATATGCTCTCTGTCACTGTATGATTACTTTTATCTGTATACTTGAATTCATATGCTCTCTGTCACTTTTCTGACTTAGTGTGTGTAAAGAGACTTAGAGAGACACTGAGGGAGAAATAAAGAAAGAAAAGTAACTGTTAATGTACCAGGTAAAGCATGTGCTAATTAGATGATTTCATTTTATACTCATCTACATAAGTGTGTGACCTGTCTTACATTTCAAAAAGGAATCAATGATTGACCATAAGTGAGGATTTATAAAGAAATCAACCATTTGTTGTGAACCTCACTTGCAGTATCGTCCTAATTCTATGTATCACCTTATAACAGGGTGTGACCGAGGACATTTAAAAACCCCCCCAAAAATTAGCCCTTTTTCAACCCAAATCAAACCTTCCAATAAAATTCACATAGCCTAATAAATTGTTCTAATATATTTTATCTAATTAGAGTGTGAAGAGAAGATCGACCAATCAGGTTCGCTACTTTAGTTTCCATTTCTAGATATGATAAGGACTTAATATGATAAGCACACTCACATATCACTATGTTATCACATATAAGAAATAATTGAATGCACATTGTTGTTGTTGTTGTTGTTATTGTTGTTGTTGTTGTTGTTTTTGTTATTGGTGGTGGTGGTGGTATTGTTGTCGTTGTTATACAAAAACTAGTTTTTCCTAGCATACCGGGTGCACCCGATGGAACCCTGGCCGTGTGGCCTGGCACGCTGTAGCCACACCATGGCTGCCTTGGGTCATGGTTAGTGGTCGGTGTGGGTTATTTGCCTATTATTTGGACCGTTATTTTAGAATGGTATCTTAGGCTTTGTACACATTTCATAGGACAAGCAATACTTTTACTATTTTCGTATCCCCATTAGTATTTTAGAACGGTATCTTAGGCTTTGTACACATTCCATTGGACAAGCAATACTATCAGGGACGGAGGCAGTATGGGGCAGTGGGGGCAGCTGCCCCCACTCCCCCCACCCTACCCCTTTATATGTATGTATATATTGACATATATAACATTAAATGTTGTATAAAATATATACTTATGTTTAAATTAAAATAGTAATAGTTAGAGTAGTTTAGTTGGTAGAACTCTAAATTTGATGTTAAATAGTGTATGGTTATAGGTTCAAATATCATTCAACACATTTTTCCTTATCTTCACTTATTTATTTTATCTCTTTCATCCCTTTCCAAAATAAATATTTTTTACCCTATTTTTATGAATCATTCAATTAACAAATTAAAATCTCTTTTAGTCTACTTTCTATGAATCATTTAATTAATGTAGTATACAAGTTTATATTATACTTCATTGTATTCAAATTATTTTATCTAATTGATTATGTTTCATATTTTGTCATAAATATTTTTACATTTTCATCCCACTCAAGTATATTTTTGGCTCCGACTCTAACTATCGTTTAATCTATAAAAAAAAACATTCTATTGTAATTTATTGTATATTTTGTATTTTAATCTTAATTATTATAACTGTGTGATATTTTGTAATTGATATTTCTAACGTCATTTAAATTTCGCCCCCACTCAAATATTTTTCTGACTTCGTCCCTGAATACTATTACTATTTTCCTACCCCCATTAGTATTTCCATACCCGATTTATACTATTATTATTTTCCTATCCTCATTAGTATTTTCATACCGAATTTATAGTGGACCTAGTCCCGACAAAACTATCAGTAAAGTGTATTATGTTAGATCACCTTAATTCTATACTTGAATTTCTATATTCTTCGTCACTCTTCTTACTTAGTGTATGTAGAGACGGGAGATACAAAGAGAAAAATAATAATTAAAAAGTACGGAGTAATAGTTAAGCACATATGTTGCACGGAACAAGGAATAGAAAATCCTCTATCCTCTATTATAATAAATCCAAATATTTTTGGTAAATAAAAAAAAAATTGTTTTCCCGCCCATGGGAAACGATGGCGCTTTGTGTGAGTGGAAGGCCATATTTGTAGGGTTGTAGCCTATTGCCTGTTTACGTATCCAGTATCCACACCTGCTTCTTGATAGGAAGCGTGTGGTTTCAATCAAGTTGTGTACGGGGAGTGCTGTATTGTTGGCAGAGTTGGTATTTCCTTTAATTTTTTACGGCAGCAGGTATGGCTATCGATGTTACAGTTTCACTACCTTAGTTCCACGCTTATATATAGAAGAAGATACATGTTTTGAGACTTCAGCCTCTATTCAAATACAAACTTAAAAAACAAATTACATATTTCTGCAATCAAGGAAAGAGATATCCGGGCAGTTTATTGTGGGTGCGCAGCTTCATCTTCAGCAGACCAAGGAATCTACTATTGAGTTAATACCAACATCCTTTTCTTTTGGAACTCTACTTTACGTAAGTTGTTTAATATGCACACACACACACACACACACACACACACACACACACACACACACACACACACACACAAAAAACTTTTAGAGAAGGGATCAATAGTTAACAAATGCAGGCAGAATGAAAAGGATGAAGGGATCAACAAGCATATGTGGAATGAGAAAACTTTTATAGGAACAAAAAAGGTACAAAAGCATACATGGTGTTTTAAATTCAAGCTTTATCAAATTTGCACTTACTATTTGATTTGCACCATGTTCCTGTTTTGCTTTGGATATGTGTCTCAACTCTACACCATCTACACCATATTTATAAAACAATTCTGTTAGTACTAGAAAGAAACATGCATGCTGATCAGAAGTTAATATCATATAAATAAAGCTTGGTTATTGAATTTGATTTGCATAGTAAATAGTATACAAGGTCAGTTCTTTTATTTCTTTTTTCTTAAATTCATATTTAGTGTCATTATTTACAGCGCATTATATATTATTTATAACACTGTTTCTATCTTTCTTAGCATTTTATGAAGTCAAGTAAATTTTAGTTGTGAATTTCAATCCTTAGTCCTTTATCTGTCTATGCATATACTGCCAAGTGAATTGTAGTCATGAAATTCAATCTTTTGTTGTAAATCTGTCTATGCATATACTGAAAAAAGGAAGAAATTATCTGATGTGAATGCCCCTGTTGGCTTTTCTAATGTTTCACTATAGTACCAATGGACTCAAGTTATTCAGAGATTGAGCTGTAGTTGCATTAGACTGTGATATGCTCAGAGGTGACCTCTTTGGGGAAACAGGCATGGTGCAAACTAACAAGACGCATGGATCTGGTTCCTACGGCAATACAAAATACAAGGTAGCATTATATTTTTGAGCTTTTTTGGTCCTATTTATTATCTAACCTCACATTGGTGATGAGAATGAATTCCTATTCAGCTTTGTTGGATTCTACTGAAAAATTGTTAACAATTTATGAAGTTTTTAGGCTTTTAGATTTTTAAATTGTAAAAGCTTTTTTGTTAAAATATGATATAATATTTGAATAATTTATTTCTTATTTAAAGTACAAAAACAAGCCATCACCTTTCTCGAGTACAATATAAATTACACAATATCCAATACACACAATATTGCTACTTTTCCCATACACCTAGCAGCCCTACTACTAGGCATTAATTGTTGATGGTAAGCTTTGACTCTCATATACTAATGTTTGATAGTGACTTCAATTCTTTAAAAGTTGGTATCTATATATACATGCCATTTAAGAAACAAAGATGTTCTTTCTCAAAGAAAAGTTGTGTATGTGCATAGTAAAGAACTGCAAGAACAATGAAGAAAGTGAAGGGGTCAACTACCATACGTGGAAAAAGAAAACACGATGTTGAAGATAGAGGTACAATGAAAACATACCTGTTGTTCTACATTCAAACTCAATCAAATATTGACTTAATATTTCATTTGCAATATGTACCTGATTTGCTTTACATATGTGTGTGAAATCTGCACCAAATTTTTTTTTTTAAAAAAAGTAATGTGAATTCTAGGAAAAAATATGCAATTGAAACGTATATCAAATTTGTTAACAAGGTACAATGAAAACATACCTGTTGTTCGTTGCTAATTGTGAAATAAAGCAATTCTAAAATATTCATTGCATGTGAACCAAAATAAACCAAAAATAAAATCTGATATATAAATGAAACAGCCTTAATTATTTATATATATATATATATATATATATATATATATATATATATATATATATATATGTAAAAAAATATAGTTAAAAAGTTATAAAAGAATATTACCCTTCAAAGAAGGTGTTCACTGTATGTATCTCTTCTTTGTAGCTCTACCCAGACATCTTAGTTCCCGTCGTCTGCAATATTGCCATAGTTTTTTGAGGACATGTGCATACAAATAATAGAAATATTATTTTCTGCATTTAAAAGCTTACACTCTAATGTTGAGGTAAATGGAAAAAAACAAAAAACAAAAAACAAAAAACAAAAATTGATCTCACTGGAAATCTATTTTTATGCATGTTCTGTTCTGGTGCATAATCATAATTAGAATTAGTCAGTATTACAATATAGCAAATATTGCTCATCTAGGAAATGAAACAATGAAGGTGCAAATTTCCATCCACTTTTGGTATCAGCCTCCATTTTTGTCGTAGTACATAGTTCATATCAGAAACATGGAGGATTCATCCCATCTACACTACATTACATAAAGCTATTTTAGTTTTAAACTGGAATTTTACATGTGTGTTTTTGAGCTTGCAGATTCATCTGCAAAAGCTTTAACCACTGCAGCACTAACCATCCATCAAAGCAGAAATAGAGTCCAGTGAAAATGATCTTTTGATTCCGAAAAACAATGATATATCAAGAAAACTGCAAGATGAGCAGGTTTCTCACAAACCAATGAACTCAGAGTTTTCTCAACAGTTAACTAAACAATTTTCAAATATAATCGCATTTGAACTCAAATAAAGTCCAAAAAAAAATATGACATATAAATTGAACACATGGGATGTTAAATCTATATAATAATAAACCCAAATTTATCCGACAATATACACGCATATAAAAAATAAAAAATCTATATAAAAAACGCACATATGAACAAAAATATTGCACATAACAGATATTAAAAAAAAATAAATACTCCAGCGCTAACTCTTTGTTGATATACTCATAAATTTCTAGATCTGAAAATTATTGCATGTGTATAATATTCCTAAAATCGAAATATACACATCCGTCTAAATAAGAACATACTTGATTAAATGCAAAATCAAGAACATACTTGATTAATTGCTTATGTTTCATTGACATCTTCATAAAACAAAATACAAGCTCTAGATCAAACTTATCAAAAGATAAGTTGACAAACTGGAAGATGTCAATATCTTGATTGTCTTCTATGTTCTCAATTCATCTTCATCAATTTCCCACATTATTTTTGCCTATGAAGTGCATTTCCATTGTAAAAGGTAATGGTTTTATAAATACTAAAGGATTTGAATCTAATAATCTACAATTATAATAAGAGCCAATAATGTTAGGCCCTTAATTGGAACAAAAAAATGTTGGTCCTATTGTTTCTTAAAATGAATGGTTCATATTATTTTGATTTTAATATTTTTTAATGATTTTCCTTATTTACTCTCTATTATTGTTGACACATAAATTTTGATAAATATTGATTATTTATCAATATTAGTATATTTGAATTTCTGTATGGATAATATTGATATTATCTAATTTGTTAATTAGATAATATCAAAAGAGTTTGAGCTTATCAAAACTCTCTATCCTACAGCTATATATAAATAGAGCCTTTCAATGTAATCACAGATCTTAGGAACAATTCATAGAAACATCAAATTTATTCAGAGATCACAATAAAAATGTGATCAAGTAAAAGCCCATCCTCCTCCACATGTTGATCCAAACCTCTATTGAAGATCAAGCCATTTGAACCCGGATGCCCTTCAAGAAGAACAAACTATATATACAAGCCCTTCTTTGAAGATCAAGCCACTTGAAACCCGGAGGCCCTTCAATGGTGGAGTGTTCAAGACATCAATTGAAGAATCAGAGGATCATCCAGAGACTTGTACCCACACCGCATTCATTGATACTCAATGTAACTAGAATTTTGGATATTAAATATTTTATTCAATTTTCTTTGTTCACAATTATATTATTTTCTTTCCTTAAATAACCTAAATTCCGTTAGTATAAACTTTAGTAACAGAATATTCCGTTAACTATTTATTATTTTTAACTTACTCATTAATTGATATAAGAAAAATCTTAGGTTCGAACCTCATTCCAATTAGAGTTGGATAATTGTTAAACATATACTACGAATATTTTAAATCTACAATCTACAATTATACATACTGATGGTTTTTGGGTTTTCGGGCCCAAGGAGGTCCAACACAACCTTTTAGCTGGAGGATACACCTTTCAATAAAATGTATATTGGAGTGAAGCACTCGTTTATAATTTTGTGTTACTCCCTTCTTTGGGTCTTTGCTTGTCCTTCTTACAAGAGTAGAGGGGCCTTTATATAGCAGGCTCCTCCCCCACTGACTTAAAGGCCCTTAATGGCCGACTTCAAAGCTAATTACAGCGCCGAGCCGTTGGACGCCATTACTAGGTCGGCCAACGGCTCTCGCGATCTTGTAACGGCCTGACCGAGTCCTGCTTTCAATGCCCTAACGGCTCTCTATTTAAACGAGTCTCTTTAATGCTCTCAACCGCTCCTTGAACCGAGTCTTTCTTTGGGTTTGGGCCCCTGTCGACTCCTCGTCCCGGCCCAAACTCCCACTGGGCTCCTCATAGCAGCTCTGAATTAGGTCTTCGTGCTTGGGCCTGGGCCGACTCCCGGGCTTCCTTTGACACCAGCCCACCTTTCTTGTCTCGGACCCTTTCTTTGGGCCAAACTTTCTTGGGCCGGGGTCCTCACCCCATCAATTAGTCCCTCACTTTTCTGTACCCAGTCCGCCAACCTGGGTTAGGAAAAGTAGTAGCCGAACATCTATTTCGACCTCCGAATCTCTGCATTGAATGTCCCTTATTACGCCCGGATTCTCTGCCATCTCCCCGGATTTACCGGAACCGTTTTGATTCTCCTAGCTCTGTGCGGCTCCTATAAAAGGCCTCTTATTCTTCTCGTTTCTTCCATTGGTCCACCATGGGTCGCTCACCTCTAAAAGGGAAGCGGATTGATTTCGGCTCTCCCCGACACCCCCTTCCTTCGAAGCGGACTCGGCCTGAGAGGGAAAGCAAGAGAAAAGCTTCTCGTCCGACTCCTCGAAGATCTCCTGCGGGTGCCACCTCCTCAGCTTCTCAGCCGCCGACCCCACCTCAGCGAGAAGTCGTGCCGCCTTTGCTTCGTCCGCCGACTCCAACAACCGCCCGGGTGACTTCTCAAGATGGATCCTTTGTGGAGGTGGCCGTCCCTGAACAATTGACTTTCCGCATGACGTTCTCTATTCCTCTGGACGACCCCAACGGGCCTGTCACGGGTCTGATGGATGATGAGGACTACACTCGTTACATGGAGACGTATCCTGATGACGAGGAGCCTGTGGATCTGCCGCTCATGCCATCCTTCTGGGATACGTTCTGCCCCTCTCCCCCTGGGCCATCGGGGGGAAGGTTCTTTGGAAGCGACTCCTCCTCCCCTAGCGAGTGATTATCTAGGCCGGAGTCGGCCTCATATTTCAGAGGGGTCTTCTTTAAGAGCATTTTCATTATCCTTATTGTAATAAGCTCCTTACTATTCGTACCCTTCTTCGTTTGCCAATAAAATGCTATTTTCCGCCCTGTCTTATATTTCGTGTTTTGTCGTGTACCCATCTGGACGACTGGTCAAGGAGTCGGTCACATCGTCAGTCCTTTTTCAATCTGACATCTGCAAGATTCCCCGTATCTCAGGTGAATCTAATCTTCTCTGCGCGGCGTGCGAATCTCGCTCTTCCCGGGCGGATTTGATGGAACTAATCTCTGATAGAGATTCGCGTCATCCGTCTAATCCGGCTCAGTTATGTCAGTTACGATTCCTTCCGTGACTACTGCCTAGATATTCGCTTCCACTGGGCTATATAAGGACCCTTCACGGTTGGTGCAAATCACAATACCCCTCATTTTCGAAGGCACGGAGCTATGAGTTACAGAGATGGTGATCACCGATGGTCCATCCGCAACCAGGAGCACGCTCGACTGGAAAAGCTGAAGCAAAAGAGGCTGGCTAATGGAGGGCGTTTGGTGGGCGACTCGGCTTCAAACCCCATTGTGGTGCCCCCGGACATGCTGGACCTGATGTGTAGGGAGCCTATCGATGTGGAGATGGAGCCGGTGGTGGAGGATCCAGAACCAGAGGTGGAAGAGAAGTGGGAGGCTCCTCCCCTTTTTGGTGTCGCCATGTCGCCGAGTGCTCTGGAGAGGCCTCTGCAAATGATCGATGACAGGAAGCCAGCCGTGTATCTGGACGAGATGCCGGAGCCTGAGCCGAGTCCTCTGCCTTTCCGCACTCAGTACTTCCTGGAAGGCCCTCCGACTGCTCGCCCGTCGGCAGAGAAGGAAGCCATGCCATGATCCGCCTTTCCTTCTAATTTGCATCTGGCCGAGTTCTAGGCCTTGTACTTTCCCGTACTTATTTAAATAAAATGCGCGTTTTCTGGTTTGTCTTTACTCTTATTTTCTATACCTTTTGGACCGACCTCCGGTCTATGTGGCCGATTCCTGGTCCTTTTACGGCGAGACTTTCTTGGCGAGGGAGTCACCAAATCTGATTGCCGACCTCATGACCGAAGTGTAACACCCCATATTTTCAAGACTTTTAAAACCTATATAATAAAGATAGAATCTCATAAAATCCCAAAATACGATACAAGAGTACGGGGTGCTATGCCACACCTGAGTTGGAGAACTCAGATGCACAGGCTAACTACTAAATTCCGTAATAATGTAAATGGCACGCAGGCCAAAAGGGAAACTATCTACACTACGCCTCGAATCTCTAGCGCGCTCCGGTGTCTACTCATCAGTGCCTGAAAGCCAAATATATCTGTTCAGCGAGAGATGTTGGTAACCCACTCCAACGCGTTGAAATACAATACATATAGATGTATATATAGATATACGAAAACCATTTTGAACATGAAGGTATATCCTACGAACTCTAGCTTTTAAAACAGGGATAGACTCAACAGATAGGGCTAAGCACAGACAGCAGTTATACCAAGCATATACAGTTTACAACAGGCAAGACAGATAAGATAAGCACAATTAATAATCATAACCTAACATATATGATTCCCAATATGAATCCCATAGTCACATCCCCAAGGCACTCATAACAACAACTCCTCCATATCTCATCATATAGCACACTTTGTTGGCGCCACAGGACCAATCGCATGCCCATACATGAGGGTCAGCGCATATAGCTCTGACACGGCCCCGCAGCACCCTGCCCCGTATCGCAACACGGAGGGGTCGATCGCAACCGACCGATGAACCGCAGCTCATCATAGTTTGATCGCAACCAAACAGTGGACCGTAGCCCAAGAGTATGTCATCTGACCGCAACCAGGAAATATGAACCGCAGCTCATGTAGAAACGTTTGATCGCAACCAAACGGTGAACCGCAGCCCGGAGTGTAAATCTGACCGCAGCCAGCTTCTGAACCGCAGCTCAGGAATAACCAATCCGATCGCAACCGAATTGGGGTATCATGCACACATAACACATAGCAAGCACATGCAACCCACATTAACATATTGGGAAGGGGGGAGAAAACGTATAACAAAACCTATGCGTGATCCTTCACATACTAAGAATAATCCTAAGGGGTTCATACTTCTTTCACCTAGGTCAACGGGATACCAATTCAACTAGCATGCAATATATAAGACTCATACAACCTACGAACGGTACCCGAAATATCAAACTAGACATAGGCACGATAGACGGAGTCCGTTGGGACACCACGGGGATCGGGGGAGCATCAAACGGGGAAGCCAAAATCTCAAATTGGGTACAAACTAGCGGGTAGCCGGTGGGTGAGGGATCACCCGCCGGCTGCCCGCCGGCGGCAGCTATTCCGGGCAGCGGGTGCCCGGCGGGCAGCTGCCCGCCCGCCGGCTGCCCGCTGCCGGCGTTGCCCAAGAAGGCCGCAGGTAGGTGGCGGGTCCCCTACCCCCCACTGACTCTTTTTCACCAAAAACGCCCCGGGAACCTTTGTGGAACCCGAAACCATGCTTAGACACTTTCGAACGCAATTGATAATAGACGTAGACAATTAACGGATCAAAGATCGAGAAACATATGGCACATAACCTATCATGCTTTTCTAAATATCATAAACACCCAATCATGCGAATTCCCACCCAATATACCAAGAATAATTCCATATGAATTCCACGATATAACCTAGGGTTCTAATTATTTTTAAATCAACAAGAACACAATTCATCTTCTAATATCAAGATTCGGTAAGAATATCACATAAACATCAAGAACATCCTACAATCATCAAGAACATCATATAATCATCAAGAACGACATATAATCATCAAGAACACCATAATTATCAAGAACCTTTCATCATCAAGATCACCCATGGAATCATCCCATCAATCATCAATAATAATATCACAAATCATCAATACACAATAATATGGGGAAATCCTAAGAGGGGAATCATAGATATGAAAATAGGTTTTGTTGAGACATGGGTTACCTTTTTGCCTTAATTAATTCCTTGGCTATGAAGGGTCTTTCTTGAAGCTTTCTTCTTTCTTGATTTCTCCTAGGGGAATTCTTGGAACTTTCTTGTGTGGTGAGGGATTATTGTGGTGGGGGGGGGGGGGGGGGGGTTTCTAGGTGCATCTTAAGTCCCCTATTTATATATTTAGGAGTCCTAATTAGGAACTAATATTATAGGCTTGCTAATTCTATTCCTTTTGAGACTAAGGATTGGGTTAGGGATAAGGGCCCGTGGACTATGGTGGGCCTTTCCTAATTAATTATTGTGATTTAATTCTTTCTTTTGGGTAATTGGTTAAATGATTAATTAGTTTTAGGGATCGTAACACGGGGTGTTACACTCTCCCCCCCTTAACAGGAAGCTTCGTCCCCGAAGCTTGGTCCTTGTCGAGTGACTTCTTCTTAGTTACCTGGTGTGAAGAGTTCGGGGTAGCGTTCCCTCATTGTGTCCTTGAGTTCCCATGTCGCTTCCTCGGTCCCATGGTTGGTCTAGAGGACTTTCAACATTTCTATGGCTCGACGTCGGGTGGTTCTTGTCTTGGTGTCCAGGATTCTCACGGGTTTTTCTTCGTAAACTAGTGACTCGTCGAGGTCCACGACCTCGGGTTGAAGCACGTGGCTTGGGTCGTGCACATATTTCTTTAGCTGGGATATGTGGAATACGTTGTGTACTCGTTCTAGTTCAACGGGTTGAGCGAGGCGATAGGCTAGGTTCCCAACTCTTTCTATGATTTCATAGGGGCCGATAAATCGTGGGCTGAGTTTCCCTTTTCTTCCGAATCTCATTACCCCCCGTGTGGGCGAGATTCTCAACCAGACCTTGTCCCCGGTGTTGAATTCGGCTTGTTTCCTCCTTAGGTCGGCGTAGGACTTCTGGCGGTCCTGGGCAGCCTTCATCCTTTCCTGGATGTGTTTGACCTTGGTTATGGTATCTTGTAGGTATTGGGGTCCTAGTGCTACTGGGTCGACCATATCTTCCCAACATAAGGGGGTTCTACACTTTTGTCCGTATAGAGCTTCGTAGGGCGCCATACGAATTCTTGCGTGGTAGCTGTTGTTGTATGAGAATTAAATAAGGTCTAGGTGTTCCTCCCATGTCCCTTGAAAGTCTAACACACAGGCTCTTAACATGTCTTCGAGAGTCTGAATGGTTCTCTCGGTTTGGCCGTCAGTGGTGGGGTGGAAGGCGATGCTCAGTTTTAGTTGTGTCCCCAAGGCTAATTGCAGCGATTTCCAGAATTGTGAGAGAAACCGGGAGTCTCTATCGGACACGATGTTCCGGGGGATTCCGTTGTACTTCACTACTCGGCTCAAGTAGGCTTGGGCCAGTTGGGTCATTGTCCATGTTTCCTTCATGGCAATGAATTGCGCCGTTTTGGTTAGTCGGTCCACTATGACCTAAATTTTATCCTTGCCGGTTTTTGTTGGGGGTAACCCTCCGACGAAGTCCATAGATATGGAATCCCACTCTCCTTGTGGTATCTCAAGGGGTTATACGAGTCCCTTGGGTTAGCATCGTTCGGCCTTCACCCTTTGGCAATTCAGGCATTTGGCTACGAAATCTGCGATTTCCTTTTTCATGTTGGGCCACCAAAACGACCTTTTCACATCTTGGTATAGTTTGTCACCCCCTGGGTGAACTGAGTATGGGGAGTTGTGCCCTTCTTCCAAGATCTATTGTTTCAGGTGGGGGTGCGTCGAGGGCACGCACCACCTACCTTGGTAACGGAAACTGCCATCTTCGTGTATTCCGAAGGGCCCTTCTTTCCCCTGGGTTAGGTCGAGACGGATTTTATCTAGTTCCGGATCCTGCTGTTGTCCTATTTTGATTTCCTCGAAGAGTGTAGGTATGATTTGCGTGTTGAATAAGTGGACGTCGGGGTGGATTTGATCTTGCTCTATTATTTCCAAATTCAGTCTTTGGAAGTCCTTGTACAGCTGGTCCGGTAAGATCCAGGTGGTGTTGAGGGAGTGGTTAATCTTTCTGCTTAGGGCGTCTGCCACAATGTTAGCTTTTCCCTCGTGGTATTGGATGTCTAGATCGTAGTCTTTTATGAGTTCTAGCCACCTTCGTTGTCTCATGTTTAGGTCTTTCTGGGTGAAGATGTACTTTAGGCTCTTATGGTCCGTGTAAATCTTGCATTGTACCCCATATAAGTAATGCCTCCAAATTTTTAGTGCGAACACGATAGCGGCTAGTTCGAGGTCGTGGGTGGGGTAATTCTCTTCGTGGGTTTTGAGTTGCCTGGATGCGTATGCTATTACCCTGCCTTTTTGCATTAGCACGCACCCCAATCCCTTTTTGGACGCGTCACTGAAGACCTCGAACCCTTCCTCCCCGGAGGGGATGGCGAGCACGGGTGCTGTGGTTAGCTTATCCTTCAATTCTTGGAAGGCCGAGATGCAGTTGTTGTCCCATCGGAAGGGGGTTTCCTTTTTCATGAGTTTGTTGAGGGGTTGGGCTATCCTGGTGAAGTCGGGTACAAACCTCCTGTAGTAGCCAGCCAAGCCTAGGAAACTTCGGACTTCTGAGAGTGAGCTCGGTGTGGTCCATTCTTTAACGGCACGGATTTTGGCGGGGTCCACCTTAATTCCTTCCTTGGTTATCACGTGGCCTAGGAAGGCCACATTGTCTTTCCAGAATTCGCATTTAGTGAACTTGGCGTATAGTTGGTGCTCTCTCAGGGTCTGCAGGGTTATGCGGAGGTGTCTTTCATGTTCTTCCTTGTTTCGGGAGTAGACTAGGATGTCGTCAATGAATACAATGACGAAGTCATCCAAGTGGAGTCGGAATACTCGGTTCATGAGGTCCATGAATATAGCGGGTGCGTTGGTGAGTCCGAAGGGCATTACTGTGAATTCATAGTAGCCGTAACGTGTCCGGAAGGCTGTTTTCTGAATGTCTGGTTTGGCCACTTGTATTTGGTGATATCCGGACCTTAGGTCAATTTTTGAGAATACCCCTGCCCCTTTTAGTTGGTCGAACAAGTCATCGATCCGAGGGAGGGGGTACCTATTCTTTATTGTGACTTGATTAAGTTCCCGGTAGTCGATGCACAGGCGCATGCTTCCATCTTTCTTTTTAACAAATAGTACTGGTGCCCCCCATGGGGAGGTGCTCGGGCAGATGTACCCTTTATCTAGCAATTCCTATAGTTGTGTTTTCAGTTCCTTCATTTCTTTTGGTGCCAACCTGTAGGGTGGTTTAGAGATTGGGGTAGCGCCAGGTATGAGGTCTATGGTGAACTCGACTTCTCTGACTGGGGGTGCCCCGGGGATTTCGTCCGGGAAGACGTCGGTGAATTCGTTTACCACTGGAATGGTTTGTGGTCCGGGGGTTTTGGTGTTGAGGTCCTCGACCGAGCATAGAAAGGCCTCGCTTCCCTTGTTTAGGTATTTCTTCATCTTCATCATGTTCACCAATTTGATCCCTGATTCCTGGGGGGTCCCGTGGTGTGATACCCTTTTACCGTTTGGTCAACGTAGGACCACTTTTTGTTCTCCGCATAGGATTTGCGCTTGGAATTTCCCTAGCCAGTCCATGCCCAAGATCACTTGTACCCCATCCAGTTTGAATTGTATTAAGTTGCTGGGAAATTCCACCCCTTGGATGGTAATCATTATGTTCTCGTACATGCGGTCGCATTTTATGATTTCGCCGGAGGCCACCTTGACCTGAAGTCGGACCTTGGTGCTGGTGTTGAGGCCGAGCTGAGTGGCAAACTCGGTTGCTATAAACGAGTTGGTAGCCCCTGAGTCAAACAATATAGTGGCGGGGGTAGCGTGTACCAGGAAGGTTCCGGAGACGGTGTTGTTGTCTCCGACCCTGGCTTTGCTTAGAGTAAGGATCCTTTCCTGAATGGTTGGCGTTGAGACCTTGCGAGGTGAGATGGCCCTGGGGTTCTTAGGCCCTCGGGTGGGGTTTGTGTGATCCCCCTTAGGTTTCCTTTTGTACCCCAGACGTGTCTCCCGGGGCTGGCTTGATACTTGTTGTAGTTGGGATGTCTTGGCATAGGCTTCCCCGAGGGTTCCTGGCTCCTGTGTGGCCAGGGCTTTTTGGTGTTCGGGATCAAGGCCTGTTATGAACTTCTTGATCTTGATCCTCTCGGTGGGTACTAACTCGGGGATGAGGCGGGCCAGCCGGTGGAATCGTTGATAGTATTCCGTGATTGGGGCTGCACCTTGTTTTAGGTGGAGGAATTCTTCATATACGGTGGCTCTTAGATGATTGGGGTAGAATTGTTCTCGTAGTCGTGTTTTTAGGGTTTCCTAGTTAAATTCGTGGTTTTGTTCACATGCGGGTCCCTCGTGGGCCCACCAGGCATCGGCCTCGTGCCTAAAGTAGAAGGAGGCTATTCTGACTTGGTGGTCTTCTGGGCATTTGGTTGTCCGGAATATCTTGTCAAAAGTTCCGATCCATTCCTCTAGGACCGTGGGGTCTTTGTTCCCCGAGAAGGTGGGTGGTTGATGTGCCGAGACTTGGTGGTGGATTTCCAAGTTCTCGTTTGTTGGTAAGGGTTGGGGAATGGTAGTACTCAGTGCCTGGGCAATTTGGGCCAGGCGTTGTAGATTCTGTGTCAAGAATTCTTGAGTGGGGAGTTTCGGTGTTCCTGTCTGTCTCCTTTTCGGTGTCATCCTGGTGTTCATAGGTCGATGTTATTTTGTGTTCTTACCTTGATGCAATAAGTGAAGGGGGAGTTTTCTTTAAGTCAGAGAGGGATTAAGTGAGGGGGTTATGTGTAGGTCCCACAATCTCACCGCGCGTCCTACGATTCCTAAGTCTTATGTTCCTAAGTACTTAGAGTTTAAGCTTAATGTCCTAAAGTCTGGTCTTAAGAGTCTCATCCTAGGGTCAAACTTAGGCTCTGATACCAACTGTAACACCCCAGATTTTCAAGACTTTTAAAACTTATATAATAAAGATAGAATCTCATAAAATCCCAAAATACGATACAAGAGTACGGGGTGCTATGCCAGACCTGAGCTGGAGAACTCAGATGCACAGGCTAACTACTAAATTCCGTAATAATGTAAATGGCACGCAGGCCAAAAGGGAAACTATCTACACTACGCCTCGAATCTCTAGCGCGCTCCGGTGTCTACTCATCAGTGCCTGAAAGCCAAATATATCTGTTCAGCGAGAGATGCTGGTAACCCAGTCCAACGCGTTGAAATACAATACATATAGATGTATATATGGATATACGAAAACCATTTTGAACATGAAGGTATATCCTACGAACTCTAGCTTTTAAAACAGGGATAGACTCATGATGCGTAGTATATTTGCAAACAAATAATTCTCGGAGTACGAGTTATCGATCCACAGGGAAGTGGTTGTATCAAGCACTAGTTACTAACTTATTCATTAGAGCTAATCCTAACAATTACTTAGATGATGGATTGGCATAAAATAAATAAAATAAAACAGAGGTTCAGGATTTTGGAAACAATTAGAGAGAAGTTGAGATTCATGGGATTCAAGTATTTAATCACCTAGTGCCAATTATCGTTTGCAATATTTAGTTTGGAATTAAGATTTGTGTGGGAATGCAAAGTGGAATCGAATTACTCCCGTAATCTCTATTCCTAGTAAATTTCCACTCCCATGGCTTAAACACCCAATAAGATCAAAGATCAGCATTCAATTATTCCTAATTACTACCATCTCCCGATGAGCAATAATCTAGAATAAACTTCCCCTAATAAGTTCCCCTTTCCCAAGGACCAACCATTAGGTGCAATCGTGTGTGCCCTAATTTATGCCCCAACTCCCATTGGTGACACAAACATGGCTATGAGGCTAGTAACTATGGCCATTAATTACAAGCATCAAACAATATTGTCACGATTGCAACACAAGTATTAAACCCAAATAATAATATATTAAAGAAACTGAGAGCTCAGGCACATAGGTTCATAAACACTTTTACCCAAGAATCTCTAAAGAATTTAGCCAAGCATGACTAAATTATACATAGCAAATATAAATAAAGAATTACAAATCATCAAAAGAGTACAAGAATTAACCAGACGATTTTCCCAAATCTCCCTAGTCTTCTTCTTGCTTTCCAAGACAACTTGTGGCTCTTGATTTCTCTCCTTCTTGTCTCCAAGAATCTCTGAATTTTCTCCGTCCCCGTTCTTAGGGTTGAGGAAGGATGGATTTTATAGTGGGTACAAAGTTGAGATGAAATAGGAATCTTGTACAAAATTGGACTCAAATTATAATTCCTATATTTAAATAAAGAAATTGCCGTATTTTATTTAAAATTGAAGTTGGAATTGGAATTTGGAATTGAAGTTGAATTGGGATGCTGAAACCAACGCCCTTTTGTATTAAGCTGGCGACTTCGTGTGTCGCTCGACGCGTCGAGACCAACAGGTCTCGATCACAAAACATTCTGGAAATTTTCGACGCGTCGAGTCCTCTGGGCCCCGAACTTGTCCAAAATTGCTCCAAACTCATCCTTGAACTTCCCTTGCTCATAGAATTGACCTAAAATGGTTCAAAAACACTAACAAACACCGTAAAACATTCAAAACAAGTGCGAACCATAATTAAATGATATTAGCAAGGAAAACATGTATTAAATAAGCAAAATTAAAGAACTTAATTACTGTGATGATTCAAAATAATTATAAAAACAAGCACAGATGTGATAACATCAGTGGGGCTACGGGTGATAGCTAACAAAGAAGTGGTATGGAAAAATTAATCAAAAAGAGAGAATGTCACAATTTATCTAAACTTTTCAAAATTTGGAAGAGATGAGATAATCATAATTCCAAGGAGCAAATTTCTTTTAAGAACTTAGCAACTCTTTGGTAAAGTGGGGATCCAAACTCAAAAACTTTCAATCTTTTTTTTTTTCTCATTCTTCTCTTTGTCTTTGGACTTCTTTTGGATATAGCAAGATAATTTTAATCCAAACTTTCATGACCTCCACACTTGAACATTTGTAACACTAGCTGCTTTTTTTTTTCGTAGCACAACTCCATAAAACTCTTCTTACGGAAAAGATAAAGATAAAAGTTTCATTCTCTCAAGGGTGGAAGGGAAATATTTGGCCACGGGCTAAGGGTTATAATAACGGGGTAAATCAAAAACAATCACAAAGAGGGGATAAGTGCTTAGCACTTATTTAAACAAACAAAAGGCACAATGGGGATACGAAGGATAAAAATATATATAGGGACAGGTTTAAAGGCTATGGCTAAACAAAAATGACCTAAATCACTTCAAAACATGCAAAACTTAGACATCACTTAGGGAGTAATGAGGCAAGTTCTAGCAAAGCACCCATGACCGGAATCTCACATAAGCCTTTACTAGCAATGCAAAACACAAGATCAAGAATTAATCCAATTATTAAGTGGTTAACAAAGCTATTGGCAAGGGAATAGATCAAATATGTGTTACACCTCAAATCATCCATCACAAATTGAGATGCAGCAAGCACCACTAAAACAAACCACAAACCAACAAGAGAGAATAATTGTAACTGCATGCTAAGACAAGTAGCTTATTCACCAAAAATAGCATATGAGTCATCCAAGCAAAAGCAAACAAATTTTAAAAATTTAGAAATATCCCCAAATTAATGATTCCTCCCCCTCACACTTAAAACTTTGCGTCATCCCTAATGCAAAATAAAAGAAAAGGAGAACAAGAGAAAAGAGAAAACTAAGAAGCAATAAAATAATCACGAACTAGAAAATAATAAAACTAAATAAGACGAAACTAAAAAGCAATAAATAAATAGGGAAAGTAATAAAAGATAACATGGGGGTGCTTCCCATGAAGCGCTAAATTTAACGTCGTTAGCTCGACGTTACCTCTCTAGCCATCAAGTGATTGGAGAAGAAAAATCCCCTTCTTTCCATCAACTTTCTCTTCCAAGTATTTCTTCAAGTGGTGTCCATTTATAAACTCTCTTAAGCTCGAACCCTTCACGTCATCATGTAAGGAACCACATTTGCCCGAATCAAGAATTATGCCTCCATTCTCTTTTCCTTCTTTTTCAACACTCTTTTGTTCAACAAGTAATGAGAGTCTCGGATCATTCACATGAACCAGCAAGTATTGGGAATCATTGGATATATAGATAGCCAAATGTGTGCCATTATCCTTAAGAACTCCAATGCCTCCCAAATTCAAAATTTCTCTGAAGTTCTCTCCAAGGGAAGTGTTCTCCATTGGTGAGACATCCTCATTCAAATCATGTGCTCCATTAAGAACTTCCTCATCTAATGGGCAACTCTCTATATGTTCCTTGCCATCATTACCTTGCAACTCTACATTTTCCTCCCAGCTTGGTGTCTCCATCTCAATGCATTTATCAAATATTTCTTCATCTCCCTCTCTAAGATCCTCATCATCCTTTTTATTTCTCTCAACTTCATGACCTTCATTTGGCAAGAGCAACTCTTCTAGAACCTCTCCATTAAATGAATCTTGAAGTGGCTCTTGAATTGTCAAATCTTGCTGTCGAGCCATCATGTGATCGAGTCGAGCATTCATGCGATCAAGTTGAGCATTCATGTGATCTTGTAACTCCAGATATTTCGAGCACAATTGCATTAACTTGGTCTCTTTGGACTTCATCTCAATTATTTGGTCAAGTGATTGACAATCTTGTTGAAACTCTTGGTACGGCAACTCTTGAGCTCGCCCTTGATACTTGTAATTGGGATCCATGATAAAGCAATTTTCTGCCTCATGAGATCCACCACATATCATGCACCGTGAGGGTTGTGGAGTAGGTGGTGTGCATCTTTGATAAGTAGCTTGACTCATGTTGGCACAAAATCCTTGAGTAGATTGTTGAGGGATATGGTTGGTGGGGTTGAGCATGTAACAATTTTCCACAAAGTGATTCCCACCACAAAATGAGCACCATTGGGGTTGTGATGTTTGATATGAACTTTCTTGATAATATCCTTGACTAGAGTTGGCAAAATTTGAGAAAGGGAATTGTTGTTCCATTCCTCCATATTCTCGATTCATATTCCAACTCATCTCATAACCTTGAGAAGGAGGGTAAAACGGTGGCATGGTTCCTTGGAATGCATATCTATCCATAAACTAAATCACACTCAAAACAATGAACTTGTTATGGGTTAGCAAAATAAAATAAAATATAAAATAAAAATGGACTAGTCTCCTAAAATAAAGATTTCACTAATGTTAATACTAGAAACGCCACTTCCCCGGCAACGGCGCCAATTTGATGCGTAGTATATTTGCAAACAAATAATTCTCGGAGTACGAGTTATCGATCCACAGGGAAGTGGTTGTATCAAGCACTAGTTACTAACTTATTCATTAGAGCTAATCCTAACAATTACTTAGATGATTGATTGGCATAAAATAAGTAAAATAAAACAGAGGTTCAGGATTTTGAAAACAATTAGAGAGAAGTTGAGATTCATGGGATTCAAGTATTTAATCACCTAGTGCCAATTATCGTTTGCAATATTTAGTTTGGAGTTAAGATTTGTGTGGGAATGCAAAGTGGAATCGAATTACTCCCGTAATCTCTATTCCTAGTGAATTTCCACTCCTGTGGCTTAAACACCCAATAAGATCGAAGATCAGCATTCAATTATTCCTAATTACTACCATTTCCCGATTGGCAACAATCTAGAATAAACTTCCCCTAATAAGTTCCCCTTTCCCAAGGTCCAACCATTAGGTGCAATTGTGTGTACCCTAATTTATGCCCCAACTCCCATTGGTGACACAAACATGGCTATGAAGCTAGTAACTATGGCCATTAATTACAAGCATCAAACAATATTATCACGATTGCAACACAAGTATTAAACCCAAATAATAATATATTAAAGAAACTGAGAGCTCAGGCACATAGGTTCCTAAACACTTTTACCCAAGAATCTCTAAAGAATTTAGCCAAGCATGACTAAATTATACATAGCAAATATAAATAAAGAATTACAAATCATAAAAAGAGTACAAGAATTAACCAGACGATTTTCCCAAATCTCCCACTTTACCAAAGAGTTGTTAAGTTCTTAAAAGAAATTTGCTCCTTGGAATTATGATTATCTCATCTCTTCCAAATTTTGAAAAGTTTAGATAAATTGTGACATTCTCTCTTTTTGATTAATTTTTCCATACCACTTCTTTGTTAGCTATCACCCGTAGCCCCATTTCAAGCTAAATAAAGTCCTATTTGATCTTAGCATGAATTATTAGATTTGATCTAGGGGAGTATGAAGGGAAAGCCTATGGGATCTCATTCATGAGCCGTGTCTTGCATAATCTCAACTGAGTATTTGTCCACACTTGATCCTCACATACTTTAAATTCTTGGTGCTTGGTTATTGGCTCGGAAATGGGTCTCTTATGTGCCAAACTAATTTGATTCTTGAAGCTTGTTGTTTTGTAGCAAGTTGGTTGGTGGTTTGAAAGGTTGTGCAAGAGAGAGCATGAGTAATTTGTATGTTTTGACTTGTGATTTTATTCCTTGGTTTTGCTTGAGGACAAGCAAAAGCTTAAGTGTGAGGGGGTGATGTTATCACATCTGTGCTTGTTTTTATAATTATTTTGAATCATCACAGTAATTAAGTTCTTTAATTTTGCTTATTTAATACATGTTTTCCTTGCTAATATCATTTAATTATGGTTCGCACTTGTTTTGAATGTTTTACGGTGTTTGTTAGTGTTTTTGAACCATTTTAGGTCAATTCTATGAGCAAGGGAAGTTCAAGGATGAGTTTGGAGCAATTTTGGACAAGTTCGGGGCCCAGAGGACTCGACGCGTCGAAAATTTCCAGAATGTTTTGTAATCGAGACCTGCTGGTCTCGACGCGTCGAGACTTGGCTCGACGCGTCGAGCGACGCACGAAGTCGCCAGCTTAATACAACAGGGCGTTGGTTTCAGCATCCCAATTCAACTTCAATTCCAAATTCCAATTCCAACTTCAATTTTAAATTAAATACGGCAATTTCTTTATTTAAATATAGGAATTATAATTTGAGTCCAATTTTGTACAAGATTCCTATTTCATCTCAACTTTGTACCCACTATAAAATCTCTCCTTCCTCAACCCTAAGAACGGAGACAGAGAGAATTCAAAGATTCTTGGAGACATGAAGGAGAGAAATCAAGAGCCACAAGTTGTCTTGGAAAGCAAGAAGAAGACTAGGGAGATTTGGGAAAATCGCTTGGCTAAATTCTTTAGAGATTCTTGGGTAAAAGTGTTTATGAACCTATGTGCCTGAGCTCTCAGTTTCTTTAATATATTATTATTTGGGTTTAATACTTGTGTTGCAATCGTGATAATATTGTTTGATGCTTGTAATTAACGGCCATAGTTACTAGCTTCATAGCCATGTTTGTGTCACCAATGGGAGTTGGGGCATAAATTAGGGTACACACAATTGCACCTAATGGTTGGACCTTGGGAAAGGGGAACTTATTAGGGGAAGTTTATTCTAGATTGTTGCCAATCGGGAGATGGTAGTAATTAGGAATAATTGAATGCTGATCTTCGATCTTATTGGGTGTTTAAACCACGGGAGTGGAAATTCACTAGGAATAGAGATTACGGGAGTAATTCGATTCCACTTTGCATTCCCACACAAATATTAATTCCAAACTAAATATTGCTAACGATAATTGGCACTAGGTGATTAAATACTTGAATCCCATGAATCTCAACTTCTCTCTAATTGTTTTCAAAATCCTGAACCTCTGTTTTATTTTATTTATTTTATGTCAATCAATCATCTAAGTAATTGTTAGGATTAGCTCTAATGAATAAGTTAGTAACTAGTGCTTGATACAACCACTTCCCTGTGGATCGATAACTCGTACTCCGAGAATTATTTGTTTGCAAATATACTACGCATCAAATTGGCGCCGTTGCCGGGGAAGTGGCGTTTCTAGTATTAACATTAGTGAAATCTTTATTTTAGGAGACTAGTCCATTTTTATTTTATATTTTATTTTATTTTGCTAACCCATAACAAGTTCATTGTTTTGAGTGTGATTTAGTTTATGGATAGATATGCATTCCAAGGAACCATGCCACCGTTTTACCCTCCTTCTCAAGGTTATGAGATGAGTTGGAATATGAATCGAGAATATGGAGGAATGGAACAACAATTCCCTTTCTCAAATTTTGCCAACTCTAGTCAAGGATATTATCAAGAAAGTTCATATCAAACATCACAACCCCAATGGTGCTCATTTTGTGGTGGGAATCACTTTGTGGAAAATTGTTACATGCTCAACCCCACCAACCATATCCCTCAACAATCTACTCAAGGATTTTGTGCCAACATGAGTCAAGCTACTTAACAAAGATGCACACCACCTACTCCACAACCCTCACGGTGCATGATATGTGGTGGATCTCATGAGGCGGAAAATTGCTTTATCATGGATCCCAATTACAAGTATCAAGGGCGAGCTCAAGAGTTGCCGTACCAAGAGTTTCAACAAGATTGTCAATCACTTGACCAAATAATTGAGATGAAGTCCAAAGAGACCAAGCTAATGCAATTGTGCTCGAAATATCTGGAGTTACAAGATCACATGAATGCTCAACTTGATCGCATGAATGCTCGACTCGATCACATTATGGCTCGACAGCAAGATTTGACAATTCAAGAGCCACTTCAAGATTCATTTAATGGAGAGGTTCTAGAAGAGTTGCTCTTGCCAAATGAAGGTCATGAAGTTGAGAGAAATAAAAAGGATGATGAGGATCTTAGAGAGGGAGATGAAGAAATATTTGATAAATGCATTGAGATGGAAACACCAAGCTGGGAGGAAAATGTAGAGTTGCAAGGTAATGATGGAAAGGAACATATAGAGAGTTGCCCATTAGATGAGGAAGTTCTCAATGGAGCACATGATTTGAATGAGGATGTCTCACCAATGGAGAACACTTCCTTTGGAGAGAACTTCAGAGAAATTTTGAATTTGGGAGGCATTGGAGTTCTTAAGGATAATGTCACACATTTGCCTATCTATATATCCAATGATTCCCAATACTTGCTGGTTCATGTGAATGATCCGAGACTCTCATTACTTGTTGAACAAAAGAGTGTTGAAAAAGAAGGAAAGAGAATGGAGGCATAATTCTTGATTCGGGCAAATGTGGTTCCTTACATGATGACGTGAAGGGTTCGAGCTTAAGAGAGTTTATAAATGGACACCACTTGAAGAAATACTTGGAAGAGAAAGTTGATGGAAAGAAGGGGATTTTTTTTCTCCAATCACTTGATGGCTAGAGAGGTAACGTCGAGCTAACGACGTTAAATTTAGCGCTTCATGGGAGGCACCCCATGTTATCTTTTATTACTTTCCCTATTTATTTATTGCTTTCTAGTTTCGTCTTATTTAGTTTTATTATTTTCTAGTTCGTGATTATTTTATTGCTTCTTAGTTTTCTCTTTTCTCTTGTTCTCCTTTTCTTTTATTTTGCATCAGGGATGATGCAAAGTTTTAAGTGTGAGGGGGAGGAATCATTAATTTGGGGATATTTCTAAATTTTTAAAATTTTTGCTTTTGCTTGGATGACTCATATGCTATTTTTGGTGAATAAGCTACTTGTCTTAGCATGCAGTTACAATTATTCTCTCTTGTTGGTTTGTGGTTTGTTTTAGTGGTGCTTGCTGCATCTCAATTTGTGATGGATGATTTGAGGTGTAACACATATTTGATCTATTCCCTTGCCAATAGCTTTGTTAACCACTTAATAATTGGATTAATTCTTGATCTTGTGTTTTGCATTGCTAGTAAAGGCTTATGTGAGATTCCGGTCATGGGTGCTTTGCTAGAACTTGCCTCATTACTCCCTAAGTGATGTCTAAGTTTTGAATGTTTTGAAGTGATTTAGGCCATTTTTTTTTAGCCATAGCCTTTAAACCTGTTCCTATATATATTTTTATCCTTCGTATCCCCATTGTGCCTTTTGTTTGTTCAAATAAGTGCTAAGCATTTATCCCCTCTTTGTGATTGTTTTTCTTTGATTTACCCCATTATTATAACCCTTAGCCCGTGGCCAAATATGTCCCTTCCACCCTTGAGAGAATGAAACTTTTATCTTTATCTTTTTCGTAAGAAGAGTTTTATGGAGTTGTGCTACGAAAAAAAAGCAGCTAGTGTTACAAATGTTTAAGTGTGGAGGTCATGAAAGTTTGGATTAAAATTATCTTGCTATATCCAAAAGAAGTCCAAAGACAAAGAAAAGAATGAAAAAAAAAAAAAAAAAAAAAAAAAAAAAAAAAAAAGATTGAAAGTTTTTGAATTTGGATCCCCACTTTACCAAAGAGTTGCTAAGTTCTTAAAAGAAATTTGCTCCTTGGAATTATGATTATCTCATCTCTTCCAAATTTTGAAAAGTTTAGATAAATTGTGACATTCTCTCTTTTTGATTAATTTTTTCATACCACTTCTTTGTTAGCTATCACCCGTAGTCCCATTTCAAGCTAAATAAAGTCCTATTTGATCTTAGCATGAATTCTTAGATTTGATCTAGGGGAGTATGAAGGGCAAGCCTATGGGATCTCATTCATGAGCCGTGTCTTGCATAATCTCAACTGAGTATTTGTCCACACTTGATCCTCACATACTTTAAATTCTTGGTGCTTGGTTATTGGCTCGGAAATGGGTCTCTTATGTGCCAAACTAATTTGATTCTTGAAGCTTGTTGTTTTGTAGCAAGTTGGTTGGTGGTTTGAAAGGTTGTGCAAGAGAGAGCATGAGTAATTTGTATGTTTTGACTTGTGATTTTATTCCTTGGTTTTGCTTGAGGACAAGCAAAAGCTTAAGTGTGAGGGGGTGATGTTATCACATCTGTGCTTGTTTTTATAATTATTTTGAATCATCACAGTAATTAAGTTCTTTAATTTTGCTTATTTAATACATGTTTTCCTTGCTAATATCATTTAATTATGGTTCGCACTTGTTTTGAATGTTTTACGGTGTTTGTTAGTGTTTTTGAACCATTTTAGGTCAATTCTATGAGCAAGGGAGGTTCAAGGATGAGTTTGGAGCAATTTTGGACAAGTTCGGGGCCCAGAGGACTCGACGCGTCGAAAATTTCCAGAATGTTTTGTGATCGAGACCTGCTGGTCTCGACGCGTCGAGCGACGCACGAAGTCGCCAGCTTAATACAAAAGGGCGTTGGTTTCAGCATCCCAATTCAACTTCAATTCCAAATTCCAATTCCAACTTCAATTTTAAATTAAATACGGCAATTTCTTTATTTAAATATAGGAATTATAATTTGAGTCCAATTTTGTACAAGATTCCTATTTCATCTCAACTTTGTACCCACTATAAAATCCCTCCTTCCTCAACCCTAAGAACGGAGACAGAGAGAATTCAGAGATTCTTGGAGACAAGAAGGAGAGAAATCAAGAGCCACAAGTTGTCTTGGAAAGCTTGACTCGACGCGTCGAGTACTCTGGGCCCCGAACTTGTCCAAAATTGCTCCAAACTCATCCTTGAACTTCCCTTGCTCATAGAATTGACCTACAATGGTTCAAAAACACTAACAAACACCGTAAATCATTCAAAACAAGTGTGAACCATAATTAAATGATAATAGCAAGGAAAATATGAATTAAATAAGCAAAATTAAAGAACTAAAATACTAAGATGATTCAAAATAACTATAAAAACAAGCAAAGATGTGATAACATCAACTCAACAGATAGGGCTAAGCACAGACAGCAGTTATACCAAGCATATACAGTTTACAACAGGCAAGACAGATAAGATAAGCACAATTAATAATCATAACCTAACATATACAATTCCCAATATGAATCCCATAGTCACATCCCCAAGGCACTCATAACAACAACTCCTCCATATCTCATCACATAGCACACTTTGTTGGCGCCACAGGACCAATCGCATGCCCATACATGAGGGTCAGCGCATATAGCTCTGACACGGCCCCGCAGCACCCTGCCCGTATCGCAACACGGAGGGGTCGATCGCAACCGACCGATGAACCGCAGCTCATCATAGTTTGATCGCAACCAAACAGTGGACCGCAGCCCAAGAGTATGTCATCTGACCGCAGCCAGGAAATATGAACCGCAGCTCATGTAGAAACGTTTGATCGCAACCAAACGGTGGACCGCAGCCCGGGAGTGTAAATCTGACCGCAGCCAGCTTCTGAACCGCAGCTCAGGAATAACCAATCTGATCGCAACCGAATTGGGGTATCATGCACACATAACACATAGCAAGCACATGCAACCCACATTAACATATTGGGAAGGGGGGAGAAAACGTATAACAAAACCTATGCGTGATCCTTCACATACTAAGAATAATCCTAAGGGGTTCATACTTCTTTCACCTAGGTCAACGGGATACCAATTCAACTAGCATGCAATATATAAGACTCATACAACCTACGAACGGTACCCGAAATATCAAACTAGACATAGGCACGATAGACGGAGTCCGTTGGGACACCACGGGGATCGGGGGAGCATCAAACGGGGAAGCCAAAATCCCAAATTGGGTACAAACCAGCGGGTAGCCGGTGGGTGAGGGATCACCCGCCGGCGGCAGCTATTCCGGGCAGCGGGTGCCCGGCGGGCAGCTGCCCGCCCGCCGGCTGCCCGCTGCCGGCGTTGCCCAAGAAGGCCGCGGGTAGGTGGCGGGTCCCCTATCCCCCACTGACTCTTTTTCACCAAAAACGCCCCGGGAACCTTTGTGGAACCCGAAACCATGCTTAAACACTTTCAAACGCAATTGATAACACACATAGACAATTAACGGATCAAAGATCGAGAAACATATGGCACATAACCTATCATGCTTTTCTAAATATCATAAACACCCAATCATGCGAATTCCCACCCAATATACCAAGAATAATTCCATACGAATTCCACGATATAACCTAAGGTTCTAATTATTTTTAAATCAACAAGAACACAATTCATCTTCTAATATCAAGATTCGGTAAGAATATCACATAAACATCAAGAACATCCTACAATCATCAAGAACATCATATAATCATCAAGAACGACATATAATCATCAAGAACACCATAATTATCAAGAACCTTTCATCATCAAGATCACCCATGGAATCATCCCATCAATCATCAATAATAATATCACAAATCATCAATACACAATAATATGGGGAAATCCTAAGAGGGGAATCATAGCTATGAAAATAGGTTTTGTTGAGACATGGGTTACCTTTTAGCCTTAATTAATTCCTTGGCTATGAAGGGTCTTTCTTGAAGCTTTCTTCTTTCTTGATTTCTCCTAGGGGAATTCTTGGAACTTTCTTGTGTGGTGAGGGATTATTGTGGTGGGGGGGTTTCTAGGTGCCTCTTAAGTCCCCTATTTATATATTTAGGAGTCCTAATTAGGAACTAATATTATAGGCTTGCTAATTCTATTCCTTTTGAGACTAAGGATTGGGTTAGGGATAAGGGCCCGTGGACTATGGTGGGCCTTTCCTAATTAATTATTGTGATTTAATTCTTTCTTTTGGGTAATTGGTTAAATGATTAATTGGTTTTAGGGATCGTAACACGGGGTGTTACACGAAGTCTCTTTCGTGAACTTGTCCTGTATCATCTAATGGGTCGGGTTCTACCGGGTCTTTCTAGAAGCTTCCAGCTCGTACCAGGTGGGCCCAAAGGCCATGGCCTACGATGGGCTTCCGGCTTAGCAGGCCGGGTCACTAACATTCGACCCTAGCCTAGGGCAGATGCGCCGTTTGCAGGCTAGCCCTAGGCCTGAACCGTCGCCCCGCCTTTTGAGGCATTAAATGCGGCGTCCCTTCACATCCTGTCACCTCCGCTTCCTCCAACGAGGCGATGACACGTGGCCGTCGCTTGGGCTTCTCCTTCTTTTAAATAGCCATCTTCTTCCTCCTCCCCTCACTTTCTCTCAATTCTTCGAACTTAGCTCCAAGCACTACCGTTCTTCTCTGCATTTTCCTCAGTCCACGCTCAGGTTGGTAAATGTCTTCCTCTTCTCATTCTTCCTCTTCTCGTCGTCACTCGGTCGATAACCCAGCGGCGACCACCCCGTCTTCTTCTTCTCCTTCTTCGTCTTCTTCTTCTCCTCCCCGTCGCATGGAACTTCCGGCAGACGTTCCATCGACGTCTTCCCTTCCTCCGACCCCCTCTTCTTCGGGGGCGGTTACTCCGATGAGCCCCGCTTCTCTAACGACGGTGGCTGCTTTGCCGGGCGGCACCGGACGGCCGCGAGGCAAGTTCGATTCGATCGTCCGTCCTTCCAGGCCACCGTCCATCGTTACTGCGGCGGACCTGGAAATGGCCCAATTTCTTCTTGGGCCTTCGGCCGTAGTCCTCGCTCCAGAAGGCCGGCAAATTTACGACCCACCCGAGGGTTGTGTCGGCATTCATTTGCACTCAGTTGCCTTTGGCTTCCGAGTTCCTCCGTGTCCTTTCCTCTCCCTTTTTTATCGTCATTACAACGTAGTTCCGGGCCAACTAGTGCCCAATTCTCACCGACTCCTCACCTGCTTCATAAACCTCTGCCATTGGTGGTTGTGCGAGCCGGATCTAGACCTGTTCCGGTATCTCTTTACCGTGAACAAGGTCGGCTCACACTCGCCGGGTTTTGTCCAAGTTGCCGCTCGTCCGGGGCGACAGCTTTTCGAGGGGTTGTCCGACTCCATTAAGGACTGGAAATTACTCTATTTCTTTGTCCGACCTGCTTTCTCTTCCTTCACCTTCCCGACCCTGTGGCCGGCCGCTCAATTCAAGCCTTGCTCTCGGCGTGCCGTCTCTACCAACGATGCGGTCCAGGGCGGCGGGTGATAGACGCTCTCCCGGCGGCTGAAGGACCGGCGACGGCTGCTGATCCGGCGGCTCCTCCCAATTTCGCTGAGTCCTCCCCTCAGGCAGAAGACCCTTCTTCTGTTCCCCCAGCTGGACCAACGGCAGGGGCACAAGTTGAAGGGGTCGATGTCGACACCCCCTCCACAGTAGCTTAGGGTTATTCTTTTAGGATAGCCCCTTTTTGTAAAGGCTGGCCTCCTTCTCGGGCCTTTTTTAATTTTAATAAAATTCCCTTTTTCTCTTTCCTTCTGCGTTGTCTTGGACTCGATTAACTTCTTTGGGGTTCTGGAAATCGAAGAAATATTTCTAAGGCAGTGGGCCCTCCTCTTGGCTTTTTTATGGAAACGACTAAGGGTCTGGGCCCTTGTTTCCTAACTTTTCTCGCCGAGTCCCTCAGTCGAGGCGACTCCTCTTGGCTTTTTTATGGAAACGGCTAAGGGTCTGGGCCCTTGTTTCCTAACTTTTCTCGCCGAGTCCCTCAGTCGAGGCGACTCCTCTTGGCTTTTTTATGGAAACGGCTAAGGGTCTGGGCCCTTGTTTCCTAACTTTTCTCGCTGAGTCCCTCAGTCGAGGCGACTCCTCTTGGTTTTTTTATGGAAACGGCTAAGGGTCTGGGCCCTTGTTTCCTAACTTTTCTCGCCGAGTCCCTTAGTCGAGGCGACTCCTCTTGGTTTTTTTATGGAAACGGCTAAGGGTCTGGGCCCTTGTTTCCTAACTTTTCTCGCCGAGTCCCTCAGTCGAGGCGACCCCTTAGGCTTTTTCTTTCTCAGAAACGTTTTAGGGTCAGTGCCTCGTTGTTTCTTTATATACTCGCCGAGTCCCTCAGTCGAGGCGACTCCTCTTGGCTTTTTCACGGAAACGACTAAGGGTCTGGGCCCTTGTTTCCCAACTTTTCTCGCCGAGTCCCTCAGTCGAGGCGACCCCTTAGGCTTTTTCTTTCTCAGAAACGTTTTAGGGTCAGTGCCCCGTTGTTTCTTTATATACTCGCCGAGTCCCTCAGTCGAGGCGACTCCTCTTGGCTTTTTCACGGAAACGACTAAGGGTTTGGGCCCTTGTTTCCCAACTTTTCTCGCCGAGTCCCTCAGTCGAGGCGACCCCTTAGGCTTTTTCTTTCTCAGAAACGTTTTAGGGTCAGTGCCTCATTGTTTCTTTATATACTCGCCGAGTCCCTCAGTCGAGGCGACTCCTCTTGGATTTTTCACGAAAACGACTAAGGGTCTGGGCCCTTGTTTCCCAACTTTTTCTCGCTGAGTCCGGGCGGTAGTTAACAGTAATTCATACTCTTTTATTCAAGTCTTTCAGTACCCTCGGGCCTATACATGGCCTACCCTTTTCTACTGATAGAATTTCTTCAAGTGGATGACATTCCAGATTCGGTCCACAGGCTTGCCTTCCAGAGTTTCAAGCTTGTAAGTGCCGGCCTGGACCACCGCGGCAATGCGATAGGGTCCTTCCCACTTTACCGCGGACTTGCCTCCTTCCGTGGGCTGGCTCGCTTGCCGGTCTCGTAAGACGAGGTCGCCGACCTGGAAAGTTCGTGGGCGAATCCTCCGATCGCGATATCTTTTTACCGCTTGTTGATATTCGACCATCCGAGCACTCGCGGCTTCTCTTCTTTCTTCTAGGAAATTTTTCTCAATCCGAAGACTTTCTTCATTCTCCGTGTCGGAATAAGTGCGGACCCGGTGAGCGGGCTCGACCACTTCAATTGGGACCTTAGCTTCGAAGCCGTACGCAAGGGAGAATGGGCTCTCTCCGGTAGCTCGCCGCTGCGTAGTGCGATAAGCCCATAGGACTCGGTCATGCTCATCTGCCCAATTTCCTCTGATATCTTCCAATTTCTTTCGGATTCCATCCACTAGGGTCCGATTCACATTTTCGACTTGCCCATTGGCCTGCGGGTACGCCACGGATACCTTGGTATGGCGGATATCATGTCGGCGGCAAAAGTCAGCAAACGCTTGGCAGTCGAACTGTCGCCCATTATCACTGACAATATGCTCGGGCAAGCCGAAGCGGCAAATCACCCTCTTCCATAGGAAGCGTCGGCATTGGTACTCAGTGATAGTGGCCAACGGTTCAACCTAAACCCACTTGCTGAAATAGTCGATAGCTACGACACAAAATTTCAGGCCACCGGGGGCTGTCGGTAGCGGCCCCAACAAGTCGATTCCCCACTTAGCAAATGGGATAGCCGTGGTGACCGGCGTGTAAAAGGTAGCCGGCCGAGTGTCCTTTCTGGCGAACGCTTAGCAAACGCCACACTTGGATATCCACTCGATGCAATCTCGCATCATAGCCGGCCAATAATACCCCTGGACGACTAACTTTCGGGCGAGCGTGTGGGCGCCCTGGTGTGCGGCGCAGATGCCTCTATGAGCCTCGTCCATTATTTTTTCGGCCTCAGGCCTGAGCAAGCATTTCAATAAAGGACCTCCGAACGACCGCTTGTATAATTGCCCATCAATAATTTCGAAAGAGGGGGCTTTTCGTCGAATCCTAGCGGCGACTCCCGGGTCTTCCGGCAATTCGCCTGTTTCCTTGAATCGCCGGATGTCCTCTATCCAGAACATCTCGGGGTTCTTCTCTCGGTCCCATTCCTCGCCAGTCACCCGTTGGACTTCTACTGTTGCCTCCTCGATACTCGGTCGTTCTAACTCCTCCTTTTAGCAGATCTTCACAAGGTGATCCGGTACTCCCTCCAAGGCAATCTTAGACAATATGTCGGCTTCCACGTTGTCCGCTCGGGAGATGTATTCTATTTCGTAAGCTCTGAATTTCTTTAACATCTCGACCGATCGCTCTTTATATAAAGTCATCCGCGTGTTCCTAGCCTCACACGTGCCGGAGATCTGTCCGACGACCAACCTGGAGTCGGTCTTGATTCTCAATCGCTCGACTCCTAAGGCCTGGGCGAGTCGAAGACCATTTAGCACAGCTTCATATTCGGCCTCGTTGTTGGATGTCGGAAACAGGTAGCTTAAGGCGTAGTATAGCCGGAATCCCTCCGGAGTGATGAGCATAACTCCACCCCCGCAGTGTCTTCTACTCGACGCTCCGTCCGCATGCATTTCCCACCATTTGCCTAAACTGTTCTCCGTGGCGTGTTCCTTTTCTTCTTCGCTCACTGTGCATTCGACCAAGAAGTCGGCCAAGGCTTGACCTTTTATGGAAGGTCGGGGCTGGTACTCAATCCCATACTGGGTTAATTCCACGGCCCATTTCACCAGTCGGCCGGACGACGAGGGGTTTCGCAGGACGCTTCCAAGCGGTTGGTCAGTCAACACTCGGACGGTGTGGGCTTGGAAGTATGGTGCTAGCTTTCGCACGGTAATCACCAACGCGTATACAATCTTTTCCAGGGCGGTATACCATGACTCGGCGGCCTTCAGGGAGCGGCTTACGTAATAAACCGGGTGCTGAACGCGCTCTTCTTCTCGGACTAGCACCGAACTTACCGCCTTAGAGGAGGCTGCTAAGTATAAAAATAAGGCCCGCCTGGGGGGTAGACAATACCGGGGGTGTTGAGAGATATTGTTTCAACTCTTCAAACGACTGCTGACACTCGGTGGTCCAAGCAAATCCCTCCTTCTTCTTCATGGCCTCGAAGAAGGGCACCGTCTTATCCGCCGCTTTGCTCAGGAAGCGGCTAAGGGCGGCCAGTCGACCAGTCAATCGTTGCAGGTCTTTGATGGAGTTGGGAGGCTGCATGTCGACAATGGCCTGTACCTTCTCCGAGTTAGGCTCAATACCTCGCTTGGTGACCATATAGCCCAAGAACTTTCCACCTTGCACGGCGAAAGCACACTTTTTGGGATTCAACCCGAGATTATATCTTATCATTACTTTAAAACAGTCGACCAGATCTTCCGCGTGTTTGTTCTCCTCTCGGCTCTTGACGAGCATGTCATCGACGTACGCGGCCATTGATTTTCCCAATAAGTGCTGGAATAGTCGAGCTACCATTCGCATATATGTAGCCCCGGCATTCTTAAGCCCAAAGGGCATGACTCGGTAGCAGTAGACTCTGTCCAGCGTTAGAAACGCGGTTTTTTCTTTGTCTGCCGAGTGCATGAAGATCTGATGGTACCCCCTGAAGGCGTCCATGAAGCTCAGCAAGGCTGACCCGGCGGTCTCATCAACCAATTGGTCAATCCGCGGTAATGGAAAAGGGTCCTTAGGGCAGGCCTTATTAAGGTCGGTATAGTCGACGCACATTCGCCACGCCGGGGGCTTCGGTACAAGAACCACATTCGCCAACCACTCCGGGTATTTAACCTCTCAGACATGTCTGGCTGCTAACAGCGTGCTTACCTCCTTTTTTACGAATTCTCTCCGATCATTGGCCAGGTACCGCTTCTTTTATACGACTGGTCGATGCTCAGGGTCTACGGCGAGTCGGTGCGATATAATGGATCGATCGACACCGGGCATGTCCTCTTGACCCCCAGCGAAAACCAGCCAGTGTTCCCGGAGCACTTTTATGATTTCTTCTCTTACCTCCTGAGGGAGACCGACTCCAATTCGGACCCGCCTGTCTGGTTGCTCAGGATCGATCTCGACTTCTTCCAATTCAACAGCCGGCTCAAAGCGAGGTATTATTGTCTTCTTCGGGGGCCTTTCCGTGATCTCGTGGACCTGCATCTCACGCTTGCCCATTCCTCGGCAGGCTTGCAAGTAGCAGTCGCGGGCGACCTTCTGGTCGCAGCGCACCGTACCTATTCCATTAGGCGTGCGGAATTTCAGGCAGAGGTGCTCGATTGAAATCAGAGCTCCTAGGTCCTCTAGACCCGGTCGGCCAAGTATAGCGTTATGCGAGTAGGCCAGATTTACCACGATGAATTTCATACTGAGTTTCTGTACGTCTGGGTAACTGCCAAGCTCAACTGGTAGGGTGATGGATCCTTCTGCCTCCACCGAGTCCCCGGTGAAGCCGGCGAGTGGAGTTTTGACGGGATTCAGCTGTTCTCGGGTCAATCCCATTTTAATGAAGGTCTCCAGATATAGCACATTAACGTTGCTCCTGGTATCAACCAGGATTCGGCGAACGACTACCCCCTTGATATCCATGGCTATAACCAACGCATCTCGATGCGGCGTCTCTCCTGCCGGTAAATCTCTATCGGTGAAAATGATGGGCTCTCGGCACGCCTTCTTAGAATTCTCCTCGCGCCCATACACTGTCCCGACATACAGCTGTCGAGCCCAGGCCTTTTGAGTGTTTGCTGAGTCTCCACCTTCCGGCCCGCCGACTATCATGTTGATAACCGGCTTTTGGCGCCACTGGGCCTCGTCCTCTTCAGATGCCGACTGCTTGCCCCGTCCGCTCTTGGCGGCGGCGGCGGGGTCCTCGTCCCCTCGATTGGCCGACCTCCGCCCGCCTCCATTGATTAGGAGGCGGGGTTCCTTGTTGGATGATACCCTCCATGATCTTCTTCAGGTAAAAGCATTCTTCTGTGCTGTGGGTATAAGATTTATGGTAACGACAATATTTAGAGGTCTTACCCGTCTCTTCGTTCGTCGCGCGATCATCAATCGGCGGAGGCGGAGGCGGAGCGACCGCTTGTATCTCATGCACCGGCCGTTCAGGAGCCGGCCGGTAAGGGTGTGCGACGGGCCGGTCGTATGGCCGCCTGACTTCGGGTCGTCGGGTTACGTCCGGGCGCCTTTCCTTGGTTTCGGCTCGCGTTCTCTTTCCATTAACGGATTCGCCGACCTCACGCTGTCGTTTGTGTTTCATAGCCTGCTCTGTGTTGGCCCTCTTGTTGTCCATATGAATGGCTTCGGCGTAGGTTGCCGGGCGATTGTCCCGCAGATCTCGGTATAGCTGACCAGATTGCAGGGACTCGATGAAGAAGGTGAGTGCCGTCTGGTCCTCGACCTCCTCTATAGACTGGATTTCTTTCTGCCAACGGGCCAGGCAAGTTTTTAAGGACTCGCCTTCGTCCTGATGAATGTCGCCTAGGTGTGTCAGATCTTTTTGTGGTTTGATATTAGCGGCATAGTGGCTCTTGAAGCGGTCCGCTAGTTCTTCGAAGCTACGAATCGACCCCGGCGGCTGCGCCACTAGCCACCTTTGTGCTGGGCCTTTTAAGGTGGGCAAAAAGGCGCGGCACATGACCGGGTCTCGAACTCCCAAGACCTGCATTTTGGCTTGGTAGCTCAGCAAGTGCTCTCGAGGGTCGCCAGTCCCATCGAACGTGGCTTGCTCCGGGAACTTGAAATCACCCGGTATCTTAAAGGCCATGACCTCGTCCGAGAAGGGTGAGGCGGTTAATAACGTACGTCCTGGGGATTTTGCTTTTCCCTCCATCTGCTCTTTCAGATTTCGCACTTCTTGGACTAAGTTTGCCACTTCGACCCTCTCCCGGGTGTGGTTTCCTGTCGATTCCGTGCTCTCACCGACCTCGGACTCGACCGGTTGGTCATGGTTGCGGACGGGCTGCTCTATGCGACGAGCCTCAGTCCTCGTTCTTCTGGTACGGTTCTTTTCGCGTGCAGTTTGCCGATCGCGAGCAGCTAACGGTGCACGACTGGGTTCCCTCCGACCCAGTCGTTCTCTTGACGACTGCCGTCCGGCGCTCGGACCCAACCGAGAATGAATGGACTGTACCGGCTGGCTCTCGGCCCGGCGGTTCTGTTGCCGGTCATCGGGCCTATGAGACGGCTGCTGATTGCGAGTGACGGACTGTTCTCTTACTCCTCGGCTCGCCTCGGCGCAGGCACGCCCAATTGCGCGTAGTTGCTCAGGCGTGAGCTGCACCTAAGGCGGCTGTTGATTCATCGGTGGTGTTGGCGACGGCGTTGTCTCGTTTGCCCGGCTCCGAGCGTTTCTCCGATTCAATTGGTTTCTTAAGTCCGCCCCCAGTCTGTCATCGTGTCGGCTTGACTGTTCCTGACTTCCTGCCATGTTAGGAGCTTTTCTAATCTCTTGCGACCGAGATTCTTCCTGTCGTTTCTTGAACTCGCCTCGCTCAGGAGGACACGCGACTCTTAGTTTCGATCCCCACAGACGGCGCCAGTGATGGTTTTTGGGTTTTCGGGCCCAAGGAGGTCCAACACATATACAATTATAATAAGAGCCAATAATGTTAGCCCTTAACTGGAACAAAAAAATGCCGGTCCTATTGTTTATTAAAATGAATGGTTCATATTATTTTGATTTTAGTATTTTTTTTAATGATTTTCCTTATTTACCCTCTATTATATTATTTTCTTCACTTAAATAACCTAAATTCCGTTAGTATAAACTTTAGTAACGGAATATTTCGTTAACTATTTATTATTTTTAACTTACTCATTAATTGATATAAGAAAGGTCTTAGGTTCGAACATCATTCCAATTAGGGTTGGCATAGTTGTTAAACATATACTGCGAATATTTTAAAATGTATTAATATATATATATATATATATATATATATATATATATATATATATATATATATATATATATATATATATATATATATATATATATATATATAATTTAACATAAATTTGGTCAAATAATTAGTCCGACTAAATATATAATATTCAAAGTTAAGCATCAAAGATTATAAATCAAGAACTTTAAAAATCATTTGATTTTTATGCATTTAAAAAAAAATAAATTTAGGTTAAGTTTTTTTTTTATTTAATTAATCTTCTTTTGATTATTTAGATCAGAATAAAACTTAATATTTCAATTATACTTTTGCATTATTGGTATGATTTAGGTCGTTATGGTATTAATATTTTTTGTATGTATTTTTATAATAGTATAATTGTACTTTACTTTACAAATATTATACTATTATTTTTTTTATCGGACAAAATTTTTCTTACATCATTGTCAGACCTGCTCGACCTAACTACAAAGTTGTTGATCATAAATACAATTACATCTGGAATCTAAAACGGTAAGACCATTTTCCAAAGAATTGACAATGTTGACATCCCATTGGCTCTAATTGAACAAGTTTACACATCAGAATTTTATCAACGCATGAAAACTTCTAAAGAAATTTGTAAGTTACTTTTTACTATATCATTATAACAATATCTATTGTAACTATATATTTTGAATTATTTATTATCATCCTCTATTTACAGGAATTGTAACAATTATCATTGACAAACTCTCAAAACAATTTGTCTCAACAATGAATGTAAATTTTTTTTAAAAAAAAAATCAATGATTTCATTATTGTTAATGAAAAGTATGTACTCCACTTTATTACTCTTATTAAATTAAATAAATTAGTAGCTACAACAAAAAATAATACAAATTCATTTAATTAATTTAGAATTAGATGTCTATAATGCCTTTATTTTAAAAAAAATTATTCATTATAAAAAATTTAAAAAGAGATATAATTTAATTAGTTATATTATCTTTATTTTCTACAATCCAAAGATTTATTACCTTCAAATTTATTAATTTATTATATTTACTACATTGTCCATTGTCTTCTTTTTACATTATTTTGTAATTAAATATCAAAGTTATAATACAAAATATGTTATATATATTTTATTTACCAAGTATTTTATACAAATATAATAAATATTAATATTTTGTTCAATACTTTCACATGATAACCTACGACACACATCTCACAATGCATGAAACATGTAGGAAAAAAACAACTACTACCAAATATCAATAGGTGCTTGTAAGATAAAGAGTTAATAGCACAACTAAGATCCTATCATATACACAACAATGCAAATCTAAAGCTTTCTACATCATAATCTCATTGCACAATGAATCCATCTATGCTACCACCAGTAACCCAATTGCACATGACACACTACCAATAAAAAAGAGAGGACATGTACTGAAGATGAAGACAATGACAATGCTACCCAATTAAGAATTAAGAAGAATTAGAAAATTTAAACCAAAAGTAGTATTTATTTAGACTATCGTTTTTAGACTAAGTATTTAGACTAGCGTTATTACAAAGTTGCAAATATTTATTTTAGAGACAATATAATCAATCTCTCATATATTATATTGCATTTATATACTTTAAATTACCGATTTAAATAAACAAATTCAATATTTATTTACCAATGTATGAACATCTCCGATATAATATTGCATTGATATACTTTGAAATACTTATTTAAAAATAATCATTGGACATTATTCCATTCGCGCAAAGCGCGTAAAAGAACTAGTAGAATAACAAAAGTCGTAGGCAAACAAACATGAGTATCAAAACTTATAATAGGACTAGTTTTTTACGCGCATTGCGCGATTGGGATAATGCCCAATTTTTTTAAAAAAAAAAAATAAGTACTTTAAAATATATCAAGACAAGATTATATTGGAATTGTTCATGCATAGATAATTGAATGTTAAATTTGCGTATTTAAATAGGCAATTCTAAGTTTACAAATGCAAGATAATATAGTCAAGATTGATTATAATTGTCAATAAAATAATTGTATATGTATGGTTGAAACCAAATACGGGAATTGAAGAGCTAACTGCTGATTGCCAAACAAGGACATTGCGAGGTAGTTTTCCATTCCAATTTGTTGTGTGATTTGAATACTCTTTTTGTCAATAAATCCCCCAAGTAGTTAATATGATTGGCTTAATTTTATTTTTTTAAAACAATTATTATTATTATTATTATTATTATTATTATTATTATTATTATTATTATTATTATTATTATTATTATTATTATTAAATATTTGTATACCCTTAGATCATTTTACATGTTAATCTAAGCAGTTAATTTTTTCAAATATCTTTTTACCAACCGTTGATATAATTCGCTAACTACTGATTATCAAACAAGGACATTGCGAGTTAGTTCACACTTCAATTTGTTGTGTGATTTGAATATTCTCTTTGTCAATAAATCCCTCAAGTAGTTAATATGATTGGCTTTATTAATTATATATATATATATATATATATATATATATATATATTAATTTTTTTCATGGTATTAATAAAATACTTGGTGAACAAATATACAACATTACTTTGTATTATAACTTTGATATTTAATTAAAAAATAGTGCACAAAAAAAAAAATAATAGACAATGTAGTGAATATGATCAATCGATGAATTTGAAATTTGATGTAAAGAATTTTTACTTGGAGAAATATAAAGACAATATAATTAATAAAATTATGTCTCTTAATTAATTTATTGATAATGAATAATTTTTTTTAGTAAAGACATTGTAGGGACAATGTAGCGAATATAATCAATTGATGAATTTGAATGTAAAGAATTTTTATATTAGAGAAAAATAAAGATAATATAACTAAAGAAATTATTTCTCTTATTTAATTTATTGATAATGAATAATTTTTTTTGAATAAAGACATTGTAGACACATAATTCTAAATTAAAGAAATACATATGCATTATTTTTTGTTGTAGCTACTAAATTATTATTTTAACTTAATAAAACTAAAATAGAGTACTAATTATGTCAACTTTGATTGGGATGAGGTTCGAACCTAAGACCTTTCTTATTGAAATCAATGAGTAAGTTAACGGTGAACTAACAAAATTAACGGAAAAGTTAACGAATAATCATATTCATTAAGGATAAATTAGGAAATCTTAAGAAAAAATTAAAATTTAATCAATCTGAGTCATTCATTTGATTAAAAAATTTGACCGCCATTTTTTCTACCCATTATAGACCTAACTCTCTTGAGCTCTTATATTAGTATATATATAGTAGATAGTAGATTATTAGTATAGTAGATAGTAGATAGATAGTAGATGTAAACTGCAAAGTCCCAAACCAAACACACTCTCTAAGTATAACTCAATGCTGGTATTGATCAGCTATATGCCTATATATCAATGCATTAGAGAAAACCTTAGTTTGAAATTATTAAAAAAAAAGAAGGCACAAGTGTCAAATAGACCCATCTATTACTGTGAATTGCTCAATTTTCATTACGAACTAAATTAAGTGTCAAATAAGTCCATCTACGAGTTAAATTTGTTCAATTGGCTTTTTTTACAAGTTAATAACAGGTTACCTATTTAATTATTAAAATAAATAAAAAAATAAAATACAGCCACCGGCTGTCCGGCGAGGACAGCCGGTGGCTGTATTTTTTTTTTTAATAATTTTTAAATTATTTTGAAATTATTTTTTTTAATAATTGAATTTGTAACCTGCAAAAAAAAATCAATTACCTGCAAAAAAAAAAAAAAAAAAAAAAAAAGTTAATTGAACAAATTTAGTAGGTAAGTGTGGTTAATTAGCCTTTAATTTAGTTTATGGTGGGAATTGAGCACTTGACAATAGTACATGAGCCTATTTGACACTTCTCCAAAAAAAAAAAAAAAAAAAAAATCGTGACTAACATAAGATGCTGAAGCAGAGTTAAACCCCGTGAGTGACATTAATGCTATAAAAATCAGTATTTATTCTATGCTCTCTCATTCCTCGTGAGTTCATAATTAGCCAACTTTAATTTCTATACCCACTCTGAATTTTTCATTCATCACCTACCAACCCAACCAACCTCAAGTGTTCAGGCCGCCATAAAGGCAAAATCCCATTGCCTATGTTTGTTATATATATCTCAGCTCTCAGTAACAACTTAACAAAAGTGTCTCACTGTTGGAATTGATCGAAAATGGCCATTTTTTTGTCGACCACTACACTTATTCTGGTGTCTCTGATATTCCTCCCTTTTGGGCAGTGCTTCACCGTGATCGTGTCGGATTCTGGCGCGCCGTCCGGCTTGGTGGACGCTCCGCAGACTGCATATTCCTTGAACAACGACCATGCACGCACGGACGCGCGCGAGCAAGAGGCGGTGTACGAGGTTATGAGAGCCACCGGGAATGATTGGGCGACTGAGATTCCCGATGTTTGTCGGGGGCGATGGCACGGGATTGAATGCATGCCCGACAAGGCCAATGTGTACCACGTTGTGTCGCTTTCCTTCGGGGCTTTGTCGGACGACACGGCGTTTCCGACGTGCGACACTGCCCCCCGCCCCTTCATTTCCCCCGCCGTCACTAAGCTCCTGCATTTACGGACCCTGTTCTTCTACCGCTGTTTCACCGACAACCCCCAACCAATTCCCACGTTTCTCGGCCAGCTCGGCCAGACTCTCCAGACACTTGTCCTAAGGGAAAACGGCCATGTCGGCTCCATCCCTAATCAGCTGGGGAACTTAACCCGTCTCAGGGTTCTTGATTTCCATGGAAACAATCTCAACGGTTCAATACCGGTTTCCCTGAGCAGAATTGACGGTTTGAGGTCGTTGGACTTGAGCAGAAACAAACTGGCCGCTTCAATCCCCAATCTAACCTTTCCTCTGTTACAAATTCTTGACCTTAACCAAAACCATCTTGTGGGTTCAATCCCAACCGCTCTCATTAACTGCCACTCTCTCATGAAGATGGATTTGAGCCGGAACCGTCTCTCCGGCCGGATTCCGGACTCCATTGATGCCCTCAACAACATAATACTGATGGACTTGAGCTACAATAGTATCACGGGTCCGATTCCGACCACTCTCAAGAACTTGGATTTTCTGCAGGCTTTGGTTCTCAGTGGCAATCCCATGTTGTCGGATACACTGCCAGAACACATTTTTTTGGATGGTTTTAAGGATTTGATGATCTTAGCATTGTCGAACATGAACCTCCAAGGTTCAATCCCAGAATCACTAGCCAAGTTACCCAAAATCCGGGTCCTCCACCTGGACGGGAACCAGTTGAACGGTTCGATTCCTGCAAGTTTCGGGGAGCTAGATAGCCTGAGTGAGCTAAGACTGGACAGTAATCAACTCACAGGAGCTGTGCCATTCAAGAGAGAAATGGTTTGGAGGATGAGAAGAAAGTTGAAGCTTTCCAACAACTCAGGCCTCTGCTATGATGCCAAAACTGGGCTTGGGGATGATCTCGAGGCCATCTCGGATTCGGGCATCAGCCATTGTGGGAGCCAAGCCACTGAACCAACAAGAACAGTGGAACATATTTCTGCAGTGGATGAAAGCATGTTGAGATCAAGTGTGAAATCAGGTGGAACAGTAAAGGAATTATCACCTCTTAGCTGTCTTCTCCTAGCTGTATACTTCCTTTAATTGAAAGTAAAACACTGATTTCATTTCTGTAGATAGTTAAGAGCCTTTGTAAACCATAGTAGAACGAATATTAAATAGAATCTGAGTTCTTATTCACTGCCTAAATGTAGAGTTATATCATATACAGCTGAAGACACATTGGGCTATGCAGCCTAATCAATCAATTGTATTCAACAAAGATAACACAATATATGGGGGCAACCGAGCCAAGTTTGTCATATTGTTGGCTTGGTAATTACAAGGTTCCCAGTAAAAGCGGCCTATAGCCTTCTTGGTTTGAGCCTGTAAACTATGGACAACCTAGGCTGGTTTACCTACTTGTGATCCTTTTCCCGGCTAGGGTCACAAGGCAAGGTTTATCCATCAGGTAGTGACTGCAGGATTCCCTTGTCATCCAAAAGATAACACAACAAACTCAAATGATCATTTCAGTTCCACTTCAATGTCAATGTCAATGTCTTCTAGTAAAAGACTAAGAAGCATTCCTATACCAAGTTTAATTTATGTATCAAAATATACCAAGTTTAATTTATGCAGAGCCAATTTCAGGCTCCAATACTTGTTTCTCTGAGATAAACTCTTGGCTGTCTTCATGTGCACATCCATCTTTATGGGTTGCAGCTTTGAGATTTTTAAACATTTCATTATTCTCTAGAGCAGCAAGCTTCTCTTTTGATTCTCCTTTGAGGAGTTCAACGACCTCGAGCATCGTTGGTCTCTTCTCAGGTTGATTCTGAGCACATATGAGAGCTACATACACAATTCTTTTTAGCTCTTCTTCCACATAGTTTCCATTAAGTGTTGGATCTGCAAGTTCACTGAATTTACCCTCACATGCCAATGGTAGTGCCCAATCTGTGATTGTCCAATTCTTACTTGCACTCACCTTTTTTATTGGCTTCTTGCCACTAGCAAGCTCTAGCAAAAGAATCCCAAAGCTGTAAACATCACAACTCTTTGATTCTTTTCCTAACATTACATATTCCGGTGCAAGATAACCAAGCGTGCCCTTCGATCTGGTGGTCACACGTGTTGCATCATCAGGGAAGAAGTTTGCAATCCCAAAACCAGCAAGTTGAGCTTGGAAGTTAGAATCTAGTAACACATTGCCTGCTTTGATGTCTCCATGTATAATATGTGGGGTTGCATCGTGATGTAGATAGCTGTAGTTCATAATAAGTGTTTTCTATTAGCAAGGACTTAACATACCAAAACAAAAAATGGTGGAATGGTGCTTTGAAACTTACGCGATTCCCTCAGCAGACCCAACAGCAATGCTTATCCGCTTCTTCCAATCAAGAAGGGTGTCAGCTGAATACTGCCCATGAAGATGAGACAGCAAGCTAAAGTTTGGCACATAATCATAAACAAGCACATGTTCTTGCCCCTCAGAACAATAGCCACGCAAAGCCAGAAGATTTTTGTGGCGTGCTCGAGCCAGTATTTCAACTTCAGCAGCAAATTCCACCTCTGCTGTGTTGCTCCACTCCTTTAGCCTTTTCACTGCAATCTGGATAAATATCATCATGAGAAAGAGCGCTACCTCCTAAATCCATTTCTTGGTATCAGAGTTAAAAAGCACTAACAGAAAGAAAACAGGTAGACAATGTTGCTGTGAAGCAATGATTAAAAACTACCAAAGATTTTGCAGATAAACACTAAATTAAATTTACTATGAAGAAGGCAGAACCAAATCTAGTATAAGAATAGAGTACACTCATCCCTTTCTGTGACAATTATGATGAAAATATAGAGTCAGACAGAACTCCACAAGCATATTCTTTGAGTGAGTTTCAAGTTAAGCAATCTAACAGAAATCTTAGACCAAATAATTCCCTAATTACCTTTGAGCCATGATGATTAATGAAGCTGGAAGTGCTTTAATAAGTGATATGACAATCATTTCTCTGGCTTTGGTTCAACTTATAATGCAAATAAGATCAGATTCAGACAACAAATACTATAAAGCATAACAGAACACTTTCAAAAGCAAAAACAATGGGAGAAGTTGTCCATAATTACTTGTGATCCATCCCAGAGCTGACCCCAATAAACACTCCCAAACCCATCCTCTTCAAGCTTGTTATCATAGTTAAAATTGTTTGTAGCCGCGTGCAACTCCTTCAGAGAAAAAACCCTCCATATCGACTGCTTCTTCAATTTCTCCTTCCTGCAACATTCCAAAGATTAATAAACAGGACCCCTTGTATTGTTAATTGGCATTCATTCCCTCCTCTGATATCTGTAGTGTGAAACAGTGATACTCAAGTTTCTTTATTGTGAAAACTCTCCAGTTGATTATCAGTAACAGCTTTCTTTCATCAAATTTATGAACAGACATTGGCACTTCCACAAACTGAACACATTGAAACCAACTCAGCAAATAAGAATTAGGTAGCCCAAAATGCTGTCTTTGCTAGAACATCTAAGCAGCCAAACAGGAATGGTGCATTTTCAGTAAAAGGAAGAGTGGGCTTTCTGAATTTCAACAAAAATCAACAAACAAAAACCCTCAAAAAATCTGACACTCAGGATCAATTGAGCCCAAAATGATGGAACAGGAAGGATGCATAAATTGAAAAATTGGCAGCACATACCTATCAGGATCCTTAAGGAAGCAAAAACTTGAGCACAAACCCATCAAAACCCCCAACTTTCTCTTTCTGTAGACAGATTAAAGATTGGGTTTTTTAAGTAAATAAAAGAGCAGTGATCAGAACCCAGCTTCACCTATAAGCCTCAAAACAGCACGATAAATCAAGCCATGAACTTTAGTCTGCTTTAAAGGTTCGATCTTTAATTTCTTTCTCTCCCCACCAACTAGTCAGAGAAACGAAAGCGGCAGCCCCAGTTGTTGAATGAGTTCCTTTTCCGGACGTTACTGAGAGGGAAAGAATAAAAAAGGTTTGGGTCTTTCCTGATAAGGAGAAAGATTCAAATTTCTATACTGCCTCTTCTTTCTTTTCTTTCCTTGCACTCCATCCAAGTCCTCATGTTTGTTTGTTTTTTGTATTTTTTTGTCTGTCCTTTTTCCCAACTTCAAGGTTGATAGGAGAGAAAAAGAGGAATGATTAAAAAATAATTGTAATTCTCCCTGCAAAACATGTTCTGATCAATGAGATAAAAGGAAAATCCAAATTATGAAGCTTCTCGAGATATCTTTTTGATGCCTGCCAAGCGGGGTTGGACGGATGATAAAATATGTACATTTAGTATATTAAAAATGTTCATTTTATTGTGGTCCACATAACACTATGTAAACCATGGCCCACTCAATAATTTGCCAAGATCAATTAGAGTGGTTAGGACAATGGTACGTTACAATTGCATTATCAATTCTTATACTATGGACCAGGGTCCATTTGCATGGACTTGAATTTAAAATACACAATTTGCATAATAGATGTTCACAATTTACATACAAATATTTACAATTTACCTTTTCATAAAATTATGATCTGTAAATTGTGTATTTTAAACCTAGGTCCATCTTGTAAAGTGGACCCTGATCCATAGAATGATTTGTCTTGCACTACTATTGACACACTTATTTAAGATATTAATTTTTTACGCGCATTGCGCGATTGTGATAATCCCCAATGTGTTTTTTTAAATAAGTATTTTAAAGTATATCAAGGCAAGATTATATTGGAATTGTCCATGCATAGATAATTGAATATTAAATTTGCGTATTTAAATAGGCAATTCTAAGTTTACAAATGCAAGATAATATAGACAAGATTGATTATAATTGTCAATAAAATAATTGTATAGGTATGGTTGAAACCAAATACGGGACATAAGGGAGAGAAAATAAAAATTAGGGCATAAATATTAAATATATACTAATATTGAAGAGCTAACTGCGGATTGCCAAACAAGGACATTGCGAGATAGTTTCACATGCCACTTCAATTTGTTGTGTGATTTGAATACTCTCTTTGTTAACAAATCCCTCAAGTAGTTAATATGATTGACTTTATTAATTAATATTTTTTTTTTAATTTTTTCATGGTATTAATAAAATACTTGGTAAATAAATATATAGCATTATTTTGTATTATAACTTTAATATTTAATTAAAAAAATAGTGCACAAAAAAAGATAATAGACAATGTAGTGAATATAATCAATTGATAAATTTGAATGTAAAGAATTTTTACACATTTGAGAAATATAAAGACAATATAACTAATAAAATTATTTCTCTTAATTAATTTATTGATAATGAATAATTTTTTTTAATAAACACATTCTAGGGACAATATAGTGTGTATAATCAATTGATGAATTTGAATGTAAAGAATATTTATATTGGAGAAAAATAAATACAATATAACTAATGAAATTATTTCTCTTATTTAATTTATTCATAATGAATAATATTTTTTGAATAAAGACATTGTAGACACATAATTCTAAATTAAAGAAATGCATATGTATTATTTTTTGTTGTAGCTACTAAATTATTATTTAATTTAGGGGAAAATGACACTTTTTACCCCTGAGTTATATACTTATAGCACTTTTCCCCCCTCAATTATTTAGGTAAGCACATTAGCCCCCTCAATTATTCTAAAAGTGGTGCCTTTTCCCCCTAATATATTAAATTGACATTTATACCCTTAAAGTAAACATTTTATTTATTTTATTACTCCAACAAATTATTGCGTATACGTAGGGATGACCACGGTTCGGTTTGAATTGAACCGGATACTAAAGCAATCGAATTAATAGTTTACGGTTATAATTCAGATCTAGAACCCAATATTTAAATATCAATTTATTAAAATTATGTATCAAAAAATTGAATCTTGAACTGTGAACCGGCGGTTCCGGATCTGATTCGCGATTTTGAACCGTCTTTATTTTAAAATTTTATTTTTTATTTTAAAATAATCTAAATTCAACAATAAATGTATTTTATTTTTTCAGTTCGGAACATGAACCGTCCATTCCGGTTTACGATTTTAATAAACTCTAAATATCGAATTTCGATTCTAAATTGTAATTGGAATATTTCAGTTTGGTTGCTATAGTGTTTGTTTAGTTTGAACCAAATTATGGTCATAATTTGTTGGAAAAAAAATAAATTAAATATTTAGTTTAAGGGTAAATATGTCCATTTAACATTTCAGGGGGAAAAACAACCACTTCAATAATTTAGGGGGGAAAAATGCTATAGGTATATAACTCAGGGGAAAAAAGTGTCATTTTCCCTTTAATTTAATAAGAGTAAAATAGAGTATTAATTATGCCAACTTTGATAGGGATATGGTTCGAACCTAAGACCTTTCTTATTGAAATCAATTAGTAAGTTAACGGTGAACTAACAGAAATTAACGAAAAAAATAATATTTAACGGAAAAGTTAACGAATAATCATATTTATTAAGAACCAGGACTATGTGGTCTAATGGTATCCGGGTTGGACTTCCATTTGGAAGGTTGTAAGTTCAAGCCTCAGTGGAGGCGTTATTAGCTCTTTGTGTTTCAGTATGTGAGAAAGTATATGAATAGAAAAAAATTAATTAAAGTGGTTTTCACAATTATGCTTGTTGATTTTACTACTATGAGGTAATCGATTAACATGTCAATATTACTGCAAATATCACAAAAATAATTTATTGTTAGAAAATCATGTCCGAACCTCTTAAATGTGCCTCGAGGTATTTATACACATGAATTAGTCCAAGGAAAGGAAAGGAAAAAAGTTTACAAATTTAGTTGATGAAACTTTCTTAAATCTTGTTCAATAAAAAAAAAAAAAAAAAAAAAAAAAAAAAAAAAAAAACTTTCTTAAATCAAGCTTAGATTTTTTTTATAAAATGAAAGAGTTTTCCCTCCCCTTTGTTATAATATAATATCTGTTCATATCTATTTTCTTAACCTACTGAAACACAGAGTCCTCACTAAAGTTCAAACACATGACCTTTATTTGGGAGAGTCTCTTCATTTTATTAGATCACAAAGTCATTTACATGATTACATCCCTCAACACTTACTCATTTAAAAGATCTTTTTTAATGCACGAAAAATCGGACAAGTAGAAAGATAGACTGAAGTAGTTAGAACAATGATTATAACTGTACTAATTAGTACGGAGTATTAAAATACTCATTTAAGGTACTTTTTTTATGCAGGCAAGGTTAGAGCATCCACATTAATTTGGGAGAATTGGGAGATAATGTAAGAGTGATTAAGAGAGAGAATATGGAAAGGGGAGAAAAAAAAAAAAAAAAAAAAAAACAAAAAAACCAAAATCAAAAAATCAAAAAAGAAAAAAAAAATAAAAAAAAAAACAAAAGAGTCAGGCGCGTCGTTCGGCGCGCCTGACTCGCCCTCGGGCGCGTGCTTTGCACGCGCCCATGTGGGCTGGCTGCTGTGCGCGAAACGCGCACAGCAGCCCATGCTTTGTTTTTTATCTTTTTCTTCTTTTTCTTCTTTTCTCTGCCATTATTTCGAAATTTGCAGATGAATTCTCCCTAGATGAATTCTCCCCTACATTAGCTATAAACTTGAAGTGGGAGAATTAGTGCTGCAATCTCCCCATATTATCTACTGATGTAGATGCTCTTAGCTAGAATTGAAGAACAATTGGAGTGATTAGGATAGTGATTGTTACAATCGCACTAATTACTATTGAAATGATCATTTAAATTAACTATACTCATAATTAGAGTTGTTAACGAACCAAACATAAATGAACGGAGGTTGTTCGTGTTAGTTTGTTAAGGTTGTTGGACTGTTCGTATTTGTGTTTGCTTGTTAAAATTTTTGAAAATTCTGTTCGTGTTCGTTTGTTAAGCGTTCATTAGTGTTTGTTAACGTTCGTGAACACGTTCACGAACGTGTTCGTTAATATTACGAACACATACACGAACATGTTTGTTAATATGCACGTTCACGAACATGTTCATTAATGTTTGTGAACATGTTCGTTCACGTTCATAAACACGTTCGTGAATGCTTAATAACCAAACATATGAACATGTTCATGATCACAATTTGTTCGTGAACAAGAAATCATCTATGTTCACGAAAAATAACGAAACAAGTAACACAACTACAAAGAGAATACAAACAAATATTAAACGAACACAAATGAGCTTGTTCGCGAACATTATTAAACGAACACAAACGAGCTTGTTCTGTAAGATCTTCCCTAATAATATATATTATATACTAGTAATTCACCCGCGCGATGCATAGGAAAAAATTATGTTATTATAAATATAAATGAAAATAGAAAAACTAAAATATTTTAAATTATTTAATATAATAATATTTTTGAGCTTCCATTGGTCAAATATTTATTATTTTATAGAATACAAAATTACAATTAAAATGAAAATTAATATTAAAATTATAATTTTGTATGGTTAATATAATCTCTAATTATGTGCATATTCAAATAAACTTATAGAGAGAATTTACATAATTACATTGATTTATTTTTAATTGTATTCATCTATATTATAATTTCACAATACAAATAATAACTAAGATAATTACATTTGAAAAGCAAATTTCAAATTTTGTATGTGTAAATTTAAACTCTAATTGAACACATTTTTTATATGATTATATAATATATATAGTTATTTTATTTTTCCAAAGTATATTTTTTTATATGATTATATAATATATATAGCTATTTTATTTTTTAAATGTTGTGCTTTTTTTTTTTTTTTTTAATAAAGGATGTTGTGGCATTAATTGTAACATTAATTATTTCCCAAACCATATAGCTTTATTATATAAATGATTATATATTAGGGCCTTAATTAAGTGGTGCAAGTTGACTAGGCTTATTAAGTGGTCTGTGCCGCTTCCACTCATACGATGGGTCTGTGCCGCTTCCGCTCATACGATGCTAGGTTTCTTGTATACTACATTTGGCATAAGAACCTTCATAATCTCTGTCTGATTGATTGTTATTGCCTAAAAATTAACATTAATTTCATATACATCAAGAAGTTTTGTATATGCTTTAGTTTACAATTACATTCAGCTAAATTCATCAAAATATGCATATAAAATATATTCTTTTGTTATGATGTAATTAAGCAATTTAGTGTGTATATTGTGAATGAATTAATCGTAATTGTTTTTTTTTTTTTTTTTGGGATTGTTGAAATTTAATTTCGGCATTAAGATTATTCTAAATTTTTACCTACTGCTGGCCTAAGTTTATTGGAGAATTTTTTTCGGATTTATTATCTGGTTTCGGTCTCCGTTTTGTTGCTTTTCCGGCGACTGCTACTTGCGAAGTTCGACGAGCTATAGTTAAAAAAAAAAAAAAAAAAAAAAAAAAAAAAAAAAATCCTTCAGTGTTCCGGTCAGTTCGCCGGTTTCCATGGTCAACGACGGCGAGCTTTGGGTGTCGACGTCGCGTGCGGTGGGCAACGTTGGCGGACCTAGAGTTGCAGCGAGGTGGTCCGGTGGAAACGGGCTGGTTTTTTCGAGGCCGTCACTGCTTCCTTCAGGTGGCCGTGACTCCTAGCGACGCGACTAAGGACAAGGATCGACGACGGGCTGAGGGCGGTTGGCTGCGAGCCATGGCGTTGGTGCCGCGACAAGGAAAGACGGCGGAGGTGGGCTAGATTCTCGGTTCATCGCTGCTGTCTGTTCCTCTTCCAGGCGGCGCCGACTCTTCAGTCCATTGCCGAGATCTGGCCTGCTGAAGACGACGACGGGGTTCTTGGCGTTGCAGAGATGCGACGCCTCTTCAGTCCATCGCTGAGATCTGGCTTGCTGGCGTTGCTGCTTCTTCTTCTTTCTTCTCTCATCGGCGGCGCAGCTGGTAGAGCTTGGTGGTCTTCAAGAAGATGAAGCAGAGGCAATTTATATCCTACACCACGGCGCGCGTTGCACTATACGCCCAAATGCAAAACGACGTCGTTTTAATTATTTTTTTTTTTGAAATTTCTCGTCCAAGTGAATGGTAGTAGTTTTTTCTTTAAAAAAAAACCCGCTGTTCAAGAATGTACATAATGTTATACTAGAATACACATAGTGTTATACATGAATGTACATAATTATATAACAAAATATACATACTCTTTTTAAAAGATAATACACATAATCTAACATAATACATAATAAACATAAACTTTTAACATAATACACATCAACTATTAACATAATACACACAAATTTTCTGATTCGAATGTACATAATTGTATAAAAAGAATGTACATAATTGTATAAAAAATACACATAACTGTATGAACCAATACACATAACGTTGTGAACAAATACACATAACGTTGTGAACAAATACACATAATCTCAGCAACTTCCTATCGCGCCTCCCAACACTACCCCAAAACGACGTCGTTTTGGGAGGCGCGTGGCGCACAGTGCTATGTGCGCCATGGTGTAGGATATAACAATTGTGAAGCAGATGATGGAAGTAATAACTTGGGCCAGGTCTGACCCATATGGCAAGACCTAGACCATTTTTTAAGGCAAATTATTGTATGGACCATGGTCCACACAATGTTATGTGGACCATAACAAAAAGTACATTTTTAATATATTAAATGTACATTATTTTGTACTAAATGTACATTATACAATATAATGTACACTCAGAACAAAAATAATGTACATTCCTTGAATACAATGTACATTATTTTTGTATTAAATGTACATTATTTTTGTACTGAATGTACATTATTTTATAATAGACAAAATATAGTCCACACAACTTGTGTAGACCATGGTCCATACAATAATGATTAATTTTTTAAGTATTGGGTCTATTTTGGATCTTGGGCTACTTAATTTTACCCATCATCCCTTTGTTTCATTTGGGTCTTTAGTTTATTCCCCAAATGAATTACTTCTAATTCATTGATTGCATTCATTATTAAATTATCATTTAATTTTGGGTAAATATTAAGTTTTAATTTGCTATTTGAATTTTAATTTAATATTAAGGTGCATATTAAATTGTCTCAAGTGTTACAATTTATTTAGAGTTTATGAGTTAATAATATATTAATGTTCAGATCCAAGCATGTTGCGTATATTTATAATCGTTTTATTGTTATAATATACATTTAAAAAAACATGCATTAAAGTTGGATTTAGCATATTATTAACTCATAAATTCATTACTAAAATATCATTTAATTTTGGATCCTTAGGTAATTTTAGGCATTGTGACCTACTAATGCAGCTTGTTGGTTTTACGGCTCTTGGGTGCCGGTCGGCGGGCGAACACTACCGTAAAATACTATAAACAAGAGTTTATGTGGACAGAGAATGAAGTAATGGAGAGAATAAAGTGATATTATTTCTCTAAGGCTTTGGCCGCTTAAGTGCCAAAAGAAGCCAAAAATGATGGATCCCCGTACACGATGATCCTGGGGGGATATTTATACAAGAATACAAACTCGTACAAGGAAACCCGTACAAGGAAAATAGGGAGGTGTAGAGCCAAGATCTACAAGGAAAGTAGGGCTGACGTATGGCCGAATCAGCTAAGGAAACTGGCATCTTGTGACAACCCAAAATTTAATCTATAAATTCGTTTTTAAGAAATTCCAAAATAGTCATTTTTCACTCTACCAAAATTTTTATGACGAAAACGGTTTTGGAATTAATTATTTTGAATTATATTTTAAATGAATTCAACACCGGGGCTTATTTTAATTCTAAATCTTAAATTTTCGAGTACATTACGTACCAAGTTTTTGATCCAAAAGTCAATGTGAGTGAAACCGGGAGAAATCTGAGAAACCTAAACCAAGTGTTTATTTAGAAATCATTTTTGAAAAAATCTATTTTGGCCCCCAAACTATTTAAAAGCTATCTTCCTAGACTTGGTCCATGTAGCAACGTGGACCACAAGCCTTCACTTCTTTGTCTGATACATTGTAAGAGCCAACCAAACTACCATTTTGCCCTCCACCAATCATTGTTGATTCTTCTAGGGTTTGGAGTCATTATAAAATGAATAGTTATCAGACTTTTGCCTCTTGATTCCATCCTTGTCTTCTCACCTTGAGCTCTGCAAGATTCAAAGGAAAACACAGTAAGTTTCTAAGCCTAATCCCATCCATTCATCCTCTTCCCTTCTAGCTTCAATTTCTTAGCTTTCATCTCTGAGATTCTAGTTTTTAAGGGTGGTTTTGTGGCTTGTTTGAGGTGTTTAGGTGGTGGATGGGGTAGTGGCTGACTTGGGAAGAAAGATGAATCCCAACAAGAAGAAGAAGAGACAACAAAGATATAACCCATGGACTCCCACCTCTTATTTATGACTCTGTGAAGTCAAGATGTTAGTGAAAATGCTTAGAAATGCTAGATTGTTGATGTTTTTGAGCTATTAGTGATCTATTGTTGATCTATGATTGTGTTGTTGAGGATTTGGGAGTGTTGGATTGCTAAAAAATTGTTGCAAGTGGAGAAGAAATCTCTCTGGTGCACACTGTCTGTGCACCAGACTAGCTCACAGAGCTAGCCAATGGCCCTAGGCAGGGACCGTTGGCTAGTCCCGTGGAGGGCCGGCTCTTGGGCATGGTTCTCGGCTAGAACCGTGGCCCAAGGTCGCTGCTTGGCGGAGCCAAGTAGCGGGGCTCCTCAAGCCCCGCCACAAGTTTTGCCAGGCCAAATCAGTGTAGTGGTCGTGCCTTCTGTGGCTCAGCTACGTGTCGTTCGGTCCGGGACTCGCGGGCCCTTGAGGCTCGAACACTCGGGTTCGTTACGACGCACTAGTAGATTTTGACTTCGTTGAATTTGGAGTTGAAATGAGTAAATTACAGTAGATTTTGGGTTGAGAATTGTTATTGATGTGCACTGTGTATTATTTACAGAGAAGGAAAACGTGAAGTGTTTGAACTTAGCTATTTGAATGAGAAGTATGATCATTATTTGATTGTTGGATTCAAAAGCATGATCATTATTGACAAGTTTGCTTGTTTAGCATGTCTAAATATCCATTGCGAGTTATTGAGGATTTTGTCAAGAATATGAGATATTTGGTTGTACAGTACATGAACTTATTTGTTCAGTAAAGTGAAATATTAGAGCATGATGTCTATTTTGAGTTCAAAGAGCATGATCAATACTTGCGATCAGGTTCTAGCATGGTTTAAGATATCAAACTATACCGATCTAGGGATCGGATCACACCAATCGGGAGATTGGATTTACTTACGATCTAAGGATCGAAACTAACCAATCAAGATATTGGATTTGCAGGGAAACTTACTAATCAAGTCTTACCAATCAAGAGATTGGATTTTGTTCACGGTTTAGGGATCTCAACTGAACATATGGATCACAACCAGGAATTCATTTCCCAATGCCCTTCGCACGGACCAACTGGTCGCAACCGGTTCGAGTTCGGTCAAACCCTGACCTAAATTGCTAGACTAAAAGATCGTTCTTAGCCGATCATGCTTGGTTGGTTTGGATTACCGCATTAACGACCTATGACTTGTTTTGGAAAACAAAAAATTATTCGACCGGGATGATTTCTCCCTTGTGCACTCGATTTACGAATCGAGAGTCCTAGGCACAGGGATATTAGGAGACCCGAAGGTCTAACGATAGCGAGATCCGCTTTAAAAACAACAATTAACTAAATGGGGAGTCTTCCCCTTTAATGCCCGGTTTATGAACCGAGAAGGGACTCCATAATCTCTGTTGGTTTGACATATTTGGTTGTTGTATGCAGACGAAACTTGAAGGAATTTCATAAGCATAGAGTGGGGAAACCTTATTTCTCTGCTGTGGAATATTTGAAGAAGAATTCTTGGCTTAATGCCGAGATATCTGAAGTTAACATGAGGATTATTTCTTCACTAAGTGGAAATGATTTTGATACAATGGATATTGATCACACAGGGGTGATTCACTCTGCAAGTAAATCAGTTCCTAGCGACGGAGGGATGTGGTGGTGGCGGTGAAGTCTTTGGGTCGAGTAGAACCACGGAGGTGGTGGAGAAGAGTATGGCTTCCCGCTCTTCCTTCGGCGTTGCATGTGTCTTGTATGGCAAAAGCTTGTAATCGCATTGGTGCCACGCAGATTGTGGGCTTCAAGAGCCGCATGTCAGAAATGGGCATTTGGAACCCAGGGCACAGCAAATGTAGTCTCATTGTGCTACATGTGATCATCCTTCTTTTTGGATGCGCAAACAGAATCCAGAATGGTGAAGTTGCAATAAGCAGAGAGGATAAACTAATAAGCAGAGCGGTGCAGCAGTTGGGGTGTTGGCCTAGCAGTCTTAGCACCTGGGTTTGAAACCTCCTCAATTTCCAAAATACCATAAATTTTTCTTTATGCCTTCGCAAAGTTTTTAACCTTGGCGCCGATTAATCGGCGCCTTGCAACACTGGTTTCAACCTTATCAGCACGTATATATACTTAGACCAAACGACGCCGTATAGAACTAAGCGTACATGAACCCTAACATATCTCGGATATTCAGACCGGTCGGATGCGTTTTTTGACCCCCCTCCACCCGAACCATATTAACCGAAGCCGTTTCCTATGACGGATCGGTTTATGCTTTATGGGTTCGGTTCGCTTTGGGTATGCGTAGGCGGATTCGGATCGGGCGGGTTGATCGGGTTTCTCGATTTTTGCACACCCCTACCGGCTGCAAAGAGAGAGCGTGAACGTATAGGGAGATCATACCGAGGAATATTCCCGATCAAAAATTTAATATTTGGACTATATTTCAACAACAAATTATTGTGTAGACCATGAATGTAATATACATTTTTTAATATATTAAAAGTACATTATTTGTATAATGAATGTACATTATTTGATATATATAAAAAATCATGTATTTTCAAATAATGTATTTTATGTATATAAATAATGTACTTTTAATATATTAAAAATATATACTTTTTATTCATGATTTACACAAATGTGGGCAAATTATATTATGCACCGCGGTGCATAATCAATTATGCACCGCGCGTCTTTTTTTTTTTTAAAATGAAAATTAACAGTGTTTGTTTCCGCCGTTTCACACCCTTTTGCAAAAAGTAACTCTGTTATTCACTGTCATTTTATACACTGCAGTTTCAGTTGAACACAACTACAGTTTTATTTCGATATACCTATAGTTTCATTCGATATTTATAGACTCAAATATGTGAAAATGTTATTTAATTTTATTTTATATACACTATAGTTTCATTAAAACACAACTACATGATCATTTTGATATAATTACAGCTTCATTGTACAATATACACTCAAATATGTGAAATGTTATTCAGTTTCAGTTTATATACACTGCAGTTTCATTTCACTATAACTACAGTATCATTTTGATATAACTGCAGTGTCGGTTTGAATATACTATAGTGTCAGTTGGTGTCTAATACACCAAACAAGCGGACTCCGTTAACTCTAACGGCGAGCCGTTTCTTTATTTAAAGAAACGGCGTCGTTTTTGACCGCGGTGCACATGCACCGCGGTCTATAATATAACGACTGCAAATGTGTGGACAATGGTCCATGGAATAATAATTGTATTTTAACTTGTTAATAGTATTTTTTTTATTATTAATTAGGAAGTAAATAATAAAAAAGAAAAAGAAAATTATAAATGATCAGCTTTAACGTACGTAGAAAAGTCAAAAGAAGAAAGAGAACCGGCGTGAAGGCAAAGGCGAGCTCCGGAGAAGTGGACGGCCGTGACTCCTCCGACCCCCGTTTTGTACTCTTCCTCGGTGCCGTGTTTTCGCTCAAACCCTTTTTTGTCCATTTCTACCTCTTTCTCGCTCCGTGAACGCCACTCCCCTGGCTTCTAGCTCGCCGTCGCACTACTTTTCACTTCCAATACTTCACGGTAACAACTCTTCTGCTTTTACTCAACTTCTTCAATTCCTTTCTCCTCTATTTATAGTTTCAATTCGCAGCTGCATACTTTGATTTGCTGCCCTTCTTCGTCTACCTGTAATGATCTTTTGCTTCGATTTTTTTTTTTTTTTTTTTTCTGGTACATAAAACGGGATGATTGATGAACTACCTGGGTTTATGAATTGATTATCTGCATAATAACTGTTTGCTATTTTGTGCTTGTGAAAATTCCTTTTAATTTCATGAATTTTTTTTCCTTGATTATGTAATAACTTATTATTTCTTTGTTTTATCAGTAAAGAAGGGGAATGGATAAAGATATTAAACCGGCCACATCGGTGCCTCCTTTTGATTACGAGCTTTATGAAGGAGATCCCGACCATCTTACAACTGTTGTCGCGACCCCTGCTCTGCCCAGTCCGTATATCGACCCTGTTTCACTAAAGCTGAAACACAGGATTGGGCGTGGATACTTTGGGGATGTTTGGTTAGCTACACATCATCATACAGGTGCTGATTTTGATGAGTATCATGAAGTGGCTGTGAAGATGTTGTATCCTATAAGTGAACATCATGTGAAGCACTTTACCAGTAAGTTTGAGGAGGTTTGGATGAATTTGAAGTCCAAACAAGTGCAAGGTGTTTGTTGGTTGCATGGTATGTCTGTTATATCGGGAAAGGTGAATTCCTCATCTGAAATTGTACTTGGCTTATAAAAGTTTCAAGTTTTCTTGTTGATACCTATTTTTATACTTGATTTACCTACTGTTTCTTGATAGCTCTGCATAGCGATGAAATTCTATGAGTGGTCGATAGGAGACCAAATTGCCCGACTAAAAGGAGGAAAGCTTCCTTTATCTGATGTTTTGAGGTGATGGCATATATTATTGTTCATAGAGATAAAAGTTTTCATGGTGGAAGTTGATATATGCTGACGGAATACTAATGCCTTACAGATATGGGATCGAATTGGCTAAAGGGATCCAAGAGATGCACTCAATGGATATCCTTGTTCTGAACCTTAAGCCAACTAATTTCCTTTTGAATGAACGCGATCAAGCTTTCCTTGGTGATTTTGGGATCCCGTATTTACTTCTTGGTTTTAAACTACCTGATTCAGATTTGGCTTTCAGACTTGGAACCCCAAACTACATGGCTCCTGAACAATGGCAACCTGAAGTAAGAGGTCCAATAAGCTATGAGACTGATGCTTGGGGATTTGGGTGCAGCATTGTTGAGATGTTAACTGGTGTTCAGCCTTGGTTTGGGAAATCTGTTGAAGAAATATTTCAATCAGTTGTGATAAATCAAGAAAAGCCACAGCTTCCAAATGGTCTCCCACCTGCACTTGAGAGTGTTCTCTGTGGCTGTTTTGAATATGATCTTCGCAATCGACCTTTGATGCTGGATATTCTGCAAGCATTTGAAAGGTCTCATACTCCCATCCATTTCCCTTTCTTCCCTGGAATTCCTATAAGAATAGCATGATTTTATGTTTCAGTTGAATATCTTTGTCTGCTCTAATGAAATCAATCCTCTATCTAGATAGATGCTGCAGCTTAACTTTGTAGCTTACCATAGTGAATATGTTGGATGAACCGCATACCTTAGTTGAAAGTTTATCCTCTCAACTTATGTGGCATATGCTTATCTTGATTAGAATTGGAATTCTTTTGTAGCAGTACCATTTACCTGAGAAGCTACATAATAAGAAGATTAAGATGGACACTGTCACAGATTGTTAAATAGTTAACTGGTCTACTCTAAGTAGTATATGTTTGATGATTACAGAGTATTATGTGTGTGTTATGTAGTATGCTACTACTGAAAATTCTGCACGTGCATCTCAGGGGTGTGTTGTTTTTATTTGGGTGGGGGGAGTTTTACACTATGTGTTACAAATTTTTTCCTGGGCATATGATGTGAAAAATCTGAATTTTGTATGTTGTTTTTTGCGAAAAAAACATTCTAGTTTCAGAAAATGAGATGTGCAATCTATTTAGTTTTCCTGGAAAGTTGTGTAAAGTGCTTTAACTCAAATTTGCAGTTCCAAGAATGCTGTTTACAGTGAAGGTGAGTGGATTGGCCCAGCGAGCACCCTGCTTGTAGAAAAACCGAATAGCAGTGGGTATACCACTTGGTTCCTCTTAAAGGATCATCTTCAAGTGGGTGATACTGTCCGCTCAAGAAAGGGATGCAACTCATGCAAGCCTCAAAATATGGCTGTAATGGAAGGAAGTATAGTTGGTCTAGAGAAGGACACCGATCGAGATGGATTTGTCCTGGTGCGGCTCCCCACTTTGGGAAGCCCTTTAAGGGTAAGTGTATCAACTCTAGAGAGGGTCACAGATGGGTTGGCTGCTGGCGATTGGGTACACATGAACAAGGAAAATAAGCAGCACTCAGCGGTGGGTATTCTGCACTCCATACAGCGAGATGGTATTGCTACTGTTGGTTTTCTAGGTTTAGAAACATTGTGGAAAGGACGCGCTTCAGAGCTCCAAATGGCAGAGCCACTTAGTGTGGGGCAGTTTGTTAAATTGAGAGAAAGCGTGCTAGCTCCACGTTTTGACTGGCCTCAGAAAGGTGGAGGGGCATGGGCTACCGGGAAAATATCACAGATACTTCCCAACGGTTGCCTTCTCGTTGGGTTTCCAGGCAGATTTGTGCTTGGAAATAAACCAAACATCTTCTTGGCCGATCCAAACGAAGTGGAGGTTGTCTCTTTCGATACATGCCCTGGTCTCCTGGAAAAATACCAGCATGTCGAGGATTTCCACTGGGCTGTCCGACCATTAGCAATCACATTCAGCTTATTCATGACAGTGAAGCTCGGTATCTTTGTCGGAAAGAATATCAGCGCAAAGCTGAAGAAGAGCAACAAGAAGAAACAGGTTCCCAGCGATGGCCGCCCTCGAGATGCTGAGGGGGGTGGAAATTCGCCATGGCTTCCACCACCAGTGGCAAACATCCTCTTTAAAGATGGAACTGTTGCTGCTAGGTAACATGTACGGTCGTTCCCAAGATTGTATAAATTTTTAGATGAATCCATGTATCCAGCTGCAGAAAGTGCTTAACTTTCTGGTCTGAAAATTATAGAATGAATAGTTACTTTCAACAACTTTAGTCCCTGCCACAATATGTTCTGTTCTTTTGCGATGACCCTCAAATCTCCGACTCAGTAATCACATTAAATTCCGACTAATTTAGAATCCGTCAACTTTACAGGACCCAGATTGCCAAACCAATTCCTCTATATATATTTCCTTTATATTTCTCTCAAAAGGTTGAATTCTCAATTCCAAGGGCTCTTACACCCCGATCCAACAGAATATGAGTTGGCTCAGCAGACAGAGCCAAAGCCCACTATTGATGTCTTCTTCCCACAGTGCCTATATATACTGTTACCACAATATGTTCTGTTCTTTTGCCATGACCCTCGAATCTCCGAATCAGTAATCACATTAAACTCCGATTAATATAGAATCGAGCTATTACCGTCAACTTTACAGTACCCAGACTGCCAAACCAGTTCCTCTATATATACTGTTAGTTCATAATTACAGTTACCATAGAGAGACAAAAGCAAGAAAACTGAAGAATGAAGAGGTGTAAGATTTTCTCCTCTTCTTCTTCTTCTTCTTCTTCTTCTTCTTCTTTCTTCTAATTATTAATTTATTAATTATTATTATTATTATTATTATTACTTTCTTCTGTTTTCAAATTTCCAAAAGTCTTTTCTCAGAAAATGTATACGCATTCTTCCAGGAATTTCAAGAACAAAGGAAAAGCAGTGGAATATGAATCCGATAAAACCGAAGAAGAAGAAGAAGAAGACGGGTTGAGTCAGATTGCAGAGGCGCCGGTGACTTGCATGACAATCCAGAAACGACAAACCTACAAAAGACGTAAGAATTTACTCTGTTTCTTTAACCATGGATTGAGTAGATTCTGTGTTCAAGAAAATTCATGGTTCTTGGGGGGATTTTCTTTTGGTGGGTTATCAGGCGAAGAGTTTTCCGGCGAGCAATGGAGGAATGAGCAGATGAGCAGAGCAGAGAGGCTGGAGAAGCAACTGAAGACGAGATGGGCGGTTGAAGAACTGATTGAAGAGCAACTGAACCGCTTCCACGCGCAATACAATCAGGCCATGATCCCAACCAGGCTCAAGGACATCGCGCACCTCTTCACGCCGAAATGGGCGCCGCCGCAGGAACTAGCGTCGGCGCTGTCATGGTACGGCGATTGGCGGCCGTCCACTATCCCGGGCCTCCTCCACTCCCTCATCAATTCCTCGTCTTCGTTTTCCGCCGACTCCGACAGGGCCAAAACTGTTATGTCGCAGCTGATCAACGAGCTGCGCGTGGAGGAGGCCGTGATCGACGAGGAAATGGCAGAGATCCAAGCAAACTGCATCTTCCATCTCCCTTTCGGGATAACAAAGAAGAAGAAGAAGAAGAAGAAGAAGAAGAAGAAGAAGAAGAAAGATGGAGAAGAAGCATTAGCCTGTGTTTACACCGAGTTTCGGAAGGTTCATCAGGTACTGACTAAGGCACAAAATCTGAGGTTGAAAGCCATGGACATGGCGGTCAAGAAGGTGCTAAGCCCAACAGATGCTGCAGAATTCTTAGTTGCGTTTGCCAAGATTCAAGATTTGATCCACCAACACGCTATCAACATGAAGCTGACAAATGGCCCAGTTTCTCTACCCACCAAGTAACAGATTGATCAGATAACCTCAGAATCAAACATTATTTCAGAAAATTTTGTACAGACTTGAGATGTATATAATGTCTACTGTTGTTTTGTTTTAGAGCTTTGTTGAACACAGACTTGAGAGTGTTAGAACAGATGAAAAGAAACTCCCTTTCCACTTCTTAGCTTGTTGATGCATGCTAAAGGGCAGAAAATTAAAATAGAAAATGGGTTTTCTGAAGGATGCCTTCAAAGTCCCCGATCGCTATCCGAATGTGTATTTTGAGTGAAGTTTGCCTTGTGATTGTCAAAGAACCATAAAAGGGTAAACCATGTACATTGATAAGCTAAAATCAAAAAGGTTAATAAACAAATTTCACCAAAACCTTATAATTACCAATTAACTGTATTACTAACTTGGCTAACATCAACTGCTGCACAAAATCTTGCATGAGGACTTCCATATTTTACATCATTGCTAAAAAATTTACAATTTTCACTATTCTAACCTAGTCAAAATTCTAACTTTTCTAGTATAAAATAGTCTTTTCAACTATTTTGAGATTCAAATATTCTTTATCATTAATAGGTGTCATGGGACTCGGGAGCCCTTTTTGTTGGGAAAGCTTTGCCCGGGGGAGGGGTGACAGTAAAAAATGGTGGCCCACGAAGTTAAAGGGGTGTGAAAGGAAGTAAAATATTAACAAATTAAAGGTCAACTAATAGGGTTCAAACCAGTGACCTCCAGCATAACAACATGTTAAGATCGTTGGCATCCGGTAGCGGGGGACACGTGTTTGGCCATCCCCTACTTGGGAGGGATATAGCGGTAGTGGGGGACACGTATATGGCCATCCCCGACTTGGGATATAGCGGTAGTGGGGGACACGTGTATGTCCTTCTGATCCCCTACTTGGGATATAGTGGTAGTGGGGGACACGTGTTGTAACAACCCAAAATTTTATTTTATAAATCCGGTATTAAGAAATTTCAAAATAGCCATTTTCACTCCATTAAAAATTTTCGCGATTAATTGGTGTTTGAATAAATTATTTTCGTCACATTTTAAAATTAATTTGACACCAAAATTTATTCTATTCGAAATTTCCTAAATTTTCGGGTACTTCGCATACCAAGATTTAAATCGAGAAATTTATTTGAGTGAGACCGGGAGAATTCAAAAAGACTTTAGACAAGGGTTCATCTAAATAACTTTTTGAGAAAATTCATTTTCAACCCCAAAGTATTCAAAGTTAGCATTTCTAGCCTTTGGGCCATGGAGTATAGTGAACCACTAGCCTCCACCTTTGTCTGATGCTTTAATTGAGAGCCAATAAGATTGTTCCTCTCATCAACCATTCATAAGAAGATCTTCTAGGGTTTTGGACCCTATAAAACTCACCTCTTCCATCCTTAATTTCCTGATCTTCCCTACCTAGCAGCTCAGCAAGAAGTGAAGAAACCAAAGGAAAACACATGGTGTCTAGATGGTGATTGGTTTGGTGTTGAGTAGAATGGAGGCTAAGGTTCACACAAGGAAGAAGAACAAGAAGAAGATGCAACAAGAGGTATAACCCCATGGATTCCTTCTTAAATTTGGCTTTGTGAAGCCTTATTAATGAGTAGAAATGAGTAGAAACTATGAGATTTTGTTGTGTTTATGCTTAGAAGTGATCTAGTAATTGTTTATGAGTTGTTGAGAATGTTTTGGACTTGTTTTGCAGATGAGAAAGCTTTCTGGTGCACACACAGTGTGCACCAGATCAGACTAACGACCCTAGCCGCGGCCCATCAGGAGGGCCGCCAGCTAGAGCCGTGGTTGCACGGGACTAGGGCACGACCCTAGAGGAGGGCCGCCGCCTAGTCCCGATGGAGTAGCGGGGTACATGGGGCGGACCATGAGGAGTCCTGCCCCAGGTCACTGACTTTGATTCTGAGAAGAATTTGTGCAGTGGCCGGACCCTTGTGGCTCAGCTACGTGTCGTTTCGGGCCGAGTGTTACGGGCCCTTGTGGCTCGGCTCTTCCGGACTGTCTCGACGCACGTTTTGGCTTTGATTTCGTTGAATTTGGATTAAAAACGAGTATGTTATGAAGGTTTTATTGAAGAATTGCTACACAAAGTATATATTTGCTAGTTTACTATGTATGAGGAATTATTTGACTATGTGATCTGATGATGTTTTTATTGAGTAAAGAAGCATGATCATTTGAGAATATGATTTATTATGAAAGCATGACTAGATTGTGATATTTGATCAATGAGAAATGAAGCATATTTTGTTGATAGAATGTATAGAATTTGCTATGTTGTAAACCGAGCATGACATTATATTCATAAGTGTTTCATGTTATTTTATACATGGTTTAGAAGCATGTTATAGAGCATTTTGACATTTCGCATGTGTCATATTTCAAAAATGCATAAGGGGCCAACGTGAGCCCAAGAATACTTTCAAAAACCATAAGCATGTGGTATATCATTCTTTGATGCATTGAGAAGTAGTAGAGTTGTTGGATGCATGAGATTGATGCATGAGAGATATATTTATGTATTATCTATATCGGTGAGGTTTTGGAGGATACCGTTTGGACTATGTCCTCTCGGGAGATATTTATGGACATTGCGGTCCCAGTATATGTAACACGGCGTATTCCCACGTTACGAGGTTGGAAACTGCCCGCCAGGCATGGAATCCTGGTTAGGGGGTGTGCACACTAATAGTTCGCTACCTGATTCCACAGAGATAAAACCACGAGATTGGTTCAGTAGACGGTAGGAGATATTGGGTCGGATTTATGCCGTTCCCGATGGGGTAATTCACACATCGGTAAACCCTAAGCCGTCTACGAGTAAAAGAAAGAAGAGAGTCAAAAGAGACTCAAGAAAAAGAAAGCGAGTCAAAAGAGACTCAAGAGAAAGAAAGTGAGTCAAGAGAGACTCAAGAGAAAGAAAGCGAGTCAAGAGTGACTCAAAAGTAAGAAAGAGACCTCCACAGAAAGTACTCTATTTTTATAATGAGTGAATGAGTGTGTATATATATATATATATATATATATATATATATATATATATATATATATATATATATATATATATATATATATAGTATTACACGAGATTGCATATGAGTATGAGTATATTATTGCACGAGATTGCATATGAGTATGAGTATATTATTACATGAGATTGCATATGAGTATGAGTATATTATTGTACGAGATTGCATATGAGTATGAGTATATTGTTGCACGAGATTGCATATGAGTATGTTTATAGTATTGCACGAGATTTCATATGTTTATAGTACTGCACCAGATTGCATATGAGTATGATGTATAAGTATTGCACGAGATTGCATATGAGTATGTTTATAGTATTGCACGAGATTGCATAAGAGTATGAGTATATTGTTGCACGAGATTGCATATGAGTATGTTTATAGTATTGCACGAGATTGCATATGAGTATGACTATAGTATTGCACGAGATTGGATATGATTACAGCTTTGCACAATGTTGCACATGAGTATGATTATAGCATTGCACAAGATTGCATTTGAGTAAAGTATCGCATGAGAGTACATAACGAGAATGTTGATTTATAATCGTTTTGTTGTATCAGAAGTCTTGTTTATCGAATTATGAGATGATAATATGAAAGCAAGAGAATACCTATTATATGGTTTAATAGCATGATCCTATCTGTAAGCATGAATTGTTTGTTAAGTTATTCGAGAAGTTTATATGCTGATAATTTAAGTGATCAGTCTTATATATATATGAGCATGCCAGCTGATATAATAGGGTGCAAGCATCTAGAAAGTATGTGTTAGATCTAAAGATGATTTGAGATGAGTTTATTGTTTATAAGAAATCTAATGTTTTCAAAGTAAATGTTAGAATGCTTTACAGGGTTGAGTGTGCTTATACTTAGCTTCGTGCTAACATGTGTTTTCCTATTTGTCAATGTGTTCTTGCAAAACCCCTTTCAGGTGGGCCCAACAATGAGAAGAGATCGAGTTAGATTAGTCTCTTAGTTTGAGATGTCTAAACTCTAGTTTTATTGATGATCATGTTAAGGAAAGACCTCTAAGTTGAAGTCTTAAGGATCATGATACAAATTGGTATCAGAGCGGTACGAATCACGGGAGACTTAGGAAGTTTGACCCTTAAGATTGAGTATAGAAACTCTAAGTAAAAGTCCTAGGAAGGACAAGTTAAGGAAAGACCTCTAAGTTGAAGTCTTAAGAAGGACAAGTTAAGATGAGAACTCTAAGTGAAATCCTAGGAAGGATAAGAATAGGGAAAGAACCCTAAGTTATGGAAATGGAGGTGAGAAAGACTCTAAGTTCAATGACTAAGTATGAGAATCAGAGTTAAGAGAAACTCTAAGTATCAATTAGGAACGCAGTGAGGTTGTGAGTTCCCTTGCGTTTGCCTATCTGTTTATGTGCTTTATCAATGTGTTTAAAGTGTTTTTGCTTATCTTTTGAAAGTAAAGTAGAGAAGTTAAAAGTGAGAAGTTGAAAGAGAAAAACCAAGAGTTCCAATGTTGAAAGTGAAAAGCTAGAAGTTGAGACTTTGAAAGTTAAAGTTTGAAAGTGAAAGTTTTGTAAATGTTGCTAATGTGAAGAGTATAAGAGCTTCTACTTGATTCTTGTTTATGTGCCTTACTTGTTGTAAGCCTTGCTTAAAGAATAGAGAAGTTAAAAGTAGTTAATTCCTAAGTATCTTGTTGTGCTCATTGTGTCAAACTTCCATTCCAAATCCCTTGTTGTTAATGGCATGATAATTCTTGAAATTTTATCATCGAGTTTGAGCTTATGCTTCTGGAAATTTTCTCGTAGCTTAATATTGATCCCTGAGTCATTCTGACTACTTTCAGTTTGCTTTCAATATCTATCGAAGTTATCTAATGTCTGGAGTTGAGTATGAGAAGTTGTTTTGTTTGAGTTGAGTCTTGAATCATTGCTAATGTCCATTCTTGACATTCCACGATTTATTGTTGAATCGGTATCTAGCATGCTTATAGATTCTTTCTAAGTATTCTTGTGGGTTTTTGTTGACTTGCAATGCTACTATAATTGAATCTTGAAATTAGTAAGATCTTGTTGAAAGCCTTATTCTTGAAATCTCATTGTATTGATTTGAGCTTATTATCCTTGAATCCATATTGTTGGAATCCATTGAGTTGTTGAGGCAAGATCTAATTGTTGTCGTTATGCCATTGGAATCCGTATTTATTGAGTTATTTCTATGAGCTTATCTCTGATAAGTATTCTTGAAAGTGTTTTGCTCTTAAGGAGCTATTGTATTGGCTATGTATCCTTTTTGTACACTCGGATCAAGTTGCCATAGTATTGAGATCGTCCAGTGTGACATCCTTTCCTTGTTATTGAGCTATTGAGCTATAGATTCTAGATCATCTCTCTTTTATACCTCCATTTGGAATCCACTAACGTTGATCTATTGTTTTGAGATTAAATCCCTATTGCATCTTCATTTGGAATCCGTTAGTATTAAATTATTTCATTGAGATTATTCGTTGTTGTGTCCTTCTCTTGGAATTCGATCCCCAGCTTTCGTTTCACAAGACTTTGTTGAATCTTGGAAAATCTTGGCGTTGATAAGCAAAACTTGGGTTGTAACCCGTAGTACTCTTGAGTTTCAAGTTTAGAAACCTCTTACTTTCTTCTTCTGTGGAGTCAATTTCCTTCAAATCAAGTGTACACCTATTTGGTGGATTCAAGTTTGTTTGATAAGAAGTTTCTTTGCCCAGTCTTGTTATCATCCTTGAAAAGTGAAAGTTGAAAGTCAATAATCGAAAGTTGAAAGTTGAAAGTTTAAAATTTAAAAGTTATGTGAAAGTTGATAATGTGATAAGTATAAGAGTTATGCTTATATCTTGTTTGTGTGCTTTGCTTGTGTGATATTTGCTGTTGAGAAAAGAAAGTTAGAAGTGAGTAGATCTTTTGTTGCGAAGAAGCAAAGTAGTAGCGTGCATATCTAGACAATCGAAGAACGTGATGAAGAGTTTACTCCACGTGCAGTTTGGAGTTAGTTGTAGCTGTCCTTGCTTGAAAAGAGAGGCATCCTCGCACGTGCAGCATCGTCTGCAAGACCTAAGCAAACCCCAAAAGTTGAAGAGAATCTTCGTGCAACTGGAGACAAATATGAAGGAAAAGAAGCAACGGGAGCTTAAAGACGAAGGTTTAAAGGTTCTCAATCGTGAAGAAAAGACAAGTGTGAATGCTGATGCAACCAGAAGGAAACAAATTACGCCAAGTGGATGCTTTCGAGATCAATGGTGAAGGAACCTTCAAAGATCAAACTTGAAGACTAAAGGTTAAACCAAAGAGTAAGAGTTAAACCCGGGAAATAAAAGACTTGGAACTTAGGATTGGGTTACACAAATAGAAGGCAGTACCATCTACCTTTAAGAAGATAAGAAGGAGATGAGCTAGGAGTTGTGAACTCCAAAGGTGTGAAAGTCTAAGACGATGGATGGTAACTTTGGGCTATGAAAGATATAAAGATAGTAAGAAGCGTTGTCAGTAAGTTGTGGGTCCCCATGAGGTGTGAAGAAGTTAAGGAAATAACTAAGCAAAAAGGGACAAGTAAAAGAATGTAAATTTTAAGGAGGATAAGTTATGTGAGAACTTAAAGAAGAATGTTGGTAATGAGAATGAAACAAAAAGCAGTTGAACTTATGATAGAATGATTGGGTAATTGAAGGAATGAGATTGGCAGAAGTAAATCTAAACGATTAGCACAATCGTTTAACTTTCTTGAAGAAGAATGAGACTTTGCATCGAAGGACTTCTGAAAGGATGAACGTGGCAAAGGCAAGGAAGAAAGTAACGTTAAGAGTTTCGTATAAAAGCGATGGTAAATATTAGTAAGAAGGGGAATAATCAAGTCGGAGTTTATCGAACTATAATAAGTTTTGGAAAAGACTTAGCAAAAGAGACTTATAAGTTGGCACTGATGACTAACGTAGACAAAGATTTAAAGTGTAGAGGGGTGTATGATTGTATTTCTCGTGTGGGGAATCCCTTGAGGTAGAGAATGTGAACAAGGCTAGCAAGAGATAAGTAACAAGTTGAGAAAAGTAACAAGGATAGTTAAGTAGTATCAAGAAGTTTTATAACGAAGTGCTTGGTAAAGGGATAAGTTATACCATGGAATTAGTAAGGAAGCCGTAAAGGAATACACCGAACCAGATTGAAAGAGAATTGCTACATTTTGGTCTACAATAAAGAGAACTAAGAGTGAGTTGGATCACATTACGTGGTCAGGAGGGTTGATATATCCTTAAGATGAGTACCCATGTATGGTATGAAAGAAGGACTACGACATTATGTCTAGTATAATAATAGAAATCGAATGATGAACTTGAGAAGTGAAAGCGGTAATGAAGGTTGATTTTGTTTGCTATCAATAGTTAAAGGATTAAGTAAACGATGAGGAAGTGATGACGTCAAATGAAAGGATCGAGGTAGTTGAAGTTTATCAACTACGATCAGAGTGAACGTAGTAGTGTTATGAGAATTAGATCTCATTACGTGTAACCTATCCTTGAGGGGTGAGCACAGTAAAAAGTATGTAAGAAAGTATATAGTAGTTCAAGCAAGAGAGGTTGAGATCGATTTTAGTTCGAACTTTGTGGGTATCTGACCCTAGTAAAGACGAGCAAGATGCTACTGAATAAGAAAGAAAAGTGTTTGTGAAACACTCTCAGTTTTCATGAGAGAAAACGTAGAAGTTCAAATGTGGAGACCAAAGAAGTGGTAAGAACGATAAGAATAAGAGAAGTAACAAAGAAACTTTGAGTTAGTGAATTCTAGCAGTTAGATTAAGATTAACGCCTAAGTTGCTTCAATGCCTGTTTGGAACTCAGAGATTCCATTTCTTCTTAGTATTCCAAGAGAAATTTCTAAGACAATTCTTGAGATTCTTACCATCTTTTCGAAAGCTTCCGTTTTGAGAAAATCGATCCGTTCCTTCTATGTTTCGGGACGGAACTTCTTTTAAGGGATTAGAGTGTAACAACACAAAATTTTATTTTATAAATCCAGTATTAAGAAATTTCAAAATAGCCATTTTCACTCCATTAAAAATTTCCGCGATTAATTGGTGTTTGAATAAATTATTTTCGTCACATTTTAAAATTAATTCGATACCAAAATTTATTCTATTCGAAATTTCCTAAATTTTCGGGTACTTCGCATACCAAGATTTCAATCGAGAAATTTATCTGAGTGAGACCGGGAGAATTCAAAAAGACTTTAGACAAGGGTTCATCTAAATAACTTTTTGAGAAAATTCATTTTCAACCCCAAAGTATTCAAAGTTAGCATTTCTAGCCTTTGGGCCATGGAGTATGGTGAACCACTAGCCTCCACCTTTGTCTAATTCTTTAATTGAGAGCCAATAAGATTGTTCCTCTCATCAACCAATCATAAAAAGATCTTCTAGGGTTTTGGACCCTATAAAACTCACATCTTCCATCCTTAATTTCCTGATCTTCCCTACCTAGCAGCTCAGCAAGAAACCAAAGCAAAACACATGGTGTCTAGATGGTGATTGGTTTGGTGTTTAGTAGAATGGAGGCTGAGGTTCACACAAGGAAGGAGAACAAGAAGAAGATGCAACAAGAGGTATAACCCCATGGATTCCTTTTTAAATTTGGCTCTGTGAAGCCTTATTATTGAGTAGAAATGAGTAGAAACTATGAGATTTTGTTGTGTTTATGCTTAGAAGTGATCTAGTAATTGTTTATGAGTTGTTGAGAATGTTTTGGACTTGTTTTGCAGATGAGAAAGCTTTCTGGTGCACACACAGTGTGCACCAGATCAGACTAACGGCCCTAGCCGCGGCTCATCAGGAGGGCCGCCGGCTAGAGCCGTGGTTGCACGGGACTAGGGCACGGCCCTAGAGGAGGGCCGCCGCCTAGTCCCGGTGGAGTAGCGGGGTACATGGGGCGGACCATGAGGAGTCCTGCCCCAGGTCACTGACTTTGATTCTGAGAAGAACCTGTGCAGTGGCCGGGCCCTTGTGGCTCAGCTACGTGTCGTTTCAGGCCGAGTGTTACGGGCCCTTGTGGCTCGGCTCTTCGGGACCGTCTTGACGCACGTTTTGGCTTTGATTTCGTTGAATTTGGATTAAAAACGGGTATGTTATGAAGGTTTTATTGAAGAATTGCTACAGAGAGTATATATTTGCTAGTTTACTGTGTATGAAGAATTATTTGACTATGTGATCTGATGATGTTTTTATTGAGTAAAGAAGCATGATCATTTGAGAATATGATTTATTATGAATGAATGACTAGATTGTGATATTTGATCAATGAGAAATGAATCATATTTTGTTGATAGAATGTATAGAATTTGCTATGTTGTAAACCGAGCATGACATTATATTCATAAGTGTTTCATGTTATTTTATACATGGTTTAGAAGCATGTTATAGAGCATTTTGACATTTTGCATGTGTCATATTTCAAAAATGCATAAGGGGCCAACGTGAGCCCAAGAATACTTTCAAAAACCATAAGCATGTGGTATATCATTCTTTGATGCATTGAGAAGTAGTAGAGATGTTGGAGGCATTACTTATACGGAGTGCGTTGTAAAATCTTCATGGACCACAAGAGCCTTAAGTACATTTTCACGCAAAAGGACCTTAACATGCGTCAAAGACGTTGGCTTGAACTCATCAAGGACTATGATTTGTATATTCAGTATCACGAGGGAAAGGCAAACATAGTAGCCGACGCACTGAGCAGGAAATCCAAGCATTCCATCAGCTCTATCTGGGTGGATGCCGATGAGTTGTGTAAGGAAATGCAGAAGTTGAACTTGGAGGTGGTGGAACAAGGCGAGGTAGAAGATGAGGTCTGTTTGTTCAATTTGAGGATCGTACTTAAAGGACGAGCAAATGAAGGATGCCGGTCTAGCAAGATTGAAGAGTGAACTGGTCGGGGGAAGAAGGGATCTTTTGATCTATCCAAAGATGGGGGTTTGAGATACAAAGGATGTTTGGTGTGTACCCGTGTCGTGTGATCGTCTGAAACGACAAATCCTAGAAGAAGGTCACATCACACCTTATTCGGTACACCCTGGGGGTGACAAACTATACAAGGACGTGAAGAAGCTCTATTGGTGGCCCAACATGAAGAAAGAGATAGCTGAATTCGTGAGTCGGTGTTTGAATTGCCAAAAGGTCAAAGCTGAACGATATAGGTCCAAGGGTTTGGTGCAACAGTTAGAAGTACCCCAAGGAAAGTGGGACTCCATTTCTATGGATTTTGTTGGTGGCTTACCCGTGACCCATACAGGCAAGGACAAGATTTGGGTGATTGTGGATCGCTTAACTAAGACAGCTCGGCTCATCGCCATGAAGGAAATGTGGACAATGACACAGTTGGCTCGAGCGTACGTGAGCCAGGTGGTGAAGTACCACGGAGTACCCCGGGATATTGTCTCCGACCGAGATCCTAGGTTCCTATCTCAATTCTGGAAGTTTTTGCAAGCTGCTTTGGGAACGAAGTTGAACCTGAGCACTGCCTTTCACCCAGCCACAGATTGACAAACCGAGAGAATCATCCAGACGATCGAAGATATGCTAAGAGCGTGCATGTTGGACTTCCAAGGCTCATGGGAGGAGCACTTGGACCTGATTGAGTTCTCCTACAATAACAGCTACCATGCAAGCATAAAAATGGCACCTTACGAAGCGCTCTATGGTCAGAAATGCCGAAGTCCGTTATGTTGGGAGAATTTGGTCAACCCGGTGATGTTGGGATCGCAATATTTGCATGATACTGTGGAGAAAATCAAGTATATCCAAGGGAGAATGAAAATGGCACAGGATCGGCAAAAGTCCTATGCGGATTTAGGAAGGAAGCAAGTAGAGTTCACAGTTGGGGACAAGGTTTGGTTGAAGGTTTCTCCCACCTGGGGAGTAATATGGTTCGGAAAGAAGGGCAAGCTAAGTCCCCGGTTTATTGGTCCCTATGAGATTCTCGAGAGGATTGGGAACCTGGCCTATCGTCTGGCTCTGCCAATGGAGTTGGAGAGGGTACATAATGTTTTCCATGTGTCCCAGTTGAAGAAATATGTGCACGATCCATCGCATGTGATTCCACCGGAAGTTGTACCGCTTGATGGTACCATGTCATACAAAGAAAGATCGCTTCGGATCTTGGATTTCAAAACCAGGGAGACTCGCAGGAAGTCGGTGAAGATGGTAAAGGTGTGGTGGTCGCATCATGGTGTAGAAGAAGCAACCTGGGAGTTGGAGTCGGCTATGAGAGAGTGTTACCCGAAGTTGTTCACCTCAGGTACTTTGTGCTACCTTCCTTGTTGAGTAGTTGTGGGGCTGGGAGTAGTATAGTTGTGGTGTTAGTGTTTGTGTTGCTTGAGAAAATTTCTTTTGTGACCTTATGAAACCTTGCGTTTTCTTGATTCTTGAAAATTTTACACCTTTTGGATCCTTGAAGTCTTGTTTGATGGTATTCTTATTCCTTTTTTTGTCACATTGTGATTCGTTGTTATCCGTTTGTTTGAACTTGTCGTGCCCAAGCTTCGGGGACGAAGCTTCTTGTTAGGGGGAGAGGATGTGACACCCCGTAAATCCAAACTCTAATCAAGGATTAATTAGAGAATTAATCCTAGTCTCTTTGTTAATTTATTCATAAAAATCCTGAAATTCAATAGTCGAGGGACTAGATTTTGACTAGTCACTTAAGTCAAGGGGTTGTACCTTGTGCTTCTTGAGTTATGCCCTTGTTTACTTGTCTTTCCAACAATAGTAAGGGTAGGGATGTCTTTCTACCTAAGGTTTGTGGTTCAAGCTAACCTAGCAACACTCTTTCATTTCATTCACCCTACAATCTAAACACAAAAATCTCTAGCCTCCCTCTAAAAAGGTGTAGCTTCTTCTCCAAGCTAGGATTTGAGCATCCAAGTCTTGCAAGTTTGGCTTCCAAGATTCCTACTTTCTTCATCTTGAGCATAGGGGAGGGTAAGATCATTGGTCTTTTGGTGTTTTTAACCTCCTTTTAGGTGTCTTTTTCTAAAGATAGAATCTTTGCTGTCTTTTGGTTTGTGTATGAAGTTGGTGTGGAAGAGGAGCTTTAGGAAAGACTTTCTAAGGGTGAAAAGAGGAAGTTATTAGGCTACAAAGGTAACCCATGCTTTACAAAACCTATTTTCTTACTTATATGATGATTTCTTGGCTTCTACTTGTGATTCTTTTGTTGATTTGTGAGATTTGATGCATTGTCTTGTGGTGATGCATGTTTAGAGCTTGTTCTTAGGGTTCTTGAATGCCATTGCTTGGCTATTTCTTGGGTTCAAGTCATATTGTTGTTTTGTGTGAGATTTTGGGTGGCTTGGACTTGTTGTTGAAAATCCCCGAAGGGAATTGTTGGTGTACAGGAGTGTACCCGCGGGCGGAACGGCGGGCAGAGGCCTACCCGCCGCCCCACTCGTGGGGAACCGGTGGCTCGTGGGTTATGTACCTGCGGGTGGAGGTCCACCCATGGCCCCACCCGCGTGGAACGTTGTTGGATGATGGCGGGGATTTGTTCCCCGTGATTCTTTTGACTCGGTATTGATGTTTTGACCTCCCGATGTTGTTTTATTGGGCTATTTGTGAGTCTTCTTGATGTTTTGTATGTCTAGAACGGTATGTTAGGAATCCATGTAGGATTTGGTGTCTTGAATCGTGCTAACTGCTAAGGGTCCAACCTTGTGATTCGTTGGGCTAATTGTGAGTCTTGAATGTTCTTTGGAACTACTTTTGGTTTGCCCGTTTGATAAACATGCTAGTTTGATGTTGAAATGCTAGTATGTGTGGTTTGTTCCTTCGTATTGAGATTGCCAACTTGTGTTGACAATTATTTGGTGTTGGATTGGAATCCTTTGTTGTTGAGTATGGTCTCATGTCTTTATTGTGATCTCTTGGTTGATTCCTATGATGTGAACGTATGTAATTCGTTGTACCCCTTTTGATTGATACTTGATTAAGGTTATTGTTGAGCCTTGATCTTCTTGGTAATGATGATGACCTTGTGTGACTATGATTGAGATTGGTGGTTTGTTACTTGAGCTTTGCTCACGAGATTGGCGATTTTGTGATGTGATATTTAATGGTACCCTCGTGTACTGAGAGATCGGTGGTGAATAGGAGTGTCGGCGGGGGGCGACGGCCCTCGGAGGCAAAAGGTTGGACTCAGAAGTACAGGGTGGCACTAGGAAGTAAAGGTTGGAACCGAAATAAGGTCGGGGGTAGCCATAAGGTTGGAACAGGGCATAAGGTTGGAACTATGATACTTGTGACATGTAGTTGTCACTGTGGCATGTAGTTGCCAATGTGTGAATGTGAACTCTTTGCTTATGAGCATGTCTTGATGTATTCTACTTTGTGATCAGTAGAATGCATCCTGAGTTGTTTATCTTTCATGTTTGATGTCTTGTCGTGTTGTGAGGATGGTAATTCCTCTTTCTTTTGAGAGTGTTTGATGAGTCTTTGAAGTTGACTTCTCTCTTGAGTTTTGAACTGATATATACTGTATTCCGTTTCAAAATGGTTTTGATACATACTTATCTATATATGCTATGTAACGCGTATTGATGGGTTACCAGTAATATTCGCTGACCGGGTGTTATCCCCATGTTATGTTTTCCTTGTTCTACAGGTTTTGAGTAGAGGTTTGAGAGCGCTAGACGTGGATCGATAGATAGCTTAGCTACCTTGTCTAGACGTTTTGTTTTGATGGCCTGTGAGCCTGTTTAGCGGTCTGTGTGCCTAGATACTTTATGACTTGTTTAAATTGATTAGTTTTTCCCGCCTGTGCACCTATGTCTGAGATAGGTGTGGCATAACATACCCTGATTTTATATAGCTTCCGTTGCATTATGTCTTGATGATTAGATGTTTGCTTTTGCATTTAAGTTTTAAAATTGTGGTAAAAGTCGGGGGTGTTACAAAAAGGCACTATGTATTTTCTTGAGAATAAGTTTAAAATTTGTACCGATTTGCATTATACCAATGCTAAATATGAGTTTTGAATTTCCTCAAGTTGGGAAAAAAATTGTGAAGTTGGAATAACTTTGAATGTTAAAGTTATACACGTGGAATTCACCTTGTTGGAGTTTATGCAGACAGATTATTCTCTAATAAATGCCAACTTGTATATATTCTTTGCATATGAGATTAATTTCTCTTAAGAATATTATGTGAAATTTGTGATTATGTTGGTCAACATGAAGTAGCATGGAAGCAACATTATCTCTTTGGCTTACGAGAAATAAACATTTGTACATATGATCTAAATCTTAGTTGAGAAAAGTATTTGTAATTGCCGCACTGTGAGGGTAATTAGCTCCTTATACTTTCACCAAAAGTTTCTCTGTGGTACTGAGAATAACGATAAAAGAGAATGTTTCATGTTAAGCATGAAAATCTCAAGGGATTATTTACGAGTAAACAAAGTACTCGTCAAAGTGTATGTAAGTTTGATCAAGAGGATCAACTTACTTGAAGGCTAATTATGATAATTAGTCGTTGAGTTATTGATGGAATTACTTATAACCCAAGAGGTTATGAATTCATGGTAGATCCCCACTTTTGAGGTCAAACGAAGCCATGGGAAGAGTCACAAAGTAATGCACTAGTTGGTCATTTCTATAATGAGTGTACTTGTGAAGTTGAACTACAGCTCTTAATGAATTCATAGCCTTATGAAACGGGTGGTCCTATTGAGACGGACCTAATTAATTCACCGCTTAACACTTGAGCATAAATTGCTCTTAATGATTTATACCCAATTTGGGTAGTCTATTTTGAGATGGACCTAACGAAATCACTGACTTGAGTGAAAAGGGTGTTAACCGCCTTTTATGAAAGATAATGGAGTATCCCAAGAAGTAGAGTTGTTAAGAAATATGTTCATCAACATGCAGTTGTGGGGTGTCCAACACCTTCACAACATATACATTGTGATTCACAAAATGTCGTTTGCGTTGCAAAGAATAGTGTCTATGATAGAAAGAGAAGACACATAAGGGTCAGACATCAATCTAAATGGCAGATGATGGCTAAAGATTAATCACAATGGAGTTTGTGAGGTCTGAGAGATCCTCTCACAAAAGGTCTAAACTGAAAAAACCATCCTTGAAATATCAAAGGAGATGGGGTTAAGACCAGTGAGGTAAAGAAGTCATAACAGATAACACTTTTGCGGTCACACTACTACAAAAAAGGACTTTAATGTTAATTTTTTTACCTCATTTAACGTCGGTTTTCGACCGACGTCTAGGTAGCAAACTCGTAAATAATGAGATACGACGTCGGTTGAAAAAACCGACGTCGTATAATTTTTAAATTTTTAATATTAACATACGACGTCGGTTATTAAGAAATAACCGACGTCGTAACTATTTCAAAATTATTTTTAATTAAGAAACGACGTCAGTTTTTAAACAAAATCGACGTCGTATATTTAAAAAACAAAATAAATTCGCATAAGACGACGGTTTTGTTAAAAAAACCGACGTCTTATGTTAACTTTAAAAATAAAAAAAATAAACGTCAGTTATTTATAAATAACCGACGTCGTTTATTTTTTAATTTTTTTTTTTTTACGATTTTCCACCCAATTAATCCTATACACCTTTTACAATTTACAACATATTTCTTAACCTGTCAAGCAATTTGATATTCAAAATCTCACAATGAATCAAAACTAATAAATCTTATAATTAATTCAAAAGCAACTCATACCATCAACTAAACAAGTTAAATTTATGATAATTCTACAATTGATAATAATAATATAATAATAATAATAATTTCAAACTTAAATTATCAACATCAACTAAACTTCAAGAATTGCTTTTACAATTCATCAAAAATATTACACCATACATCTCTAACTTCATCAATCTCTTGTTGAGTGTTAATTCTACACTACAATTGATAATAATAATAATTTCAAACTTAAATTATCAACATCAACTAAACTTCAAGAATTGCTCTAAACCATTCATCAATAAAATACTTACACTACATCTTTAACTTCATCAATCTCTTGTTGAGTGTAGGGCAAACATCCTTGTCTCTCTAAATGCTACAAAATTGAAAAAAAAAAAAAAAATTAAGTAATAAATAAACTAGTATTGAATTTCGCCATATAAGAGCTCCACATAAGAAGACAGAATCTTTTACAAGATAAAATACAATTAAGTTGGTATAGGCTTCACTATGAAGAAAGAACTTTGAAAATAGCTTATAGACTAACATTTCAAAGCCTTGTGGATTGGTATACATTCCAGCCTTGTTTTGCAAAGCCTATGATTATGGATTGCAATTATATTTTATGATTATAGATATACATTTCAAACACCCTAGTACCTTCCTTGCTTAACACAAGACTAAAATTTGAACACAAATACGGAGTATAAGTTAATGTGGCTCAGTTCCCTTACAATTCCATGGCAATATGGCATTTACTTATTCCACATAGAAAAAGCAATACTATATAGTTTCCACATTCTAATACATTGAGTCCACATGGCACTCACTAATCTAAAAGGAACTCATAGGAGAATAGCTCAAATACACTCGGCTAAAGGACACTAAACATACAATACTGCATAACTGTATACAACTAAACACACATAAAAGACTGACAATATGCACTAAAGAAACTTCACTCATAACATGCACCAGCAACTCTCCCAAGCCTATGGTGAATGAGGTGGCTTGAAACTAAAGAGCTTGGACTAGTACACAAGGCTTGAACTTATGACTTAACGGCCGAGTAGGTGAGTACTGTCCACCGTTTTAGGTAATTAAGTGCAACCTTCTTAAGGTGTGCTGTCATTAAAATGTTTGACAGTTGACACATCTGAAAAGAATACAATTATACAGATTACAATGTTTACTGAGCAGTCACCAAAGTGATTAGGGCAATTTGCTAGTAATTGTTGACTAGTTCATTAAGAAGCAATCCATTAGTCATCAAGTTGTTATAGTTCTATTCATCATTCTAAATGAGGTTGCAGTAATTTTCAATACCTAGAAGACACAATGGCTTGTGGAACAGTTCTGCAGTAACTTACTCAAAGAATACATTCTATTTTAAATAGCAAGTTATTTAGTAGGGGTGGAGTTGCAGGGTGCAATTTAGTAAATTCTACACAAGTTAAAATTTATTTTAAATGCTTCCAAAATATGTTAAATAGGGTCTCTCATTCTTTGGGATCTTTAAGAAACAAACAGAAGACATTTCAAAGAGTAGAGAAGCAAACATAAGAGGCCAGGTTTGCTTCAAGAGTTTTTAGATATCCTTTTTTTTCAGCAATAATATTCATCCAGTCATTGTAGACCTCTTCATTGGATCGTTCCTTGTTTACACTAGAATGACTTGTCAAATGAAATAACAAGAGTAATTTGCATTACCACTCAAGAAAAGTATTTTACCTCTCATAGCAAAGAATAGCTTTGACATTCTCTTAGGTAAACCTCTCCATGGGACTGCAATAGCTTCCTGTGAAAAATAAACAAGCAATTGCCATATGAATAGAAAACCAACAACTCTGAAGAATCATACTTCCACCTAGTGGTACAATATAAAAGCAAAGGTTAAAGAAAAGAGTGTTAATTAAACCTTCAGAAAGTGATACCTCAAAACTTGGATAGTTCAGTTGGCAATCACTCATTTCTTCAGACTTTTTCTGTCAAAGGAGAAAATTGACAGCTTATAAAGAGGTTTAGGTGTTATCTAGAAATACCAATAATTAAAAATTAAAGTTAGCAACTAGGTCAAAGGGGATATAATAAAAAGAGATAAGCTCATTTCTAACCTTAGAATAGGTGTAGCTCTGCAAATCAATGAAAATCTCACCACAAGAATCTCTAACATCCACGGCGTTAAAAGCAATGCGCTTTGACAACTTTCGACACTTTGCATTTACAGATTTCTGTGGAGGAATTGCAGAAAGAATATGAAAATCATTTTTAAAAAGTGACAGAATTTCATATTCAATGGGTAAATGTAAATGTATAAAGAATACCTTAGTTGAAAGAGAGCAGTGGCTGATAACAACAGCGTCAAACTTATCAAAGAAATCAGCATCAGAGGTAAATTATAATTATTCAACTTCCTCATCTATATTTTAACTTTATCAATTATAATTATTCAACTTTCTCCATTTTCCTCACATGGCACCAAAAACCTACACTCCAGGCTGATTAATATCACGAGAAAAATCCATCCGCACAAAAATTCATATCAATCTCCTTGCCAATTGCAAACACCGGTAAATTAAAGCAAGCTCACGAAGGAAAATCAAAAGCACATTAATTCATAACATTCACAATAACACATAAAATTCAAAATATAAACAGAATAACATTCACAAATATAAAATTTCGAAATATATACAATAATAATTTAAAAAGTTTCAAAATATAACAACAAATTCGAAAAAAAATTATAAATTTCAAAAAATATATAAGAAAAATTCGAAATATAAAATAAAAATATATATTACGTACCGTAGCGTCCGGCGATGCGACGTCCGGCGACCAGGTGCGGCGAGGCGACGTCCGTTGAAGCTTCTGCGGCGACGCGACGCGACAGCTGAGGGCGGCTGGCGACGACGAAGTCAAAAGGGGCGACGACTAGCTGTTGCGGCAGCTGGCGACGACGACCTTGAAGTGGGCGACGACGGTGGTGACGAGAAGGAGGGGCTGGAGCAGTGGCAACGTTGGCGGTGTGGTGCGCTGAAGAAGAAGAGAAATTATTTTGTTCGAATAGACTTATATCTAGGGCTAAATTAAAAATACTAAGTCGGCTATAAAGGAGCCGACGTCATATACTTAATAATTTATTTATTTATTTTTTAAAATAAAGGTTATGGCGTCGGTATTCTATAAGGCCGACGTCATAACCTTAATAAAAATAAAAAAATAAAAATTGTATACTATACGACGTCGGCTAGTTAATTAACCGACGTCGGCTAGTTAATTAGCCGACGTCCTATAGTATATTTATTTTTATTTTTTTTATTTTAAATACATACAACGTCGGTTGTCTCAAAAACCCGATGTTGTATGTATTTTAAAAAAAAAATTATTTTAAATTTTTAACGTCGGTTTTTTAAAAAACCGACGTTAAATTGACGACGTTATAAGTGTTTTCTGTAGTAGTGTCAAACGAAATCATGAAAAGACTTACACCATATTTATGTCTTTAACCACTCTATAGACTTTAAAGGTGGTCAATATTGAGATAGACTTGACAGAGTCGAAAGTCTATAATGAGATAGACTTGACAAACATAAAAGTCTATAATGTAATAAGACTTGTCAGAATTAAAAGTCTATGTTGAGATAGACTTTGACAGGGTGAAGGTCTATATTGAGATAGACATAACAGACTTGAATACTAAGAGTATTCATAAGGAGTCAAAGAGTTTGACTTCGTAGAACCTGCATTTTAGAGTTGGTGTGTGCATTTTATCTAACCAGTGAGTTCAAGATTCATATCACTCACGGGAAGAAAATTACTCAGTGTCACTACGTGTCAGTTCAAGTTCTCAAACACCGACATTAAGATCAACTCGTTTGTATTGCTCAGACATTATTTCTTTATATCCTTCTTTAAGAATGTCTAGGGGATTGTTGGGAAATCATTCTATAAAGAAAGGATTGTCCACAATAATTCTTGGTCATGAATTGTTAGGGAGGTTGTTAATAAACTCCCACCTTTTTTTCTCATGATTGTGGTTATCCTCTATTTTAATATTTGTGGTTTCATAATAATTAGTTTAGTTGTGGCTAATATCTAGAGGTTAGTTGGAGCCAACTAGTCTAGTATATAAACCCCATTACATTTCAATGAAGACACACCAAAAAACCTTCTTCCTCTCCTTTGTCTGCTTCCCTAAGTCTGAGCAATAGTTAGGTTCGGCTATGTTTAAGCGGTGTGAGCTTAGCGTGGTTATTCTGTGTTGCCTGTTAAAAGCGTATCGATTTATCTCGACTGCACCGCCACTGGGCAAATAATGCTTTTAAGGCAGTGTTATATAACACGGCACAGATTCTCTTACAATCATACACCTGTATTTGTCCTTGTTTCCTAAAAGGTTGCCAACCTCCGCGTTAACGTTGCTTATATTTTCCATGGAAAATTAGTATGACAATTTTGCCATCACCCTACTTTATTAATTACTCTTATTATATTATTATATTATTATTGTTGTGTAGGGTTATATTTGTCATTATATTCATCATTATTCCTTACCATTCCAAATCCAACTAAACAATGGAATTCATATTTCCATTAATTTCTTTTCCATGCACCAACGAAACAATGAAATCTATTTTCTTGAAATTTATTTTCTATGAAATTTCAATTCTATTTTTCTTCAAATAATTTTCAGCGAACCAAATAAGCTGTATAAAAGACTTAATGCCGACTTTTTAGGAAATAATAAAATCATTTACTGTGGACATTAATGAAATCAATCAGTATTGTATGGACCATGGTCCACACAAGTTGTATGAACCATATTTTATCTACTGTAAAATAATGTATATTCAATACAAAAATATGTATATTCAGTACAAAAATAATGTACATTATATTCAGGGGATGTACATTATTTTTGTTCTGAGTGTACATTATATTGTATAATGTACATTCAATACAAAAATAATATGCATTTACTATATTAAAAATATACTTTTTATTATGGTTCACATAACATTGTGTGGACCATGGTCCACAGAATAATTTGCCTAATGAAATTAAGTGAATGCAGAAACGACTAAGGTAGCTAAGTTGCTTTGATCCACAAATTTGTATTATGTAATAAAATCGTATTAAAGATCCCAACTACCCAACACATTCCAAATACATAGGTCATGTCAAATCTTACATATAACCTTGGAGGTGGGAGATGGGAGTCCTGTGGGTCAGTGAACCACAACCCATTAGCATGCATGAAACATGGGATATTTATGGGTTTTAATTAGCACAACCACCTTAATCCTTCCCCTAACACTACTAATGTTGGGTTGTTCCTTAATCAAATCATCACATACATCAACACAGCCAGTGCATAAATGAAAATTATGACCCTAGCTAGAGCAATAATTGTTAAGTTAGAGCAAACGTACCTAGCTAATAACAATAAAATTGTACGTGTAAATAAAGAAAAAAATAAAGAGTTTTTGTGATAATTTTCTGACATCATGCATTATTTCGATCTCTCTCTATACGAGTGAACCTCGCAACCACTACTCGAAAGCATGCATTTAATAAATTTGACTCCCTTAATTGTAATAACTTGCAAATCACATAGGAGATGTAAATTGCACTAGAAAGATCTTGTGCACGAGTTCGAGAGAAAGAGTGTTGGCAAGAATCAAATTCATGACCATTCAAGTACAAGAGTCAAGTATTAAACTATTTCTCAAATAAGAAAATGTTATATTTAAATATTGTTGTTACATCACATTTTAGAGTTTATTCCAGATTTGGTCTCTTGATTATTATTAGTGATCAATCCTAATTTGTTCCACTTTTAAGTATATCCTTGATTTAAAAAAAAAAACGATTCACTTGTTTTCAAAAAAAAAAAAAAAAGAAGAGAAAGATGATTCACTTTTTATAAACTTAAATGGCCTCGGGGTACGGGTATTCCTATACTCTATGTAGTTGTACTAGATCTAGATGTGGATTGAATGGGATGTATGTAGTCGATCTTGATTAGTACAATGAATGGAATTTATCAACCTAATATAAACTACAATGGGAATTTGAGAAATTTTTATTTCAGTCAGGACAAGCATAAAAAAAAAAAAAAATTGAATTGATAAGACATTAAGAAAAGAAAAGAAAAAAAGGGTCATATTTATACTAATGACATAAGGAACATCATGATGGCAAAATGCTGACATAACATCTTTTGACTTGCCACTTCAGTCAATCATGTCATGTCCAGACTACTGGAGTGATGACTATTGAAGTGACATCGAAATTAACCTTTGCCAACATCAGCACCCGACCACTGTAGTTGGTTTGCCAACCAAACGTATTGGAAGATGATATATGCAATTATGCATGAATGAAGAAGACGATAGAAATAAATAAATAAAGAGGGGCAGTCAGGTCTTTTCCGTTTTTGGTTAGTTATAACCGTCGTTCCCCTTTGTATGTATAAAACCATCTTCTTTACTTGAATAAATCACTTTTCCTTTTCCTTTTCCTGTTCAGTTCATCTTCAAAATCTCTCTCTCTCTCTCTCTCTCTCTCTCTCTCTCTCTCTCTCTCTCTCTCTCGCGCTACATGTAAACATTTCGTCATGGTATTAGAGCCGCGACTTGGCTCTTACCTCGCCGCCGTCACCGGCGTCGGCAACACCAGTCAAGGAGGACAGACCTCTACACCAGCCACTGGATCACCAGTTCAAATTGTTAGTGTTTTTAAATGTTCAAAAACCCCATATTATAATTGACAATATTATTATGGCATACTAAGATAGGTTTAGAGTTTGTCCGTCCAGCTCTACAGATGACTGATCAATCAGAAGCAACAACAGAAGGACTGACACTGAAGATCTGATTTAGGAAGCTGATTTCTAAAAGACTGTACGCGGTTTTATCAGAAAAGTTTGGAAAGAAGATCAGCGTATATTTTCAAGAAAGGTATGGACCTAATCTTCTGAGATTACATTCCTCTTTTATAGTCCTACCTTCTACAATCAAAGTGATCTATGGAGAGTGTTTATTGAAGAATCTATAAGTACTCTTATTCGAAGAGAATTAGGGTTACGCCGAATGTAAGAAGAAACACTCCCTATCTGCTATATGAGACTAGATCTTTGATTGTCATGCATCTTCTCAATATAATATGTTCATGGTGATTAAGATGATGAACTTGAGAAGAATCACTGCTGCTTAAACGAAAGGACACTGTGATCACACTGTTGTGGGAACAACTGTAAAGAGTGTCATTGAAGTGGATTGCATCAGAGTGGGCTCTCCAAGTGAAGGGATTTCATTGGACTTCTGTATGCATGGCTCTCCATCTTCAACAATCCACTAAAGCTGTGTAGACTGGGTATGTACCTTGTGTGGGGCACTTGGGTAAGATTATTGTATATCTACCTTTGTACATTGGATTATGATTTAGTGGATTGGACGCCTATGTGATCGTCCCCCAGACGTAGATACACACTGTATCGAACTGGGTAAATATTCTGTGTCGTTGGGTTTGTGCTGTTATCTTTCTCTTACATCTTCTCCATAATTTATTATTACTGACTGACTTCGTAACCGAATCAATCAGTAATCTCTGACAGTTGATTAATCCTGTTAATCTATCTAAAAAGAGAAAATGCAAAATTACATGTGGTATCAGAGCTTTTAAGTCTACATAGTGACTTGATCCGACGGGTTGTTTTTAGTTTTGCATTTCTCTCTGTCTTTTGGAAGTCTTTTTGTGTGTTCGTTGGCTAGTTGTTTGTATTCAGGATGGATTCAAGTATGAAACCACCAGAACTAGATGGTCACAACTACTCTTTCTGGAAGGCTCGCATGGAGATATATCTTCAAGCACAAGGTACCAGGGTTTATCGTACTGTCATAACTGGGTGGAGTCGTCCAACTATTCAGAATGTAGAAGGAGTCACTGAAGATAAGCCCATGGAGACTTGGACAGACGATGAAATGAATGCCTCAGATCTAAACAACAAAGCGTTGAATTCGATTGTAGGATCTTTGCATGAATCTGTTTTTACTCTTGTCATCGGAGTAAAAGAGGCTAAACGGGTATGGGAAATTCTTGAAACCAGATTTGAAGGAACTAGTGATGTCAAGCAGTCAAAGCTACAAATGGTTCTATCAGAATTCGAAGCCCTCAGAATGAATGAAGAAGAAACTATTCGACCTTCCACAGTAGGGTTCAGAATCTTATGAACCGAGCCTCTATTCTTGGTGAACCATTCACTGATGAGAGAGTGGTCAAAAAGATCCTTCGATCTTTACCTAAACGCTTTCGAATGAAAGTAACTGCTATTCAGGAACACACAGGTTGAGAAAAGAAGACCGTCGGAGAACTTATGGGAAGCTTACACACATATGAACTAGAAGTTCTTGCTGATGATGATCTTGGAAGCAACAGAAAAGAAAAGTCAGTGGCCTTTGTGGCTGAGGCTGATCGAGAATCTGACACAGACGACATAGATGATGAAACCTTGGCTCTTCTAACCAAGAATTTCAAGAAAATCTTAAAAGGTTTCAACAGAAAGGGTCAAGGTCAGTCTACCAGGACACAATACAAAGGCAACAACTCCTCATATCAAAAGGCTGAAACAACACCTTTCTCACAGAACAATCAATCTCAAACTGGTCGAACAAGACAAAACAGAAACAGTTCCACAGACACAGGTAAATCCCTCAACCGGTCAGTGCATTGTAGGGAATGTGAAGGATATGGACACATACAAGCTGAATGTGCAACGTATCTCAAGAGGAAAAAGGCTTTGTCTGTAGCTACTTTAAGCGATGATGAGGAGGAAACTTCAAATGATCAGTCAGATGATAATGTGGGAAACTTTGTAGCCTTCTTTACTGCTACAGACCTTCAGTCAGACGGAGACCAATCAGATGAAGAATCGTACATATCAACTGATGATTTTGAAGAGAGACATACTCAACTTGAAACAGAATTTGCAAAACTTGTTGCTAGCTGGGAACAACTTGTGAAAGTAAATAAAAATCTGAATGACGAGCTGAAGCAAAGAGATGATCTTCTAAAGAAACTGAATACAGATCTTGTCATAAAAGAAGATCTCATCACTCAGATAAGATCCAGAGAAGGAAAACTGATCAAGGAATTGGAGAGTCTGAAGAAAAATATCCAGATGATGGACACCACATCAACCTTAGATAAGATTCTAGACTCTGGCAGAAATCCTAATGATAAAAAGGGTCTGGGATTTGAATGAGGTGAATCTTCGAATAACGCACCTATGTTCATCAAAGAGAGTATGTCTAAGACCATAGCTGTTCACAGCTATGAACAAGGACAGTCATCTCAGACAATTGTTATGTGTGCTTCGATCGTAACTGCTGCAGAGTTAGTGACAAAGCAAATCAACTAGTCATGGAAGGAACTCGGTCCTCAGACAATTGTTATGTTTTGACAAATGAAACTGCTTGTCACCTATCCAAATCTGATGAATCAAAACTCTGGCATAGACGACTGGGTCACGTAAACTTCAGAGATATGGATAAGCTGATAAAACTGGAAGCTGTGAAAGGTGTACCTAAGATCAGAATAGATCTAGAAAAAATTTGTGGCGCATGTGCTATTGGGAAACAAATCAGAACTCCACACAAAGCAGTAAGAGGCATCACCACTGAGAAGGTGCCTAGATCTTGTCCACATAGACCTCATGGGACCAACACAGACTGAAAGCATTGGGGGAAAGAAATACATATTTGTGTGTGTAGATGATTTCTCTCGATACAGCTGGGTATACTTTCTGAGAGAAAAGACAGAAGCTTTCAAGGCCTTTAAAACTCTGTGTATAAGGGTTCAGAAGGAAAAGAATGAGTCTATAATAAAAGTTCAGAGATTGAGGAGTGATCATGGAAAGGAATTTGAGAACTCACTATATTCTGATTTATGCTCCGAGCACGGTATATCACATGAGTTCTCAGCCCCTAGAACTGCTCAACAGAATGGAGTAGTGAAAAGAAAGAATCGAACATTACAAGAAATGGCTAGAGTTATGCTACATGCCTCGCATCTGCCGCAGCGCTTCTGGGCTGAAGCAGTACACACAGCCTGCATACTATAAATAGGGTCTATCTTAGACCATGAACAACCAAAACACCATATGAGATCTGGAAGGGAAAGAAGCCAAATCTGAAGTATTTTCATGTGTTTGGGACAAAGTGTTATGTGCTGGCTGATAGAGAACAAAGAGGGAAGTTCGAACCAAAGAGTGATGAGAGCATCTTCCTTGGATACTCCCCAAACAGTCGTGCCTACAGAGTCTACAACAAGAGGACTCAATCTGTGATGGAATCAGTAAATGTGGTTATAGATGACAGTCCAGAAGAATCAGTAGACACAACAGTGACAGATTCAGAGACAGAGCTTCCTCTCAGTGACCCAACTGCCACTAATAGCAACAGTCAGCCCAAACCACAAGAATCGTCAGATGAAGATCAAGAAAGTTCGGAACAGGAGACAAACCTCATAAATGATACAGGTAAAGACAAACCCACCAGAACTCAGAAAAACCATCCATCAGATAACATTATTGGAGATCCATCAGATGGGATGAAGACCAAGAGCAGAATAAGAAATAATCTGACAGAAGTATCTGGGTCTGCATGCTATACCTCAAAGATAGAACCCAGGAATGTTAAAGAAGCTTTACAGGATGATCTGTGGATCAAGGCAATGCAGGAGGAGCTACATCAGTTTGAGCGAAATCATGTTTGGGATCTAGTTTCAAGACCTGATGGTGTCAACGTAATTGGAACTAAGTGGATCTTTAAAAATAAAACTGATGAAGCTGGAATATAGCAAGGAACAAAGCTCGGTTAGTGGCTCAATGGTATACTCAGATTGAAGGGATTGACTATGATGAGACTTTTGCTCCTGTAGCTAGACTCGAGTCAATCAGGATTTTGTTGGCTGTCGCATGTATTTTGGGATTCACACTGTTTCAGATGGATGTCAAGACAACATTCCTGAATGGCTATCTCCACGAAGATATCTATGTGGCTCAACTTAAAGGTTTCGAAGATCCAGATCATCCATCATATGTCTATAAGCTTCGAAAAGCTCTCTATGGTCTCAAACAAGCCCCACGGGCATGGTATGAACGACTGACACAGTATCTGCTCCAGCATGGGTATAAACGGGGAAGTGTTGACAAAACCTTGTTTGTAAAAACTACTGGAAGTCATGTAACCATAGCCCAAACCTATGTTGATGACATTGTGTTTGGATCAACCTTACAGAAATACACTAACGAGTTAGTAAAAGTGATGAAGGAAGAATTTGAAATGTCCATGGTTGGTCAACTGACATACTTCCTAGGTCTACAGGTCAAGCAAAGTCCTGAAGGATACTTTATTTCACAAGAGAAGTATGCTAAGAATCTAGTTAAAAAGTTTGATCTGGAATCATGTAAATCATCCAGGACACCAATCTCCACCTCCACAAAAGTATCGAAAGATGAAACTGGTGTATCAGTGGATAACACAGTCTATCGCAGCTTGATAGGCAGTCTGTTGTATCTAACAGCCAGTCGACCAGACATAATGTTCAGTGTTGGAATCTGTGCAAGGTATCAATCTGACCCAAAGGATTCACACCTGATAGCTGCAAAACGCATTCTGAAATATGTTAAAGGAACGATGCAGTATGGCCTCTGGTACTCCAAGGACAGTGAACTGAGTCTTGTTGCATACTGTGATGCTGATTGGGCAGGAAATATTGATGATCGAAAGAGTACTTCTGGAGGATATTTCTTTGTTGGTAAGAACTTAGTATCATGGCTAAGCAAGAAACAGAATTCAATCTCACTAAGCACCGCAGAGGCAGAATACATAGCTGCAGGCGGATGTTGTACTCAGTTGGTATGGATGAAACAGATGTTTCTGGATTATGGTCTTACTCAAGGGATAATGACACTCTATTGTGACAATGTCAGTGCTATTAATATCTCTAAGAATCCAGTTCAACATTCCAGAACGAAGCATATTGATATCAGGCATCATTACATCAGAGACCTGGTTGAATCGAAGGAAATTGAATTGGAATACATTCAAATTGACAAACAACTGGCGGATATTCTGACTAAGCCACTGGACGCTAAGCGTTTTGAAATTCTCAGGTCTGCTTTGGGAATTTGTAGAATTGACTAATTAAAGTAGTTGGTCAGTCAGAGAGGAGCAAAAAATGTTGGTTTATACGGGTCAGTATTATGGTTTGACTTTCTTTAAAGACTCATCTCTATTTTTGTTAAGTGGATTATTTAACCTTTTGTATCTTAAAGATATCTTAAAAGATCTTAATCTTCTTTTGAAATTCAAATTTCCTTGGGTTCCGTTTCCTTCCTAAAAAGAAGCCGTACCGTTGTGTCAATCAATCGCCTCTGCATGATATTTGACAAGCCACATTGATTAGGGTTCATCACCCTTAAGTCTATTTGATACCGGGCCAAGAAGAAAAAAATATCTTCAAGCATCTTAGCACTCAAACATTCTCTCTCTCAGCATACCTGTCTTCCGTGATTAGTTCTTCTCCTCTCATGAAAATTCAATGGCGGACCCTGTAAGAAACATCATCATCAAACTCGGAAGCAAGACACATTCTCCGGAGGTGGCTCTTAAGCATATTCAGACGATATTGCAGTTTGCTATGAAAAAGAAACTCAAGCTTGATCCTCTGCTTCGCGACGAGATTTTGGTGACTGTTATGTCCAACTATCTGGAGTTTTATGCAGAATGGTCTGAAGATGATGCCACTGAACTGCTGATGATGGTTTCCGAAGCCAGTGATGAAGTTTCTCCAGTATCTATTCCAGAACCCTCGGATGGAAATCGGGCCGGGGCATTCCTTCGATACTTTGCGCAACGAGCCCTAGAATCTGTTGAGGTCTCTCGACGGCGAGCGGAGTCACAGCCTTTGTATCTCGAAGCTACTCAGAAAGAGGCAAAACACAGACAGGAGATCCTCCGAAACAGGTCAAACAATTCTGAAACTCCTATTGAAATTTCTCCGGATAAACCTGATGATTCTGCTACCCCATCTTGTGTGCCTGTTAATTCTGAAAATTTAACTGATTTGAACTCTGAGAACCCCCCCTGTGAATGTTGATCCTTCATCCCTGCCGTTGAGTGAGTCTGTTGATGAGAAAAATGATATCTTGCATGTGTCTGATGAGAAACAAAAATCCCCTGATGAGCCAAATAAACTGAGTTTAGTTGTTTACTCTTCTGATAATATTGCTCTGCCTCCTGTTGAGATTGCTGATGACCCTAAAGAAATTTGCTCTGCCGATGACACTTCTGTCTTACCTGCTAATGTTGAAATTGTTGATCTATCAAGCCCCCATAAGTCTGAGAAAACTGGTGGAATCCCAGTCTACACTGCCACATCATTAGGTGAAAGTCTGGAACAGGTGCGACACTTTGCTGGCCTACCATTTGCTTCAATTCCTCAACCTTATCGAGTGATTCATCCATCTGAATCCTCCAGCGAAGATGATAAAATTCTGGCTGAAGTGTATGGATCTCAAGCACTTCCATCTGATATTCCAACTGTTGAGGCCACTGCTCATCCTGACTCCACGACCTTCAAAATTCGAGAGATTTCGAATCTTATTGGGAACTCTTCTGCCAATGTCTCTGATCTAGTCACTCTGTGACTCCTGTTCAATCCCCAACAAAAGAAACAAGACGGTCTAAAAGGAAGAATGTTCCAGTAAAGGTTGTTGTTGAGACCGGTGATGACAGTGCTGATGTGGATCAGCCTGAGAAGAGAAGGAAGTCGAGTGAGGCTGTCAAGTCTGAAGGAAATCCGCCTATTCAAAAAGTGTTCAAGACACTGAGATCGTCTGTTAAGCAAAAGGGCCCTACTGCTGTTCAAGCTACTTCTGTACCTGCACCATCGGCCAGAAAAAGGAAGCCATCCACACGATCAAGAGGTCGAAGCATTACTCCTGAGGTTCAACCTGTTGAAGAAACTGACCCATCTGTTTACAGGCCTCAGTTTGTATCTCTGTAACACCCCCCCAAAACAACAAGACCTAAAAACAAGTCTTTACACATGCAGATTAACAACAAAACACTAGCACAACGGAAGATAGAAAGATAACTGGATAAAAGGAATCCAAAACGGGGTGTTATGCCACGTATACCACACTTGGCATATGCTACGGCGACAATCTGCAAGTGTATCACTATCCCAAAAACAACATACTAGAACAATCTAAAGACATTGGCACACAGGCCTCAACAACACTGTCTAAAGATACAGGTGCTAAGCTACCGGCTCTAGACATCGCGCTCGACTACGCATCACCTGAAAGATACAAAGATAAACATCGGGGCGACGCCCGGTCAGCGAAAGATGCTGGTAACCCACCAATACCGTTAAGTATCATAAATAGGTAGATATATAATATGAAAACCATTTTCGAAACGGAATACATATATATAAGTCAAAAGCCAAGATCAAAAGACAACACAAGACTCACTACTCGCAAGGATAACACCGGGAACACATCCCAACCACAAAGGTTAACCACACACAAGGATAAAGACTCACCCAACGGCAACGCATGCCAAACAACACAAGCCTCTGTGACTACACACGTCACGAGAGAAGATCACACAACAACGGCTACACAAGCCCTCGTGACATCACCCATCACAAGTTGATATACCTTCCTTATGCCCTATTCCAACCTTATGGCTACCCCCAACCTTGTACCTTCAAAGCCAACCATTACCTCCGGAAAACCCCTGTACAGCCAAGTCCAACCTTATTCCGCCGGGACCGTCGTCCCCCACCTATAACCACCAACGAAAACCCACCAATTCACGGCAACACATGCCCGGATAACACAATGTTATCCCCCAAACACGTGGACTCAGCCACAACTCCATAATCACGTCACGACCACCACGAGGACCGCTGCAATACCTTGGTGACTAGCGTCCCATACCACTAATCGTGCAATCCAGGTAGAGCCACACACGCACCACCACTCACACGAAACAAGCAACGAATTGCAAAAGAGGTATGAAACATACTCAATCAAGAGACGGGTCACCACCCAACGACAACAACGACGCTAGCATTAAGATAATAACTAGCAAGCTCAACAACAGGGAAACTCAAGATAGTTCCGAGGAACACACAAGACACCACACGGATCAACGAAACACAATGTTGAACACTTAGCACGATACACAACACCAAAGATCCTACATGGATACCTACCATAAAGCTCTAGACCTACGAAACATCAAGAAGACGCTCAAATAGTTCCACAAAAGAACATCGGGAGGCCAAAAGATCAAAGACCGAGACAAACAAATCACGGGGAACAAATCCCATCTCAACACCATCGTGTACCCCGTGGGTGGACCCACGGGTAGTGCCCCACCCGTGGTCCCGCCCGCGGGTACAACACCCACAAGGCAAGACGTTCCTGCGGGTAGGCCGGCGGGTGGTGCCCCGCCCGCGGGTACGCCCTTGTACCACAACAAATACCTTCGGGGATTTTCTCCTCCAAACACAAATTCAAGTCCAAAACATGCCAAATCTCACCAAACACAACAAAATGACTTGAACCAAGGAAAATGCCAAGCAATGGCACAAAGGAATCCTAAACACAAGCTCTAGATATGCAATATCACAAGATAAATGCATAAACTCTCACATTTCATAGCAAAACACAAATAGAAGCCAAGAAATCACATATAGGTAAGCAAAATAGGTTTTGTAGAGCATGGGTTACCTCTTGAAGACCAAAAGACTCTTCTTACACCACAACAAGCTCTCCACTAAGCTCACTAGCCAAACCCACTTCAAGATCAAACCAAAAGATCATAAAGATCCAACCTTTAAGAAAACGACAACTAAGATGGAACCAAAAAGACTAGACAAGCTTAGATCTTACCCTTCTAGATGCCAAAATAGAGGAAAGATTGAATCTTGGAAGCAAAACTTGGAATCTTGACAAAGGCTTCTTTTGGCTTGAAGAACAAGCTACTCTTCTATTCTAGAGAGAAGGTAGAGATATTTTCTAGGAAATGTAAGGGAATGAAATGAAGAAGTCTTCTAGGTTTAGGTTACAAAACTAGCTCTTGGTGAAAAGACAAGGATACCCTTACTAACTCTTAAAAAGTGTAAGGAACAAGGGAATTCCTCTCAAAGCACAAGGTACAACACCACTTAAAGATTGACTAGTCAAATACTAGTCCTTGAGTATAAAAAAAAATCAGTATTTTAGGAATCAATTCCTCAAAAGAGATAGAATTAATTACTCAATTAATTCATGGTTTGGAGTGTGGATTTTTGGGGTGTCACATCCTGTCCCCCTTCAAAGAAGTTTCGTCCCCGAAACTTGGGTACAACGTATTAAGAACGAAAGGTAACAAGGAAACAAAATTGTGACAAGATGTCCAAGAATATCCCTTTTGGTCAAAAACTCCAAAAGTTCTCACAAGGTTCCAAAGCAAAGAGAAAGACATTACGAATTCAAGGATAGGCAAGAGGTCAACAAACGGATAGATTGGGCATCAAGAACTCTAACCCTCAACACAACAACCAACTTCTAGACAACAACTAAGAACTAAACTACTAACTCAAACACCAACTAACAAACTAGCTAAACAACAAGGCAACAAACAAAACAAGCAAGCACACAAAGCACACAACAACCAAACACCAAGCTACAAAGGCTAAGAAACAACAAAGAAGAAGCGAACGGGGTTACCACAACACCACTAGAACTCTTCACTCTCTGACTCTTCGGCCTCTTCAGAATCTTCTTCTTCGGCTTCATCTCTGTGGCTAGAACTAGCTTCAAACCGATCCAGCCTCTGATGCACTACGGCAAACTGCGACCTCACAAACGCAAAACCTTCGGCGATCAAACTGTTCTGCTGACGAAGCAAAGAAACAACGTCTTGCCCTCTCTTGGTGCGAACTTCTTCCCTTCTACGGCGTTCCTCACCGTCTGATTCACTTACTTCAGCTTCAGCGGTCTCCGGTGCTCCTTCTTCTTCTTCCTGATCTGCTTCCTCCTCAACTTCTTCATCACCACCCAAACTCTGGACTGCAAGGCTCAACTTCCTGGCATGAATCTCAAGCCCAGCAGCTAACTCTGCTCTCTCAACAGGTGCTTTCCTAGCAACCTCTTCAAGTGTGATGTACTCACCACTATCCAACTGAAAAAGATTACAACTCCGAAGATTGGCGGTATCCAACACCATCTTTCCCACAGCCTTCGAGGGACAACCATCCACACTAACACCTTTCTTAACCAGGATCCAACTTAACACCATGCCATACGGCAAACTCTTCCGGTTGTGATCCCAGCAAAACACCATGTGTTGCATCATCAAAGCAGGCAGATTGAACTTAACCATATTCTTCAAACAGAAAGCAAAGGTACATTCCAACTTACCCAACAAACTGCTCTTGTTGTTGTTAGGCAACAAACAATCTGACACCAACATAACCAAGATCCTTTGTTCCGCAGAAAACCACTTCCTTTCCGGCCTTGAAGCTTGAGCGAAACCACTCGTACGGCCAAACAGATAGCTCAAATAGTCACGGTACCCCATGGTATCCGTACTAATCCAAGAATGACCACTGTACTGAGCCACTCCGGTAGCAGACAAACTCAACAACTGAGCTAACCTCTTCTCGGACAACACAACCTTCACACCTCTCACCTTAGAGGTGATCTCAAGCCTTTCACCTTCCTTCGTCACCACCATGTGACGGTAAAACTCTTTCACCAAACTCGGGTAAGTCTCAGCCCTTATGGCGAGAAACCCATCTAACAAACCTTAAAACTTAAGCAAATCCAACAAGGAACTTGAAAAAGATTCCGGATCAAAAGCTTTACCTTCAAGCACAAGGTAGTGGGCATCCACCCATTCCGCTTTCCTAGCCAAGCTTGACCTTCTAGGCATGCTGAAAGATGATCCAAAGCTCAACAAACAAAGCCCACAACTCTCCTTCTTCACACTCACGCTGCACTCTCTCTCTCTCGGCTGCTCTCGGCGACGCGGCACACAGCAGGTCGACGGCGGCGGCGGTGCGGCGAACTCCGGCGATGGTGAGGCGGTGGTGCGACGGGCAGGTGGTGCTGGGCGATGGGGTGGGGTGGCTTCGGGTAGCTCACGGGTAGGGAGAAGGAAAAAGATGAAGAGAATTTTGGGGAAAGAAATTAGGGATTTGGGCGAGATTGGGGAAAAAGATGATTAAATTTGGGGATTTTGAACAAAGTGGGATTTAAGGTTTAGAAAGAATTAAAATAGGTTAGGTTCCAAGAAAGATAATTGGCTCAAGTAGTTTATAGGTTGGGTAGAAAAGAAATTGGCTAAGGTTTGAAACTCAAAGGCTACAAAGAAATATTAGGCTCAACTTTTAGGCTACACAAGGAAAGATTTTGGTAGGGATTTCTATTTTCCAAATCAAAGAATACTTGGAAAATTTAGGGAAAAGCTCAAGGAATTGTTGTAAAAACAACCAAGTCCAAAGGTGAAAGAATTGGGCTAAGCACAAGATAACTCAAGGATAGATGGCTACCACAAACAAGATACCAACTAAAGAAAACACTTAGCAAGAAAAGAGTCTATACTAAGCATCCAACGAAAAACAAGAAAGGGAAACAAGCCAAGGATTGCCAAGCAAAGACAACTACGAAGCACAAGATAGCACCCAAGCAAGGCAACAAAGAACACAAGGACAACTACGAAACACAAGATAGCACCCAAGGCAACAAAGAACACAAAGACAACTACGAAACACAAGATAGCACCCAAGGCAACAAAGAACACAAAGCTCTCGGGGACACAAGGATAGGCTCAAAACAAGGGTTACCTGCTAACTCCTCCTCCACTAGACCCTCCGACTTCGCCTGCGAACGTGCCATCACGAAAACTCTCCCCGGCGGCCTAGCTCCAACAGCTCCACGACTCGAACTCCCTCCTGGTGCTCCTCCGACTCCCGGGGGTGGCGGCAACACTCTATGACCGACAAGCTGAGGACACTCCGCAACTCTATGACCAACAACCCCACAGCGAAAACACTTAAACGCCTGGCCAAAGCAAACTTGACCCGGATGCACCTTCCCACACTTGCGACAACCAACCGACTTAGCTTGAACCGGAGACTCCATCCTAACTGGTCCTTGAGAAGAAGATGACACAACTCTAGCCGGAAAACTCGGTCGGGGCTTCTTGAAAGCAAAAGAACCACCACTCTCAACTCTCTTCCTAGCCAACTCAAGCGAACTCTTCTGAAGCTGCTGAACACGAAACAGATCCGCGGCACACAGATACGCATCCTTAAGGGAACTGGGTCTACTCACCGTCAACGCTTTTCGTGCCTCATAATTCAGACCGGCAACGAAACGCTCAACCTTGGCAAGCTCTGTAGGCACCAACACCCTCGCGAAGCGCGCCAGCTCTAGGAACTTCTTGTGGTACTCCACCACAGATAGAGGTCCCTGCTGCAGATGAAGGAACTCATCAAACATGGCGGCTCGCACATGCGCTGGGTAGAACCTTTTGCGCATCCTGTCCTTGAGCGCGGTCCAATCAAACCCAGGCTCTTCAAGAAAGGCCGGACTCTCGTGAACCCACCACAGATCAGCTTCTTGGCAGAAGTAGAACGTTGCCAGTTCTACTCTCCTCTCTTCGGGACAACCCACCACGGTAAAAATCTTATCAAACACCCGTAGCCACTCTTCAAGGACTACAGGGTCTTCTTCACCAGCAAAGGAAGGCGGCCGATGCCCGGACACTAAACGACCCACATCGCGGTGCCCAACCAGAGGCGGAGGTGGCACAGCTTGATTGTTGTTCAACAGAGCTTCACTGAGAGACTGCATCGTCTGCGTCAGCTGATGGAGATTCTGGGCGAGCTGCTCGTTGGTCGGGGTCTCTGGGGAGCGGGCGCGAGGGCGAGGAGGCATCGCACTTCTGCTACAACAACAAGGTTACCACAAAAAGCAAGCAAGCAAGACAGAAAACAACACACACCTCACCGCGCAACCTAGAGTCCTAAGCTTAACACTTAGCTTCTTAAGGTCGCTTAGAGGTCTCAAAACACACTTAAACACTTAGAAAGTCTAGACTTAACTCTTCCTAGGCTCTAAACCAAGGTTCAAACCTAGGCTCTGATACCAACTGTAACACCCCCCAAAACAGCAAGACCTAAAAACAAGTCTTAACACATGCAGATTAACAACAAAACACTAGCACATCGGAAGATAGAAAGATAACTGGATAAAAGGAATCCAAAATGGGGTGTTATGCCACGTATACCACACTTGGCATACGCTACGGCGACAATCTGCAAGTGTATCACTATCCCAAAAACAACATACTAGAACAATCTAAAGACATTGGCACACAGGCCTCAACAACACTGTCTAAAGATACAGGTGCTAAGCTACCGGCTCTAGACATCGCGCTCGACTATGCATCACCTGAAAGATACAAAGATAAACATCGGGGCGACGCCCGGTCAGCGAAAGATGCTGGTAACCCACCAATACCGTTAAATATCATAAATAGGTAGATATATAATATGAAAACCATTTTCGAAACGGAATACATATATATAAGTCAAAAGCCAAGATCAAAAGACAACACAAGACTCACTACTCGCAAGGATAACACTGGGAACACATCCCAACCACAAAGGTTAACCACACACAAGGATAAAGACTCACCCAACGGCAACGCATGCCAAACAACACAAGCCTCTATGACTACACACGTCACGAGAGAAGATCACACAACAACGGCTACACAAGCCCTCGTGACATCACCCATCACGAATTGATATGCCTTCCTTATGCCCTGTTCCAACCTTATGGCTACCCCCAACCTTGTACCTTCAAAGCCAACCATTACCTCCGGAAAACCCCTGTACAGCCAAGTCCAACCTTATTCCGCCGGGACCGTCGTCCCCCACCTATAACCACCAACGAAAATCCACCAATTCACGGCAACACATGCCCGGATAACACAATGTTATCCCCCAAACACGTGGACTCAGCCACAACTCCATAATCACGTCACGGCCACCACGAGGACCGCTGCAATACCTTGGTGACTAGTGTCCCATACCACTAATCGTGCAATCCAGGTAGAGCCACACACGCACCACCACTCACACGAAACAAGCAACGAATTGCAAAAGAGGTATGAAACATACTCAATCAAGAGACGGGTCACCACCCAACGACAATAACGACGCTAGCATTAAGATAATAACTAGCAAGCTCAACAACGGGGAAACTCAAGATAGTTCCGAGGAACACACAAGACACCACACGGATCAACGAAACACAATGTTGAACACTTAGCACGATACACAACACCAAAGATCCTACATGGATACCTACCATAAAGCTCTAGACCTACGAAACATCAAGAAGACGCTCAAATAGTTCCACAAAAGAACATCGGGAGGCCAAAAGATCAAAGACCGAGACAAACAAATCACGGGGAACAAATCCCATCTCAACACCATCGTGTACCCCGTGGGTGGACCCACGGGTAGTGCCCCACCCGTGGTCCCGCCCGCGGGTACAACACCCACAAGGCAAGACGTTCCTGCGGGTAGGCCGGCGGGTGGTGCCCCGCCCGCGGGTATGCCCTTGTACCACAACAAATACCTTCGGGGATTTTCTCCTCCAAACACAAATTCAAGTCCAAAACATGCCAAATCTCACCAAACACAACAAAATGACTTGAACCAAGGAAAATGCCAAGCAATGGCACAAAGGAATCCTAAACACAAGCTCTAGATATGCAATATCACAAGATAAATGCATAAACTCTCACATTTCATAGCAAAACACAAATAGAAGCCAAGAAATCACATATAGGTAAGCAAAATAGGTTTTGTAGAGCATGGGTTACCTCTTGAAGACCAAAAGACTCTTCTTACACCACAACAAGCTCTCCACTAAGCTCACTAGCCAAACCCACTTCAAGATCAAACCAAAAGATCATAAAGATCCAACCTTTAAGAAAACGACAACTAAGATGGAACCAAAAAGACTAGACAAGCTTAGATCTTACCCTTCTAGATGCCAAAATAGAGGAAAGATTGAATCTTGGAAGCAAAACTTGGAATCTTGACAAAGGCTTCTTTTGGCTTGAAGAACAAGCTACTCTTCTATTCTAGAGAGAAGGTAGAGATATTTTCTAGGAAATGTAAGGGAATGAAATGAAGAAGTCTTCTAGGTTTAGGTTACAAAACTAGCTCTTGGTGAAAAGACAAGGATACCCTTACTAACTCTTAAAAAGTGTAAGGAACAAGGGAATTCCTCTCAAAGCACAAGGTACAACACCACTTAAAGATTGACTAGTCAAATACTAGTCCTTGAGTATAAAAAAAATCAGTATTTTAGGAATCAATTCCTCAAAAGAGATAGAATTAATTACTCAATTAATTCATGGTTTGGAGTGTGGATTTTTGGGGTGTCACATCCTGTCCCCCTTCAAAGAAGTTTCGTCCCCGAAACTTGGGTACAACGTATTAAGAACGAAAGGTAACAAGGAAACAAAATTGTGACAAGATGTCCAAGAATATCCCTTTTGGTCAAAAACTCCAAAAGTTCTCACAAGGTTCCAAAGCAAAGAGAAAGACATTACGAATTCAAGGATAGGCAAGAGGTCAACAAACGGATAGATTGGGCATCAAGAACTCTAACCCTCAACACAACAACCAACTTCTAGACAACAACTAAGAACTAAACTACTAACTCAAACACCAACTAACAAACTAGCTAAACAACAAGGCAACAAACAAAACAAGCAAGCACACAAAGCACACAACAACCAAACACCAAGCTACAAAGGCTAAGAAACAACAAAGAAGAAGCGAACGGGGTTACCACAACACCACTAGAACTCTTCACTCTCTGACTCTTCGGCCTCTTCAGAATCTTCTTCTTCGGCTTCATCTCTGTGGCTAGAACTAGCTTCAAACCGATCCAGCCTCTGATGCACTACGGCAAACTGCGACCTCACAAACGCAAAACCTTCGGCGATCAAACTGTTCTGCTGACGAAGCAAAGAAACAACGTCTTGCCCTCTCTTGGTGCGAACTTCTTCCCTTCTACGGCGTTCCTCACCGTCTGATTCACTTACTTCAGCTTCAGCGGTCTCCGGTGCTCCTTCTTCTTCTTCCTGATCTGCTTCCTCCTCAACTTCTTCATCACCACCCAAACTCTGGACTGCAAGGCTCAACTTCCTGGCATGAATCTCAAGCCCAGCAGCTAACTCTGCTCTCTCAACAGGTGCTTTCCTAGCAACCTCTTCAAGCGTGATGTACTCACCACTATCCAACTGAAAAAGATTACAACTCCGAAGATTGGCGGTATCCAACACCATCTTTCCCACAGCCTTCGAGGGACAACCATCCACACTAACACCTTTCTTAACCAAGATCCAACTTAACACCATGCCATACGGCAAACTCTTCCGGTTGTGATCCCGGCAAAACACCATGTGTTGCATCATCAAAGCAGGCAGATTGAACTTAACCATATTCTTCAAACAGAAAGCAAAGGTACATTCCAACTTACCCAACAAACTGCTCTTGTTGTTGTTAGGCAACAAACAATCTGACACCAACATAACCAAGATCCTTTGTTCCGCAGAAAACCACTTCCTTTCCGGCCTTGAAGCTTGAGCGAAACCACTCGTACGGCCAAACAGATAGCTCAAATAGTCACGGTACCCCATGGTATCCGTACTAATCCAAGAATGACCACTGTACTGAGCCACTCCGGTAGCAGACAAACTCAACAACTGAGCTAACCTCTTCTCGGACAACACAACCTTCACACCTCTCACCTTAGAGGTGATCTCAAGCCTTTCACCTTCCTTCGTCACCACCATGTGACGGTAAAACTCTTTCACCAAACTCGGGTAAGTCTCAGCCCTTATGGCGAGAAACCCATCTAACAAACCTTAAAACTTAAGCAAATCCAACAAGGAACTTGAAAAAGATTCCGGATCAAAAGCTTTACCTTCAAGCACAAGGTAGTGGGCATCCACCCATTCCGCTTTCCTAGCCAAGCTTGACCTTCTAGGCATGCTGAAAGATGATCCAAAGCTCAACAAACAAAGCCCACAACTCTCCTTCTTCACACTCACGCTGCACTCTCTCTCTCTCGGCTGCTCTCGGCGACGCGGCACACAGCAGGTCGACGGCGGCGGCGGTGCGGCGAACTCCGGCGATGGTGAGGCGGTGGTGCGACGGGCAGGTGGTGCTGGGCGATGGGGTGGGGTGGCTTCGGGTAGCTCACGGGTAGGGAGAAGGAAAAAGATGAAGAGAATTTTGGGGAAAGAAATTAGGGATTTGGGCGAGATTGGGGAAAAAGATGATTAAATTTGGGGATTTTGAACAAAGTGGGATTTAAGGTTTAGAAAGAATTAAAATAGGTTAGGTTCCAAGAAAGATAATTGGCTCAAGTAGTTTATAGGTTGGGTAGAAAAGAAATTGGCTAAGGTTTGAAACTCAAAGGCTACAAAGAAATATTAGGCTCAACTTTTAGGCTACACAAGGAAAGATTTTGGTAGGGATTTCTATTTTCCAAATCAAAGAATACTTGGAAAATTTAGGGAAAAGCTCAAGGAATTGTTGTAAAAACAACCAAGTCCAAAGGTGAAAGAATTGGGCTAAGCACAAGATAACTCAAGGATAGATGGCTACCACAAACAAGATACCAACTAAAGAAAACACTTAGCAAGAAAAGAGTCTATACTAAGCATCCAACGAAAAACAAGAAAGGGAAACAAGCCAAGGATTGCCAAGCAAAGACAACTACGAAGCACAAGATAGCACCCAAGCAAGGCAACAAAGAACACAAGGACAACTACGAAACACAAGATAGCACCCAAGGCAACAAAGAACACAAAGACAACTACGAAACACAAGATAGCACCCAAGGCAACAAAGAACACAAAGCTCTCGGGGACACAAGGATAGGCTCAAAACAAGGGTTACCTGCTAACTCCTCCTCCACTAGACCCTCCGACTTCGCCTGCGAACGCGCCATCACGAAAACTCTCCCCGGCGGCCTAGCTCCAACAGCTCCACGACTCGAACTCCCTCCTGGTGCTCCTCCGACTCCCGGGGGTGGCGGCAACGCTCTATGACCGACAAGCTGAGGACACTCCGCAACTCTATGACCAACAACCCCACAGCGAAAACACTTAAACGCCTGGCCAAAGCAAACTTGACCCGGATGCACCTTCCCACACTTGCGACAACCAACCGACTTAGCTTGAACCGGAGACTCCATCCTAACTGGTCCTTGAGAAGAAGATGACACAACTCTAGCCGGAAAACTCGGTCGGGGCTTCTTGAAAGCAAAAGAACCACCACTCTCAACTCTCTTCCTAGCCAACTCAAGCGAACTCTTCTGAAGTTGCTGAACACGAAACAGATCCGCGGCACACAGATACGCATCCTTAAGGGAACTGGGTCTACTCACCGTCAACGCTTTTCGTGCCTCATAATTCAGACCGGCAACGAAACGCTCAACCTTGGCAAGCTCTGTAGGCACCAACACCCTCGCGAAGCGCGCCAGCTCTAGGAACTTCTTGTGGTACTCCACCACAGATAGAGGTCCCTGCTGCAGATGAAGGAACTCATCAAACATGGCGGCTCGCACATGCGCTGGGTAGAACCTTTTGCGCATCCTGTCCTTGAGCGCGGTCCAATCAAACCCAGGCTCTTCAAGAAAGGCCGGACTCTCGTGAACCCACCACAGATCAGCTTCTTGGCAGAAGTAGAACGTTGCCAGTTCTACTCTCCTCTCTTCGGGACAACCCACCACGGTAAAAATCTTATCAAACACCCGTAGCCACTCTTCAAGGACTACAGGGTCTTCTTCACCAGCAAAGGAAGGCGGCCGATGCCCGGACACTAAACGACCCACATCGCGGTGCCCAACCAGAGGCGGAGGTGGCACAGCTTGATTGTTGTTCAACAGAGCTTCACTGAGAGACTGCATCGTCTGCGTCAGCTGATGGAGATTCTGGGCGAGCTGCTCGTTGGTCGGGGTCTCTGGGGAGCGGGCGCGAGGGCGAGGAGGCATCGCACTTCTGCTACAACAACAAGGTTACCACAAAAAGCAAGCAAGCAAGACAGAAAACAACACACACCTCACCGCGCAACCTAGAGTCCTAAGCTTAACACTTAGCTTCTTAAGGTCGCTTAGAGGTCTCAAAACACACTTAAACACTTAGAAAGTCTAGACTTAACTCTTCCTAGGCTCTAAACCAAGGTTCAAACCTAGGCTCTGATACCAACTGTAACACCCCCCAAAACAGCAAGACCTAAAAACAAGTCTTAACACATGCAGATTAACAACAAAACACTAGCACATCGGAAGATAGAAAGATAACTGGATAAAAGGAATCCAAAACGGGGTGTTATGCCACGTATACCACACTTGGCATACGCTACGGCGACAATCTGCAAGTGTATCACTATCCCAAAAACAACATACTAGAACAATCTAAAGACATTGGCACACAGGCCTCAACAACACTGTCTAAAGATACAGGTGCTAAGCTACCGGCTCTAGACATCGCGCTCGACTATGCATCACCTGAAAGATACAAAGATAAACATCGGGGCGACGCCCGGTCAGCGAAAGATGCTGGTAACCCACCAATACCGTTAAATATCATAAATAGGTAGATATATAATATGAAAACCATTTTCGAAACGGAATACATATATATAAGTCAAAAGCCAAGATCAAAAGACAACACAAGACTCACTACTCGCAAGGATAACACCGGGAACACATCCCAACCACAAAGGTTAACCACACACAAGGATAAAGACTCACCCAACGGCAACGCATGCCAAACAACACAAGCCTCTATGACTACACACGTCACGAGAGAAGATCACACAACAACGGCTACACAAGCCCTCGTGACATCACCCATCACGAATTGATATGCCTTCCTTATGCCCTGTTCCAACCTTATGGCTACCCCCAACCTTGTACCTTCAAAGCCAACCATTACCTCCGGAAAACCCCTGTACAGCCAAGTCCAACCTTATTCCGCCGGGACCGTCGTCCCCCACCTATAACCACCAACGAAAATCCACCAATTCACGGCAACACATGCCCGGATAACACAATGTTATCCCCCAAACACGTGGACTCAGCCACAACTCCATAATCACGTCACGGCCACCACGAGGACCGCTGCAATACCTTGGTGACTAGCGTCCCATACCACTAATCGTGCAATCCAGGTAGAGCCACACACGCACCACCACTCACACGAAACAAGCAACGAATTGCAAAAGAGGTATGAAACATACTCAATCAAGAGACGGGTCACCACCCAACGACAATAACGACGCTAGCATTAAGATAATAACTAGCAAGCTCAACAACGGGGAAACTCAAGATAGTTCCGAGGAACACACAAGACACCACACGGATCAACGAAACACAATGTTGAACACTTAGCACGATACACAACACCAAAGATCCTACATGGATACCTACCATAAAGCTCTAGACCTACGAAACATCAAGAAGACGCTCAAATAGTTCCACAAAAGAACATCGGGAGGCCAAAAGATCAAAGACCGAGACAAACAAATCATGGGGAACAAATCCCATCTCAACACCATCGTGTACCCCGTGGGTGGACCCACGGGTAGTGCCCCACCCGTGGTCCCGCCCGCGGGTACAACACCCACAAGGCAAGACGTTCCTGCGGGTAGGCCGGCGGGTGGTGCCCCGCCCGCGGGTACGCCCTTGTACCACAACAAATACCTTCGGGGATTTTCTCCTCCAAACACAAATTCAAGTCCAAAACATGCCAAATCTCACCAAACACAACAAAATGACTTGAACCAAGGAAAATGCCAAGCAATGGCACAAAGGAATCCTAAACACAAGCTCTAGATATGCAATATCACAAGATAAATGCATAAACTCTCACATTTCATAGCAAAACACAAATAGAAGCCAAGAAATCACATATAGGTAAGCAAAATAGGTTTTGTAGAGCATGGGTTACCTCTTGAAGACCAAAAGACTCTTCTTACACCACAACAAGCTCTCCACTAAGCTCACTAGCCAAACCCACTTCAAGATCAAACCAAAAGATCATAAAGATCCAACCTTTAAGAAAACGACAACTAAGATGGAACCAAAAAGACTAGACAAGCTTAGATCTTACCCTTCTAGATGCCAAAATAGAGGAAAGATTGAATCTTGGAAGCAAAACTTGGAATCTTGACAAAGGCTTCTTTTGGCTTGAAGAACAAGCTACTCTTCTATTCTAGAGAGAAGGTAGAGATATTTTCTAGGAAATGTAAGGGAATGAAATGAAGAAGTCTTCTAGGTTTAGGTTACAAAACTAGCTCTTGGTGAAAAGACAAGGATACCCTTACTAACTCTTAAAAAGTGTAAGGAACAAGGGAATTCCTCTCAAAGCACAAGGTACAACACCACTTAAAGATTGACTAGTCAAATACTAGTCCTTGAGTATAAAAAAAAATCAGTATTTTAGGAATCAATTCCTCAAAAGAGATAGAATTAATTACTCAATTAATTCATGGTTTGGAGTGTGGATTTTTGGGGTGTCACATCCTGTCCCCCTTCAAAGAAGTTTCGTCCCCGAAACTTGGGTACAACGTATTAAGAACGAAAGGTAACAAGGAAACAAAATTGTGACAAGATGTCCAAGAATATCCCTTTTGGTCAAAAACTCCAAAAGTTCTCACAAGGTTCCAAAGCAAAGAGAAAGACATTACGAATTCAAGGATAGGCAAGAGGTCAACAAACGGATAGATTGGGCATCAAGAACTCTAACCCTCAACACAACAACCAACTTCTAGACAACAACTAAGAACTAAACTACTAACTCAAACACCAACTAACAAACTAGCTAAACAACAAGGCAACAAACAAAACAAGCAAGCACACAAAGCACACAACAACCAAACACCAAGCTACAAAGGCTAAGAAACAACAAAGAAGAAGCGAACGGGGTTACCACAACACCACTAGAACTCTTCACTCTCTGACTCTTCGGCCTCTTCAGAATCTTCTTCTTCGGCTTCATCTCTGTGGCTAGAACTAGCTTCAAACCGATCCAGCCTCTGATGCACTACGGCAAACTGCGACCTCACAAACGCAAAACCTTCGGCGATCAAACTGTTCTGCTGACGAAGCAAAGAAACAACGTCTTGCCCTCTCTTGGTGCGAACTTCTTCCCTTCTACGGCGTTCCTCACCGTCTGATTCACTTACTTCAGCTTCAGCGGTCTCCGGTGCTCCTTCTTCTTCTTCCTGATCTGCTTCCTCCTCAACTTCTTCATCACCACCCAAACTCTGGACTGCAAGGCTCAACTTCCTGGCATGAATCTCAAGCCCAGCAGCTAACTCTGCTCTCTCAACAGGTGCTTTCCTAGCAACCTCTTCAAGCGTGATGTACTCACCACTATCCAACTGAAAATGATTACAACTCCGAAGATTGGCGGTATCCAACACCATCTTTCCCACAGCCTTCGAGGGACAACCATCCACACTAACACCTTTCTTAACCAAGATCCAACTTAACACCATGCCATACGGCAAACTCTTCCGGTTGTGATCCCGGCAAAACACCATGTGTTGCATCATCAAAGCAGGCAGATTGAACTTAACCATATTCTTCAAACAGAAAGCAAAGGTACATTCCAACTTACCCAACAAACTGCTCTTGTTGTTGTTAGGCAACAAACAATCTGACACCAACATAACCAAGATCCTTTGTTCCGCAGAAAACCACTTCCTTTCCGGCCTTGAAGCTTGAGCGAAACCACTCGTACGGCCAAACAGATAGCTCAAATAGTCACGGTACCCCATGGTATCCGTACTAATCCAAGAATGACCACTGTACTGAGCCACTCCGGTAGCAGACAAACTCAACAACTGAGCTAACCTCTTCTCGGACAACACAACCTTCACACCTCTCACCTTAGAGGTGATCTCAAGCCTTTCACCTTCCTTCGTCACCACCATGTGACGGTAAAACTCTTTCACCAAACTCGGGTAAGTCTCAGCCCTTATGGCGAGAAACCCATCTAACAAACCTTAAAACTTAAGCAAATCCAACAAGGAACTTGAAAAAGATTCCGGATCAAAAGCTTTACCTTCAAGCACAAGGTAGTGGGCATCCACCCATTCCGCTTTCCTAGCCAAGCTTGACCTTCTAGGCATGCTGAAAGATGATCCAAAGCTCAACAAACAAAGCCCACAACTCTCCTTCTTCACACTCACGCTGCACTCTCTCTCTCTCGGCTGCTCTCGGCGACGCGGCACACAGCAGGTCGACGGCGGCGGCGGTGCGGCGAACTCCGGCGATGGTGAGGCGGTGGTGCGACGGGCAGGTGGTGCTGGGCGATGGGGTGGGGTGGCTTCGGGTAGCTCACGGGTAGGGAGAAGGAAAAAGATGAAGAGAATTTTGGGGAAAGAAATTAGGGATTTGGGCGAGATTGGGGAAAAAGATGATTAAATTTGGGGATTTTGAACAAAGTGGGATTTAAGGTTTAGAAAGAATTAAAATAGGTTAGGTTCCAAGAAAGATAATTGGCTCAAGTAGTTTATAGGTTGGGTAGAAAAGAAATTGGCTAAGGTTTGAAACTCAAAGGCTACAAAGAAATATTAGGCTCAACTTTTAGGCTACACAAGGAAAGATTTTGGTAGGGATTTCTATTTTCCAAATCAAAGAATACTTGGAAAATTTAGGGAAAAGCTCAAGGAATTGTTGTAAAAACAACCAAGTCCAAAGGTGAAAGAATTGGGCTAAGCACAAGATAACTCAAGGATAGATGGCTACCACAAACAAGATACCAACTAAAGAAAACACTTAGCAAGAAAAGAGTCTATACTAAGCATCCAACGAAAAACAAGAAAGGGAAACAAGCCAAGGATTGCCAAGCAAAGACAACTACGAAGCACAAGATAGCACCCAAGCAAGGCAACAAAGAACACAAGGACAACTACGAAACACAAGATAGCACCCAAGGCAACAAAGAACACAAAGACAACTACGAAACACAAGATAGCACCAAGGCAACAAAGAACACAAAGCTCTCGGGGACACAAGGATAGGCTCAAAACAAGGGTTACCTGCTAACTCCTCCTCCACTAGACCCTCCGACTTCGCCTGCGAACGCGCCATCACGAAAACTCTCCCCGGCGGCCTAGCTCCAACAGCTCCACGACTCGAACTCCCTCCTGGTGCTCCTCCGACTCCCGGGGGTGGCGGCAACGCTCTATGACCGACAAGCTGAGGACACTCCGCAACTCTATGACCAACAACCCCACAGCGAAAACACTTAAACGCCTGGCCAAAGCAAACTTGACCCGGATGCACCTTCCCACACTTGCGACAACCAACCGACTTAGCTTGAACCGGAGACTCCATCCTAACTGGTCCTTGAGAAGAAGATGACACAACTCTAGCCGGAAAACTCGGTCGGGGCTTCTTGAAAGCAAAAGAACCACCACTCTCAACTCTCTTCCTAGCCAACTCAAGCGAACTCTTCTGAAGTTGCTGAACACGAAACAGATCCGCGGCACACAGATACGCATCCTTAAGGGAACTGGGTCTACTCACCGTCAACGCTTTTCGTGCCTCATAATTCAGACCGGCAACGAAACGCTCAACCTTGGCAAGCTCTGTAGGCACCAACACCCTCGCGAAGCGCGCCAGCTCTAGGAACTTCTTGTGGTACTCCACCACAGATAGAGGTCCCTGCTGCAGATGAAGGAACTCATCAAACATGGCGGCTCGCACATGCGCTGGGTAGAACCTTTTGCGCATCCTGTCCTTGAGCGCGGTCCAATCAAACCCAGGCTCTTCAAGAAAGGCCGGACTCTCGTGAACCCACCACAGATCAGCTTCTTGGCAGAAGTAGAACGTTGCCAGTTCTACTCTCCTCTCTTCGGGACAACCCACCACGGTAAAAATCTTATCAAACACCCGTAGCCACTCTTCAAGGACTACAGGGTCTTCTTCACCAGCAAAGGAAGGCGGCCGATGCCCGGACACTAAACGACCCACATCGCGGTGCCCAACCAGAGGCGGAGGTGGCACAGCTTGATTGTTGTTCAACAGAGCTTCACTGAGAGACTGCATCGTCTGCGTCAGCTGATGGAGATTCTGGGCGAGCTGCTCGTTGGTCGGGGTCTCTGGGGAGCGGGCGCGAGGGCGAGGAGGCATCGCACTTCTGCTACAACAACAAGGTTACCACAAAAAGCAAGCAAGCAAGACAGAAAACAACACACACCTCACCGCGCAACCTAGAGTCCTAAGCTTAACACTTAGCTTCTTAAGGTCGCTTAGAGGTCTCAAAACACACTTAAACACTTAGAAAGTCTAGACTTAACTCTTCCTAGGCTCTAAACCAAGGTTCAAACCTAGGCTCTGATACCAACTGTAACACCCCCCAAAACAGCAAGACCTAAAAACAAGTCTTAACACATGCAGATTAACAACAAAACACTAGCACATCGGAAGATAGAAAGATAACTGGATAAAAGGAATCCAAAACGGGGTGTTATGCCACGTATACCACACTTGGCATACGCTACGGCGACAATCTGCAAGTGTATCACTATCCCAAAAACAACATACTAGAACAATCTAAAGACATTGGCACACAGGCCTCAACAACACTGTCTAAAGATACAGGTGCTAAGCTACCGGCTCTAGACATCGCGCTCGACTATGCATCACCTGAAAGATACAAAGATAAACATCGGGGCGACGCCCGGTCAGCGAAAGATGCTGGTAACCCACCAATACCGTTAAATATCATAAATAGGTAGATATATAATATGAAAACCATTTTCGAAACGGAATACATATATATAAGTCAAAAGCCAAGATCAAAAGACAACACAAGACTCACTACTCGCAAGGATAACACCGGGAACACATCCCAACCACAAAGGTTAACCACACACAAGGATAAAGACTCACCCAACGGCAACGCATGCCAAACAACACAAGCCTCTATGACTACACACGTCACGAGAGAAGATCACACAACAACGGCTACACAAGCCCTCGTGACATCACCCATCACGAATTGATATGCCTTCCTTATGCCCTGTTCCAACCTTATGGCTACCCCCAACCTTGTACCTTCAAAGCCAACCATTACCTCCGGAAAACCCCTGTACAGCCAAGTCCAACCTTATTCCGCCGGGACCGTCGTCCCCCACCTATAACCACCAACGAAAATCCACCAATTCACGGCAACACATGCCCGGATAACACAATGTTATCCCCCAAACACGTGGACTCAGCCACAACTCCATAATCACGTCACGGCCACCACGAGGACCGCTGCAATACCTTGGTGACTAGCGTCCCATACCACTAATCGTGCAATCCAGGTAGAGCCACACACGCACCACCACTCACACGAAACAAGCAACGAATTGCAAAAGAGGTATGAAACATACTCAATCAAGAGACGGGTCACCACCCAACGACAATAACGACGCTAGCATTAAGATAATAACTAGCAAGCTCAACAACGGGGAAACTCAAGATAGTTCCGAGGAACACACAAGACACCACACGGATCAACGAAACACAATGTTGAACACTTAGCACGATACACAACACCAAAGATCCTACATGGATACCTACCATAAAGCTCTAGACCTACGAAACATCAAGAAGACGCTCAAATAGTTCCACAAAAGAACATCGGGAGGCCAAAAGATCAAAGACCGAGACAAACAAATCATGGGGAACAAATCCCATCTCAACACCATCGTGTACCCCGTGGGTGGACCCACGGGTAGTGCCCCACCCGTGGTCCCGCCCGCGGGTACAACACCCACAAGGCAAGACGTTCCTGCGGGTAGGCCGGCGGGTGGTGCCCCGCCCGCGGGTACGCCCTTGTACCACAACAAATACCTTCGGGGATTTTCTCCTCCAAACACAAATTCAAGTCCAAAACATGCCAAATCTCACCAAACACAACAAAATGACTTGAACCAAGGAAAATGCCAAGCAATGGCACAAAGGAATCCTAAACACAAGCTCTAGATATGCAATATCACAAGATAAATGCATAAACTCTCACATTTCATAGCAAAACACAAATAGAAGCCAAGAAATCACATATAGGTAAGCAAAATAGGTTTTGTAGAGCATGGGTTACCTCTTGAAGACCAAAAGACTCTTCTTACACCACAACAAGCTCTCCACTAAGCTCACTAGCCAAACCCACTTCAAGATCAAACCAAAAGATCATAAAGATCCAACCTTTAAGAAAACGACAACTAAGATGGAACCAAAAAGACTAGACAAGCTTAGATCTTACCCTTCTAGATGCCAAAATAGAGGAAAGATTGAATCTTGGAAGCAAAACTTGGAATCTTGACAAAGGCTTCTTTTGGCTTGAAGAACAAGCTACTCTTCTATTCTAGAGAGAAGGTAGAGATATTTTCTAGGAAATGTAAGGGAATGAAATGAAGAAGTCTTCTAGGTTTAGGTTACAAAACTAGCTCTTGGTGAAAAGACAAGGATACCCTTACTAACTCTTAAAAAGTGTAAGGAACAAGGGAATTCCTCTCAAAGCACAAGGTACAACACCACTTAAAGATTGACTAGTCAAATACTAGTCCTTGAGTATAAAAAAAATCAGTATTTTAGGAATCAATTCCTCAAAAGAGATAGAATTAATTACTCAATTAATTCATGGTTTGGAGTGTGGATTTTTGGGGTGTCACATCCTGTCCCCCTTCAAAGAAGTTTCGTCCCCGAAACTTGGGTACAACGTATTAAGAACGAAAGGTAACAAGGAAACAAAATTGTGACAAGATGTCCAAGAATATCCCTTTTGGTCAAAAACTCCAAAAGTTCTCACAAGGTTCCAAAGCAAAGAGAAAGACATTACGAATTCAAGGATAGGCAAGAGGTCAACAAACGGATAGATTGGGCATCAAGAACTCTAACCCTCAACACAACAACCAACTTCTAGACAACAACTAAGAACTAAACTACTAACTCAAACACCAACTAACAAACTAGCTAAACAACAAGGCAACAAACAAAACAAGCAAGCACACAAAGCACACAACAACCAAACACCAAGCTACAAAGGCTAAGAAACAACAAAGAAGAAGCGAACGGGGTTACCACAACACCACTAGAACTCTTCACTCTCTGACTCTTCGGCCTCTTCAGAATCTTCTTCTTCGGCTTCATCTCTGTGGCTAGAACTAGCTTCAAACCGATCCAGCCTCTGATGCACTACGGCAAACTGCGACCTCACAAACGCAAAACCTTCGGCGATCAAACTGTTCTGCTGACGAAGCAAAGAAACAACGTCTTGCCCTCTCTTGGTGCGAACTTCTTCCCTTCTACGGCGTTCCTCACCGTCTGATTCACTTACTTCAGCTTCAGCGGTCTCCGGTGCTCCTTCTTCTTCTTCCTGATCTGCTTCCTCCTCAACTTCTTCATCACCACCCAAACTCTGGACTGCAAGGCTCAACTTCCTGGCATGAATCTCAAGCCCAGCAGCTAACTCTGCTCTCTCAACAGGTGCTTTCCTAGCAACCTCTTCAAGCGTGATGTACTCACCACTATCCAACTGAAAATGATTACAACTCCGAAGATTGGCGGTATCCAACACCATCTTTCCCACAGCCTTCGAGGGACAACCATCCACACTAACACCTTTCTTAACCAAGATCCAACTTAACACCATGCCATACGGCAAACTCTTCCGGTTGTGATCCCGGCAAAACACCATGTGTTGCATCATCAAAGCAGGCAGATTGAACTTAACCATATTCTTCAAACAGAAAGCAAAGGTACATTCCAACTTACCCAACAAACTGCTCTTGTTGTTGTTAGGCAACAAACAATCTGACACCAACATAACCAAGATCCTTTGTTCCGCAGAAAACCACTTCCTTTCCGGCCTTGAAGCTTGAGCGAAACCACTCGTACGGCCAAACAGATAGCTCAAATAGTCACGGTACCCCATGGTATCCGTACTAATCCAAGAATGACCACTGTACTGAGCCACTCCGGTAGCAGACAAACTCAACAACTGAGCTAACCTCTTCTCGGACAACACAACCTTCACACCTCTCACCTTAGAGGTGATCTCAAGCCTTTCACCTTCCTTCGTCACCACCATGTGACAGTAAAACTCTTTCACCAAACTCGGGTAAGTCTCAGCCCTTATGGCGAGAAACCCATCTAACAAACCTTAAAACTTAAGCAAATCCAACAAGGAACTTGAAAAAGATTCCGGATCAAAAGCTTTACCTTCAAGCACAAGGTAGTGGGCATCCACCCATTCCGCTTTCCTAGCCAAGCTTGACCTTCTAGGCATGCTGAAAGATGATCCAAAGCTCAACAAACAAAGCCCACAACTCTCCTTCTTCACACTCACGCTGCACTCTCTCTCTCTCGGCTGCTCTCGGCGACGCGGCACACAACAGGTCGACGGCGGCGGCGGTGCGGCGAACTCCGGCGATGGTGAGGCGGTGGTGCGACGGGCAGGTGGTGCTGGGCGATGGGGTGGGGTGGCTTCGGGTAGCTCACGGGTAGGGAGAAGGAAAAAGATGAAGAGAATTTTGGGGAAAGAAATTAGGGATTTGGGCGAGATTGGGGAAAAAGATGATTAAATTTGGGGATTTTGAACAAAGTGGGATTTAAGGTTTAGAAAGAATTAAAATAGGTTAGGTTCCAAGAAAGATAATTGGCTCAAGTAGTTTATAGGTTGGGTAGAAAAGAAATTGGCTAAGGTTTGAAACTCAAAGGCTACAAAGAAATATTAGGCTCAACTTTTAGGCTACACAAGGAAAGATTTTGGTAGGGATTTCTATTTTCCAAATCAAAGAATACTTGGAAAATTTAGGGAAAAGCTCAAGGAATTGTTGTAAAAACAACCAAGTCCAAAGGTGAAAGAATTGGGCTAAGCACAAGATAACTCAAGGATAGATGGCTACCACAAACAAGATACCAACTAAAGAAAACACTTAGCAAGAAAAGAGTCTATACTAAGCATCCAACGAAAAACAAGAAAGGGAAACAAGCCAAGGATTGCCAAGCAAAGACAACTACGAAGCACAAGATAGCACCCAAGCAAGGCAACAAAGAACACAAGGACAACTACGAAACACAAGATAGCACCCAAGGCAACAAAGAACACAAAGACAACTACGAAACACAAGATAGCACCCAAGGCAACAAAGAACACAAAGCTCTCGGGGACACAAGGATAGGCTCAAAACAAGGGTTACCTGCTAACTCCTCCTCCACTAGACCCTCCGACTTCGCCTGCGAACGCGCCATCACGAAAACTCTCCCCGGCGGCCTAGCTCCAACAGCTCCACGACTCGAACTCCCTCCTGGTGCTCCTCCGACTCCCGGGGGTGGCGGCAACGCTCTATGACCGACAAGCTGAGGACACTCCGCAACTCTATGACCAACAACCCCACAGCGAAAACACTTAAACGCCTGGCCAAAGCAAACTTGACCCGGATGCACCTTCCCACACTTGCGACAACCAACCGACTTAGCTTGAACCGGAGACTCCATCCTAACTGGTCCTTGAGAAGAAGATGACACAACTCTAGCCGGAAAACTCGGTCGGGGCTTCTTGAAAGCAAAAGAACCACCACTCTCAACTCTCTTCCTAGCCAACTCAAGCGAACTCTTCTGAAGTTGCTGAACACGAAACAGATCCGCGGCACACAGATACGCATCCTTAAGGGAACTGGGTCTACTCACCGTCAACGCTTTTCGTGCCTCATAATTCAGACCGGCAACGAAACGCTCAACCTTGGCAAGCTCTGTAGGCACCAACACCCTCGCGAAGCGCGCCAGCTCTAGGAACTTCTTGTGGTACTCCACCACAGATAGAGGTCCCTGCTGCAGATGAAGGAACTCATCAAACATGGCGGCTCGCACATGCGCTGGGTAGAACCTTTTGCGCATCCTGTCCTTGAGCGCGGTCCAATCAAACCCAGGCTCTTCAAGAAAGGCCGGACTCTCGTGAACCCACCACAGATCAGCTTCTTGGCAGAAGTAGAACGTTGCCAGTTCTACTCTCCTCTCTTCGGGACAACCCACCACGGTAAAAATCTTATCAAACACCCGTAGCCACTCTTCAAGGACTACAGGGTCTTCTTCACCAGCAAAGGAAGGCGGCCGATGCCCGGACACTAAACGACCCACATCGCGGTGCCCAACCAGAGGCGGAGGTGGCACAGCTTGATTGTTGTTCAACAGAGCTTCACTGAGAGACTGCATCGTCTGCGTCAGCTGATGGAGATTCTGGGCGAGCTGCTCGTTGGTCGGGGTCTCTGGGGAGCGGGCGCGAGGGCGAGGAGGCATCGCACTTCTGCTACAACAACAAGGTTACCACAAAAAGCAAGCAAGCAAGACAGAAAACAACACACACCTCACCGCGCAACCTAGAGTCCTAAGCTTAACACTTAGCTTCTTAAGGTCGCTTAGAGGTCTCAAAACACACTTAAACACTTAGAAAGTCTAGACTTAACTCTTCCTAGGCTCTAAACCAAGGTTCAAACCTAGGCTCTGATACCAACTGTAACACCCCCCAAAACAGCAAGACCTAAAAACAAGTCTTAACACATGCAGATTAACAACAAAACACTAGCACATCGGAAGATAGAAAGATAACTGGATAAAAGGAATCCAAAACGGGGTGTTATGCCACGTATACCACACTTGGCATACGCTACGGCGACAATCTGCAAGTGTATCACTATCCCAAAAACAACATACTAGAACAATCTAAAGACATTGGCACACAGGCCTCAACAACACTGTCTAAAGATACAGGTGCTAAGCTACCGGCTCTAGACATCGCGCTCAACTATGCATCACCTGAAAGATACAAAGATAAACATCGGGGCGACGCCCGGTCAGCGAAAGATGCTGGTAACCCACCAATACCGTTAAATATCATAAATAGGTAGATATATAATATGAAAACCATTTTCGAAACGGAATACATATATATAAGTCAAAAGCCAAGATCAAAAGACAACACAAGACTCACTACTCGCAAGGATAACACTGGGAACACATCCCAACCACAAAGGTTAACCACACACAAGGATAAAGACTCACCCAACGGCAACGCATGCCAAACAACACAAGCCTCTATGACTACACACGTCACGAGAGAAGATCACACAACAACGGCTACACAAGCCCTCGTGACATCACCCATCACGAATTGATATGCCTTCCTTATGCCCTGTTCCAACCTTATGGCTACCCCCAACCTTGTACCTTCAAAGCCAACCATTACCTCCGGAAAACCCCTGTACAGCCAAGTCCAACCTTATTCCGCCGGGACCGTCGTCCCCCACCTATAACCACCAACGAAAATCCACCAATTCACGGCAACACATGCCCGGATAACACAATGTTATCCCCCAAACACGTGGACTCAGCCACAACTCCATAATCACGTCACGGCCACCACGAGGACCGCTGCAATACCTTGGTGACTAGCGTCCCATACCACTAATCGTGCAATCCAGGTAGAGCCACACACGCACCACCACTCACACGAAACAAGCAACGAATTGCAAAAGAGGTATGAAACATACTCAATCAAGAGACGGGTCACCACCCAACGACAATAACGACGCTAGCATTAAGATAATAACTAGCAAGCTCAACAACGGGGAAACTCAAGATAGTTCCGAGGAACACACAAGACACCACACGGATCAACAAAACACAATGTTGAACACTTAGCACGATACACAACACCAAAGATCCTACATGGATACCTACCATAAAGCTCTAGACCTACGAAACATCAAGAAGACGCTCAAATAGTTCCACAAAAGAACATCGGGAGGCCAAAAGATCAAAGACCGAGACAAACAAATCATGGGGAACAAATCCCATCTCAACACCATCGTGTACCCCGTGGGTGGACCCACGGGTAGTGCCCCACCCGTGGTCCCGCCCGCGGGTACAACACCCACAAGGTAAGACGTTCCTGCGGGTAGGCCGGCGGGTGGTGCCCCGCCCGCGGGTACGCCCTTGTACCACAACAAATACCTTCGGGGATTTTCTCCTCCAAACACAAATTCAAGTCCAAAACATGCCAAATCTCACCAAACACAACAAAATGACTTGAACCAAGGAAAATGCCAAGCAATGGCACAAAGGAATCCTAAACACAAGCTCTAGATATGCAATATCACAAGATAAATGCATAAACTCTCACATTTCATAGCAAAACACAAATAGAAGCCAAGAAATCACATATAGGTAAGCAAAATAGGTTTTGTAGAGCATGGGTTACCTCTTGAAGACCAAAAGACTCTTCTTACACCACAACAAGCTCTCCACTAAGCTCACTAGCCAAACCCACTTCAAGATCAAACCAAAAGATCATAAAGATCCAACCTTTAAGAAAACGACAACTAAGATGGAACCAAAAAGACTAGACAAGCTTAGATCTTACCCTTCTAGATGCCAAAATAGAGGAAAGATTGAATCTTGGAAGCAACAGTTGGAATCTTGACAAAGGCTTCTTTTGGCTTGAAGAACAAGCTACTCTTCTATTCTACAGAGAAGGTAGAGATATTTTCTAGGAAATGTAAGGGAATGAAATGAAGAAGTCTTCTAGGTTTAGGTTATAAAACTAGCTCTTGGTGAAAAGACAAGGATACCCTTACTAACTCTTAAAAAGTGTAAGGAACAAGGGAGCCCCTCTCAAAGCACAAGGTACAACACCGCTTAAAGATTGACTAGTCAAATACTAGTCCTTGAGTATCAAAAAAATCAGGATTTTACGAATCAATTCCTCAAAAGAGATAGAATTAATTACTCAATTAATTCATGGTTTGGAGTGTGGATTTTTGGGGTGTCACAATCTCCTGCTGCTCAGGCCAAATGGTCTACTATGGTCAGAAGGGACCTTATTGTTCAACGATCTGTGGATGAGAACCAGTTGAACTCTGTATGTGACATTCTACCTCTGCTGAATGAAGTCGGATTGCTGAAGACTGTCACGGACATCTGCCCATATTCTAAGCTTCTCACGTATGAATTCTATTGCAATCTCAATGACGAGATTGACATCTTAACCGGACCTCGACCGATGCAGATCTTCATCAGAGGAAGGTGGTACGTTTTTGGGCCGGACATGATCAATGTATACTATGGTTTGACTGCTGTGCAAGAAGAGGCTGCCACTGACTGGAACTTGGTGGCCAAAACTCTTACCGGTGGACAGACAGAATCTTGGCCTACAGGTGACAAGGACTATCTGCAGAGCTCGCAACTCACATCCAGATATGTGATTTTACATCGCCTGGCCCTTCACAACTGGCTCCCATCAGCCCATTTCCACACGGTTGGCAAGCTTCTGGCAGGCTTCTTATTTCGAATTGGAACGAAGATGCCAATTGATATGGGAAAATGGATTTACCATCACATCCTTACCTTGATTCATCCACGGGAGCAGAAGGTAAGACTACCCTTTCCAAATCTGATTTATGGCATTCTTACAACTCAGGGTCTTGAGCCTATGCCCAGTGAAGTGATCAGTCCAACGCTGCTCTATACTGTTGATAAACGTCTGTTGACTGGAGATCACATTCTGGATGTTGTTCCGGTGACTGTCCCATCCAATTCTGAAACTGACGTTGTGCCTGATGACTCTCCCCATGCTAAGGATGTTCAACTTTCCATACAGTTGAAGGCAAGGGTCGCTGATCTTGAGACAGTACACAGCATTATTGCAAAGCAACTGACAGGGGCCTGTACTGAGCTGGCAACCGTTCTTCTTCATTTAAGCCTATCTGAATCTGCTGCTGCTGCTGATCCTGCGAAGTCTGACAGTGACACTCCCTCCAATGCTTGACCTTTGGATATCATTGGCAAAAAGGGGGAGTAGTATGAACTCAGGGGGAGTTTTTGTGTTTGTGTACCTTCTGGCCCTGGCTGGGCGTTGTGTTTGATGGCACCACTACTTGTTTTTGATCATAAACTTTTTTGGATCTTATGTTTTGTTTTAGTTCTATGTAATCAGATCAGACTCATGGGTTGCTCCTTTATAATAACCTATCTTAGTTCTTTATGTTTTGTCTATCAATATAGTCGAGTTATTTTGCCAAATAATAGCCAAAGTGGGAGTTTGTTAGTGTTTTTAAATGTTCAAAAACCCCATATTATAATTGGTAATATTATTATGGCATACTAAGATAGGTTTAGAGTTTGTCCGTCCAGCTCTACAGATGACTGATCAATTAGAAGCAACAACAGAAGGATTGACACTAAAGATCTGATTTAGGAAGCTGATTTCTAAAAGACTGTACGCGATTTTATCAGACAAGTTTGGAAAGAAGATCAGCGTATATTTTCAAGAAAGGTATGGACCTAATCTTCTGAGATTACATTCCTCTTTTATAGTCCTACCTTCTACAATCAAAGTGATCTATGGAGAGTGTTTATTGAAGAATCTATAAGTACTCTTATTCGAAGAGAATTAGGGTTACGTCGAATGTAAGAAGAAACACTCCCTATCTGCTATATGAGACTAGATCTTTGATTGTCATGAATCTTCTCAATACAATATGTTCATGGTGATTAAGATGATGAACTTGAGAAGAATCACTGTTGCTTAAACGAAAAGACACTGTTATCACACTTTTGTGGGAACAACTGTAAAGAGCGTCATTGAAGTGGACTGCATCAGAGTGGGCTCTCCAAGTGAAGGGATTTCATTGGACTTCTGTATGCATGGCTCTCCATCTTCAACAATCCACTAAACCTGTGTAGACTGGGTATGTACCTTGTGTGGGGCACTTGGGTAAGATTATTGTATATCTACCTTTGTACATTGGATTATGATTTAGTGGATTTGACGCCTATGTGATCGTCCCCCAGACGTAGATACACACTGTATCGAACTGGGTAAATATTCTGTGTCGTTGGGTTTGTGCTGTTATCTTTCTCTTACATCTTCTCCATGATTTATTATTACTGACTGACTTCGTAACCGAATCAATCAGTAATCTCTGACAGTTGATTAATCCTGTTAATCTATCTAAAAAGAGAAAATTCAAAATTACACAAATAGCTCCAGAAGTGATTCCGCAGAGGAGCCTGTTCGCACATGATTTAGAAAATCCGTTGTTCCTTAGTTGTAACACCCCGACATTTACCACATTTTTAAAACTTAAATTCACAAGCAAACATCTAATCATCAAGACATAAAACAACGGAAGCTATTTAAAACCAGGGTATGTTATGCCACACTTATCTTAGATATAGGTGCACAGGCGGGAAAACTAATCAATTCAACAAGTCATAAAGTATCTAGGCGCACAGACCACTAAAACTAGCTCACAGGCCAACAACACATAACGTCTAGACAAAGGAGCTAAGCTATATAGCGATCCACGTCTAGCGCTCTCAAACATCTACTCAAAACTTGTAGAACAAGGGAAAAACATGGGGATAACACCCGGTCAGCGAACATTGCTGGTAACCCATCAATACGCGTTAAATAGCATATATGGATAAGTATAAGTCAAAACCATTTTGAAACGGAATACAGTATATATAATTTCAAAAGTCATAGAGAGAAGTCAACTTCAAGGACTCATTAACACTCTTAAAAGGAAAAGGAATCACCATCCTTACAACAACAACAAAACAAGAAACATGAAAGTCAAAACAACTCAAGATGCATTCTACTGATCACAAAGTAGAATAAATCGAGACATGCTCATAAGCAAAGATTACATATTCACAAAACGGCAACTACATGCCGCAGTGACAAATACATATCACAAGTAACATAGATCCAAGTTCCAACCTTATGCCCTGTTCCAACCTTATGGCTACCTCCGACCTTATTTCAGATCCAACCATTACCTCCGAGTAACCCCTGTACTTCTGAGTCCAACCTTATGCCTCCGGGAACCGTCGTTCCCCCACCAACATCCACCAACATTTCCACCAACATATCAGTACACGAGGGTACGATTCATTTCACACAACCACCAACATGTGAGCCAAGCTCAGGTAACAACCACCAACATATAAATCATAGTCACACAAGTCATCATCATTACCGAGAAGACTAAGGCTCAACAATAGCCTCAATTAAGTATCAACAAAAGGTTACACCGATTGCATGCGTTCACATCATAGGAATCAATTAATGGATCACAACAAAGACATGAAACCATACTCAACAACGAAGGATCACGATCCAACACCAAACGATGGTCAACACAAGTTGCCCATCCCAATAGGAAAGAACGAACCACACATACTAGCATTTCAACACCAAACTAGCATGTTTATCAAACGGGTAAACCAAAAGTAGTTTCAAAGAACATTCAAGACTCACAATAGCCCAACGAGTCACAAAGTTGGACCCTTAGCACGATTCAAGACACCAAATCCTACATGGATTCCTAACATACCGTTCTAGACATACGAAACGTCAAGAAGGCTCACAAATAGCCCAATAAAACAACGTCGGGAGGTCAAAACATTAATACCGAGTCAAAAGAATCATGGGGAACAAATCCCCGGCAACAACCATACTTGTTCCCCGCGGGTGGGGCCACGGTGGACAACCACCCGCGGTTCCGCCCGCGGGTACAAAACCCATGAGGAACCTGTTCCCCGCGGGTGGGGCGGCGGGTAGGCCTCTGCACGCCGTTCTGCCGGGGGTACCACCCTGTACACCAAAATATCCCTTCGGGGATTTTCAACAACAAGTCCAAATTCAAGTCCAAAACACCCAAAATCTCACACAAAACAACAATATGACTTTAACCCAAGAAATAGCCAAGCAATGGCATTCAAGAACCCTAAGAACAAGCTCTAAACATGCATCACCACAAGACAATGCATTAAATCTCACAAATCAACACAAGAATCACAAGTAGAAGCCAAGAATCATCATATAAGTAAGAAAATAGGTTTTGTAAAGCATGGGTTACCTTTGTAGCCTAATAACTTCCTCTTATCACCCTTAGAAAGCCTTTCCTAAAGCTCCTCTTCCACACCAACTTCATACACAAACCAAAAGACAACAAAGATTCTATCTTTAGAAAAAGACACCTAAAAGGAGGTTAAAAACACCAAAAGACCAAGAATCTTACCCTCCCTTATGCTCAAGATGAAGAAAGTAGGAATCTTGGGAGACAAACTTGCAAGACTTGGGTGCTCAAATCCTATCTTGGAGAAGAAGCTACACCTTTTTAGAGAGAGGCTAGAGATTTTTGTGTTTAGATTGTAGGGTGAATGAAATGAAGGTGTGTTGCTAGGTTAGCTTGAACCACAAACCTTTGGTAAGACAAGGGAACAAGGGCACAACTCAAGAAGCAAAGGTACAACCCTTTGACTTAAGTGACTAGTCAAAATCTAGTCCCTCGACTATTGAATTTCAGGATTTTTAGAATAAATTAACAAAGAGACTAGGATTAATTCTCTAATTAATCCTTGATTAGAGTTTGGATTTACGGGGTGTCACATCCTCTCCCCCTAACAAGAAGCTTCGTCCCCGATGCTTGGGCATGACGAGTTCAATCAAACGGGTAGTAACGAATCAACAATGTGACAAAAGGAAAACAAGAATACCATTTAACCAAAACTTCAAGGTTCCAAAAGGTGTAAGGTTTGCAAAAATCAAGAAATTGCAAGGTTTCAAAAGGTCTCAAAAGGAGTTTCTTGAGCACACAAACGCTAACTCCAAGACAACGACAACTAGAAGCCTTCTATACCACGCCTAAACTCAAACAACTGGATTCTAACAAAGCACAACAATTGTACAAACTACTAAGCAACAAGCTAACAACCAAAGCCACAAGGGGCGCACCAACTAAACAAACAACTAAGCAAACCACTATCAACGAGCCGACAACCAAGGAAAGCAAGGGACACAACGGGGTTCCACAATGAAAACGGTTGGCTTGCGAAATGGGTGACAAAGCTTTAGAGATAAACTGCAAATGAGGTTTTAAGCAATAAAGGTGCTCGCCAACTAACCAAAGTTAGAGAAACCAAGGGTTCAAATTAAGGTGGTAAGGTTGATAGGCTTGGACACAACGAAGTTCAACACCAAAACCGTCGGTTAACAAAACGAGTGGCAGAGCTTAGAAATAAGCTAAAGGTTCACAAAGGTAAGTCAAGAAAGAAAGATAAGGTGATAGATAAAAGATTTACCGGAAAGGGAAACTAACCCTACCTTAAAATTAAATCCCTGCTTAAAACTAACCACCGATCTACCCAGATCTAGACGTCTAAGCAAACACACAACCTACAACTAAAACTAACACCAAGAGAACTCTAAAGCTAGATCACTCGGGATCAAAGAACCAGGATTGCGTCTTCAACTGTCCTCCCCTGACTTCATCAACTAAAGGGAGCAGGGTATTCACACTACACAACTTGAGCTCAGCATCCGCTTGAACTTGATCCGTCACTTCCAGACAAAGGCTGCAACTGCCAGCTCCAAAACACTAGCAGGATGTCCTTCTCCCTAGCTCTTTAGCTAACTTGATGCAGGCTGCCGACTTAACACTTGCATTAACACACAATAACAACTCACTGCAAGGAAACACTTAAAAACTTCAATGCTTCCGGTTCGGATGAAAGGTCCAAAATAGGAACGGTAACAAAGGAGAAAGGTAACTCAGGGAAAAGAGGCTCACAAGAAGAGATTCGGTTCAAAGGAAAAGATCTGAGTGGAAGGTTTAGGTTCAACAACTCGAGGACCACATTACTTAGGAATAGGATCAAAGTCATCAAAGTTGCAACTTAGGAAATAAGGTTGCCACCTTGCACAGAATCGTTAGAAAGCGAGGAATACAAGAACGAGGTTTAAAAGGATAGAAAGGATTTCTCGAGAAGGGGCAAGGGATTTGACGAAGGTAAGAGAAAAAGATCGACTTCAAGAGACAAAAGGGTTCACGACTTCACGCGAAACTTTGGCTTGGCGCTGATCACTACGCTTATCGAACAGAAGGCTCTCTACCTCGACTCAGACGCGGCTTAACTCCTAGACTTTGCCAGATTCCTTCATAAGCTGAAGTCACCGCCGCCTTGCACAAGATGGTTTGGAAAGAAAACAAGAACAAGGTTCGGAAGAAAAGGATCACTTGGAAAAAGGGTGATTGGGTTCGTCTAGGGGGAAGAAAAGATTAAAGAGGGTCAAGGGTGACTCTCGAGCAAGCTAACGGCCGAAGCTAACACGCAAGGAAGGCACAAAGACAAAGGAAGGTGCAACAAAAGGGCACATGAGCTTACTTTAACGGTTCCCACTTGCATCTGCCTCATGACTGTGGATCTTGCCTTGCCGAGGTCCCGACTTCGTACACAGGTTCTGGATGCTACTTCCACTTAGTCCATTGTTGCTTCCACTTCAAGACTTACTTCTCGACCCGGGCCTCACACTACCAACTGGTTTTGAGTCCGCTGAAGTCTTCCTCTTAGTCCTGCACTCAAAGGACCGGTGACCCTTCTTGCCACAAGCAAAGCACTCTACCTGTAACACCCCGTGTTACGGCCTCTAACCCGTACCAATTATTTAATTGATTACCATTAATAATAATTAGAAAGGATTTGATTGGGCCAGGATCCCCTTAATTAATTAAGGTTGGCCCACCATGGATCATGGACCCTTATCCTTAAACCAAACCCTTAGTCCTATAAGGAGTAGGATAAGTGAATCCTTACTATTCAGACCCTAGTTAGGACACCTAAATATATATATATATATATATATATATATATATATATATATATATATATATATATATATATATATATATATATATATATATATATATATATATATATATATATATATATATATATATATATATATATATATATAAGGACTTGGGAAGCACTTAGAAACCCCACCACAATTGATTCTACCACACAAGATATTCTCAGGAATTCCCCTATCACCAAACGTAGGAGAACCCACGAGAAGAAGATCTTAGAGAAAGAACCTTAGTAGCCAAGGATACTAATTAGGCTAAGAGGTAACCCATGTCTCAACAAAACCTATTTTCCTCGCTATATCTTATTCATTGGCTCCTTTGATATATAATTCTGTGCTTGAGTCTTGATAAAGCTTTGCCTAGGGTTTATATGGTATTTATATGATGATCTTGATGTTTATGTGTTAATCTTGATGCCTATGTGATAATCTTGATGTTCTTGATACTATGATAAGTTATATGAATGATCTTGTGTTTTGATTATGTCCAGAGCCCTAGGGTAATAACGTGGATTTCGTATTATGTTATTTTGGTATGCTTGGGTGGGATTTTGCATGATCGGGTGTTGAGTCTTGGCATGTTTAGGAATCGTGTTAGGATGTATTTGGTGTGATTCTTGGTTTAAATCCGTTACTTGAATACGTGGCGTCGTCGTTTGTGTTTGAATGTGTCTGGACATGATTTCGGGTTCCACGAAGGATCCCGGGACCAAAATATTACATATGAGTCAGTGGGGGGTAGGTGGGGGCAGGGGTGCCCGCCACCTACCCGCTGCCCCTTGCCCAATTCCCAGCGGGAAGCTGGCGAGCAAGCGACTGCCCGCCGGGCACCCGCTGGTTTGTAGTCTGCCGCCGGCGGGTGGTCCTCCACCCGCTGGAATCTTGGTGTAGGACATGATGTTTTCCCCCGTTTGATGTTTCCCCGTGTCCCGTTGTACCCCGTTAGTCGTGTGTGAGTCTAGTTGATGTATCGGGTACCGTTCGTAGGATAAAAGAGTCTTGTGTATTGCATGCTAGTTGAATTGGTATCCCGTTGGCCTAGGAGGAAGGTGAAATCAACATATAAGGTGAAATCAACATATAAAATATTAAAAAAATACATAAAACATATAAGGGTATTTGTGATTTTGCAAACTCTAATTATGATATCTTTTTGTTTTTGTCTATGTTTTATTTTTTTGGCTTTTTGTTTTTGTTTTTTTTTTGGTTTTTTGTTTTTTTTTTGACAAAGATATAAAATTAAAGAAATTAACAACTTGTCAAAAGCAATATACACACTAAGTGTTGACAAAAATATGCATTATTACTATCAGCAAATATTTAAAAGAATCACAAGTGTAAAGTTCAAACTAATGCTAGAATTCTAAAATAAAATTTTTTAAGAAAATGAACATAAGAAAATTAAAAAGTTTGAAATTAAAAAAGGTTAAGAAAATATACATAATAAAATTAAAAAGTTTAAAATTTTTCAATTTTTTGTGATTTGTGGGTAAAATCCCTTCCCCACACTTATTTTCAACATTGTCCTCAATGTTGTGAGAGGAAAGAAAAGAAAACAAAGAGAGTCCTCATTTATTAGATTTTTTATTTGTGGAATTATCATTTAGCCCTGCAGTTTGAGAATAACAAAAAGAAACTAATTTATCAACGCCATTCAAAAGATTTTCTTTTTGAATTTTATCGAAACCCAACTTACCATCATCAGCAAAATTCAACCCTGCAAAAACTTGGGAGTACATTTTTGGTCAATTTATCTGTGCTTGAGCATCAATAGGTATTGGGAGCAATTCTTTTTGTAGCTCTGCACCTACCGTTTCAGGCACACAACTTTTGAGCCTATTTGGAAACGGAATTGGGGGCACAAAAGGCTCGGGTGCTACATAGGGCTCCTCCTCCTCAAAATCTTCATTTTGTATAGGTTTGGTGTTTTCAATACTCTCATTAACAGGAATTGGGGACACATAAAGATTGGGATGCACATAATGGTTATCAGATTTATGCAATTGAGGCTCATCATTTTCAACAATAATATCATCAACATCATTATGCAATTTTTCAATTATTTCAGTTGGTTTAGAAGTGATATTATCTTTTAACTTGTTTTTATTATTCAGAGCTTCTTCAGATTGACTAGGTAACTTACCTGGCACATGCCCTTGCACAAATTCAGCAATTTGCTCTAAATGTGTTTCTATTCTTTTAAAGCAAGCCTCATTTTCTTGGAACCGTTGTTCATCTTCTTCTTGTTGCATTTGGTGCTCATAAGCTTTTTGTTGCATCTGTTGCACATAAGCTTCTTGCCGCCTATTGAAGGTTTGTATATAATCCTGCAGGGTATCTTCCAAAGATGGTTTTTTAAGTTGGGGTGACTCAACTGGATGAAAATCATTTTGACTATTACCACAATAAAAATTAGGATGACTAAGTTGAAAATCTTTTTGATCATCATCCCAAAAATTAGGATGACTGGATTGATAATCATGTTGATTATCATACCAAGAAAAATTAGAATGGTTTGGTTGAAAATCATTTTGATTATTTCCCAAAAAAAAAATTAGGATGATTTTCCCAACCCGAATTATAAGAATTATAAAACGAGTCGGGCACATGCCTTTGATTAAAATCATTCATTGGAATTGCCTGTCCAAAACCATTATTAAAATGATTATTTTGGTTTGACAAAAAAGAGTACATATTAAAATGTAAAATTTTTCAAATATTTGTGTGATTAAGAACGAAAAAGAATTTGAGAAAGTAGAATGGACTAATGAATTAAATAAATGAGCAAAATTAAATTGAAGGAAAAGAAAAATTGATAATTATAATAAAGAGATTGGAAAAAAAAACCAGTATTAAGAAATGCGATAAATAAAGGGAACAGGGAAATAAAAACAAATATAACGCAATGTTTAAATAGACGAATGAATTGAATAAAATGCAAGATTAAAAATGAAAGCGATGACAATAATGAAGGGATATGAAACAAAAAATCAAGCGATTGAAGAAAGAAAAAAAAAAACAAAAAATTAAATTGCAAGTTATACAATTCCCCGGCAACGACGCCAAAAATTGATGGATAATTTTAATAATATCCTCGCAAGTGCACGAGTCACTGTAGTAATAAGGTGCAAAAGCAACGGTCGATCCCACAGGAAATTGTATGATGCAATTTAATAACTCAAAATTAATTAACTCAAATTTAAAATACCAGAAACAATTGCCAATAATAAGAACGCAAAATAATTAAAATTGAAGCTAAACAAATAAATAAGTGAATCAAAACTCAAGAAAGTACCGCTATTAATTCTGCACCTTTAGTCTAATACTACCGATCATTAAAATATAAACCCTTAAAATTAAATAAAATAAAACTTACAAATTAAAAGCAAATATGACATCAAGAAACACTAACAATGAGGAAGATTGTACTAAAAACAATAAGGAAAAATTAAAGTGAAAGAATGAAATTGCCGTGATGTGAATGCTAAATCTGAATTCTTTGGTAATCAAATGGTAAACACATTAAATGAATACATATTGATTCAAGAATAAAATAAAAGCAATATTTAAAAAGAAAATCGAATATACTAAAGCTTAGCAAAGAAAATCAAATATAATAAAGTTGTAGATCCACGTAGCAGCACACAACTCACAATTATAATTTGGTAAACTAACAAAGTAAAATAATGAATTGCACTTTGAATAAAAGACCAATAGAACCAGGGCGAATGCGCTAGACATCTGTTGCCTACCAAATTTGTGCTGGAAATCCGCTACTGCCCGCCGAGGAAATTACGTAGAAACTGAACAAACACAAATCCTCTTTACCGATTGGAAATCCTTCAGCCACCGGAATTTGCCACATATAACACCGCCGGAAAACCAAACTCAGCCGTATGACCGGAGTTGCTCCGGGGTGAATTCATGTCTTCTCCCTCCGATCGCTCTCTTTTTATACTGCTCCGCCCAACTACTTCTTCCACTCTTCCGCTTATCAAACAGATCGCCAGAGGAATCAAAATGCGAAATATGGTTCTGCTTTGTGTAGCCCTATGGCCTTGCTCTTTTCTCTCTCATAAATATTGACTAACAGTAATTCATTAAATGACATAATAATAATAATAATAATAATAATAAAAAACTTATTACAAACCATATACAACTAATCTACATTTATTAAACTCCTACTGAACATGTACTTCTAAATTGTAGAAAATAATAATAAAATTTTTGAGACAGTGAGACTTTTCTCTCTAGCATGTCTAGGGTTTCAGCTTCCCTATAGGTTAAACCTATTTTTCCGAGCGTTTTTGTCTGATTTTCTTACGGTTTCCGACCGGTGAACACGATACAGATTATTTGGCGACGAAGCTTATCTATTCCCTGGACAGAATGGCGACGCCGAACATGGGAGGAGAGGTTGCAGGTTTGACAGCGCGTTGGGCCGACTTGGTGCTTGAAGAGGAAGCGGTGACGTTCGAGCCAGACCAGCCGAATGAAGGAGACGACCGACAAGATGGGGAGGAGACATGGGTTTTGATCGGTCGTTTTCTGACGGAGAAGACGGTGAAAGTTGAGTTTATGCGTCAGGTGCTTGCTTCGGTATGGCAGCCGGTTCGTGGGGTGCAGGTGACGGAGGTACAGCCTAAATTATTTATGTTCGTCTTCTATCACTATACCGACATACAATATGTGTTGGAAGGGGGACCATGGGCGTTTCAGAATCATACACTAGTCTGTAAACAGCTTCCACCAGGAGTGATCCCGACAGAGATACCACTTGATACGGTGGAATTATGGGTTCAGTGTTACGACTTGCCGTTTGGATATACTTCGGACAAAATACTAGAGCAAATTGGAAATTTTTTGGGAGTGTTTGTCAAATTGGATGATAGATTTCTAGATGCGCCATGGCTAACTTATTATCGAATATGTGTTGCAATCTCGGTGGACAAGCCAATTAAGCGCAGGATGAGAATGTTGAAGCGTGATAAGACGTATTGTTGGATTAATTTCAGGTATGAGAGATTACATACCTTTTGTTTTTATTGTGGAATGATGGGACATGCATATAGATTTTGTCTTAAAGCCCGTAATGCAACCATACCAGTGGAGCAGTTTCCGTATAGTGATGACTTAAGAGCTGGAGGGATACGTGGTCCGAGAGAGATTGGTGATCCGTGGCTAGTGCCTCTTGGGGGGAAACCGAAAGGGGAGATGTCACCGCCAATTGGGAGGGATAGGCAGTTTGTGAATGGGGAAGGGAATTCGGGAGGAGGGGGAGTAGGGAATGACGCTATGCATGCAGTAATGAAAATAAGGAGGGAGATGGATGGGGGATATAGGGGACGGAATGAGGGTGAGAGGGTGGTTGAGGGAGAGGATATACCAATGACTGATGTTCAAAAAAACTTGCAGATGGCGGGTGCTGCGGTGCAGACCCACCCGACCCAATGAGTACGCTGAGTTGGAACTGTCGTGGCTTGGGTAATCCACAGACAGTTCGCATAATTGAGGACATGGTGTCCCGTAAGAAACCCGATTTTGTATTTCTGATGGAAACCAAGGTTAACCTGAACGACTTCGGGTTAAACTTGGTTTCGACGGCCTATTTAATGTTGATAATGATGGATTGAGTGGTGGTTTAGCACTGTTATGGAGAACTAATAATACAGCAAAATTGATAAGTTATTCTAATAATCATGTTGATATTGAAGTGAGTATTCCAGGATTTGAGAAGTGGAGAATGACAGGTTTTTATGGCTTCCCGAAGCGTCCGCAGAGGAGAGAGTCATGGGACCTTATTTATTCACTAGCAAGTAAGTCGGATTTACCATGGGTAATGATTGGAGATTTTAATGATCTCTTATTCCAGTACGAGAAACGAGGAGGAAACCCCCATCCGGATAGTTTGCTACGGGGCTTTGGAGAAACTATTGAGGAGTGTGGCCTCACACAATTACCAATGTCAGGATATCCGTTTACTTGAGAGAAAGGGAAGGGCACGCCAAATTGGATAGAAGAACGATTGGATAAAGTTTTGGCCACCCGGCAGTGGAGAGAATTGGTAGCGGATGCAAGTGTGCAAAATATATTTACCCGAAAATCTGATCATTCTGCTCTTTTCCTTGGGATTCTGAATCTTCGGGAAAGGAGGGGTGGTTTGAAAAGAGGGTTTCGTTTTGAGATGCCATGGCTACATGATGAGGGATGTAGGGAGGTGGTGGAAAGATCCTGGGAACAAGGAAGGAATAGGGGGTTGCAGGAATGTGTGACGTTCTGTGGAGATCGGTTAACACGATGGGGTGGAGACCGATTCCATAAATTCGGAGAGCGAATACTAGCCTTACGAAAAGAACAGTTGCAGTTCAGAGGGTGCACAGACCCAGCTTCTTTAGCTGAGTTTCAGAGACTAGATGAGTGCTTGACTCGTATTGAGATACAGGAGGATGCTTATTGGAGACAGAGAGCCAAACAGCATTGGCTCAAAGAAGCGGATGCAAATACGAAATTCTATCACAGGTATGCCTCTCATCGAAAGAAAAAGAATACTATTACTAAAATTTTGAATGATAATGGGGATTGGATTGAGGGAGATGCCATGAGGAATATAATCTTAAATTATTATTGGGAAATCTTTAGCTCAAATTCTCCTGCTATTAATAATGATTTCTTTGAGAGTATACAACCACGGGTAACGAACGCTCAGAATGAGGGACTGCTGCGACCCTTTGAGAAGGAAGAGGTGAAGTCTGCATTATTTTCAATGTTCCCTGATAAAGCACCAGGCCCGGACGGAATGAATCCTGGTTTTTATCAACACTTCTGGGATGTGGTGGGTAATGATGTGTCTGATTATATTGTGAATTGTTTGAATACTCGCTCATTACCTGCTAATTTGAATGATACAAATATTATCCTGATTCCGAAGAAGAAAACCCCGGAGATGGTTTCTGATTATAGGCCAATAGCTTTGAGTAATGTGATATACAGGATTATGGCAAAGGTAATTACAGCAAGAATGAAACCACTTATGGGAAGTATTATATCTGAGTCTCAGAGTGCGTTCATATTTGACAGGCTAATTACGGATAATATATTAATAGCTGCAGAAGTTGGTCATTTTTTGAACAGGAAACAGTGTGGAGTGGCAGGATGGGGGGCTTTAAAACTGGATATGGCGAAAGCCTACGACCGTATGGAGTGGTCTTTTTTATAGAAGATGCTTCTGGCCCTGGGGTTTGATGGTAGATGGGTGGAGTTAATGATGATGTGTGTGACTACTGTGTCCTATAGTGTACTGGTTAATGGTTCACGGAGTGATCAGATTATTCCAACCTGTGGTTTAAGGCAATGTGACCCTTTATCACCTTATTTATTCATTATTTGTGCTGAATGGCTTTCGTTATTGCTATAACAGGCGCAGGCAAAAGGGGAAATCCATGGCTGTAGGGTGGCTAGGGGAGCACCACCCATCTCCCATCTATTCTTTGCTGACGATAGTCTGCTTTTCTTTAAGGCGACCGCTCAGGAGGCAGGAGTGGTTAGGCATTGTTTAAAAAAATATGAAGAAATGTCTGGGCAGGCGGTTAACTATCACAAGTCAAATATATGCTTTAGCAAGAATACCCGGGATGATATACGAGAGGAAGTAGCTAACATATTGGGGGTGGTGCAGGCCCCGAATTTTGGTAAGTATTTAGGACTACCATCATTTGTGGGCAGGAATAGAAAAGCAGCGTTCTCGTATATTGAGGACAAGATAAGGCAGAGAATTGGCTCGTGGAACAAGAAACTTTTATCACAGGCAGGATAATAGGGCTGCGGTCCATAATCTGGTTGCGATCAGATATACATGATAATAGGGTTGCGGTCCACCGTTTGTACCGATCAAACGTTTATGATATAAATGAGCCGTGGTTCATTGATTGGTTGCGATCAATCTCCTTGTGCTGCGGTACAAGTTAAAGTGCTGCAGGGCCATGTCAGAGCTATATGTACTGACCCCTTGGTAATGGAACTCAAGGTTCGGGTCATGTGAATGGTCCTGCGGCACCACCATATGTGTGTACACCAATGCGTGTCTTATTGTTGATTGTTTGACTGTAATGATAACTGGATATCGATATGATTAATATTGCGCAGTCGTAAGACCCTAGGATGCATGCTAGAATCTTTATGGTTGAGTCTAATTGTATTGAATGTATCTGCTGTTGCTTGACTAAGTCTGTTTTCGGATTTAAATTAGAGTTTCTTAAGTATATATGTATTCCGGTTTCAAAATGAGTTTCTTATATCTACCTATACTGTACTTAACGCGTTGGAGTGGGTTACCAGCATTATTCGCTGACGGTTGTTATACTGAATGTTTTTCAGGTGGTGAGCCTTAGCTTTGGAGCGCGCTAGTCAGAGCCTGGACATAGATAGATTAGTTCAATTATCGACCTGCGTTCCTTGAAGTTGTATTGAATATTGATTTGAAGATTTCTTATGTTTGGATAGTTTAGCCTGTGCATCTGAGTTCTCCAGCTCAGATGTGGCATAGCACCCCGACTATTATGTTTAGTTTACGCTTTGTTTGGGAATTTATAATAGATTTGCCTTTATTTCATAAGATTTAAAAGTTTTAAAAATTAGGGGTGTTACACTACCGGTTTCCCAAGACAGTCCACGTCGGGGTGGTCACTTCCACACTTCTTGCAAACGGAGCGCCTTCCCTTAGCCTTGTTGTTCCGGACTGGCCGGTGAGTCTTACCTCTCTTAGAGTCGTCTCTTTGAAGACTTGTTGATTCAACACCAGTAGTCATCAAACTCCTAACCACAGGTGTAACGCTTCCATCAAGCTTCCTCTTACGTTTCTTCCGGATTCCTTTCTGAACTTGCTGTACCCGGTAGGGGTCGGCTGCATAAAGGTAGGCCTCCTTGACATGAGCAGGATAGAACCGCTCTCGTAACTTAACCTTCAGGTTTTCCCAACTAAACTCTGGATCTTGTCTACAAACTGGCCTTTCAAACATCCACCACAAGTCCGCTTCTTGCCTAAGGTAGAACGTAGCCAACTCTACTTGGCAATCCTCCGGGCAAACCACAGCTTCGAAGATCTTGTCAAACATCCGGATCCACTCGTCCAGCACTGTGGGATCTTCTTCACCGGCGAAGAACGGGGGACGGAGACTTGAAACTTGGCATACTACCTCCCGATTCCCATTCTGAGGAGGGTGGTTGTTGTCGAGGAGGGCGTTGCTCAGCGTCTGGGTGATCTGCATCAGCTGATGGAGGCTTTGAGTTAACTGTTCGTTGGTGACCACTTCTGAAGACCTTGCACGACGTCTCGATGGTGCCATCCTTGACTTCTACAGAAACAGCACGATAACTGGAAGAAACTAATGGCCCGCACCCTTACCTGGTGCCCTAACTAAAGAAAACCAAAGCTAAAAGGAAAACAAAGCACAGGAATCACAACAGAAACGATAAGAGAACTCACAACCTCACCGCGCGTCCTAAAAGTCCTAAGTCCTAAACACTTAGGTACTTAAAGGTCATCTTATGGTCTCAAACCGCACTTAACTTCTTAAAGTCCAAATCCTAACATCCTAGGCTCAAACCTAGGCTCTGATACCAACTGTAACACCCCGATTTTTACCACATTTTTAAAACTTAAATGCACAAGCAAACATCTAATCATCAAGACATAAAACAACGAAAACTATATAAAACCAGGGTATGTTATACCACACCTATCTTAGATATAGGTGCACAGGCGGGAAAAATAATCAATTCAACAAGTCATAAAGTATTTAGGCGCACAGGCCACTAAAACAGGCTCACAGGCCAACAACACATAACGTCTAGACAAAGGAGCTAAGCTATCTAGCGATCCACGTCTAGCGCTCTCAAACATCTACTCAAAACCTGTAGAACAAGGGAAAAACATGGGGATAACACCTGGTCAGCGAACATTGCTGGTAACCCATCAATACGCGTTAAATAGCATATATGAATAAGTATAAGTCAAAACCATTTTGAAACGGAATACAGTATATATCATTTCAAAAGCTATAGAGAGAAGTCAACTTCAAGGACTCATTAACACTCTTAAAAGGAAAAGGAATCACCATCCTTACAACAACAACAAAACAAGAAACATGAAAGTCAAAACAACTCAAGATGCATTCTACTGATCACAAAGTAGAATAAATCGAGACATGCTCATAAGCAAAGATTACATATTCACAAAACGGCAACTACATGCCGCAGTGACAAATACATATCACAAGTAACATAGATCCAAGTTCCAACCTTATGCCCTGTTCCAACCTTATGGCTACCTCCGACCTTATTTCAGATCCAACCATTACCTCCGAGTAACCCCTGTACTTCTGAGTCCAACCTTATGCCTCCGGGAACCGTCGTTCCCCCACCAACATCCACCAACATTTCCACCAACATATCAGTACACGAGGGTACGATTCATTTCACACAACCACCAACATGTGAGCCAAGCTCAGGTAACAACCACCAACATATAAATCATAGTCACACAAGTCATCATCATTACCGAGAAGACTAAGGCTCAACAATAGCCTCAATTAAGTATCAACAAAAGGTTACACCGATTGCATGCGTTCACATCATAGGAATCAATTAATGGATCACAACAAAGACATGAAACCATACTCAACAACGAAGGATCACGATCCAACACCAAACGATGGTCAACACAAGTTGCCCATCCCAATAGGAAAGAACGAACCACACATACTAGCATTTCAACACCAAACTAGCATGTTTATCAAACGGGTAAACCAAAAGTAGTTTCAAAGAACATTCAAGACTCACAATAGCCCAACGAGTCACAAAGTTGGACCCTTAGCACGATTCAAGACACCAAATCCTACATGGATTCCTAACATACCGTTCTAGACATACGAAACGTCAAGAAGGCTCACAAATAGCCCAATAAAACAACGTCGGGAGGTCAAAACATTAATACCGAGTCAAAAGAATCATGGGGAACAAATCCCCGGCAACAACCATACTTGTTCCCCGCGGGTGGGGCCACGGTGGACAACCACCCGCGGTTCCGCCCGCGGGTACAAAACCCATGAGGAACCTGTTCCCCGCGGGTGGGGCGGCGGGTAGGCCTCTGCACGCCGTTCTGCCCGGGGGTACCACCCTGTACACCAAAATATCCCTTCGGGGATTTTCAACAACAAGTCCAAATTCAAGTCCAAAACACCCAAAATCTCACACAAAACAACAATATGACTTTAACCCAAGAAATAGCCAAGCAATGGCATTCAAGAACCCTAAGAACAAGCTCTAAACATGCATCACCACAAGACAATGCATTAAATCTCACAAATCAACACAAGAATCACAAGTAGAAGCCAAGAATCATCATATAAGTAAGAAAATAGGTTTTGTAAAGCATGGGTTACCTTTGTAGCCTAATAACTTCCTCTTATCACCCTTAGAAAGCCTTTCCTAAAGCTCCTCTTCCACACCAACTTCATACACAAACCAAAAGACAACAAAGATTCTATCTTTAGAAAAAGACACCTAAAAGGAGGTTAAAAACACCAAAAGACCAAGGATCTTACCCTCCCCTATGCTCAAGATGAAGAAAGTAGGAATCTTGGGAGACAAACTTGCAAGACTTGGGTGCTCAAATCCTAGCTTGGAGAAGAAGCTACACCTTTTTAGAGAGAGGCTAGAGATTTTTGTGTTTAGATTGCAGGGTGAATGAAATGAAGGAGTGTTGCTAGGTTAGCTTGAACCACAAACCTTAGGTAGAAAGACATCCCTACCCTTACTAAAGTTGGAAAGACAAGGGAACAAGGACACAACTCAAGAAGCACAAGGTACAACCCTTTGACTTAAGTGACTAGTCAAAATCTAGTCCCTCGACTATTGAATTTCAAGATTTTTAGGAATAAATTAACAAAGAGACTAGGATTAATTCTCTAATTAATCCTTGATTAGAGTTTGGATTTACGGGGTGTCACATTAGTTCTAATGACAATACTTCGATGATTTTAGTGAATCCGCCATTAACCGGTAGTCCGAACTACGGAACGTGGAACATTTCTATGCGGATTGCTTTAGAGGTAAAAAAACAAGTGGACCTTATTTGATGGAAGCACCACACCTCCGAACAGGGAAGATATCCTATACGCAGCTTGGAGACGATGCAATCTAATGATCTGTGTTTGGATCTTCATATCGGTTCATTCGTCGATCGTACAAAGTATTATGCCCTTCGGGAAAGCCAGTGATATTTGGGAAAGATCTAAGGAGAAGGTTTGCTCAATAGGATGCTCAACAGGATCCAAGGAGGAATGTCGGTCAACGAATACTACACTAAAAACCAGACGTTATGGGAAGAAATGAACAACCTCAGGCCACTCCCTCTATGCAAGTGCAATGCCAGGTGCTCATGTGATCTGGTAGAAGTGATCAGAAAGGAGAGGGACATCGATCAAGTGATTCGGTTTCTACAAGGCCTTAATGAGGATTACAACAACTTGAAGGCTATGTTTCTCGTTTTGGATCCTTTGCCGGAGGTCTATAAGGTCTTCATGATGCCCCAGAAACTTTAAAGACAAATCAGATTAAATCACTTGAATTTGGGAGGATTAGATGCTAGTCAGTCTAATGCCGTCCAGAGCTCCATGGGAGAGGAAAATCTAGCTGCTACTCTGAATGTGTACAATGGCAGGAAGAGTAATGTTGCAAAAGCCAAATGTACATTCTGTGGTATGTCGGGGCACACGGTGGACAAATTCTATAAAAAACCACGGTTACCTTCCCGGGTGGGTACCGGGCTACAAATCAAGAGGGAAGTAACAATCCACAACAACTGTTGTTAACGAAAAAGAACTGGGAATCACTACTGAACAGCTACGAAGAATCATATCTATCCTACAACCTGGACAGAATTATGGATCATCTGATTCAAATCATGCAAATAATGCAGGTAGCACCACTGCAGCTGTGGCTTTAACCCCCAATTTCGATGAGATAAACAGCAACAATGAAGGCAGGTATTCAATTAACTCTCTGTCTTTATGTTCTACTACTTGGATAATTGACTACGGAGCCACAAATCACATAGTTTGTTCACTTGATTTCCTTGTTAACTATCATATGGTGGAGGGAGTTGAGGTGAGTTTACCTACTGGTAAAAATATATCTGTCAGGCATATAGGAGACATAAGGATTAATGACAGTTTATGGTTGAAAGATGCACTTCATATTCCTACATTCAAGTTCAACATTATTTCTGTGAGTAAGTTAGTTAAAGACACAGCCTGCAAACTAACTTTCATGCCTAAACAGTGCCTGATTCAAGCGTGTCATGGGTTGATAGCTGGTATAGCTAGAGAGGAGGGTGGTTTGTACCTTCTGATGCAGTCACCAAAGATGGCGGACAAACACTGTGCTTTGCAATGTAATAGTCCGGAGCTTTGGCACCGGAGATTGGGGCACTTCCCAACCAATAAACTGCATCTTCTTTGTGATGTTGATACCTCTATTACAAAAAAAAAAAAAAAAAAAAAAAAAAAAAAAAAGAAAAACCCTTAGCTTGTGATATATGCCATTTAGCTAAGCATAAACGTTCATCTTTTCCTTTGAGCACTACATGTTCAAAAGCTTGCTTTGATTTGATTCATATGGATATATGGGGTCTTTTTCCAATGTGTTCTTTGAATGGGGAATATCACTTCCTAACAGTGGTTGATGATTTTTCGAGATTCACTTGGATACATTTGATGAAAAGTAAATCTCAGACCAGACAATTTGTGAAAGAGTTACATGCTTATGTGTTTACACAGTTTGGGATTTTGATAAAAACAATCCGAAGTGACAATGGTCTTGAATTCAAAATGAATGAGTTTTTCTCAACTAATGGCATTATTCATCAACAATCATGTGTAAATACACCACAACAAAATGATGTGATTGAAAGAAAGCATCAACATATTCTTAACGTGGCAAGATCTCTTAGATTCCAAGCTAATGTCCCTTTGAAATTTTGGGGGCACTGCATTATGCATGCTGTCTTTATCATAAATAGACTTCCTTCTCATATCATTGACATGTTAAGACCTTTTCAGAGGCTATATGGTAAGAATCCTTATATTAGCAACCTCAAGGTGTTCGGTTGTCTGTGTTATGTTACTACCTTGCCAGTTGCTAGACACAAAATGGCACCTCGAGGAAGAAGATGCATGTTTATAGGCATTCCAGCAGGGGTAAAGGGTTTTCTGCTCTATATGATGTGGATGATGACTCCGTGTTTATATCTAGAGATGTCACGTTCTATGAAGCTCAATTTCCCATGGCAGAAAAGGAATGGTCTAATCAAAACCAACCATATGAGAGGCCATCCCTTCCTAATGTTCCTATCTCTTTGGATTTTGAGTTGCAGACTCAACACACTGGAACAAGTCAGTCCTGTGACTCCTATGAAACAGTACCAAGCCACAACAACCAACAGTTTCAAGAGGTTGAATCTAGTGAGCCTAGCCACAATGGCAACTATGCTAGGGATCTTGATTCTAGCCAAACCAACAGCTCATCCCCGGTCTCAGTAAGTCCAGAATCAAGACCTTCCATATTAAGTGAGTGATTGCTATAATCTGCAAGCGCACAGAGTCAATCAGAGTATAAATTCCTGGAGTATTCCAGGGTCGATCCCACGAAGAACACTATTAACTGTTATCTTAAATAATCAATTTGTTGATTAGGAAAAACGCAAATAATTAGAATTAATATAATTAAAAAGAATATTTATGAAATTAAAGCAATGAAAATTCTAATTGAGAGAAGACTAGGGATTTGGGGTTCACCTATTAGATAATTAACTAACTCTCCTAAGTATTAATTCTTACGAATATAGTGATGATTGCTTCAAATATATCCTAATACTCCGTCGAGCTACTAGGTTGTATCCAATTAACTGTGATCATCCGTCGATATCTCACCAACATTAATTAAACCCATTAAGCAACAATTAAATATCACCACAAATACCTAAAGCTATGTCTAGTTTAGGTCAATTGTGTTTATCTTACGAGTTCTAGGTTCATAATTCACCTGTCAGTTCTTCCTATGAACCCTAATGTTAGAATTATGCAGTGGCCAGTCACACAATCAACAATTAAAATACATAAAATAAATATAATCAAGTTCAATTATTAAATTGAAATTGGAAGAATTAACACATGGAAAATAGTCAATTAATCTAATCAAGGCTAATCCAAATCCCTAATTAAAGTTCTAGCCAATAATCATCATAGTTGAATGCATAAACTATTCATGAAATATTATTCCGGAAATCTAAACAACAAATAAAGTGGAGGTGAAGGGAAAAATATTCAAGCCTAAGAAACAGTAGTCGCAATTGAAGCTCGGAACTTCCTGGCGATGGAGTCTCCAATTTCTTCGAAGTGGTTGCCGCTCCTAAGCTTTCGTCCTCTCTCCTTTCTGTCGAACCCTCCAATCTTTTCTTCCTTTCTTTTCTCTCTGCTTCCGTCTCTTCCGTAATGTTCTGCCGAAACTCCCAAAAAAACCAAAAAACCCCCCAAAAGCAACGCCTTTTCTTTCCCTTATATTGCTGCGCCAATCCCATAAAGAAAACAAAGAAAACTAATTTTAAAAGCCAAACAACCCTAACCTAATCACACTTAATAACACTTAATTATTAAAAATACTATTTAAAAAAAATCAAAGATATAAAATTACTAAGTAAATTTAATTTAATACTATAGATAAAATAAAACTCTTATTAATATTAATAAAAATGCAACATTAGCCTAATACTTATTAAAATCAATCTAAACTAGTAACATATAAATAATATAATATTTATTATAAAACCAACTCTAAAACTTAATTTATTTATGAAAATAACGGACTAAAATTACTCTAAATAATGCCTAGAAATTAAGCTTATCAAACTTCCCCACACTCAAGGTTTTGCTTGTCCCCAAGGAAACTTATTCAATGAAATCAAACTACCAACCATAACCATGTCAACTAGGCATTCAATTCAAGGAGATGGTAAACACATAATACTTCATGAGAGTTCAAAGTCATACGCACACAAGACAATAGAGAATAGTAGTCCTCACGGTTGTTCACTCAATCTCTCACAAATATATGTATAAGAAAGGTACACACCATCCTATATTGAGAGTGCACTTGCCATATGCTTGCTTGTCAACCAAAACTCCACTACCAAAGTTATATGAAGAACACGAGTCAAAAGGTCTTTATTTCTTGGTTGTAATGGGGTCAAGGGTATGTGGTTTAAGAAAGAAAGGATATAAGGAAATACAAATAAAGTCCAAGGGATCAGTAGAGTCATCATTTCACCGTATCAAGAGCAAGAACTTGTAAACCAATACAATGAACTCTACCAAAACAAACCATCATTTCTACTTCATTCTCCCTCATCCTTTTCACTGATAAACAACTTTCAAAACCTCCATCTCTTTTTCATCTTTTTTTTTTTTTTTTCACTTTTTCCTTTTTTTTCATTTGTTTTCTCTTTTTTTTTTCTCTTTTTTTCCTCTTGTTTTTTTCTGGTAAAACCGAATAAACACCTCATCATTTCCACATAACCCTCAATAGTACTCTTCCCATAATCTTCAAATTTATATCATGCCTTCATTGCTCACAAATCATTTTAAGAATAAAATGAGCACAAAAGTTTGGGCTAACAAGATTTTTCAACCCACAAAATAGAACATATCATTTTGTTCATTTTTTTTTCATTTTCACCCCCTTTGATCACAAACAATTCTTCACTCAAAGAAAACCAATTGTACAATGACCTTTCAACTCCAATCTCACCCATACTTCATCACTTTTGGTCATCTTGCACAGATAAATGAAATAATGACTTCTACTGACTCAAGGACGGGTTAAAAGGCTTCTTTTTATGAGCAAAGGTTCTTTGGGATTGGCTAATGAAGAAAAATGTCTTATATTTATTTTAAAGCTCAAAGTGGTTCACTGGGGGAAAGATAACATGTATAAGGATGTGGTCATTTTAAAGGCTATAAGGCTAAATCCTAATGCCTAAATCATTCTCGTGTCATCATATAACATGTAGTTCTGAAATGGTATAAAGCAAGTTCTAGAAGTAACACAATCAAAGAAGGCAATAAACACTCAAAATGAAAATAAGTTGCAGTGGACAACCTCTAGGCTCAAAAGCTCACGGTGTGACAGAATTTGACTACTAACTCTATGCAAGCATACATATAGCCAAACACATTCATTGATATTATGGACTCCCAAAACACTAGAACTTATCTCCCAACCAACATAGTCATTAGATGGCAGTTTTTAAACTTTATTTTGCTGAAAAATGAAGGGAACGATGCAGAAAATTCCAGAAAAATGCAGAAAATTAGTGCAAAAAATTAGAAAAATGCATGCAGAAAATTCCAGAAAAATGCATGCAGAAAACACCTCCTAAACTTTCCCTTCCCCACACTCAAACTCAACATTGTCCTCAATGTTAAATATAAAAGCAAGTATGAGAAAATGAAATAAACAGGAAACTTCCCTGTTAGTTGCCAGTTTCTTCCGGGCCTACCTTTTGGTGAAGTAACCATGAATGGTCTCTTTTTATCTCTTTCAATCTCAATTGCCTCATAAGAACGAACTGTAGTGGCCATGAAAGGACCAAACCATCTAAACTTCAATTTCTCTAGAAAAAGCTTAAGACAAGAATTAGACAACAAAACTTCCTGTCCTACATTGAATTCTCTCCAAAAATTATTTTTGTCATGCCAAGCTTTAGTAAATGTTCTCCACAATCTCTCTTCTTTTGCATGAAGTAAATGAGCATAAGAAAACATAAGAAAAGTATCATTGTCACTCAAAAATTCGTATTTGAACCGCAATGAAGGTGGTTTAAGTTCAAGTTGATGTAGTGTTTCACTAGGTGAATGCTTAACAAATTCTTCTTCTGAAGGTTTCTCAATAACATCAACAAAAAGACATGATTCATCAAAAGTTGGTAATTTTACAGCCTTAGAGATAGAGAATTCCTCTTTTCCTTTACCTACTCTAAAAATCAATTTCCCTAAAGGCATATCAATTAATACTCCTCCTGTGAACAAAAATGGCCTACCAAGTATAAGAGATGTATCTGTATCACTACCCATATCAAGAATCAGAAAATCAGCAGGAAAATAAAATTTACCAACTTTTACCAAGATATCCTCCACTACTCCAAGCGCGTACTTGACTGATCTATCAGCAAGTTGAAGAGAGATTGTTGTTGGCTTCATTTCAGCTATTTCCAACTTCTTAAAAAGAGTTAAAAGCATAAGGTTAATACTAGCACCTAGATCACATAAGCATTTATCAATAACAGTATTACCAATAGTGCAAGGAATAGAAAAACTTCCTGGATCCATTAGCTTAGGAGGTAATTTGCTTTGTAGAATAGCACTACACTCCTCATTTAGGTGCACAGTAGCAAACTCTTCCAATTTCTTTTTATTAGATACAATTTCCTTAATGTACTTGGCATAAGATGGCATATTAGCGAGTGCTTCTGCAAAAGGAATATTAATTTGCAATTTTTTAAAAACCTCTAAAAATCTTTTAAAGTTATTGTCATGGTTCCTCTTTTGTAACCTTTGTGGATATGGAATGGGGGGTACATAAGGTTTTACTGTAGAGGAAGTGAGGTTTTGATCACTAGAATTCTCTTTAGACACTTGCTCTTCTTCTTTATCACTCATGGGTTCTTTCTCTTTCAAAACTTCATTCAAAATCTTACCACTTCTCAAGGTGACAGCCATAGCTCCTTCCCTAGGGTTTAATTCAGTGGTACTAGGAAACTTGCCTCGATCTTTTTCTACAACCAATTTAGCCAACTGACCTACTTGCACTTCTAAATTATGAATGGATGCTTGGCTGGATTGAGCAAACTTATCAATTTTTGCATCCATTTTCTTCATCATCGTGTCCTGGCTAGCCATGTATTGCATGAACATCTCCTCCAATTGAGGCTTCTTCTCCTGAGCAAGAAGTTGAGACTGTTGTGGTGCAGGTGGCTGCTGGAAAGGTCTGTATTGCTGATGCTGGAATCCTGACGGTCCTTGTTGCTGAAATCCAGGTGGTCCCATTGGTCTTGCATTACCTTGATCTCTCCATGAGAAGTTAGGGTGATTTCGCCAACCTGGATTATATGTATTAGAAAATGGATCATTTCTTGGTTGTTGCCTACCCATGTTGGATCCCATGTAATAAGCTTCCTCATAAGATGGTTGTGATGACTCTGCATTCATACAAACAGAAGAATTATGACCATATGTATTGCAATAAGAACAAAATTCTCTATTCGAACTATCACGAGTCATCAATAAGTTCATCTGTTTAGTCAATTCAGCCACTTGTGTTGTCAACTCAGATTGTGTGCTAATTTCATGCACAGCAGTCCTTCGACCTCTCACTGCCTTTTGTCGAGAATTAGTAGCTAAGCTCTCATAGATAGCTTCTAATTCATCACTATTTTTATCACCTGTGTATCCACTTGCAGCAGTATCTACAAGAGACTGACAATTAGGAGTTAAACCATCATAAAAGAATTGTGTCAAAAGCAATTTAAAATGATCCCATGCTTCATGAAATAATTCACCCTCTCTTTGAGTGAAAGTGCATATCCTACTCCTATAGTCCATTGTCTTTTGAGATGAATAATATTTAAACATGAAAGCATTGTAAACATCATCCCAAACTCTTAAAGAACCCTCTGGTAAATTTAACAACCATTGCCTAGCATCACCCCTCATGCAATATGGAAAGCATTTCATTCTAAGCTCTTCTTCAGATAAATTATTTAAAGGTAAAGTTTGTACCGTACTATAGAGCTCTAGCATGAAACCCAAAGCATCTTCACTTCCCAAACCGTTAAAGGTAGGGAGCATATTCAGATGGAAAGTCTTGAGTTCATAATTTCTAGCTGCATCAGATAATTGAATGCAAGAAGGATTAACAGCTATTACCGGTCTTTGGATGTCTCGAAGACGTGGTTGAGCTGCTTGATTTTGAGGAGGTGGAATTATTGAAGGTACGGGGTCATCCAGTTGACCCACTCTATTATTTTCAGCCATTTCAAGCCGCCTTCGTACCCTGTTTTTTCTGCAAGTACGCTCAATTTCAAGATCAATAGGAAATAATTCCGCGTTTTATGCCTTAGTGAACGCCTTAAGTTCATAAACAAACGAAATAAAAACAGAAATATAAAAACTAAATAAATAAAAATAAAAATAAAATAATAACGAACCTAACAACCTAAAAAAAAATTTTGAAAAGAAAATTTTAAGGAAAACAGTTTAATAAAGTATTCCCCGGCAACGGCGCCAAAACTTGATTGCTATAATCTGCAAGCGCACAGAGTCAATCAGAGTATAAATTCCTGGAGTATTCCAGGGTCGATCCCACGAAGAACACTATTAACTGTTATCTTAAATAATCAATTTGTTGATTAGGAAAAACGCAAATAATTAGAATTAATATAATTAAAAAGAATATTTATGAAATTAAAGCAATGAAAATTCCAATTGAGAGAAGACTAGGGATTTGGGGTTCACCTATTAGATAATTAACTAACTCTCCTAAGTATTAATTTTTACGAATATAGTGATGATTGCTTCAAATATATCCTAATACTCCGTCGAGCTACTAGGTTGTATCCAATTAACTGTGATCATCCGTCGATATCTCACCAACATTAATTAAACCCATTAAGCAACAATCAAATATCACCACAAATACCTAAAGCTATGTCTAGTTTAGGTCAATTGTGTTTATCTTACGAGTTCTAGGTTCATAATTCACCTGTCAGTTCTTCCTATGAACCCTAATGTTAGAATTATGCAGTGGCCAGTCACACAATCAACAATTAAAATACATAAAATAAATATAATCAAGTTCAATTATTAAATTGAAATTGGAAGAATTAACACATGGAAAATAGTCAATTAATCTAATCAAGGCTAATCCAAATCCCTAATTAAAGTTCTAGCCAATAATCATCATAGTTGAATGCATAAACTATTCATGAAATATTATTCTGGAAATCTAAACAACAAATAAAGTGGAGGTGAAGGGAAAAATATTCAAGCCTAAGAAACAGTAGTCGCAATTGAAGCTCGGAACTTCCTGGCGATGGAGTCTCCAATTTCTTCGAAGTGGCTGCCGCTCCTAAGCTTTCGTCCTCTCTCCTTTCTGTCGAACCCTCCAATCTTTTCTTCCTTTCTTTTCTCTCTGCTTCCGTCTCTTCCGTAATGTTCTGCCGAAACTCCCAAAAAAACCAAAAAAAAACCCCAAAAGCAACGCCTTTTCTTTCCCTTATATTGCTGCGCCAATCCCATAAAGAAAACAAAGAAAACTAATTTTAAAAGCCAAACAACCCTAACCTAATCACACTTAATAACACTTAATTATTAAAAACACTATTTAAAAAAAATCAAAGATATAAAATTACTAAGTAAATTTAATTTAATACTATAGATAAAATAAAACTCTTATTAATATTAATAAAAATGCAACATTAGCCTAATACTTATTAAAATCAATCTAAACTAGTAACATATAAATAATATAATATTTATTATAAAACCAACTCTAAAACTTAATTTATTTATGAAAATAACGGACTAAAATTACTCTAAATAATGCCTAGAAATTAAGCTTATCAGTGAGCGTAGAAACTTTGATGAGGCTCACATTCAGTCTAACAGAACAGCCATCCCTCAGCCAAGGCGATCTGACAAAAGCCGCCATGTTCCAGACAAGTTATTGGATTACTATTGCGATGCTATAGCTAATGAAAGGTCATTCCCTCACCTCCTATCAAAGGTTATCTCATATGGTAATCTCTCTTTTCCACACAAAAGGTTTTCTTTGGCTGTTAGTTCCATGTAGGAGCCACGAACCTATCATCAAGCTATACATCAGAGTTGTTGGAAAGAAGCAATGGCTATGGAAATCAAGGCATTACAATATAACCACACATGGATTTTGGTTGATTTGCCACCCGAAAAAACACCCATTAGGTGCAAGTGGGTATACAAAGTAAAGCTCAAAGCCGACGATTCCATAGAACGATACAAGGCTAGATTAGTAGCCAAGGGCTACCCTCAGCAACTTGGAGTTGATTACATCGAAACTTTCTCACCGGTTGCAAGGATGACAACTATACGCACTTTCTTGGCTATGGAAACTTCTAAATCATGGCCATTTCATCAATTGGACATCAATAACGCATTCCTCCATGGTGATCTAGATGAGGAGGAATACATGGTGCTACCCCCCCCCCCCCCCCCCGTGTTTTGAAGGAGAAAGGCCAGGGCAGGTCTACAAACTCATGAGGTCTCTTTACGGCCTAAAGAAGGCTAGTCGACAATGGAATGCGAAATTAAACACTACCTTGATACATAGAAGTTTTGAGCAGTCGAAATCAAACCCTTCCTTATTTGCTAAAGGCTGTGATGCATCCTTCATTGCCATTTTAGTATATGTTGATGACATTATAGTAACCAGCCCGAGCCTGCATTTTTCAAGAACTCAAGGCCTTCATCAACTTTGCTTTCAGGATCAAGGATCTGGGCAATTTGGGGTTCTTTCTGGGAATTGAGGCACATATGAAGGACTCCGGACTGAATCTATGTCAACGTAAATATGCCCTCGACATATTGTTAGAATCTGGTTTCACTAACTGTAAGCCTGTCGATACTCCGATGGTTCATGGACTTCGATTAAGCAGAGAACGAGGCAGTGTTCTTAGTGATGCTGCTAGCTATAGACGTCTTGTTGGACGCTTGTTAGTATATATATACATACATACATACATACATACATACATACATACACACACACACACACACACACATACATACATACATACATACATACATACATACATACATACATACATACATACATATATATATATATATATATATATATATATATATATATATATATATATATATATATATATATATTTATTTATTTATTTATTTATTTATTTATATTTATTTATTTATTTATTTATATTTATATTTATATTTATATTAAAGCAAAATGAAGTAGCTAAAAAACTTCCCGCCCAAACCCAACGACGTCGTTTATAGATTAGTGATTATTTAATGTCTTTTGCGTTAGATAACGTGTAAAACTTATCAGTTTCCCAGGAATTTTTAAAAAAAATATTTTGCTTCCTTTAATATTTTTCTTACTAAATAATTCTAAACCAATCAGAATCAAATACGAATTTTAAATCTGTTGGTCTCTTCATTTTCCCATAAAATCTTTATGAAAATAATTATGCTAAGCTATTAATTAGGCTGCCTATTGTTTTCCAACGAAAGGCCAGGTCGTGTATTTTTGCAGCTATATATAAATCACATGCTCTGCATTACAACACCAGTTGCCATCTTCGAATCAAACACTCTCATCTACAAATTCTACAAATTGGTTCTAAACGCAGGTTACAATGTATGTTCTTGCTACAGATATTTCACCAATGAATACCCGAAACGCACTGCGATTGTGAGTTGTCAGGGCGTATGACATCCCAGAGAGGAGATCCTCTTCCATACTGAAATCGAAAGAAGTTGTCTTCCATGACCAACAGGTAATTTCTATTAGTATTACATGCCAAAATATGGGCAGAATATCTTTATTACAGTCCAGCAAAAACGAAGTGCATATTAAAAAAAAATTCTTTTGTATAATGCATGGCACATTCTTGCATGCCCACATACCTAAAGAGATTGTTGAAAAATTTCGTACGAAATTTACAGAAGGAAGTGTTTATGGTGTTAAAACTTTGTTGTCACCACAAATTTCTACTCTTTCAAAACCAGTTCGCACAAATTCATGATAAAATTTAATTATTAGACTGTCATAAAAGAGTTCAAGTCTACAAATTTCCCAATGCACATGTACAGGTTGATGGATTTCAAGACACTCAAAGCAAAGGAATCTGTGGATGAAAAGCAACTATTTGGTAATGCTACATTCTTAGCTTTTATTTGTATTGAATTTTCTAAGATTACAATACTCATCTTTTTTTTTTTCAAATTTTAGATGTAATTGGCCGTGTGGTAGAGATACATGCTCCATAAGAGAAGATAACAAATGGCAAAAACTTAAGGCTGATTGACTTTGTGCTAGAGGACTCTGAGTACGTATTTATTTTGTTATTTCTTCGTTTTATTTTTAAATTAATTTCACTGAAAACTAATCTCTATTGCAAATTTTAGTTGTATTCAATTGAGTTGTGCGGTATGAGATGACCACGTAAACAAAGTTGAAACGTACTATAATTCTGCTATGGAATAGTCAGTGTTGGTTTTAATACAGTTCTGTAGAGTTAGAGTTTGTTTGAGAAGTAATTAGTTAAAAATTGTTTAGGTGTTGAAGCTTTTTTAAAAAATAAATTCTAACCTATTAATATATTTCATTTATGTAGGTGGTGAGATCAAAATATGTTCCTCATATGATGTTACACAACTCCTATTTAATCAACAAACCCCAGAGTTCCTGCAGTTTAATTAGGGAAAGGTATTTCCTAAGATCAAGCTGTTCAATGTGAATCATTTTTGTTTGCCCTCCTACAAAATCTTTACTAAAATCATACATTTAATATTGTATTACAACCAGTTTGTGCCTAGAACAAACTCCTATGAGGAGTATTGTTTCACAGTCCAGTTTCAACCCGGGGAGTTGCTCACTCAATGGTGATTTAGAACTAAGAACTATATCGGACGTGTATACTCGGAAAGAGGTAGACATTAATAATACTAATATCTGAACACATCTCAAATAACAAATTATTTGATAGCCTAATATCTCATTTCTTATGTGCAACAGTTAAGAGACTTCTGGGTAGCGGCTAGGATAGTTTTCATTGACAGTGATAGTGATTGGTTTTATCCATCATGTCAGTCAAAGGCATCCAACAAGAAGTTGGAGCCAAAGGAAGAGTACCCCTACTGCAAAACATGTGATAAGACTTGAGGAGATGGGATTTTGAGATATAGGGTTAAGGTCAGGGTTGTAGATATAAATGGGAATGCTCCCTTTGTCATGTGGGACAGGGAGTGCACTGAGTTGTTGGGTATGAATGCCCTAGAATTGAAACAAAAGCAGACACAGGTAATGTGCAAATTCTTTAATAATTTTAATGAAAATCTAAAATGGTCCTATTTGATCTTTTTTTTAACTGTAGGGAAAAAATGGTGTGCCTGCTGAGATTGAAGCTTTGGTTGGGCTCAACTTAATTTTCAGAATTGCTGTCCGAAGAGAACAATTTCTAAACCTCCTAAATGTATTTTCTGTAATGAGGTTTATAAATGATGTGGAAATGTTAGAGTTACATGCCCTAGAGTTGATGCAGGGAAGGGATAAAGACCTAAGCTCCAAGTTGGAGCTTGAGCTTACTGAGGATGATTTGTGGGAGGATGAGGTAATTACATCTTAACAATTAAATAAATGCTTGGTAACTGGGACTCTAACTGTGTGAAATACCTAAACTCTAACATATTGCCTACGTGTAGGATGAACTGGATGTCAACGAAGCAAAAAGTCCTCTACAAGCTGTTCCTCAAAATCTTACGGGTGATAGATATGAAGCAGGTGCAGTGAAAAGGTCCTTGATTGACGAATTCTCAAGTACTCAAAGTCAAAAAAAAGAGCAAGGAGGTGGTTGTGAAAGTAGAGAAATTGAAAGAATTGTGAAAGAGTATATGGGGTCTTTGTTGATTAAACAATTGAATTATGGTGCTTTGGTTTTTCTCAAACAGTATTTGACTAAGTGCTTTTGGCTAAGTTCTTTCACTATTTATAATATGATATGTATGGCTTTTATTAGTCCTTTCTATGCTGTTTGTAAATAATTTGCAGGTGACAGGACTACATATACAATAACATATCACAGAAACCAAATGACAGGGCTACAAAAGCTGTGTAGCAGTTGCATATCATTTGTGTGCAACAAACAACATAAAACTGCATGCAAATTAGAATGATCTATATTTCATGTTGGTTATCACTATTCCTAATTTCTTATTTCGAAACAGTACCCTTTGTCTTTGGGTTTTTGGGTTTCTATTTTGCAGGGTTTTGGACTACAAATAGAACAAGTCATCACACATACCAAATGATAGCAGCATTGCAAAAAGAGTGAATCAACCAATTTCAAGGAACATATATCATGCATGAAGATAGAAAAAATAGTTTATATTTTTCTATAGAATAGTGTAGCATTTGATAGTACAAATAGTTTCTATTTTTCTATAGAATAGTGTAGGGCATGTGATAGTAAAAATAGTTTTTATTTTTCTATAGAATAGTGTAGGGCATGTTGTAGTAAAAATAATTTCTATTTTTCTATAGAATAGTGTAGGGCATGTGATAGAAAAAATAGTTTCTATTTTTCTATAGAATAGTGTAGGGCATGTATTATATTGTCTAATTGTGTGAATAACAAGTATTCTATGATAAAGTGTTTTTTTTTAAAACTTTAAAATGTAATCTTCATGACATATGTTTATTAATTTTGAAAATGTATTCCTCTTATAGCACAGAATAGATCTAGGGCAGATTTTTGTTAGTATTTTTTTTTTTTTTTTTTTTTTGCATTGGTAGAAATTCTAAAATTCAAAGAAAACACATTTAACATGATTATAAACTAATCATAATAATGCAACCATCGACCCTAAATTCACACAAATTATAATAATTCAAAGAAAAACACATTTAACATCAGATTATAAACTAATCATAATAATGTAAATACATGAAATATATAAGAGAGAAATAGATTTGTAATTATAGATTGATACCATCTTTGCCTTTTGAAACACTAACAGCAAAATTGAAGTCCTTTTGTTGCTTAGACATATGCGAATCATCCTGCAAAGTCTATGGTTAAGTATTAATACTCAAGTAAACAAGGAATCCAAACATCTGTATTATTCAAAGTAAAAAACCACTTTTAATCTCACACACTTAAATAAATAGGCTGCATAAAGTAAGAAGCATACTCTGTGTTGTTCATAAGGATAAGTAGATTGGAGTTCAGAAGTCAAATCTTCAACCACCCAATATTTGCTGCAAAATAAAAGGTAATTTAGATACAAGTAGGCATAAGCTATACACTTGCTCAAACTTAACCCAAGGAATTTCATATTAGCTAAGTATAACAACAATTTATCATTTTGTATGATACAACTGCAAAATCCAAATTTTTATATAGGGGAATACTTACAAGATAATATGATCTCATCGGATTTTGCTAAAGATAATTGATTTTGAGTTGAATTTCCAATTTTTAAATACCCAAGTTGTCCTGCAAAAATCCATTCCAGTAAGTTAGACACGGGCTCAAAAACTCAAAAAGATTAGCTATGTTAAAGTTAATTTCAGGGTAAATAAATTTGAATTCAAGTAACAAATTTACACTAACAGAGCTTTCCTACAAATTATAATGATGCTCATGTAATAACACAAATGAATCTATAGGCAAATTATGTGTACAAATTATTTAGGGTATAGCAAAATGTAGTCTACCAAAACATATTTAAAACATATTAACCACAAAAATGTATATCAAGATCAGTTCTAGGTGTAAACTATTTACGATTAACAAAAAGATAATATGAAAAAATGGAAAACATTAACAACACAGATAAACCTTTCAAATTCTCTATGTACTTGATAATATGGCTAATTAAGTCCATCGGATGTGTTTTTACAAACCAAACAAATTTCTCAATAAATACCAAACCCTTAACAACAGTATGAATTTACACCTATTGTGTTCAAGACAAACAACTCCTTCCATCAAAACCACAGAAGGGCAGCCATTGGGATTAAAGACCATGAGGAAGATTACATCTTCATGCACCATTGGAGCGAAGAGGAAACATTATCGTCAAAACAAAGGTATTTCTCATTCAATTAAAATACTTAAATACCCAACCACATATTGAATTTAGGCATATAATAAATCATCTGATAGCAATTATTAAACTGTTAGGATTAAAAACAATTTATCTTGGTTCAAAAATGGTGGCTCAATTGTGAAACCCTTTTGTGTATATGGAACAGTAGCCTCGAATTTTATAAAACTGCAATAACAACAAGAAAAACGATATCAACACTAACATGCATGTCTACGAATGAGTTTAAATACGAAAATAATCAGCGAAATTGATACAAACCTGTATAAAACACTAAAAATGAAGTTGTTTGAAAACTTAGCTCAAAATTTAGGGAAAACTGGACCGACTTGAGGTCAAATCGCCGATTGCCACTTCTACCATGGTTATCGCCAGGTTTTGATAGATCTCAGTCCAGAATCGGACATCGGCGAAAGGATTCACTGTAACCCTACACTTAGATTCAATTTCCCCAAAATTTTTGTATAAAAAAATAGTATCGCAAGTAAAGAACACATTAAAAACCAGATACCTTTCTGATACACAGCTAAATCCAGAATCGGTAAGAAGCAAAAGGATTCGTGCTAACTCTACACTCATATTGCGACATTACAGTATTGCATGTCGCAATTTTGTGTTCAAAACTTCATCATCTTCATCTTGAAGGTGTTTTTACTTTTTAGCAATGTTGCAAAACACGTTAGGCGCCCCCTAGGCGCCAAGGGGGCGCCTAATGCCTAGGGCGCCTAGGCGCCGATTTTTTTATTTCTTTTAATTAAAAAAAATTAAAAATTAAAAAATATCAAAATTCACTAATAAAATATAAGGTTCCCATAGTTATTTCTTAGAAACTATTTACGTAAGTGGTTGTAAAATTGTTCAAAAGATTGTTTAAACCATCTAAATACATAAAAAAAAAAAAAACTAAAATTAAGAGTTAAAGAAGCATTTTTTTGAAAAATTAGTGGGCCAAACCGCTTGCGGCTGTTTGCAGTGGGTAGATCTCGAAAAAATACGCGATTTGAAAAAAAAAATTTGTCCAAAACGGACAACCGAGTCAAAAGTTATTCCTTTCCGAACTTTTCCAACTTTACAACGCAAAAAAAAAAAAAAAAAAAAAAAAAAAAAAAAAAAAAAAAAAAAAAAAAAAACCCGGCGGTTTGGCCGGCTACGGAGGAGGCCGATTCCGGCCTTCTCACGGCGGCCGGGGGCCGCCTTGGCGCGATTTTTGCAACACTACTTTTTACTTTTTTAGCGAATCCCATGAAAAGATGAAAGCAAGAACCTAACCAATGCTTTTTCCGAAATGAAAGAACAAAAAAAAAAATCGCATGAAATTATCAGAAATTACACTCAGATTCCCTCTCGGATCTGTAAGCTTTCTATAGAGAGAGATAGTTTCTTCAACGTGCCTGAGTGGAGAGAGAGTGATAACTCCAGAATGAAGCTTTTGGAGTACAAAGAGAGAGATGGAGAAGATAAGGTCAACAACATGCATTAGGCAACCAAACTAAAACAATATCTTATTATATTATATTTCTAAATTAATTAGGCACTATATTATTACTATGATTAGTAACTATTTATGAATAGTAATATTGAAATTCATATTATATTATTTATGAATAATATTTATAATATAATAGTAAAGTACTACTTACTAACATTATTATTATACTATCTTTCCATTATTATTGTGTTGTGATAAATTTATATAAGAATAATTATTTCATATGCACATTGTTTTAATATTTAGTTGATATGAATATGATATGATATGAATTTAATTAGGCTTATTAATTAATATTCTTATTTTTTGGAGTATTAGTATTATTATTGTTAAATAATAATAATATATAAGAAATTAGTATAATAACTGTCGCTTTTTTCGGTTCATTTTTAAATTTGTTATTATTTTTTTATGTGTTATGAAAATTAAAAATTTAAATTTCTTATGTGCTTTTTGTAACATTCATGGTATTACATGCAGAAAATGAACATATAACATGTAATGAAAATGCTGGATCATCATCAATAAATACATTTGCTCATACGTCAAATCATACACAATTATTCGGTTTATTTCAGAATTCACTTTGTACACCTTTAAGTGTTGTTACGAATGGCGAGCAAGACTTTTTGTATTCAATTAATATTTTTAGAATTCATTTATAAAAGTTATTATAATTTCCTATTTTGTTGAACAGGGTCTACAACTCGGAGAACTACAAAATGTCTAACACCTTGGATGTTCCAAGCAGTTACAAACAACTTTTAAGCAATATAACAAATTGTTAGTATAGTACTAAGAATTGTAAACAATCGTTTTTAACACTTCATCCCCCATTATTACTTATTAAAAATGTAAAACTAAAATTTACCTGTGCGATGTTCCAGGCAATTGCGATGAAGTTATTGATTTAATGGATAATTCACCTCCGAACAAGCGTCGTGTTCATGCATTTGACTTAAATTTGACACCAAATTTAAGTGAGAATATAAATGGTAATTATGTAGTACCAATATTAATACATTGTCAACTACAAAGTTCAAGTTTATTATGTTATTATATTATTTTAATAGTTAAACTATATTATGGTAATATTTCTTTTTATCATAATAATAGGTGTCGATACGAATTGTTGTATTACAGCAGAGGATGACCAACGCCCGTCAAAACACAATTATGGCCACCCTCTACAACACATTAGAAATCTGATTTTAGAATTTGAAGAGGTTGTTGAACCTATAAATTTGGAAACTGTGGCAAACATTGGTCCGTTGACATACATTAAATGAGTAACTTTCTTTTTATTAAAATGTACTCAAACTAAATTCAGTTCTATTAATATTTTGCATTTTATGTTTTGTTACAGTTGAGTACTTAGACTTTGGTGATCCAAAATATGTATGTGAGTACTGTAATGCAATTTTTTGGGGAACTGAACGGTCAGCTGCATCAAAACAAAACGTAGCCCCAAAGTACTCAAGCTGCTGTGTGAATAGAAAAATAAAGTTACCGTTGATGATAAAGCCACCTAATAAGTTACATGATTTGTTTTTTTTTGTATCTAGCGATAAAAACAAATGTTTCTTGCAAAATATACGGTCCTATAATAACATGTTTTGTTTCACATCAATGGGTGGTAAAGTGCATTATGCGGTCCTATAATAACATGTTTTGTTTCACATCAATGAGTGGTAAAGTGCATAGATCAATTAATAATGGTACTGCACCACCAATATTCTGTATAAATGGTCAGAACTTCCATCGCATTGGAAGTCTTTTACCTACAGATGGAGTTCAACCAAAGTTTGTGCAACTTTATATTCACGACACACAAAATGAAATAGAAAACCGTATTCAATGTGTTAGGTATGTACTTCTAACAAATAATAGTTCTTTATTCACAATCCAAACAATTTGAATATTCTCTAACAATAATTATAATTGTTGAATGGTATAATTTTTGTAGGGGCGATAGCGATCAAGTGGATCTACATGTAGAAGTTGTTCATGACATTAAAGAGGTGTTAGATAACAATAATGTGTTCGTGAAATCATTCCGCATGGGTAAGAACTTTCTTGATTGTAATCCCTCATCTGAGATTAAAATGAGACTAATAGGTAGAAGGGCTACAGATGCACGGACTTATACATTACCAACTGCATCTGAGGTTGCAGCTCTAATTGTAGGAGATTTAGAACCAACAATGGGTGAACGGGACATTTTAGTAGAGTGTAAGACTGGAGGATTGAAAAGAATTAGTGAATTAAATCCAGCATATTTGCCATTGCAATATCCAATTTTATTCCCTTATGGTGAAGATGGATTTAGGGAGGACATTCAATTTTCAACAACACTTAGTAATCAGAATTGGTCAAGAAAAAGTGTCTCTCAAAGGGAGTATTTTGCATTCCGTGTTCATGAAAGATTAAATGAGATATCAACTTTAATATACGCTAGGAGGTTATTTCAACAATTCATAGTGGATGCGTATACAATGGTTGAATCTTCTAGGTTGTGTTATATAAGAGCAAATCAAAAAGCTTTGAGAGAGGCATACAAAGGTCTCTCAGATGAGCCTTGACGCGAGGTGAGGTTGAACCCAGCAGTCAAGGCAAAAGAATAATATTACCATCAAGTTTTACCGGCAGTGCAAGGTACATGATACAAAACTATCAAGATGCTATGACTATTTGTCGGTTTATAGGTTATCCAAACCTATTCATTACATTTACATGCAATCCTAAATGGCCTGAGATATAACAATTTTTGGATAAAAGGAACTTGAAGGTAGAAGATAGGCCAGACATAGTTTGTCGTGTCTTCAAGATGAAATTAGATGCAATGATCAAAGAGATTAAAAAGGGGAAATTATTTGGCCGCGTCAAAGCTGGTATAAATTCTTTAACATTCTAATATTTTTTTTAGGTTATACAATTTCGAAAAAATAATTTAACTATTCATTTCGTTTGTAGTTATTTACACAATCGAATTCCAAAAGAGGGGTTTACCACATGCGCACATATTGTTATTCCTTGAAAAGCATGATGATTTCTCTAGCCCAACATTCATGGATTCGATCATTTCAGTTGAGATTCCGGATAAGCGTACCGACTTGCCATTTTATAAAGCAGTTGAGGAATTCATGTTTCATGGATCGTGCGGTCACGCTAAAAGAAATTCACCGTGTATGGTAAATGACAAGTACTCTAAACATTTCCCTAAGAGATTCATTGATGCATCCCAGTTTGACCAAGATGGGTACCCGTTATACCGTAGGCGAAATGACAACAGGATGGTAAAAAAGAGTGGTATAGAGCTGGATAACATGTATATTGTACCTCATAATCGATATTTACTATTGAAGTACAAGGCTCACATTAATGTTGAATGGTGCAACCAATTACGGTCAATCAAGTATTTGTTCAAGTACGTCAACAAAGGTAATGACCGTGTCAAAGTTGAGTTTTATAAAACCACGATGGATGATATCGGTAATGAAGTTGTATATGAAATAAATATGTACTATGATTGCCGATACATTTCAGCTTGTGAAGCAATGTGGCGCTTATTTAGTTTCGAGGTATAATATAGAACCCCAGCGGTTGAGAGGCTAAGCTTTCACCTACCGGATTGACAATCAGTTGTTTTCCAAGACAATGATAGCAGTGATCACGTTTTAAATAGAGAATCAATTGCACAAAGTATGTTCAATGGATGATTTGTAGCAAATCAAAAATATCCAGAAGCGAGAGAGTTAAGTTACATTGAGATGCCTACAAAATTTGTTTGGAAAAAGGACATTCGTGAATGGCATCCAAGAAAGAAGGGTTTCTCCATTGGTCGCATATTCTATGTTCCACCAGGTGAATTATATTATTTAAAGTGCTTATTGAACATAGTGTGTGGTCTTTCAACTTTTAAAGTTATTAGGACACATAATGAAGTTGAGTATAGTAAATTTAGGGATGCATGTTAGGCTCTCGGTCTGTTGGATGATGATAAAGAGTACATTGATGCTATAGTAAAAGCAAGTTTTTGGTCTACTGCTCATTCAATGAGGAAGTTGTTTGTAGTGCTATTAACATCGAGTTCCATGATTAGACCGGAATATGTTTGGAATGAGGTGTGGCAACATTTGTGTGAGGATGCTCAACATTGTCAAAGAAAAATACTACAACAACCAGGTTTGAACTATTATACATATACTCTTATCCAATTAGTATAAATAATGTGGATTATTCAAGTTTGACTTTTTTTAAAAAAAAAACAAATTACAACAGATTTGTGTTTAACTGACGAAGAGAAGAAAAACTTTGGACCAATTGAGTTGGAGAAATTGTTGGAACAACAGAATAGATCTTTAAAGGATTACCACCTGATGCCCATTCCAGAGATGGTTAACTCTAGATTGGTTCAGAACCGTTTCCTGTTTGAAGAATTATCTTATGATCGTGAGTTTTTACAACAAGAAGCTCAAGAGTTGTGTGATAAAATGACGGAAGAGCATAGATCTATTTATGACACTGTTTTAGAAGATATTTCAAGTAAACTGGGTGGATTATTTTTTGTATATGGGTATGGTGGCACTGGAAAAACATACATGTGGCGAGCATTGTCATTTACACTACGGTCTAAAGGCCAAATTGTTTTAAATGTGGCATCAAGTGGTATAGCTTCGTTGTTGTTGCCTGGTGGACGAACTGCACACTTATGGTTCGCAATACCAATAGCAATAAACGAAGACTCGACATGTAACATTAAACAAGGGAGCCAGTTAGCTGATTTATTGATACAAACAAGTTTAATAATTTGGGATGAAGCCCCGATGATGCACAAGTGTTGCTTTGAAGCTCTAGATCGGACCATGAAGGATTTGTTGCGGTTTGTAAATCCTAACAATTCCAACAAGACTTTTTGTGGTAAAAAAGTAGTACTAGGTGGGGACTTCCGTCAAATTCTACCCGTAGTCCCCAAAGGTACTAGACAAGACATAGTTTCTGCAGCTATCAATTCTTCCTATTTGTGGAACAGTTGCAAGGTAATGAAGCTCACAAAGAACCTTCGCTTGAATGTTGTACAAGACTTTGTAGAACAACAATCTTCACAAAGCTTTGCAAATTGGATAGCTTCAATTGGCGATGGCAAAATTGGTAGACCAAATGATGGTTATGTAGAAGTAGAATTACCTAGTATTATGTTACTACCGTCCGATGGGGTGACCATATTGAAACCATTGTTAGAAGTACATTTCCTATGTTTGCGAATGGTAATTCAAATGCAAGTTATCTTCAAGGGCGTGTTATTCTAGCACCTACTCTCGAGGTAGTGAACTCAGTGAATGACTATATGAGTGAGTTGCATACGGCTGAAAGTAGAACATATTTTAGTTGCGACAAAGTATGCAAAGCTGATGCAGACGCTATACTTGGTGATGTTCACACACCTGAGTTTTTGAACGGCAGTAGAGCTTCAGGTCTTCCAAACCATGCATTAACAGAAGTCAAGGTCAAACATTGTCACATGTAAGATTGTTAATGTCACCGTCTGATACTAGGTTGCCATTCAAGTTTCAACGAAGACAATTCCCGTTGATGTTATCATATGCAATGGCTATAACAGAAGTCAAGGTCAAACATTGTCACATGTAAGATTGTTACTTAAAAACCCAGTTTTTGTGCATGGTCAATTGTACGTGGGTACATCTCGAGTTAGCAACCCAAGTGGTCTTAAAATATTGATTGTCAACGACTCAAGAACAAATGCTACATCAACAACCAACGTGGTATATCACGAAATCTTCAATAATTTGTAATTTGGTGACACTTACTTTTTTATATTGTATGTTAACGTATTTTCTGAATTCTTTCTATTTTGTAACTTCAAAATTTTAATTTAATAATGTATTAAATTATTCACACAATTAGACAATAACGTGAACAATATCCATCCCGTGCATCACACGAGTACTATATATATATATATATATATATATATATATATATATATATATATATATATATAGGGTTGAGTTCAAATGAGGACAACAATATATAGAGGACTGTGAGGACAAATAATGGGCACACAACAAATTAGTACCAGGCACACAACTTAATACATAATGGCACACAAGAATAAATGTAAACATCAGGTTTCGAACCTAGGCTCTATAAATTAACAATCTAGCACGCGACATACAAACTGTGGCACACGACTACATTCGGTCATGCACACAACATACCGGCTAATGGCACACACTACATATGTCCTCACAGTCCTCTATAATATACTTGTCCTCATTTGAATACACACACACACACACACACACACACACACACACACACACACACACACACACACATACACACACACATATATATATATATATATATATATATATATATATATATATATATATATATATAGAGAGAGAGAGAGAGAGAGAGAGAGAGAGGCACACTCCTGTGAAAATTGTGGTCCAGGGGAAAAAAATAGATGTGGTAACATTTCTGTAAATAAACTCGAACATTAAAGTGCAAGTAACAAAAGTATTATAGAATGCAACTATCAACACTATAAGATGCAAGTAAGTAAAACTACATAGTGCATCTATTCATAAATCTAGCTAGCAAACTAAAGTAAAAAAACTAAATCCAAAGCTAAATCATAAAATTTAAAATCCTAAATAGTAAAAAGTGAACCATTAAACCAAATAAAAAAAATTAAACCATAAAGTTTAAATGTAAACCCTAAGTGTAATTAACTTTTACATTTGATGCAATTAATGATAACTTTATATACACTTAATATTGTTGTTCGATATATTTTATAGGTGCACTCTAAAAGTAAACCATAACTATTAAGTGTTAAAGTAAACTTTTAAACTAAATTTAAAAAAGCTAAACTAAAAATAAAAATTAAAAAAAAAAAAAAAAAAAAAAAAAAAAAAAAAAAAACTAAATTAAACCACAAATTGTAAAATGTAGACAATTGCAGTGTGCCTATAGTATACGGGATACACTCTATGTTGTTGTTAATTGCACTCTATAGTGTTATTACTTGCACTTAAAGTTAATGTTATTTACGAAATTCACCCTCTTTTTCCTCTCTCCCTTCTTTAAAGAACGACTCTGGTTCATAATTCTCTTAGGCACCAGCTTTGATCTTATTTGATCTAAATTATATGTTGTGTGTGTATTTATATCAAATCAATGATTAGCACATTAGCAATAATGAACATTTAATCATCATAGGATATGATCAAATATCATTTTGCATTCATATTATTGTTATTTTAAGAATTAAACCTAGCACAATAACATGCAAGACAACCTATGTGATGCAGCTATTTAATGAATGAGATGATTAATGTTTTGGTTTGTCTGCTTAGCAATTAATGTGATGCGTGAACCACCAGTATCGAATCTTTTACAGGACAGGGATGATATCCTAAACAATCTCATCACCCTTGGCTGGCTTCAATTCTTTGTTGAATGTTAGAGCATCCACACTAATGAATTTTTGTTGGTTTTTATTTTTAGAACCTATGGTGAGGTGGATGTGAGAGAAGAAGGAGAGAGAAGCAAATGTTAACTCCTGCAAGAGATGATTTTTTGTAAATTCCAAGGAGAGAAAAGGAGAGGAATAGACAGATTAAATGCGCGTCTCTAGCACAGAGCACGCCCTATGGGCCGGGCGCGTGTACTGCTCTCTGCACAATGCTATTTTCCTTTTTTTTTTTTCTCTCTTTTTTCTTCCACTTTCTCTTTCCTTCATATCTCTCCTATTTGGCTTTTAAAAAATTGTGCAAAAAAAAAACAAATTGATGTGGATGCTCTAATATTTTGTGATTTTTTGAGTTTTTGTAAGTGTGATTAGGAAAGAGAATATGAGAGGGGAGAGAAAAAAATAAAAGAACACTGATTTAAAAAAATAAATAAATAAATAAAGCAGCGCGCCTGACGTGCCACCGGCGCGTGCAGTTCACACGCCCATCGTGGCTTTGTTGTGCGCGAAACGTGCACAACAACATTTCTTTCCCCCAAATATTTACTGTTCCAAAAACCTTCATTTGCAGAACATCTGATTTCTTTTCTCTCTCTCCACTTCTCTCTCCACCATGTTAGCGAATACTATTTCAAAAACTCCCAAATATCTATTGATCTTCATGTTCTTATATGAACATCCTCAATAGTAGTTTTTGAGAAGTTTTTGCAGGTATGACTAAGAAAGAGAATATGGGCGCTGTGTTGTGCTTCACGCGACCAGGGCACGAAATGATATTTTCCTTGGTGGGTCCTACATTTCTGATAAAAATCAATGTTTTGCAAGGTGCTTTTTTTCTCTCCTCACATAAGCCTTGTTTTCTTAAAAACCACACCAAAATGCATTGATGAAGATGCTCTTGTGTCAACCAATATTTTCCAAATTTAGTCATTAATTATTTATATATTTTTTAATTTGATTTTTTTTAGGGGAAAATCTGTAACTGTTACTTGAAAGATGTTTATCCACTCAAACCAATAAAGTTAATAGACAACATATACAAAGAGTCAAACAACCTGGGGGTGTGGTTGAGTGGAAGGGACTCATCTATCCTTAATTAAAAGTTAAGGGTTTGATCCTTGACTTTGAAAATGGAGCAGCCTTAAATTAAATCTCCATGTCAGTTGTCCCACCAAAAAGAGGTGTCAACCAAGTTGGATGTCTCATAATTTGATCATATCCTTATTGGGACCAAAAAAATTTACCAAAATCCTTCATTATCACGTGATAATAAAACTCATTTAATTATATTGGTAATTGAAAACATTTAAAATGATTTTAAGAATTATTATATTTTATAATAACAATTTTAAATTATATTATAATTAAATTTAATAAATAATAAATGTTTTAAGAATAATAAAAGTAACAATTAAAGAACATTTAAAAAAAAAAAAAAAAAGAAGAGAGAATTTAAAAAATGGTCATCTTAAAATAGAAAGCAAAATACCTATGCATACTTATTAGATGGGTCTAGAATAAGAGTACACGTGTTTATGTATACTTTCTAATTTTTTATTTAAAATTATAAACTTATTTCAATATGTTTAAGATGTTTGACATTCCAATGTGAATAATATAAATCCAAAATGTGACTTTTAGTGATCCAAAATGCCTCTACATTACTCCATTTTCATTTGCCGAAAAGATTTTTTTTTTTTTTTTTGAATTTCCAATTCCTAAATGTAATAGTCAAACGTGCATTTTGCAAGTGGTAGTATCACATCATATATTATCCACATATCTTCAAAACTAGTCTCCAGTCTCCACATACCCACCACAAGCCCCACCTCTTTTTTCTTTTGATTTGATATTAACTAACTAATTAGCCAAACAACACAATATAATATAGCCATTTTAATAATTTTCTCCTCTTTTTTTTTTTTTTTTTTTGACAAGAAAATGATTATAATAAAATAAGAAAATATCATACTGACGTTATTTAAGCTAGCCTCATATCATGCTCATTTGCTTTTGCTTATAGCCTAATCAAGAAAGTAAATTTATTGCCCCGAAAGGAGTGAATGAACGGGGTGGAGTGTGATTCTTTTACCAGAAAGTATTTACTTCTCTTGTGCACATCATTAGATAGTGAGATTGTTTGCATCGGGCCGGCCTAATTAAGGGATAAAGTGCAGGCCATATTGATTTTTTCATACGAGAGGGGGTTCGAACTCTCTGCCTCTCTTAAGGGAGAAGAGTATACGGCCATTCACGTCAACCAAGTTGGTTATACTCTAGTTCCTTTAATACTGCACGTTTATGAATTAATATACTTTGAAATATTAATGGTGGATCACATGGTCTCCCTAATATAGTTTACTTTTCATATGTGTGGATGACAAGGTTTTATCCAATGCACACCTCAAATAATAAACATAATTTTCCTTATCACCACCCACCAACCCCAACCCCCACCCCCCCAAAAAAAAAAAAAAAAAAAAAAATTTGTTAGTTGAGTAACATAATTAAGAACATAATTACATGAATTAGATTGTCCATCAATCATAATACAATAATACGTTCAAATGGGGGTTTTGAGTAACGACTTAAGTCAGGTACGTACATTTAACTATATTATTAAGAGACACATATCATATCGCACATAATTGTATGTCCTAATGATGATTCTTATGCTAATGATAATGATATAAAGATCTTGTAATATTTTTTGTTTCAAATTATAATGATGTGGAAATTATTATATGTACTCCCACTTGTCCCATTTTACGTGTCGGTTAATGATGTTTGACTAAAGTTATTTTTATTCAATTTTTTATAATATTAAGTTGGGAAAATGGCACTTTTTCCCCCTATGTTATATACTTATAGCACTTTTTCCCCCTCAATTATTTAAGTGGCTCTTTTTCCCCCTGAAATGTTAAATGGACATATTTACCCTTAAAATAAATATTTCATTTATTTTTATTCTCCAATAAATTATTACTATAATTTGGTTCAAACCAGATACTATAGTAACCAAACCAAAATATTCCAATTACAATTTATAATCAAAACGCGATATTTAGAGTTTATTAAAATCGCGAACTGGAATGGCCGGTTCATGTTCCGAACTGAAAAAATAAAATACATTTATTGTTGAATTTAAACTATTTTAAAATAAAAAATAAAATTTTAAAATAAAGACGGTTCAAAATCACGAACGGGATCCGGAACTGCCGGTTCATGATCCAGTTTTTTTTTTATTCTTAAATTTAATAAATTGAAATCCAAATATTGGGTTCTAGATCTGAATCATAACTGAAAACTTTTAATTCGATTGCTATAGTGTCTGGTTCAGTTCGAACCGAACCGTGGTAATCGCTACATATACGCAATAATTTGTTGGAGAAGTAAAATAAATAAAATGTTTACTTTAAGGGTAGAAATGTCAATTTAATATATTAGGGGGGAAAACCACCACTTTTAAAATAATTGAGTGGGCTAATGTGCTTACATAAATAATTGAGGGGGAAAAAGTGCTATAAGTATATAACATAGGGGGAAAAAGTGCCATTTTCCCTATTAAGTTTAGTAGTATTATATAGAATTTTATATTTAGAAACTACATTAAAATTATTATTAAACACATAAAAATAATTTTGAAATATTAAAGAAAATATAAAAGAAGAAAAAGTTGGTTTAACCAATAAAGTGTGTTACACAATTAAATATATTTTTAATGATTAAAAATATAGAATTACGTGATCAAAGTAAATAGAAAACTACTACCTCACATACAATTGATAATTGAATGTTTTTATTTGCTTAGAATTTTATAATATTAATTGATTATATTTTGTTCCAATTAAATTTTCCTATATTTTATATTAATTTCGATATTTTATTCTAAAGTAATTGAATTTTCCATTAATCATATTAAACATCCAACAAATAATTATTTGTGGTTAAAGAATAAATTTTTTATTTTTTTAAAATTCAAAGAAATTTAAAAAAAAAAAAGAGTAATTAAATTTGTTTTTAACCTTCCCAAGATTTGAGTTAGAAGTTTTATATACAACAATACCGAAAAAATTATGTAATTTAAAAAATATATCAAGTCGTAAATAAATTGCAATACAATATTCTATAGAAAGGAAAAGAAAAATCTTTTATCAAATTCTTAAGAGGGCGTTTGATATTTTCCTACCTACCAATGATAAACGCCCTCTAAAATCAAAATTAGTATAGACAAAACTAAGAAAAGAATGGTAAACTTAGAAAGTCTTTATAAATGTATAATTAGCTATCACTGCACCCAATTACATTATTATAATTTTAATTCTAACTATAACTTAATAGATAAATTTAACAATGTTAAGAGAAAATTGAAAAAAAAAAGGTAAAATTAAAAATAATTTGTATAAGTACAAGAACAAAGCACAAAAATATAAGTTATTGATACAATATATTAGACTGATATAATTTTATCTATATAACTATAATATTATTGACTTGTATTAATTTCGTAAATATAAACTCTTAAAACTTCATTTACGTTTTCAAAAAAAAAAAAAAAAAGCCTTCATTTACAATCACTCCATAGTAACAGTAATTAAATTTCAACAATGAACCAATAAACACACTCTATATTAGAAAGTTCAAGTCTATTCTTGATTTATTCCTAATATTGTTACATTTTTTTTGGAAAAAGTGTGAAATTGGCCCCCTAAGTCAAGTGGATAGTGCAATTGGGTCCCCTAAGTGAAAAAAAATCTTCATTCAAGTCCCTTAAATCTGTAAAATTGTTCAATTAAGTCCAAGTTGACTTATTTATCAGGTTAAATGCATACGGTGTTGACACGTGTCCTTATTTTATTTTTTATTAAAAAATATTTATTATAAATTAATTAAAATAAAATAATATAAAAAAAAAAACAAAACAAAAAAAAAAAAACAGCGGTGGCCGTCCGGCCATGGTCGTCTAAGGAAGACGGCCATGGCCATCTTCTAGATTTGGATGAGGGCTACGGCCTTCGCCGCCGCCCTCATTCCAGACGGAGGGGACTCGTCGTTCCAGTCCCCTCCGTCTGGAACGAGGGCGGCGGCGAAGGCCGTAGCCCTCGTCCAGATCTAGAAGAAGGCCATGCCCGTCTTCCTTCGTCAGCCATGGCCGTCTTCTTTAGACAGCCATGGCCGGACGGCTACGGCTGTCCTTCTTGAAGAAGGAAGACAGCCACCGGCTGTCCGACGCGGACAGCCGGTGGTTGTTTTTCTTCTTTTTTTTTTTTTTTTAAATATTATTATTATTATTATTTTAATTAATTTATAATAAATAATATTTTTAATAAAAAAATAAAATAAGGACACGTGTTAACAACGTATGCATTTAACCTGATAAACATGTCAATTTGAACTTAATTGAACAATTTTACCGGTTTAGGAGACTTGAATTGAGCTTTTTTTTTGACTTAGGGGACTCAATTGCACTACTTATATTAGGGGGCCAATTTGATATATATATATTTTTTTAAATTTAGTTATTGACTAATAGTTTTGACTTTATTTTGCCATTTAACTTTAGTAGTTATTCCCAATTTAGTTATCCATAATTCCATATACAAAATTGTTTCATTTTCATGAAAATTCGATAATTAAAAGGTAAATTATTATTTTGTAGTAGAGTTTCTTTATTACTAATTCTGTATTTTATCCAAATAAACCTCATTTCAATGTGTAAGTGTAAAATAAAATTACACTATTGGCTATTTTATTGGTGTTACTAGTTTTAAAATAAATTAGTGTTATTGTTTTAATTCTTTATGGACCATGTGAGTATGAAATTAGTGGTCAGCATGCTTTGTATTCTTAAAATCCACAAAGAAGAATTCAAATTACAAAATGAGTGGATATGGCTTGTTCGAACAGTGGAGTGCTAAGGGAAAGGCTACGATGGTGGATCAAGACAAACAAGGCTCATGAAGGACTATAAAAGCACAGTGTTCGAGGAAGCAATTGCCAACTTGAGAATTACATATTGCGAGAGCTCTGTTGATTTTACAAAGCAGTTTATACTTTAAATGTAATTTCTGATTTAATTCTTAAGAATATTTATATTGTACTGCATGATCAGTACGTGGTACTGCTGAAGCAACTTGTGAAGATTGTTCGGGTATTCGTGTGTCAGTCCTGGATAGGTGTTAGAAAGAGTGGTGGTGGTAAAGGCTGGAGGCCGTATTCATTTACCTCTTGTAATACTCCTTTGGTGAACATCTATAGTGGATTGGGCAGACGTGGGTTGCCCCGCAGACGTAGGAGAAGGAGCTCCGAACTGCGTAACAATTTCCTTGTGTTTTTATTTTATTTATGCTTTCTGCAGTTATTATTCATACTTGCATAAACGAGTTTAATTAATTAACTAGATTGGTGCATAACGCAATTAACGTATAAAAAACACATATCTTTTATATTTCAAGTATCACGGTACAATTTCAATTGGTATCAGAGCCTGTAGACTTAATCTATTAGTCTATCGATCTGGCGAATTCGTGCATCTTGAATTTATCTCTTCAGCCGCTCTTTTTCTTCTTCTGTTTATTGCTTATTTGTTTGATCTCACGGGGTATTGAGTTTTGCAGAATGGATCGAACTAAAGTCCTTCCCCAATTGACTGGCGACAACTACGCATATTGGAAGGCTCGCACCCGTACACATTTAAAAGCTCAGGGTGAAGCTGTATGGCGATCTGTGGTGTCAGGATGGACACATCCCACTAAACCCAGTTCCAGCGCTGATGGAACAAAAGTCACTAAACCAGAAACTGAGTGGACTCAAACAGAAATAACCAATGCAGGAAACAATGATAAAGCCTTAGACACAATTTATTCTCTTATGCATGAAAGCCAGTTTTCAATTGTTGCAGGCATTCCTTCAGCTAAAGGGGCTTGGGAGGCTCTTGAGTCTATATACGAAGGAACTACTTCAGTAAAACAATCAAAGCTGCAACTGGTCCAGTCAGAATTTGAAGAACTGCGCATGAACGAGGATGAGACTATCATCGACTTTCATACACGCATACAGGAATTGGCAAATCGCGCAATGGTCCTTGGTGAACCATTCTCGCAGGAAAAACTTGTTAAAAAGATACTGAGATCTTTACCGCCCAGGTTCCGAATGAAAGTCACAGCCATCCAAGAGCATGATGGCTGGGAGAAGAAATCTGTTACTCAGCTAATGGGAAATCTTAAAACATATGAAATGGAGATTTGAACTGATCATACGAAAAAACAAAAAAATATTGCTTTTGCCGCTGAAGAAAATAATGTAGTATCCGATACAGATGAAACTAGTGAAGATACTGTTGCATTCTTAACTAAACAGTTTTCTAAAATTTTGAAACAGGTATCCAAAAACACTCGCAACAGAAGTTCACAAAAGGGAGGAACGTCGTTCAAAACTACACCTAGGACAGGGACATCAAACGCCAAGCAGTCTGTCTCACGTCCAGGACAGTCCAAAGAAAGGTCCAACAACAAAGGCATCAAGTGTTATGAATGCGAAGGATTTGGGCATGTACAAGCTGAATGCGCCACCTATCTTAGACGCAAAAAGTCTATGTCAGCCATTACCTGGAGCGATGACGAGCCCGACGTTGAACCAACTGGGTCAGATGTCGAAGAAATTTCGGGTAATTTTGTTGCATTCACAGCACGATTTACTGACAGTTCAGAACCTGTTGAAGACTCATAAGGTGGTGACTACGTTTCTGCAGAAGATGTGGAACAAAGTGCTTTATCTTTTGAAGCTGAATTTAATAAGTTGTATTCCAAATGGGAAGCATTAAGAAAAATGAACTGCAAACTAGCTAGTGAAAAAGAGATTGTAATGAATGCAAATAAAGTATATCAAAATCAAGTAGCTGATAGGAATGCTTTGCTTAAAGAAGCAGCAGGTCGAGAAGAAAGACTACCACACGAAGTACAAACCGGAAAGGCACTTATTAAGGAAGCAGCTGACCGAGAAGCAAAACTCCAACAAGAAGTTCAGAATTTGAAACAGGAGCTCAGCACCTACAAACGACAAATCCAAATGATGGATACCACTTCAACACTCGATAAGATTCTTGATTCCGGCAGGAAAACTTCTGCAAAATTTGGTTTGGGCTTCACTGGCAATAACTCCAAAGATAAGACTGTTTTTGTCAAAGCATCTGGACCTGTTCCAGACGACATCCCTGAATGCAGCACTGTGAAACGCTCTTATGGTAAAGTAAACGTACATAAGATGAGTTATAAGCTATATGATCCTGTTTGTCACAATTGCAGGTTACACGGACATACCAGACCTGAATGTTATTACTTCTACAAAGATCAAAGGGTTGAGAAGTTCAGGCACAAGAACATTCAACCGTTCACAAAACAGATTTGGGTCAAAAAGGCTGATTATATATCTTTTGTTTCATTTCATACTAAAGGTGCAGGACGAGAAGAAAAATAGTATTTTGACAGCGGGTGTTCCCGTCACATGACAGGGAATGTAAAATTTCTGAACAACGTCAACACCAGTAACGGTGAAGTTACTTTTGGTGACGGTGTCAAAGGTCAAGTGACTGGCGTAGGCACTTTAAATGTAGCTGGTTTGCCAAAACTGGACAAAGTGTTACTTGTCCGTGGACTTCACGCTAATCTTATTAGCATAAGTCAATTGTGCGACCAAAACTGGAACATGTGTTTCACTAAAAATAGCTGCAGTGTGATGGACAACACAAATCAATGCGTCATGGAAGGTAAACGATCAACTGATAATTGTTATATCCTAACAAATAATGTTCTATGTTGCAGGTCCAGCATGAATGAAGCTGAGCTATGGCATCAAAAATTGGGTCATCTTAGTTATAGACTTCTCGATAAACTTGTAAAAATAGAAGGTGTTCGTGGGCTACCGAAGATAAAAGTAGAGTCAACTATATGTGGTGCCTGCCAAGCTGGGAAGCAAACCAGATCAGCTCATCCAGCTCAACACACCATAAACACAAGTCGGTGCCTGGAATTGATACACATGGACCTCGTTGGACCAACCCAGACAGAAAGTTTTGGAGGTAAGAAATATATACTAGTATGCGTTGATGATTTTTCTCATTTTTCTTGGGTTATGTTTCTCAGGGAAAAATCCGAGGCACTTGAGGCTTTCAAGACACTGGGATTAAAACTTCAAAAAGAAAGAAACGAATCCATCCGGAGAATCCGAAGCGATCACGGCAGAGAATTCGAGAACAAAGTGTTCGATGACTTTTGTAACAAATCAGGGATTACACATGAGTATTCAGCTCCAAAAACTCCACAACAAATGGAGTTGTAGAAAGGAAAAATCGCACTATCCAGGAAATGGGTAGAGTACTGCTCAATGCAAAAGGTCTACCTCAAAAATTCTAGGCAGAAGCCGTAAACACTGCGTGTCACATCATCAACAGAGTTTATCTACGTCCGGGTACAACGCAAACTCCGTACGAGCTTTGGAAATGTAAGAAACCGAACATTACTTATTTTCATATTTTCGGCTCACGTTGTTTTATTTTGAAAGATAGGAATCCTACTTCTAAATTCGAACCAAAAAGCGACGAAGGAATTTTTCTCGGATATTCCACCAACAGCAGAGCCTATCGAGTATATAATAAAGTGACCAAAATCATCATGGAGTCCACAAACGTCGTCATTGATGATCAACCCAGTGAGATTACTGAAGTTATCCAGTCTGATCCAGTGACAGAACCTGAAACTGACCGACCTAAAACTCCTAACGCTGGTACTCCAGAACCAGACCATGAGTCACCTTCTTCATCGCCCATAGGCAATCAACTTGAATCTGAACCTGAGATAGAATCAGAAAATGAGCATGATGATATTGATATTCCAACTCGTATCCAGAAAAATCATCCAATTCAAAATATAATTGGAGATCCTAGTTCAGGTGTGAAAACTAGAGGCAAACCAAAGCATGACTATCTTGAACTAGCTGGATACTCGTGCTATACGTCACAGTTTGAACCAAAGAATATCAAAGAAGCCTTAACTGATGAACACTGGATCAAGGTCATGCAAGAAGAATTGGGACAATTGGAAAGGAACAAGGTATGGACTCTAATTCGTAAACCGAATAACGTAAATGTTGTAGGTACAAAGTGGATTTTCCGAAACAAAACTGACGCAACCGGAAATATCGCTCGAAATAAAGCAAGACTAGTCGCTCAAGGGTATTCTCAAATTGAGGGAATCGACTACGACGAAACGTTTGCTCCAGTGGCTCGTCTGGAATCCATCCGGTTGCTACTCTCCATTGCTTGTGCTTTAAAGATCAAGCTCTTTCAGATGGATGTTAAAACAGCCTTTTTAAATGGCTATCTCACAGAGGATATATATGTTGCACAACCGAAAGGGTTTGAAGACCCGCAACATCCAGAATATGTATACAAGCTTCAAAAAGCTCTATACGGGCTAAAACAAGCTCCACGAGCCTGGTACGAAAGACTTGCTCAATATTTACTTCAAAATAATTACAAACGAGGAGGTTCGGACAAAACCTTGTTCATAAAACGATCAGGTAAACATATAACCATTGCACAAGTTTACGTTGATGATATTGTGTTTGGGTCCACACAGACAGGTGAAACGGACAAACTAGTCAAAGTTATGAAACAAGAGTTCGAAATGAGTATGATCGGAGAGTTAACTTATTTTCTAGGATTACAGGTAAATCAGTCAAAAGAAGGGATATTTATTTCTCAAGCGAAATATGCGAAAAATCTCATATCAAAATTCGGTCTTGAATCTGCGAAAGATGCCCGAACACCCGTCTCAACAACTACAAAATTATCTAAAGACAATCAAGGAACTTCCGTTGACTCCACCTTGTACAGGAGTATGATTGGTAGTCTGCTGTACCTAACTGCTAGTAGACCGGACATCATGGTAAGTGTTGGTATGTGTGCACGCTATCAAGCGGATCCAAAGGAATCGCACTTGAAGGCAGTCAAACGTATGATAAAATACGTTAAAGGTACAATTAATTATGGTATTTGGTATTCCACTGACACAAATCTTAGTCTTACAGGTTTTAGTGATGCTGATTGGGCTGGCAACGCCGATGATAGAAAAAGCACGTCCGGAGGATGTTTCTTTATTGGGAAAAATCTGGTTGCCTGGCTAAGTAAAAAGCAAAATTCAATATCTCTTAGCACTGCAGAAGCTGAGTACATAGCTGCAGGTAGTTGTTGTACTCAACTTCTTTGGATGCGTCAAATGCTGTTTGACTATGGATTTGACCAGAAAAATATGGTTCTCTTCTGCGACAACACTAGTGCGATCAATATATCTAAAAATCCGGTCCAACATTCCCGGACGAAGCACATAGACATCCGCCATCACTTCATCCGTAAATTAGTTGAAGAAAAAGAAATTAAATTAGAATACATACCTACTGACAAAAATCTTGCCGATCTTTTTACAAAACCTTTAGACAAATCCAGGTTTGAACTACTTCGTGCAGCCCTCGGAGTTTGTACGATTAATGTCTAAATTCTCCCGCAGGTATTTTGTTTAAATTTATGTTTGTTGTTTCTCTTTCTTGGACTAACTGATTATTTATTTTACGTGGGTGTTTTGTTACCAGGAGAAAAGGATATGAGCCTGATTGAAAATTTTTTTCGGACTTCTTATTTATACATATACGTTTTTCTAATCCTTATTGGGGTGGTTTATTATTTTTTTTTTCGGTTGTATCTTGCTTGTAGAAGACTAATTCTAGTCAAACGCCATTAATCTCTCCTTTTTCCACTCATCTACAACCTATTAAATCATGATATATATCCTAGCCATCAATCTCAAGCCTTTTCAAGCTACATCACATCAATACCATTAAGCTTTGTCTCTCTCTTGGCTTCCTCTCTAAACCGAGATCGTCACCACCATCTTCAACTCTTCACCTTCCACCATTGTTACTCTCCTCAAGCTACACCCATGGAAAATCCGTTTCTCACCTACGTGACTAGATCCGAAAGAGCCAACCTGTTTAGAAAAATTATTGATGCCGAGTCTCCCTTGTCTCCTGAAGCTACAGATAGAATTCTCGCCATAATCAAATCTGATGGCTTTCTACTGGAAGGTCTCACAGACAAAGAAAAAAGGCAAATGCTTGCTTTAGCTCGCCACACCTTGGTCGTTTCCACCTATGTCAGCCGCTGTCTCAGATCCCTCTCCTCCTGGTCCAGCGTCTCTTGCTTCTCCTCCGACAGTGGTACTTCCTTCTCATTCTTCACCTTTAAACACTTCTAGAAAAATTGATTTTGATGTCTCTTTGCCTGATCAATTTGTGTCTCCCATATCCCATGATATTTTTGATGTTCAAAATCTGCCTGTACCTGGTGATCCCTATGACCCATTGTCTCACAATTTACCTAGGGAAAATGTTGATTTAGTTGCTCTTTCTGACTTAGTAAAATCCTTGCCTTCTGCTTTTTCTATTCGAGAGGTTGCCCAACATGTGTCTGTTCCATCTGTAACTTGTTCGGCCTTTTCTATTCCTATCACTGTCGCTGCGTCAGAATGTCACTCTGATCCAATATCTATTCCAGTTTCATCTACTCAAGAAACGGTTCCAGTAATCTCTGTGCCTTTAGCTAAACCTTCCCGAAAGGGAAAAGAGAAAATCTCTGTATCAGGTACTGCAGAAAAGAGAGGATTGTCTCAATTGGAAGATATTGAAACTCAAACTGACCGGAAACTACAACGGCGGAGTTCCACACTGCCACCCCGAACCACTCGGTCACGAGCCCAAGCTGACTCACCTGCTGTGCCTACACCATCCGGCTCCAAATCGAAGGGATCAAGGTTTACAAGCCTCATCTTTTGTCTCCCGACTTACTTGCAATATGGAAGACTCATGTCAATCGAGTTTTCATTGTTGAAAAATCCATTAATGAAGAGGATTTGACGGCCAAGTGCAATATTATCCCACTGCTGCGTGATCAACATTTGCTAGCCTCTTTACGCCACATTGGTCCCTACTCCACGTGGCTGACAGCCGAATTTTACACGAATTTGACTTTGGACACATTCACTAAAGGATCAGCTCGATTTCATCAAGTCTTCATTCGTGGCACTTGGTATCCATTTGGGCCTTCCGAGATCAATGCTTATTTGGGCACTCCAAATCATCCTGTTTCTCCGGATCCTAGCCCTCACTTGATGACCGCAGCTCTCACACATAATAAAGAGGTTTCATGGCCGAGTGATGGACTTTCTAGCTTGAAGCTCACGACAGTTTACTCCGTGCTTCTCTGACTTGCTTCAGCAAACTGGGTCCCGGCAGTCCGACGCCATCTTGTTCCAGAACACCTTGCTGGCCTACTCTACAAGATCAGGAACCGTCTACCATTCAATTTGGGGATGGTCATATTTTCTCACCTTATGTCTTTTTTTGCAGAAAAAGGAAGCTAAAATCCACCTCCCTTTCCCGTGCTTGATTTATGGAGTCCTCCAAGACCACGGCTTCAAACCCTACAAGGAAGAAGTGATCACAACCCCTGACAATGCGTATATCTTTGATGAACGCCTTACACAGAGGGGCCATTATGATGACCGGGCTTCACTTGATCAGCTACCTGCCATTCCACCTCCGGCGCCACTGGTTTCTGCCCCTGCTTCATCGACTGACACTGCGTCAGCATCTCGTCCAGGCTCAAGAAGGGTTCCCAAAGAACCCCCAACACTGGTTGATCGTAGGCAGATTGTGCTCACTCTTGAGGCCTCTATTGCACAAATTCAGCAGTCGGTTGCTTCTCAACAATCAACCATCTCGGGTCTTGCCAATCTTCGTGATGCAGAACTCAAAGAAATTGCTCGTATGGAGGCTATTCACGCTCAGATTTTGGCTGACGCTAGGACTGCTGCCACTGACTCTGAAGATGAAGAAGATGATTCTGACTCGGGCACCTCGTCTGCACGGTAACTCTAATCCACTATTTTGATGTTCACCTACCTTTGTCATTTATTTGGCAAAAGGGGGAGTTAGGAGTAAGGGGGAGTATTACGGTAAGGGGGAGTAATATTGGAGTAAGGGGGAGTATTACGGTTGTTATTTTTTGGAAATACTTTGCAATGTTCTATTTTGTGGATTTGGAAGACTACTGCACTGGTGGATGATTTCAGTTTGGTATTAGTTATGTTTGGTATTGGTTACGTTTGGAAGTGTTTCTGCTAGCATGAATGGAAATAATGGACTTTTATTAGTTAGGGGGAGTAATAGTAGTGTGGTACTCCTAACTAACAGTATGGATACTTTTGGTATGTCATCTCACATGCACAAGTAAATCAAGGTATCCTATGATTTAGATGTTTATGTGTGTGATTCAAGATTTGAAGATTTCCATTAGGTTCTCAACTCACAAGTGGTCCAAAAGAATTCAATTGTTACTATTTTGATTTTAATTTTCTATGTCATGTTAAGTACCTATACTAAGGGCTATAAATAAAATCTAAATTGATTCTTGCCCAAAGTATTTGATACTCAAGTTTTCCAAATAAAATGCCAAAGGGGGAGATTGTAAGTGTAAAATAAAATTACACTATTGGCTATTTTATTGGTGTTACTAGTTTTAAAGTAAATTAGTGTTATTGTTTTAATTCTTTATGGACCATGTGAGTATGAAATTAGTGGTCAGCATGCTTTGTATTCTTAAAATCCACAAAGAAGAATTCAAATTACAAAATGAGTGGATATGGCTTGTTCGAACAGTGGAGTGCTAAGGGAAAGGCTACGATGGTGGATCAAGACAAACAAGGCTCATGAAGGACTATAAAAGCACAGTGTTCGAAGGAAGCAATTGCCAACTTGAGAATTACATATTGCGAGAGCTCTCTTGATTTTACAAAGCAGTTTATACTTTAAATGTAATTTCTGATTTAATTCGTAAGAATATTTATGTTGTACTGCATGATCAGTACGTGGTACTGCTGAAGCAACTTGTGAAGATTGTTCGGGTATTCGTGTGTCAGTCCTGGATAAGTGTTAGAAAGAGTGGTGGTGGTAAAGGCTGGAGGCCGTATTCATTTACCTCTTGTAATACTCCTTTGGTGAACATCTATAGTGGATTGGGCAGACGTGGGTTGCCCCGCAGACGTAGGAGAAGGAGCTCCGAACTGCGTAACAATTTCCTTGTGTTTTTATTTTATTTATGCTTTCTGCAGTTATTATTCATACTTGCATAAACGAGTTTAATTAATTAACTAGATTGGTGCATAACACAATTAACGTATAAAAGCACATATCTTTTATATTTCAAGTATCACGGTACAATTTCACAATGCACTTAAACAATTTAATGAAAATTTATTAAGCGAAGAACAGCGTGCCTAAATTTGGCTATTAGGACGTAACTAGTTAATTATTAACATATGTTAAATTTAACGATTTACATGATAATAATTTACCTTTAGGGTGCGTTTAGAAACACGAAAAATGATTTCTGAGTTTTTTGGCAAGAGGGAGGAAAATGAGGTCAACGGAAAATGATGTTGTAGTCAATGGAAAATAAGTATGTTTTGGGGGAAAATGATTTCCCTTTTTTTTTTGGGAAGTCATTTTCCAATCCTTATGCTTGGTATATATAGTATATAGTTTGTGTGTGTGTGATATAGATACACTATACTGTGTATATATATAGATACATACAGTGTATATTATATATATATATATATATATATATATATATAGCGTATATATACTGTATATTGTGTACTCTATTGTATATATATAGCATATATATATACTGTATATTGTGTATATATGCTATGTACATTGTGTATATACTGTGTACACTGTGTGTGTATATACTGTGTACAATGTGCGTGTATATACTGTGTACACTGTGTGTATATATACTGTGTACACTGTGTGTATATACTGTGTACACTGTGTGTCTATATACTGTGTACACTATATATATATATATATATATATATATATATATATATATATATATATATATATATATATATATATATAGAGTTGCACTCGGGTGCGAACGGCTCGCCCAGGCGCGAAATAGGAATGGATTCTGTTCGTCCACGTGTCCAGATCTAATGGATGAGAAACACTGATTTTTTAAAAAAACGCGGTGGCATTTTCGTAAATAATTGAACATCGAAGTGCAAGTAAAATGTATTACAAGTGCATGTAAAATGTATTATAGGTGCAAGTAAAAATTTACACTGAGCATCAATACTTAGTTGCACTTATAGTTCTAAGTAGTTGCACCTATAGTTCTAAGTAGTTGTGCACATAGCTATAAGTAGTTGCATCTAGGTGTATGAATGTTTGCGAGTGATTTTCAGGAGTATTACTACCCGCTGAACTCAGATCAATGAATGTTAACAAGACAAAATTACATGCACTTATAGGTGAAAGTAGGTGCACATATAGTTATAAGTAGTTTCACCTATAGTTATAAATAGTTGCACATATAGTTATAAGCACACCCATGTGCATGAATGGTTGCGGAAAGTGAATGCTAACAAGGCAAAATTACATGCACTTATAGGTGAAAATAGGTGCACTTATAAGAGATTTTACTTGCACTTCGATGTTCAATTATTTACGAAAATTCCACCGCGTTTTTTTTTAAGTTATTAGATCTAGACACGTGTCACGCGCTGATTCGTTCACATTTCCTTCCTAGGCACTTATTCGCACCTGAGTGCGTCCCTATATATATATATATATATATATATATATATATATATATATATATATATATATATATATATATATATATATATATATATATATATTCAAAATTGTCCACAAGGCTTAATGAGTGTTATTCACAAAATGATTAATTTATCAAAAATATCAAATAATTAAAATGTTGAAATATACAATTTTTACTACTCCGTATTTTCCTACTCATTTTATTGAAAATGAATCAAACACACAAAGGCAATTTTTCATTGTGTAGCCAAATATCGAAAATTAAAATATTTTATGAAAAATGACTCATTTTCCGAAAAATATTTCCAAGAAGTCATTTTCCTACTTTCCAAACGGAGCCTTAGTTTTCATATTTCATGAAGATAACATAAAATATGTAACAATGGATGAAATTAATTAAGCACAAACATTAAAACTAATGATAACATTAGATTAAATTATTAGTTGATGACTAATTAAATGGCATCAATACACCAGGACTATGTGGTCTAATGGTACCCGGGTTGGACTTCCATTTGGAAGATTATGAGTTCAAGCCTCAGTGGAGGCAGAAAGACATACTACAATGTAATATGTAATATAGAAACAATAATCCAAGACAGAGTCTCACCAACAGCAGTGAAGAGACAGTCATACCGGCATAGAAACAACAGATATGCAAATTGCTAATCTTCTCGACCTAGCTGGCCAGGGTTTCATTTATAGCCTAATTAAGTTGGCTTATATGTCCTAATCTGCAGCACTATGCCTCAACAGGGATAGGACAAGAAGGGAGTTATGGGTAGCATCAAAATTTTGGAATACTATAAAAAATTTTACATACATTTTATTTGACTAAATTGAGTTTGCAATGAGTATTGTAGTAGTGTCATAATGGTCTTATTTGGTAAATGGTGAATTGCTAAAATTTTAATGGATTTGTCATTTTTGACATTTTGATATTTAGTCAAAACATTGAAAACCTTATTCGACAACTTAACGGTTTGGAGTAGCGTTTTTGCTCCAAATCGCTAAAACCTTAAACATTGTTATTAGTCGCGTTTGGAATTTGGCAAATTTTACTGTGGACCATGCATGGTCCAAAACAATGTCATTTCTTTTAATAAAAAGAAACGCCACTCGTTCCTCGTAATTAATTTTATTTGTATAACATATTCTGTTTCATTTTAGATACATTGTAGTTTCATTTTAGCACAACTAAAGTTCCATTTTGCTTCAACTACATTTTCGTTTGTTATACATACAGTAGTCTTATAACAGTGAGACCTGTTATTGAATTTCATTTTATTCACAATGTAGTCTTATTACAACACCACTAAATTATAATTCTAATCAGTGCCGTCCCTGGCCATGTTTGGCCAGGGCATACGCACAGTGCCCCCAAAATTTGGGGGCCCCAAATCATCTAAAAAAAAATATGTATATATTACGGAGTTATGACACACACTTCATAGTTTGGTTGCTGTGCCCCCAAATTTTGGGGGCACTTTTATAAAAAAAAAAAAAGTATATATTTATGTTTTATATATTAAATTATTAGTGTCGGTATAACTTATGTATAAAGGAATTAAGATGGTCTAAAATTTTACAAAATTTACATTCTTAATTTCTAAAGACTTAATTTATGTATAGAGTTATAGTACTATAACTTATAGGAATTGAAGTAGACCTATTTGAATATTGTAAAAATTATTATATATAAAGAGTAAAAATTACTCATATTCTTATTATAATGCATACACGCAAGATTGTATTCACAACGGAGGAATTCCGTCTCAGTAATCATTAATTTGAAGTGCGTTGTTTGTGCATTTGACATCCTCAATTTTTTTTATAGATTATTATATATTTTGGTACTATATAATATATCTTCATTTGATTATAGTATATTTTTGTTACTTAAAATAATATCAGTTAGTCATTTTCTTCCTTCTATTTTTTGTTTAGACTTTTCTTAATATAATTTTTTTTTAAAGTTCCTAATATAATTTTTAAGTAGTCAATTACAATACTAATATACAAATCTTATAATTTCAAATAAATGTACACTTTTAAATATTAGAATTGTTTATAATTTCATCATTAATTTTATTATTTAAATATATAATAAAAAAATTATACATGTATCGCACGGGTAATTTAATAGTTTATAATTATACAAAAAGGGGCTCATGTTAAATTTTCGCACAAGACCCCAATCTTCTTAGGAACGGCCCTGATTCTAATTCAACTCCGGTTGCATTGGACAACATACACTCAAATATGTGAAACTGTTATTCAATTTTATTTTATATACAATGTAGTTTCATTACAACAAAACTAAAGTATCATTTTGATATAACTACAGTTTCATTTGACAATATACCCTCAATATGTGAGACATGTTATACAGTTTCTCTTTATACATACTGTAGTTTCATTTCAGAATAACTAAAATATCATTTCAATTCAACTACAGTTTCATTTGACAATATACACTTAATATGTGAGACATGTTATTCAGTTTCATTTTATACATGCTGTAATTTCTTTTCAACACAACTAAAATATCATTTCAATTCAATTACGGTTTCATTTGATAATATAAACACAATATGTGAGACAAGTTATTCAGTTTCATTTTAAAATACATTGTAGTTTCATTTTATTCTGAACACACCAAAAATTAAATACAAGATTTGTTAAATATAACATCTACTTGTTTATTTAAAGAAATGACGCCGTTTTCAGATCATGGTCCACACACTGTATAACAATTGTTAGGATTTGACGTTTTGGGAAAATAAATATCATAAACACCCTCATATAATGTTTTTAATAAAAAAAAAAATCATACTAATTTTTGTTGTCTCAAGTCTCATTTATTGTAGAGACTTCAGGCTCCATCCTACTTCCCATTAGATGTAGGACAACCATCGAATGGGAAGTAAAATACTGATGGGCATTGAGGCTCTCAAGGCCCCCTCAGTATTTCCCCATCAATGAGGGAACTAAAAAGAAATACAAAGGGGAGCTGAGCCTGTGGCTCCCCTTTAATTTGTATTGTTTTTTAAAAATAATAATAATTATTATTATTATGGTGTAATGTCTTTATACGTCTTTCTATACTTTAATTGCTAAAAGCAAACAATTAATTTTACAAAACATCTTTTTATAAATAGGTAATATAATTTGCTGGTCAAATTCGTTAATACCAATTTGCTAACCGTTAACCGTTGATTGCCAAACAAGACCAATAAATCTTGTCGTTAAAATTTTTGTAGGGAGATTTAAAAAAAAAAAAAATTAATATCAAAAGAGAGGAAAGACGACTCCAAAAGAAAGCCAATTAGTTTATCACATTGAGAACAGTTGTAGACCATATGACACCAACATTCTCCCCCAATATTTTGGTGAGATAATCAGGAAGCCCTTCAAATAACATAACTCCAATACCATAGCTAGCATGCAAGTTGTTTAGTAAATAGGTGTTTAGTAAATAGCTGTTAGTTGATTGTGTTAGTGAGTTTGACTAGTTGATAGCATTAGCTGATTGTAAAAAGATGTTTGATACATTAACTATTAGCTGATAACTGATTACACACAAAATGACTTTCTCAAAAAGTTGTTTTGAAAAGCTTTTTGAATATGTTTTGAAGCAATAAGTTGTTACAAAAAGCTAATTAATCAAACACTCATATTGGTTTATTAACCAAGTCAAACAACCAATAATGGTCAAATAAATTTAAATTGACTGATAAACTAACTATTTTACCAAACATGGTCATAGCTTTTGTGACCCTATTAATCTAGTATTGGATCTATTCTGCTATCTAAAGATGACGTGCTTTATATATATGGACGCAATTTCGTAGAGGAAAAAACAGATAATTGTACACTTCTACACATAATTAGCTCAATTTCAAATTGCCTATGATGGGATTCAACACCAAAAATAAGTCTTAAGGGGGACGGGGGTGTTTGGTTCATATTATATGACATAATCAAGGTATATGAACTATGGAATGTTACATTCTCGTGCTTGATTCATATTATCTCACTTTTCTAAGGAAATACAATTTTTCTCAAAGAATGTAATATACCATTCATATTAGATTTTAAAAGGAATGTGATTCATTTACAAATATTAGGTATTCTAACATTACCATGCATATTTAATTTATTATTTTGCCATTTTAATTATAATTATTATGAAATATATATTTTATGTTAGCTTATTATACATATCATATTTAATAATTTTTATAATTATATATTTTATTTTATTTCTTATTACGTCATGTTAGCTTATAAATTAAAGTAATTTTATTTCTCAAGTTCAAGCTTTTAATTAATTACTTTTAAATCATGTACTTATATATGTTACTATTGTCTTATTTAATTGATTTATTTTAATTTTAAAATTTAATAAAATACATGAAAATATGTTAAGGGTATTAAAGTAAAAAAATTAATACAACATAAAAATAAACCCTAAATCAAACATATTTATATTACATACTTCAGTTTTAACTAAACTCATAAATTTAACATTTACAATAATTTAACATTCTTTAAGGTAATCTAAAAGATCGAGATACATGTTCTAATCTCCCTAAAGTGTCTATCCATCATTTTGCCAATCATTATTGTGTGGATTATATTTTGTATACTGTAAAATAATGTACATTCAGTATAAAAATAATGTACATTCAATACAAGAATAATGTATATTGTATTCAGGGGATGTACATTATTTTTGTTCTGAGTGTACATTATATTGTATAATGTACATTCAATACAAAAATAATGTATATTTAGTATATTAAAAACGTACTTTTTATTATGGTCCATATAACATTGTGTGGACCATAATTTGCCTCATTTTGCATTGATAAAATATTTATAATAAATTTAAAAAGGTTCATGATTATATTCGAATTTCTTTTACCCGCGGTGATTACAATACATCATTATGATTTAGCTGCCTGGTAATATTGAAAATCATCACTTTTTTATTGGATGTACTGAAATGGAAAAATAACTATTTTTCGTATGTATTTACATTTGTTTCCTCAATTATATTAAAAGTTGTTTCCTCAATTATATTAAAAGTGACAATTTGTTTTTTCCTTTTATGTTATGTGGTTATTTTTATCCTTAAAAAAATAAGTATTTCATTTATTTTTTCTCCAACAAATTATTCTTCCAAGAGGTTGAACCCCAACCCTAAGGCCACACTCCGGCCAGTTGAACCACAGAGGCTAGACCGATGCTCACTGCGCACACAAGGAGCCCCCCTCACTTTGACCGCTGGTGAGACTCGATCCCTTGTCATCATTCTTCCAAAGTTTCACCTCTATGACCAGTTGAGCTACCCATGCAGGCTTCTTCAACAAATTATTGCTTATATGTATGGATGACCACAATTCGAATCGAACCTAAATGGACACTGTAGCAACAGAATCGAAACAATAGAGACGGTTCTAGTTACGATTCAGAATCGAAAAATAAAATAAAATAATTGTTGAATTTAGACTATTTTAAAAATAAGAAATAGAATTTATAAAAATAAATAAATAAATTTTGAACTGGCGGTTCAAACCGAAACTGGAACATTTCTAAAAGGTTTTGTCACGATTTATCATTTCTCAGAACCGAACCGCAATCATATATACTTATATGTGAAATTCGAATAAATGTGAAAATGATAAAACGGTTCGGTTTGGTTCCCGTTTCAGTTTTGAATCGCCTATTCAAAATTTATTTATTTATGTAAATTCTATTTTTATTTTTAAAATAATCTAAATTCAATAATTATTTTATTTTATTTTGTTTCAATTTTGAATCCTAACCAAAACCATCCTTACTGTTCTGGTTTGATTGTCATAGTGTCTGGTTAGGTTCAAATCGAACACTATTCATCCCTACATATAAACAGTAATTTATTGGAAAAGAAAAATAAATAAAATACTTATTTTTTCTAAGTATAAAAATATCGATTTAACAATAAAACGAAAAAAAAACTTTCACTTTTAAAATAAGTGATGAGACAAATATAAATACATGAATAGCTCAATTGGAGTAACTCATAGGAAAATGTGTCATTTTCCCTAATGAAAAATGCATAAAGAATAGTATTGAAAATGGGCAAGGAAATCAAAGCAATTGACTTGGAAGTAAAAGCTGGAAATCTTTGAGAAGATCTTGTTTGTACGGTGGAAACGTGAAGTTGAACACGGAGGTGACAAATCTAAACAGGGATTTCGGATATGCGGGCTAACCCTAATAAATTAATTAATAAAATAATAATAGTAGGACCTTTAGTTCAAATCTAAAAATAAAAACAAAAAAAAAAAAAATATTAAAAGAATGTAACTGTTTAGGACTTCCGCATTGAGAGAGGTTTTGAGCAACCACACTAGTTACCGACAATTTTGAATTTTTGTAAGGAACACATGTCAAGTAAAAAAGAAAAAGCCATGAAAATGTAAATTAATTAATTTCTTGACAAACCTAACTTCTTGCAAGAAGTACTATTTTTTGTTTTTCTCCTGTCTTCTATCACTATAGAATCTATGATAAAAACTCACATTTATAACTAAGGAACGCTATCAAAGACATCGTGGTCAAACAGCATAATTGTGACTCTTTCAGATAAGAGGTCATATGTTTGAATCTTAGTGAGGTTTTTTTTTTTTTTTTTTTTTTTTTTTTTAATTTTTAATATTTATTTATTTATTTTGAGTTATGGGAATTGTTTAAAAAAAAAAGAAAAAAAAAACTTGTAGTGCATGTTGTGCGCACTGGTATGGTCACTAACTGAGGACCACTTTGACCTTATATTTGAATTCTTCCATTAATGTTGCTCATTATTATTATTATTATTATTATTATTATTATTATTATTATTATTATTATTATTATTATTATTATAGATTTTATAAAGAATGATGATAATATATGTTGTTATTATATATGATATGTCTACTTGTATCAAATACTATTAACTATACTCTTGATAGTATTTAGGGCGTGTTTGATTCGCACATGGGAATTGGAATCGGAATCGGAATCGGAATCGGAATCGGAATGAGTATCAAATACTTGGTAATGGTAATGCGTTTTAGTGAAAGTATTTTGCATGTTTGGTTATGTATGATCCAATAATGGAAATAAAGATTTTAGAAATACAAGAACACAAAATCAAGACAATTGATTCTAATATAAACACATCCAAAACACCAATATGAAAAAAAAAAAATCTAAAAGCACTAATCAAAGGGGTTGAGAAGGAATAAGAGAATGAAAGGGGATGGTACCTTTATTTTATTTGAGTATGAATTTTTCAATTAAGGGGGTATTTGAAACTTATAGTAGTGTTCTAAAAACCTATCAATCAAACAATATCAATCACTTTGATACACATTTCTTAGATCTAAACTTGTCAACCAAACACACCCTTAATGTAAGGGTGTCCTCAATGGGGAGGATCTTGGTGTAGTTTTTGAGGAGTTTTGGAGGTGCTTTTAAGATAGAGAAGTGAGTGAAAAGGGAAAAAAGAAAAAGAAAAATAAAAAACAAAATAAAAAACTGACAAAAACCCCTCCCCAAAACCCTCGCAACCCTGAACAAAACTCACAAATTAGCATGACAAACCCAACCCTCTCTTTCCTCTATATACCTATTTTTTTTTTTAAAATTCTTGTACAAATCCTCTGGTTGAGGATGCTCTAATGAAAAGAGTTCAACCCGATAACTTGGAATAGTTGGTAAATAAATTACACTCCATAATACAAATGAAAGGTTGATGGTTGATTCGAATTGAACATTGTAAATGATGTGTCATGTTACTAATTACGTAAGCAGTTTTGACATGCAGCATGTGGAGGCTGGAGAAGGGCAGGGAGGGGCGTGATGATCAGTCTATGATGCGTGTCAGTACACCCCGCGTGCGCATAAATAGTATTATGTACCTCTACTTTTGCGGGGCCCTCTCCAATCACAACACAACCAAAAAACCCCCCTTCTTTATATCCTCGCTTTAATTTTACCTTTGCCTTTTTAAAGTTGTTCTACAACGAATGGAATTAACCTCCATTACCCCCCCCCCCCCCCCCTACTCTATCACCCTACCATATGCTACACTCCTACCTAAATGCTAAAATTATTCTCCAGAGTCCAGAGAACAACCAACAAGAACATACTATTTGACTTCATATATTATTACTAGTTTTTTATGCACATTGCGAGATTAGGGTAATGTCTAATGTTTTTTTTTTTTTTTTTTTTTTTTTTTTTTTTTAAATAAGTACTTTAAAGTATATTAAGGTAAGATTATATTGGAATTGTTCATGCATAGATAATTGAATGTTGAATTTGCGTATTTAAATATGTAATTTTAAGTTTACAAATGCAAGATACTATAGTCAAGATTGATTATAATTGTCAATATTATAATTGTATTAGTATGATTGAAACCAAATACAAGACATAAGAGAGAGCAAATAAAAATTAGGGCATAAAATATTAAATATATACTAATATTGAAAAGCTAACCGTTGGTTGTCAAACAATGACATTGCGAGGTACTTTCCCACTTCAATTTGTTGTGTGATTTGAATACTGTTTTTGTCAATAATTTTCCCAAGTAGCTAATATGATTGGCTTAATTATATATTTTTTATTTTTTACTTTATTTTTTTTAAAACAATTATTATTATTATTATTATTATTATTATTATTATTATTATTATTATTATTATTATTATTATTAAATACATGTATACCCTTAGATCATTTTACATGTTAATCTAAACAGCTAATTTTTTCAAATATCTTTTTACCAACCGTTGATATAATTCGCTGATCAAATCTGCTAACGTTAACTGCCAAGTGTTGATTATCAAACAAGGACATTGCGATGTAGTTCTCACTTATTTGTTGTGTGATTTGAATACTCTCTTTGTCAACAAATCCCGTAGTTAATATGATTGGCTTTATTAATTATATTTTTTTTATTTTTTCATGGTATTAATAAAATACTTGGTAAATAAATATATAACATTATTTTGTATTATAACTTTGATATTTAATTTAAAAATAGTGTAAAAAAAAAGATAATAGACAATGTAGTGAATATAATCAATTGATGAATTTGAATGTAAAGTATTTTTACATTGGAGAAATATAAAGACAATATAACTAATAAAATTATTTCTCTTAATTAATTTATTGATAATGAATAATTTTTTTTTTAATAAAGACATTGTAGGAACAATGTAGCGAATATAATCAATTGATGAATTTGAATGTAAAGAATTTTTATATTGAAGAAAAATAAAGAAAATATAACTACTGAAATTATTTCTCTTATTTAATTTATTGATAATGAATAAATTTTTTTTTTTTGAATAAAGACATTGTAGACACATAATTCTAAATTAAAGAAATGCATATGTATTATTTTTTGTTGTAGCTACTAAATTATTATTTAATTTAATAAGAGTAAAATATAGTATTAATTATGCCAACTTTGATTTAGATGGGGTTCGAACTTAAGACCTTTCTTATTGAAATCAATGAGTAAATTAACGGTGAACTAACAAAAATTAACGGAAAAGATAATATTTAACGGAAAAGTTAACGGATAATCATATTCATTAAGGATAAATTAGGAAATCTTAAGGAAAAATTAAAATCTGATCAATCTGAGTCATTCATTTGATTAAAAAATTTGACTGCCATTTTTTCTGTCCATTATAGGCCTAACTCTCTTGGGCTCTTATTAGTATATATATATATACTAGTCTTTTACGCGCATTGCGCGATTGAGATAATGCCCAATGTTTTTTTTTTAAAAAATAAGTACTTTAAAGTATATCAAGGCAAGATTATATTGAAATTGTTCATGCACAGATAATTGAATGTTAAATTTGCGTATTTAAATAGGCAATTCTAAGTTTACAAATGCAAGATAATATAGTCAAGATTGATTATAATTGTCAATAAAATAATTGTATAGGTATGGTTGAAACCAAATACGGGACATAAGGGAGAGTAAATAAAAATTAGGGCATAAAATATTAAATATATACTAATATTGAAGAGCTAACTGCTGATTGCCAAACAAGGACATTGCGAGATAGTTTCCCACTTCAATTTGTTGTGTGATTTGAATACTCTTTTTGTCAATAAATTTCCCAAGTAGTTCATATGATTGACTTAATTATATTTTTTTATTTTTTTTATTTTTTTAAAACTATTATTATTATTATTATTATTATTATTATTATTATTATTATTATTATTATTATTATTATTATTATTATTATTATTATTATTATTATTATTATTATTATTATTATTAAATATATGTATACCCTTAAGTCATTTTACATGTTAATCTAAACAGCTAATTTTTTCAAATATCTTTTTATCAATCGTTGATATAATTCGCTGGTCAAATTCGCTAATATAATCCGCTAACGCTAACCGCTAACTGCTGATTGTCAAACAAGGACATTGCAAGGTAGTTCTCACTTCAATTTGTTGTGTGATTTGAATACTCTGATCTCTTTGTCAACAAATCCCTCAAGTAGTTATTATGATTGGCTTTATTAATTATATATATTTTTTAATTTTTTCATGATATTAATAAAATACTTGGTAAATAAATATATAGCATTATTTTGAATTATAACTTTCATATTTAATTAAAAAAATAGTGCACAAAAAAGATAATAGACAATGTAGTGAATATAATCAATTGATGAATTTGAATGTAAAAAATTTTTACATTGGAGAAATGTAAAGACAATATAACTAATAAAATTATTTCTCTTAATTAATTTATTGATAATGAATAATTTTTTTTAATAAAGACATTGTATGGACAATGTAGCGAATATAATCAATTGATGAATTTGAATGTAAAGAATTTTTATATTGGAAAAAATAAATACAATATAACTAACGAAATTATTTCTCTTATTTAATTTATTGATAATGAATAACTTTTTTTGAATAAAGACATTGTAGACACATAATTCTAAATTAAAGAAATGCATATGTATTATTTTTTATTGTAGCTACTAAATTATTATTTAATTTAATAATAGTAAAATAGAGTACTAATTATGCCAACTTTGATTGAGATGAGGTTAGGACCTAAGACCTTTCTTATTGAAATCAATGAGTAAGTTAACGGTGAACTAACAGAAATTAACAGAAAAGATAATATTTAACGGATAATCATATTCATTAAGAATAAATTAGGAAATCTTAAAGGAAAAAATAAAATCTAATCAATCTGAGCCATTCATTTGATTAAAAAATTTAACCGCCATTTTTCTACCCATTATAGGCCTAACTCTCTTGGGCTCTTATTAGTATATATATATATATATATATATATATATATATATATATATATATATATATATATATATATATATATATATATATACTATATAGTTACTTGCCATAGCGTAAATTATATCGAAAGTAAAATGTTTAAGTTTAAATAGAGATTAAGTAGTGATTCTCTCTAGGGTTTTTGCAATTCCTACTAGGGTTTTCCTAGGTTTTCAACGGTGATCGGTTTTCTTTCTGTCCGGACGATGGCCGGAGACGTTGCTATGGATGACGAACTGCTTGGGCGTGAGGAGGACACGACAGCTGTGGATGAACAAAACGGCGGAAGGCGACCGGATGGAGTTGATTTGCGTCAAACGGGAGAAGGGGGACAGTGGATGCGGCGAGCCGGGGGAGGAGTTTTGGCTGGGAAGGAAAACCGAGATAGTGAGGTGTTGCTTGGGGAGAACGTACAACGTGATAGCGGTGAGCGTGGTTGGCCAGGCGCAATGGATGGGGAGGGTGGCAGAATGACATGTGATGTTGTGGGCGGTTTGGGGGGTAAGGGCGGTGAGTGTGGTTGGCCAGGAGCAATGAATGGGGAAGGTGGCAGCAACGCATGTGATGTTGTGGGCGGTTTGGGGGGTAATAGTGGTGGGCGTGGTTGGCCAGGCGAAAGGAATGGGGAAAGTGGTAGAATGGCAGGAGATGTTGTGGGCGGTTTGGATGGAAGGGGGACGGGCAGTAGGGGGGAGCGAGGGAGGGAGGAGGGGAGGGCAGTACGGCAGCCGGGGGCTGGGGCGGGTGTGGCGGAGTTGACGGATAGGTGGGCGGATTGGGCACTGCTAGAGGAGGAGGGTGCGGTGTTTATGCCGGGAGGGGAGGATGACGGGGTTGAGGGAGGCGGGGAAGGTGAGGAGGAGACATGGAGGGTGGTCGGGCGCTTTTTGACGCAAAAGTTAATTAAACTGGATTTTATGAGGCAGGTATTAACGTCAGTTTGGCAGCCGGTCCGTGGGATACAGGTAACGGAGATTCAGAGGGGTTTGTTCTTGTTTGTTTTTTTCGATAAAACAGATTTGGACTATGTTCTGAATGGGGGTCCCTGGGCTTTTGAGAATAATGCACTTGTGTGTCGGGAGGTGTTGGACGAGGTGAATCCTGTGGATGTGGAGCTGGATATGATTGATATGTGGGTACCGCTGCATGACATGCCGAAGGGGTACACATCTCATGCAATTCTCGAATAGGCGGGGAATTTTTTGGGCACTTTTGTTAAGCATGATGAGAGATTTGAAGGAGCACCATGGTTAACCTTCCATCGTACAATTTCGGTTGATAGGCCGCTTAGGATAAGGATGAGGTTAATGAAGAGAGATGGGACTACAACATGGGTTAATTTCAGGGAGGCGGGAATTCCAGTGGAAAGGTACTTGTACGGTCCGGATATGCGGGTTGGTGGGTCCCGGAGCGCTCCTAGAGCGGTTGGGGATAGCTGGCTCGTGCCGGAAGGCGGGAAGCCACGTCCATTGGTAGTAAAGCAAAGGTTGGTTGGGGCAGTAGACGGGGGTCGGGGAGGTGGGGGAGTCACACCCACGAGTATGTCTGAGGATGAGGTGGTGGTGGCTACGGTAAAGCGTCGTAGGCATGGGACAGAGATTGGAGAGGATGGTGGGAATGATGATATAACAATCACTGATGGTTCAAAAAACTTGTCCATGGCAGGAGCTGGTGTCCAGCCCCGCCCAGCATCATGAGTACGATAAGCTGGAACTGTCGTGGCTTGGGCAATCCACGCACAGTTCGAGAAGTAGTGGACCTAGTGTCCCGTAAGAAGCCAGAGTTTGTGTTTTTGATGGAAACCAAGGTGGCACGGAGTCATGCGGAGAGAGTCCGTGTCAGGCTTGGTTATGAGGGGTTGTTTTATGTGAATAATGAAGGCTTGAGTGAGAGTATGGCGCTCCTTTGGAAGAAGAACAACACGGCTAGGTTGTTGAGTTACTCGTTCAACCACATTGATATTGAGGTTAGTATGAATGGAAAGTTATAGCGTATGACATGTTTATATGGGTGTTCGGATCGAAGTAGAAGAGAGGAAACCTGGGAGCTACTGTGTATGTTGAGGGGTAGATCTAGATTACCCTGGGTGGTGATAGGGGATTTTAATAATCTTCTCTATCAACATGAAAAGAGGGGGGGAAATCCATACACGAATAGCCTCTTACGAGGGTTTGGGGAAACCATTGATGCGTGTGGTTTGATACAGATGCCGATGCGGGGCCGCCAGTTCACATCGGATAAGAGTAAAGGCACGGTGAATTGGATACAGGAGAGGCTTGATAAGGTGCTTATTACGGAAGAGTGGGGTGGTATGAATGATAATGCATGGGTGGAGAATCTGCAGACTAGAGAATCAGATCACTCGGCTCTGTTTCTTAATATGAATGCTCTCAGTACGCGTAGAGTAAGAGGACCGAGGAGGTTTAGATTTGAAAATGCATGGTTATTGGATGAGGGGTGCAAGGAGGTGGTGGAGACAGCCTGGCAGGAGGGGAGGCCGGAGGGCTTGTTGCACTGTCAGCAGTTTTGTGGTATAAAGTTGATGCGATGGGGGGTGACCAATTCCATAAATTTGGTCACCGAATAGGGCAGTTGCAGAAGCGGCAAGAGAAGTTCTGTGATGTAACGAATCCGGCCGCATTGGCCGAATTCCAGCAGAATGAGTATCAGTTAAAGCAATTGGAGGCCCAGGAGGATGTATTTTGGAGGCAATTGGAGGCCCAGGAGGATGTATTTTGGAGGCAATTGGAGGCCCAGGAGGATGTATTTTGGAGGCAGCAGGCGAAACAACACTGGCTGCGGGGTGCAGATGCTAACACCAAGTTCTATCACAGGTATGCTTCTGCCCGTAGAAAGAAGAATTTTATTGCTAGTATTAAGAATGAGGGTGGGGATTGGGTGGAGGATACAAATATGCATTCGGTGATTCTGGATTATTTTAAGAGCATATTTGCTTCTGATAATTTGAGCTGTGATGATCCCCTTTTTATTGATTTTGCCCCCCGTGTGTCGAATGAGAATAATGAGATGTTGAATCAGCCTTTTTCGGTAGAAGAGGTAAAAACAACACTTTTTTCTATGTTCCCGGATAAAGCACCAGGCCCGGATGAAATGAATCCGGGTTTCTATCAGCATTTTTGGTCTATTGTGGGGGATGATGTGTCTGATTTTATATTGCATGCTTTGAACTCTGGGGTATTTCCAGAAGGGCTAAACGATACGAATATAGTATTGATTCCTAAAAAAGAGGTCCCAGAGACTGTTGCAGATTTGAGACCAATTGCGTTAAGCAATGTCATATATAGGATAATGGCAAAAATGATGGCAAACAGAATGAAAGTTTTGATGGAGGATATTATCTCGGAATCCCAAAGTGCTTTTATTCCTGACAGGTTAATTACAGATAATATCTTGGTGGTAGCTGAGGTGGGTCACTACTTGAACAGGAAGCAGTGTGGTGTAGTAGGCTGGAGTGCACTGAAATTGGACATGTCAAAAGCATACGATAGAATGGAACGGGGTTTTCTGGAAAAAATGTTGATGGTGCTGGGTTTTAGTGATAGATGGATTAAGCTAATAATGATGTGTGTGACAACAGTGAGCTATACTGTAATGGTGAATGGGGAGGTGGGGGGACGGGTCAAACCGACTCGTGGACTCAGACAGGGAGATCCTCTTTCTCCTTATTTATTCATTATCTGTGCTGAGGCACTTTCGATGTTGTTGCAGAAGGAACAGATGGCAGGATCTATACATGGATGTAGAGTGGCCAAGGGTGCTCCCCCAGTGTCTCATTTATTCTTTGCGGATGACAGCCTGCTTTTCTTTAGAGCAAATATTCATGAGGCTATGGTGATTAAAGATTGTTTGATGAGGTATGAGAAACTATCTGGACAGGTGGTGAATTATAACAAGTCAAACATATGTTTTAGCCGAAATACCCACCACATAGTCAGAACGTAGGTGGCAGACTATCTTGCGGTAGTGTAGGCAAGTAATTTTGGGAAATATCTGGGCCTCCCATCGTTTGTGGGCAGAAATAAAAGAGCAGTTTTTTCCTATGTGGAGGGAAAGATCAGGCAGAGGATTGGATCGTGGAGCACAAAGTTATTATCTCAGGCTGGTAAGGAAGTTTTATTGAAAAGTGTGGCTCAATCTATGCCAACTTTTTCAATGAGTGTTTTTTTATTGCCTGAAACAGTTTGTCAATCCATTGAGAGAGCAATGAATAGATACTGGTGGGGAAGTGGCAGGGATAAGGGGATTCACTGGAAGGCATGGGATAAGTTATGTATCCCCAGGTGGTTTGGGTTTCAAGGAATTGAGGGCTTCTAATCTAGCTATGCTGGGCAAGCAGGCATGGCGTTTTTTTGACAAACCTAGAGTCTCTGGTGGCAAGAATATATAAAGCCAGGTATTACCCCACTTCTAGTTTTGTTGATGCTACTATTGGTAATTGCTCAAGTTTTTGTTGGAGAAGTATAATGGCAGCACATCCAATAGTGGTAGCTGGGATAAGACGCAAGATTGGAAATGGTGAGACAACTCTAATTTGGGGACACCCATGGCTGCAGGATAATCCAAGTCCCTTGGTACAAACAATTATGCCTGAGGAGTTAAGAGAAGCAAGAGTAGCAGGTTTGATTGACCCACAAACACAAACATGGGATCCACATATTTTATCTGATTTATTTATCCCTGAGGATGTGAGCAGAATAGTTATGATTCCTGTTAGCCCTGATTATGATGACTCATGGTACTGGATAGGTGACCCAAAAGGAATTTATTCAGTAAAGAATGCCTACAGGCGTATTGTTGGTGATTATGAGAATAACCCAGGTGATTTTGATAAATGGGTTAAGATGTGGAAATTGAAAGTACCACCAAAATGGAAGACCGTTTTATGGAGAGCAGTAAATGATATTTTACCCACTACCACGAATCTAATTAATAAGAGGGTGGAGATTGACCCGACATGTCCTATGTGCAGATTTAATAATGAAGATGTGTTGCATGCATTAGTTTATTGTGAATATTCTACATTAGTTTGGAATATAACACAATTACCTATCATGAATATTATTACAGATTCGTTTGCGGCATGGTCAACTGGGGCTATGACGATTCTAACCGAGGAACAAACACAGCTTTTGGTGGGAGTTCTATACAATATTTGGAGGAGCCGCAATGCAGCCGTGTGGGAAGGGGCCATGTCACGGCCGCGGGCTGTTGTGAAAGGGGCGGCAACATTGCTGAAAGCCTATGGTGCGGTACACGGCCGTTCCACGCGAGAAGATGTACAGCCACATGTCGAACCAGTGTTGTCCAACAATCATATGCGATGCATATAGATGCGGGGTATCGGCAGGAAACCGGGGAGGCTATGTATGGAATTGTGTTATTAGAGCCCGGGGGCTCGTTTGTGGCAGCTAAGAATGGCAAATCACCCGTTTGTTTCTCACCACTCATGGCGGAGGCTATGGCTTTTAAAGAGGCATTGTCCTGGTTAGTTGAAAGGAGCATTAATTCGGCCAATCTCCTCACGGATTGTATGGTTCTGCGATCCACCATACATCACCAAGTTACACCCATTCACTCGTATGCTGGGTTAATAATAGACCAGTGCAAGACAATGATGTCTTTATTTAATTTTATTTTGATAAGCTATGTGCCTAGACAGATTAATTTACATGCTCATACTTTAGCTTCGTTAGCTTTTACTCAGGAACATTCTATGTATTGGGATTCTACCCCTCCTGACGCTATTATAGCTTTCATCAATTAATACAATAGACAGGTTGATTTTTCAAAAAAAAAAAAAGTAGTGATTCTTATAACTTCAATTCATCCTATCAAAAAATAATGTAACTTGAATTCCTATTTTATTCTACCTTATTCTTTTCACATGAAATTACAATTTCTACATTCTAATTTTATCATCCCAACCAAACACCCTACAAGAGATGATTTTATATGCAAGAGGGCAGTTTTATTTACACTAAATATTGTTATCATGTCATGATAACAAGTAACAAGTGGAATTGATGAGACAAGTTCTACAAGATAAATATCGCCAGTTGTTGAGACATCTATGATAGTGATCTAGCCTTAAAGCATAACATGCGTAAATTGGCATACTCTATCCTCTGATCTTTAATGTAAGTGGCCGGGCCGGAGGAGTGAATTTCTTGGCGATGTCTCACCGGTCTAATTCTTCATAATGCTAATATTTAAGACTCAATCCGTTAGATCTATTAATTGAGATATTTGTTTGGTTGACTACCCTAAGGGGCACGAGGCCTGACCTCGCGTACCAACCCCGACGGAAGAGCTTAACGGCACAAGTCCGGTGACTTGGGGTCGACGGGCTTACCCTAACGGGGCACGAGGCCTGACCTCGCGTACCAACCCCGACGGAAGAGCTTAACGGCCCAAGTCCGATGACTTGGGGCCGACTGGCTTACCCTAAGGGGGGCACGAGGCCCGACCTCGCGTACCAACCCCGACGGAAGAGCTTAACAGCCCAAGTCCGGTGATTTGGAGCCGACGGGCTTACCCTAAGGGGCACGAGGCCCGACCTCGCGTACCAACTGTAACACCCCGTGTTACGGCCTTCAATCCCGGATTAATTATTTAATTAATCCCGTTAATAATAATTAAATATGATTTAATTCGGTTAGGTTTCCCTTTAATTAATTAATGTGGTCCACCATGAACCGTGGACCCTTGCCTAAATGAGAGTCTTAGGCCTATTAGGAATAAAGGGAGTAGGCCTTTTACTATTCAGATTATGATTAGGATTCCTTTTTAATTAATTAATATGGTCCACTATGGACCATGGACCCTTATCCCTAAACCCAATCCTTAGTCCCAAAAGGAATAGAATTAGCAAGCCCATAATATTAGTTCCTAACTAGGACTCCTAAATATATAAATAGGGGACTTAAGAGGCACCTAGAACCCCCCATCACAATAAAACGTCTCACCACCCAATTAATTGTCTACGTGTGTTATCAATTGCGTTTGAAAGTGTCTAAGCATGGTCTCGGGTCCCACAAAGGTTCCCGGGGCGTTTATGGTGTTAATGAGTCAGTGGGGGGTAGGTGGGGGTAGGGGACCCGCCACCTACCCGCGGTAAAAAAAGGGGCAGTTCCGGCAGCGGGCAGCTGCCCGCCGGCGACCCGCTGCCCAGAACAGTGTTACCGGCGAGTGGCCCACCCACCCACCGGCTACCCGCTGGACATTCCCATATTTGGGACCCCGACTTCCCCGTTCGATGTTTCCCCGATCCCCGTGGTGTCCCAACGGACTCCGTCTGTCGTGCCTATGTCTAGTTTGATATTTCGGGTACCGTTCGTAGGTTGTATGAGTCTTATATATTGCATGCTAGTTGAATTGGTATCTCGCTGACCTAGGTGAAAGGAGTATGAACCCCTTAGGACCATTCTTAGCATGTGAAGGATCACGCATAGGTTTTTTTATACGTTTCCTCCCCTTCCCAATGTGTTAATGTGGGTTGCATGTGCTTGCTACGTGTTATGTGTGCATGTTACCCCGATTTGGTTGAGATCAATCGGGCTATACGGGCAGTCGGGTGGGCTGAGAACCATACCGGCTATTAACCAGACTGGTAGAGACCGGTCAGGTATATAAATATTATATAGGACTAAGTTCCACTATACGGGCAGTCGGATGGGCTGAGAACCATACCGGCTGTTAACCAGGCCGGTAAAAACCGGTCAGGTATATAAATATTATATAGGACAAAGGTCCACTATACGGGCAGTTGAATGGGTTGAGAACCATCCCAACTGTTAACCAGGCTGGTAAAGACCGGTCAGGTATATAAATATTATATAGAACTGCGGTTCATTAGTCGGTTGCGATCGACTCCTCCGTAATGTGAGACGGGGCAGGGTGCTGCGGGGCCGTGTCAGAGCTATATGCGCTGACCCTCATGTATGGGCATGCGATTGGTCCTGTGGCGCCAACAAAGTGTGCTATGTGATGAGATATGGACGAGTTGTGTTTATGAGTATATTGGGGGATGTGACTTTGGGATTTATGCGGGGGATTGTTTATGTTGGGTTATGATTATTAATTGTGCTTATCTTATCTGTCTTGCCTGTTGTAAACTGTATATGTTCGGTATAACTGCTGTCTGTGCTTAGCCCTACCTGTTGAGTCTATCCCTGTTTTGAAAGCTAGAGTTCGTAGGAGATATCCTCATGTTCAAAATGACTTTTCATATATCTATATATATATCTATATGTATTGTATTTCAACGCGTTGGAGTGGGTTACCAGCATCTCTCGCTGAACAGATATATTTGGCTTTCAGGCACAGACGAGTAGATCACTGGAGCGCGCTAGAAGCTTTGACGTAGCTTAGATAGTTTTTCCCCTTCGGCCTACGTGCCATGATTTAGTATTGATACTATTTGAGGATATTAGTTAGTTAGCCTGTGCACCTGAGTTCTCTAGCTCAGGTGTGGCATAGCACCCCATACTCTTGTGTTATGTTTTGGGATTTAATGAGATTTCACCTTTATTTTATAAGTTTTAAATGTCCTGAAAATCTGGGGTGTTACAGTTGGTATCAGAGCCTAAGTTTGACCCTAGGATAAGACTCTTAAGACCGGACTTTAGGACATTAGGCTTGAACTCTAGGTATTAAGGAACATAGGATTCAGGAATCTTAGGACGCGCGGTGAGATTGTGAAACCTACACATAACCTCCCATCACTTTATCCCTCTCTAAAAGAACTCCCCCTATGCTTAACACACCAAGGTAAGGGTGCAGCACACTGACTCATCATTACAATAAATATTGACCCTGAAAACCAGCAGCATGGCGCCAATAAGAAGACAGTCAAGGATCCCACACTCCTCAAAGAATGAATCCGAACCTTCAACAAAATCCTCGGGTTTGGAGAATGCCCAGAGGAACGCCACGTAGAGATAGCCTCGTTCTACTTCAAGACACGAGGTTGATCTTTGATAGGTCCACAAAGAACTTATGAGCAACAACCGGGGGTTCAACTAAGAGTACTAGGGGCACGACTATAAGGACGACTCCACCCTGCACCCGCCATACTCATGGACCTCATGAACCGAGTATTCCGACGCCACCTGGATGACTTCGTCATTGTATTCATTGACGACATCCTAGGCTACTCCCGAAACAAGGAAGGACATGAAAGGAACCTCCGCATAACCTTACAAACTCTAAGAGAGCACCTGCTATACGCTAAGTTCTCCAAATGCGAATTCTGGATAGACAGCGTGACCTTCCTGGGCCACGTAATAACCAAAGAAGGAATTAAGGTGGACCCCACCAAAGCCCAGGTCGTTAAGGAATGGTCCACACCGAACTCACTTTCAGAGGTCCGAAGCTTCCTGGGCTTGGCTGGCTACTACAGGAGGTTTGTACCCGACTTTACCAAGATAGCCCAACCTCTCATTAAACTCATGAAAAAGGAGACCCCTTTCCGATGGGACGACAACTGCGTCGCAGCCTTTCAGGAATTGAAGGATAAGTTAACCACGGCACCCGTACTAGCCATCCCCTCCGGGGTGGAAGGGTTCGAGGTCTTCAGTGACGCGTCCAAAAAGGGGTTGGGGTGCGTGCTAATGCAAAAAGGCAAGGTAATAGCATACACATCTCGGCAACTCAAAACCACGAAGAGAATACCCCACCCACAACCTCGAGCTAGCCGCCATCGTATTCACACTAAAAATTTGGAGGCATTACCTATACGGAGTGCAATGCAAGATTTACACAGACGCATAGAAAGTATCATACAACTAGAGCCTCTCGGCAATAAGGGCCTTACCTTGGAACAAGGACCTTGATGGTTTTAAGGCACCGTAAGAAGTACATGTAACACACAAAATCGCCAAAACACCATGCGACATCAAAGGGCAGTCAATCAAATGCATTCCAAGGAAGAGAAACGCATCACCAAGCACTTGGTCACTAAAGGATTGAACAAAGAACGAGCGACAAGCCGAACTCCAAGAAAAAAAAACAAGAAGGCTTGTCATCAATCAAGCAAGGAAAAGACAAAGTTGGCTTATAACCAACTTCCCGGTGAAGGTGACGAGGTTGCTAATTGGAAACCGGACCCGACCTACTGAACGGAAAGAACATGCGAGAGTCTTGACTCATCTATAACTCGTACTTAAGGATCAATAAAACTATACGATGGGTCATCCTATGTATTCAAGTACCTTTTTATTGTGCACATGGGCATGGGGCTTGTCGGGACTTGAATCGGTGCATTCTTGGGATTTTTCCCGAAGAAATTCACTCTTCCTAGTCACCTTCCCGCGGGTCCCCAACGGGACCTTGATGGGACCCTAACGGGTCCTGGACGGGACCTTGGCGGGACCTTGACGGGTCCCTGACAGGAGCTTGGCAGGCGGATGACCGCCCACCTCGCGCCCACTGGTACAATGTGTTGATTTCTTAACCCCTCGTTTTATTGATTCGTGGCGCACTTGTGTGCCTCGATTGATGAACGCGAGTCTTGGGTAAGGAACCATGGGTCACCCAAACATGGTGTCATCAGTAAAAGACCTTGACACGCAAGACACCGTCGGAAAAGCACAACCAATTGCATTACACGTGGAGTTGAAGTTGGATTCTACGATGCAACCGACTAGGGATGATTGGCATAAAGGATTGTGCAGACCAAGGAGACGAGTTGGGAACTCGTGCTAAGGACTCACAAAGGCCTTAAAAGTCAAAATGCTAAGGATGGATCGGGACTCCTCCAAACCATGGATATCGTTCAAGCAAATCAGAGGACTCCTTACAAGTTGTATGGAATCAAGAACGACGTAGCCCGTGGTGCTAGGCAAAAAGTAAAGAGCACATTTGTGCCAAGATCTCAAGGGTCATTAAGGACCCACAAGGAAATGAGATGACTCGTAAACTCACCGAGTCATTCCACAACGAGATTAGGTAACCAACTGCGCTTCAAGAAGAAAAAGAGCATGCAAGGACACCTTCATCATTAAAAGTAACGCAAAAGGGCACAACAAGCCGAACCTCGGAGAAGACATGAAGTCTTACTAAGAATTTCACTCACTAAAGAAGAGATGAAATTCAATAAGAAAAAGTCAACCCAAAGCTTATCGACTCCCAAGAGACTTTGGGAAGAATTTGGGAAGTGCGCCCTAAGAGATCGGCTTGGTTGACCAAACTTGGTCAAGACCTTGGACGCATTAACGAAGTAAGTGTTAAATCGTCACGGGAGATTCCCTCAAGATAGGAGAGAGGGATGAAACTTTAGCCTGGGAAGCAAGGTCTAAAAAGGATCTTAAAGTCAAGCAAGTGCCAACACCAAGGAAGAAGGATCAACAGTTCGTCAATACGTCGGGATCAAAGCATCAAACCAGAATAGTCACTTAAAATCGAGAACCCTTAACCCATTCTAGCCGAATTCCTTTCCCTCCCTCGGGAAATCGGCCCCCCTCCTTATTTCAAAACCCTTTCTACCCTTCAAACCACATTCTTGATTCCCTATTTTAACGATTCCATACAAGGTGGCAACCTCACACCCTAAGTTGCAACCTTGAAAACTTTGATCCTAATTCCTAAATTCACTTTGTCCTTAGGTTTGAAACCCACTCTCTTAACCCTTTAAACCTAATCGTTCCCAAAAACCCAGCACACATAGACATACAATTATACAGTTTCCCCGCAGAATACTTTCTCTATAGGACCACCGTACTACCTTTGACTTGTTACCCCCGCAATGATTTCTAAGCTTCGGGGACGAAGCTTCTCGTAAGGGGGGAAGAGTGTAACACCCCGTGTTACGGCCTTCAATCCCGAATTAATTATTTAATTAATCCCGTTAATAATAATTAAATATGATTTAATTCGGTTAGGTTTCCCTTTAATTAATTAATGTGGTCCACCATGAACCGTGGACCCTTGCCTAAATGAGAGTCTTAGGCCTATTAGGAATAAAGGGAGTAGGCCTTTTACTATTCAGATTATGATTAGGATTCTCTTTAATTAATTAATATGGTCCACTATGGACCATGGACCCTTATCCCTAAACCCAATCCTTAGTCCCAAAAGGAATAGAATTAGCAAGCCCATAATATTAGTTCCTAACTAGGACTCCTAAATATATAAATAGGGGACTTAAGAGGCACCTAGAATCCCCCACCACAATAAAACGTCTCACCACCCAAAGAGCTCCAAGAATTCCCTTAGAAGAAATCAAGAAAGTAAGAAAGCTTAAAGAAAGACCCTTCATAGCCAAAGAATTAATTAAGGCTAAGAGGTAACCCATGTCTCAACAAAACCTATTTTCATAGCTATAATTTCCCCCGTAGGATTTCCCCATATTATTGTGTATTGATGATTTGTGATGCTATTATTGATGATTGATGGGATAATTCCATGGGTGATCTTGATATCGGGAGATTCTTGATAATTATGGTGTTCTTAACGATTACGTAGAGTTCTTGATGATTATATGTTGTTCTCGATAATTGTATGGCGTTCTTGATGTTTATGTGTTATTTGTACCGAATCTTGTAATTAGAAGACGAATCGTATTCTTGATGGCGTAAAAGTGATTAGAACCCTAGGTGGTATCGTATGGGATTATTCTTGATATATTGGGTGGGAATTCGCATGATTGGGTGTTTATTATGTTTAGAAAAGCATGATAGGTTATGTGCCGTTTGCTTCCTGATTTTGATCCATTAATTGTCTGCGAGAAGATGTACAGCCACATGCCGAACCAGTGTTGTCCAACAATCACATGCGATGCATATAGATGCGGGGTATCGGCAGGAAACCGGGGAGGCTATGTATGGAATTGTGTTATTAGAGCCCGGGGGCTCGTTTGTGGCAGCTAAGAATGGCAGATCACCCGTTTGTTTCTCACCACTCATGGCGGAGGCTATGGCTTTTAAAGAGGCATTGTCCTGGTTAGTTTAAAGGAGCATTAATTTGGCCAATCTCCTCACGGATTGTATGGTTCTGCGATCCACCATACATCACCAAGTTACACCCATTCACTCGTATGCTGGGTTAATAATAGACCAGTGCAAGACAATGATGTCTTTATTTAATTTTATTTCGATAAGCTATGTGCCTAGACAGATTAATTTACATGCTCATACTTTAGCTTCGTTAGCTTTTACTCAGGAACATTCTATGTATTGGGATTCTATCCCTCCTGACGCTATTATTGCTTTCATCAATTAATACAATCGACAGGTTGATTTTTCAAAAAAAAAAAGTAGTGATTCTTATAACTTCAATTCATCCTATCAAAAAATAATGTAACTTGAATTCCTATTTTATTCTACCTTATTCTTTTCACATGAAATTACAATTTTTACATTCTAATTTTATCATCCCAACCAAACACCCTACAAGAGATGATTTTATATGCAAGAGGGCAGTTTTATTTACACTAAATATTGTTATCATGTCATGATAACAAGTAACAAGTGGAATTGATGAGACAAGTTCTACAAGATAAATATCGCCAGTTGTTGAGACATCTATGATAGTGATCTAGCCTTAAAGCATAACATGCGTAAATTGGCATACTCTATCCTCTGATCTTTAATGTAAGTGGCCGGGTCGGAGGAGTGAATTTCTTGGCGATGTCTCACCGGTCTAATTCTTCATAATGCTAATATTTAAGACTCAATCCGTTAGATCTATTAATTGAGATATTTGTTTGGTTGACTACCCTAAGGGGGCACGAGGCCTGACCTCGCGTACCAACCCCGACGGAAGAGCTTAACGGCACATGTCCAGTGACTTGGGGCCGACGGGCTTACCCTAACGGGGCACGAGGCCTGACCTCGCGTACCAACCCCGACGGAAGAGCTTAACGGCCCAAGTCCGGTGACTTGGGGCCGACGGGCTTACCCTAAGGGGGGCACGAGGCCCGACCTCACGTACCAACCCCGACGGAAGAGCTTAACAGCCCAAGTCCGGTGATTTGGAGCCGACGGGCTTACGCTAAGGGGCACGAGGCCCGACCTCGCGTACCAACTGTAACACCCCGTGTTACGGCCTTCAATCCCGGATTAATTATTTAATTAATCCCGTTAATAATAATTAAATATGATTTAATTCGGTTAGGTTTCCCTTTAATTAATTAATGTGGTCTACCATGAACCGTGGACCCTTGCCTAAATGAGAGTCTTAGGCCTATTAGGAATAAAGGGAGTAGGCCTTTTACTATTCAGATTATGATTAGGATTCTCTTTAATTAATTAATATGGTCCACTATGGACCATGGACCCTTATCCCTAAACCCAATCCTTAGTCCCAAAAGGAATAGAATTAGCAAGCCCATAATATTAGTTCCTAACTAGGACTCCTAAATATATAAATAGGGGACTTAAGAGGCACCTAGAATCCCCCACCACAATAAAACGTCTCACCACCCAAAGAGCTCCAAGAATTCCCTTAGAAGAAATCAAGAAAGCAAGAAAGCTTAAGGAAAGACCCTTCATAGCCAAGGAATTAATTAAGGCTAAGAGGTAACCCATGTCTCAACAAAACCTATTTTCATAGCTATAATTTCCCCCGTAGGATTTCCCCATATTATTGTGTATTGATGATTTGTGATGCTATTATTGATGATTGATGGGATAATTCCATGGGTGATCTTGATATCGGAAAATTCTTGATAATTATGGTGTTCTTAACGATTACGTAGAGTTCTTGATGATTATATGTTGTTCTCGATAATTGTATGGCGTTCTTGATGCTTATGTGTTATTTGTACCAAATCTTGTAATTAGAAGACGAATCGTATTCTTGATGGCATTAAAAGTGATTAGAACCCTAGGTGGTATCGTATGGGATTATTCTTGATATATTGGGTGGGAATTCACATGATTGGGTGTTTATTATGTTTAGAAAAGCATGATAGGTTATGTGCCGTTTTCTTCCTGATTTTGATCCATTAATTGTCTACGTGTGTTATCAATTGCGTTTGAAAGTGTCTAAGCATGGTCTCGGGTCCCACAAAGGTTCCCGGGGCGTTTATGGTGTTAATGAGTCAGTGGGGGGTAGGTGGGGGTAGGGGACCCGCCACCTACCCGCGGTAAAAAAAGGGGTAGTTCCGGCAGCGGGCAGCCGGCGGGCGGGCAGCTGCCCGCCGGCGACCCGCTGCCCAGAACAGTGTTACCGGCGGGTGGCCCCCCACCTACCGGCTACCCGCTGGACATTCCCACATTTGGGACCCCGACTTCCCCGTTCGATGTTTCCCCGACCCCCGTGGTGTCCCAACGGACTCCGTCTGTCGTGCCTATGTCTAGTTTGATATTTCGGGTACCGTTCGTAGGTTGTATGAGTCTTATATATTGCATGCTAGTTGAATTGGTATCCCGCTGACCTAGGTGAAAGGAGTATGAACCCCATAGGACCATTCTTAGCACGTGAAGGATCACGCATAGGTTTTGTTATACGTTTCCTCCCCTTCCCAATGTGTTAATGTGGGTTGCATGTGCTTGCTACGTGTTATGTGTGCATGTTACCCCGATTTGGTTGAGATCAATCGGGCTATATGGCCAGTCGGGTGGGCTGAGAACCGTACCGGCTGTTAACCAGGCTGGTAGAGACCGGTCAGGTATATAAATATTATATAGGACTAAGTTCCACTATACGGGCAGTCGGATGGGCTGAGAACCATACCGGTTGTTAACCAGGCCGGTAAAGACCGATCAGGTATATAAATATTATTCAGGACAAAGGTCCACTATACGGGCAGTTGAATGGGTTGAGAACCATCCCAACTGTTAACCAGGCTGGTAAAGACCGGTCAGGTATATAAATATTATATAGAACTGCGGTTCATTAGTCGGTTGCGATCGACTCCTCCGTAATGTTAGACGGGGCAGGGTGCTACGGGGCCGTGTCAGAGCTATATGCGCTGACCCTCATGTATGGGCATGCGATTGGTCCTGTGGCGCCAACAAAGTGTGTTATGTGATGCGATATGGACGAGTTGTGTTTATGAGTATATTGGGGGATGTGACTTTGGGATTTATGCGGGGGATTGTTTATGTTGGGTTATGATTATTAGTTGTGCTTATCTTATCTGTCTTGCCTGTTGTAAACTGTATATGTTCGGTATAACTGCTATCTGTGCTTAGCCCTACCTGTTGAGTCTATCCCTGTTTTGAAAGCTAGAGTTCGTAGGAGATATCCTCATGTTCAAAATGACTTTTCATATATCTATATATATATATATATATATATATATCTATATGTATTGTATTTCAACGCGTTGGAGTGGGTTACCAGCATCTCTCGCTGAACAGATATATTTGGCTTTCAGGCACAGACGAGTAGATCACTGGAGCGCGCTAGAAGCTTGGACGTAGCTTAGATAGTTTTTCCCCTTCGGCCTGCGTGCCATGATTTAGTATTGATACTATTGGAGGATATTAGTTAGTTAGCCTGTGCACCTGAGTTCTCTAGCTCAGGTGTGGCATAGCACCCCATACACTTGTGTTATGTTTTGGGATTTAATGAGATCTCACCTTTATTTTATAAGTTTTAAATGTCCTGAAAATCTGGGGTGTTACACCAACCCCAACGGAAGATCTTAACGGGCCAAGTCCGGTGACTTGGGGCCGACGGGCTACCCTAAGTGGGTACGAGGCCCGACCTCGTTCGCCACCCGACGGAAGAGTTCTTGGACCAAGGGGTGCCCTTAACCAAACAACTATGCCGACCCAAAAAAAAAAAAAAAAAATCTACTAAAGCTAGTCCATGGCAAGAGGTTTAACCTCTAAGTAGAGCCCAAACTCTGGGTCACCCAAGAAGAGGACGGCTACCTCATGAGCTCGCCTAAGAAGAGGACGGCTACCTCATGAGCTCGCCCAAGAGGAGGACGCATCAAGGGGGCTACCTCATGGGCTCACCCATGAGGGGGATACATCAAGGGGGCTACCTCATGAGCTCGCCCAAGAGGAGGACGCATCAAGGGGGCTACCTCATGAGCTCGCCCAAGAGTAGGACGCATCCAGGAGGCCACCTCATGAGCTCGCCCAAGAGGAGGACGGCTACCTCATGAGCTCGCCCAAGAGGAGGACGCATCAAGGAGGCCACCTCATGAGCTCGCCCAAGAGGAGGACGGCTACCTCATGAGCTCGCCTAAGAGGAGGACGCATCAAAGAGGCCACCTCATAAGCTCGCCCAAGAGGAGGACGGCTACCTCATTAGCTCGCCCAAGAGGAGGACGCATCAAGGAGGCCACTTCATGAGCTCGCCCAAGAGGAGGACGGCTACCTCATGAGCTCACCCAAGATGAGGACGCATCAAGGAGGCCATCTCATGAGCTCGCCTAAGAGGAGAACGGCTACCTCATGAGCTCGCCCAAGAGGAGGACGCATCAAGGGGGCTACCTCATGAGCTCGCCCAAGAGTAGGACGCATCAAGGAGGCCACCTCATGAGCTCGCCCAAGAGGAGGACGACTACCTCATGAGCTCGCCTAAGAGGAGGACGCATCAATGACGCCACCTCATGAGCTCCCTCATGAAGAGGACGGCTACCTCATGAGCTCGCCTAAGATGAGGACGCATCAAAGAGGCCACCTCATGAGCTCGCCCAAGAGGAGGACGGCTACCTCATGAGCTCGCCCAAGAGGAGGACGCATCAAGGAGGCCACCTCATGAGCTCGCCCAAGAGGAGGACGCATCAAGGAGGCCACCTCATGAGCTCGCCCAAGAGGAGGATGCATCAAGGAGGCCACCTCATGAGTTCGCCCAAGAGGAAGACAAATACCTCATGAACTCGCCCAAAAGGAGGACGCATCAAGGAGGCCACCTCATGAGCTCGCCCAAGAGGAGGACGGCTACCTCATGAGCTCGCCCAAGATGAGGACGCATCAAGGAGGCCACCTCATGAGCTCGCCCAAGAGGAGAACGGCTACCTCATGAGCTCGCCCAAGAGGAGGACGCATCAAGGAGGCCACCTCGTGAGCTCGCCCAAGAGGAGGACGGCTACCTCATGAGCTCGCCCAAGAGGAGGACGGCTACCTCATGAGCTCGCCGAAGAGGAGGACACATCAAGGGAAGCGCACGAAAGAAGTAAAGTGAACTCAGAAATCAAAGTCCTATACACAATGCCGAGGAGTCCAAGACTTATAAGTATTCTTGTAGAGAAGAAGTCCCGATCGCGATGGAAACACATCAAAGTCGGCCAAAGAGGAAGGAGGCGGGGCGGACGTCTACCTTTGGGATTGGGGTCGACCTTTGACTCGGGCTACTCTCCTTCGTCGACGACGACTCGCAAATCGGAGATTGGGGGACTGATGATGGATATATTAGGAATGGGCTCGGGGCAAACCGACCCGGGAAGGCGTGGTGCAAGGGGCAAAGGGCCCCGAGGTGGTCGCGGCGCAATGTGAAGCGACTTTGGCGACCCCAGTTGGGGTCGGCCTTGGGAGGGGCCGACCTTCGACTCGGGCTACTCTCCTTCGTTGACGACGACTCGCAACTCGGAGAGTGGGGGACTGATGATGGATATATTAGGAACGGGCTCGGGGAAAACCGACCTGGGAAAGCGTGGTGCAAGGGGCCAAGGGCGACCCCGGCACGGGCCGACTAAGGACTCGGGTAGGGTACTCCCGCGGCCCGGCCAAGGTCGACCCGGAAGGCGTGGTGCAAGGGCCCAAGTGCGGCCCCAGCATGGGCCGACTAAGGCCTCGGCTAGGGGACTCCCGCGGCCCGGCCAAGGTCGACCTCGGCAGGGGTCTACTTCGACCCGTCGGCCACGGCTGGGGCCTACCTCGACCCCAGGGCACAAGGCTGCCCCGGGTCCTCGCGTGGACTCGGTCAAACCGCGATCCAACCGCCCCACGAGAATAGGGTGGGCGGTTGGGAGGTTAGCTAGTATAAAAATGGGGATCATTGTCTTGTTGAGGACATCTACTACCTTGTCTAAATATCAAATATTCCTTGTAATTCTCCTACGAAAGATTATCAATATGAAAGTTGTCCCCGCGACACATATTCATTGCCTTTTCCTATCTATTATTTATCGGATTTAGTAATTCGGGTCCATCCCGAGTAATTAAATTCATCAATTATCAAATCAAGAGATTTTTTAGTTAGTTGTATAATTAATCAAATATAATACACTGTCAGGAAGTATTTTTATTCATAGATACATATAGTATTATTTTGTTAAACCTTTATAGGTTAATGGGTTTGAATTGGAACAATTGTTCACTTCCATGGATGAAAAGTGAAAGTCTAGAATAATCATTAACAAAGAACTATACGGAACATAAATACAAGTATAGAACCAAAAAAAGAAATACAGTTCTAATATATAACACAATAATATAGTTTTAACAACATTAAGTGAGGTGTATTCAATTATGACTTTTGTAGACTTTTAAAATGATAGATTTTAATAAATTTTTATTGACTTTTATAGAATCATTCAAGACTTTTTAAAACTTTGCAAGACTATAAAAGTCTATATAAAAAATAGGAATAAGTCTCAAATTAGCCATCGAACGTAACGCGAAAATGCAATTTGGCCACTCAACTTAAAAAAGTGCAATTAGACCATTCAACGTTGTAAAACCATGCAATTTGTCCCAAGTGACCTACATTAGCAGGTTACCAACAAGTAATTAATTAAAAAATTTAAAACAAAAGGAAAAAAAATGGATGCAGCGCCGGTGGTGGTGTCGGATGACAACTTCGGCGGAGGAAGGGCGGCAGCGTCGGCTGTGGTCTTAATTAACGGCTGAAGAGAGGAATAGCTTCGTCTCACTGAAACCAGCCACCGCCGGACTGCCGCTACTGCGCACTACCTCTCTTTGCTGGAAAAACTCGCCATCCACTGCCACCTACTCTGTCTCGTCGGAAACAGGGGTTGCCGAGGGAAGAGGGAGAGCAGCTCGCCGCCATCGCCACCAGAACCATTACACTAGTGAAGACCCCACATCGCCGGAACGCTGCCGCTGCACACCAGAGACTAAGAAGGCGCCACAAATAGAGCTCACAAACGCTGCTTATATCTCCGTCACCACCGCCGTCTGCCCGTTGTCCATCGCCGGAAGGAGAAATTGGATGTCGCCAGATCTGCTACCTTGTGCCATAGTTGCTGATGCTCACCGGGAAAGTAGGGTCGCCATCCACTGCCGCTGAAATCTCCTTGTTGCTGGTCGAGAGATAAAAAGGGATCAGAGAGGCGAGTGAGATGCGACTTCGGCTGGGATTTGAAGGAGAAAGGGATGAACAAAGCTAGCTGAAGGTTTGGAGGAGAAATGGTGAGTTGAAGGTGACCTCTCTCTCTCTCCACGATTCGAAACTTTTTTCTTTTTAAATTTTTAATTAATTACCTGTTGGTAACCTGCAATGACAGGTTACTTGGGACAAACTGCATGGTTTCCAACGTTGAATGGTCTAATTTCACTTTTTTTTTTTAGTTGAGTGGCCCAATTGCATTTTTGAGTTACGTTCGATGGCTAATTTGAGCCTTATTCCTAAATAATATTCACAAACTTTTATCAACTTTTTCATTTTAAAAAGTCTACAAAAGTCATTGAAATTCTAAATTGAATACATCCTTACAAACTTTCAATGATTTCGATTCTTATCATTTATAATTTTCTTACAAAACATGTTATAATATATCATAAAATTCTTCTTATTATATAGTTCTTCACCACATCAACATTATTATTTTTATCTATAGTATAGTGAGACTTATATGCTAATTACTTATATAGTATTAATAAGCATAAAAAACTATTTCATAAGAAATTTATAACAATATTGAACACTAAAATTTGTAGTAATTGAATTGTTCAAATAAAATATTTAAAAATATAATTACAAGTTGCATAAATAAAAAATAAAAATAATATATATATATATATATATATATATATATATATATATATATATATATATATAATCGCACTCAGGTGCGAATGCTTCGCCCAGGAGCGAAATAGGAATGTATTCTGTCCGTCCACGTGTCCAGATCTAATGGATGAGAAACACTGTTTTTTTTTAAAAAAAAAAAAGTGCGGTGGCATTTTCGTAAATAATTGAACATCGAAGTGCAAGTTAAATGTATTATAGGTGCAAGTAAAAATTTACACAGAGTATCAATACTAAGTGTACCTATAGTTATAAGTAGTTGCACCTATAGTTCTAAGTAGTTGCACATATAGTTATAAGTAGTTGCACCTAGGTGCATGAATGTTTGCGGGTGGTTTTCAGGGGTATTACTACCCGCTAAACTCAGATCAATGAATGTTAACAAGGCAAAATTGCATGCACTTATAGGTGAAAGTAGGTGCACCTATAGTTATAAGTAGTTGCACCTATAGTTATAAATAGTTGCACCTATAGTTATAAGCACACCCAAGTGCATGAATGTTTGCGGGAAGTGAATGCTAACAAGACAAAATTACATGCACTTATAGGTGAAAGTAGGTGCACTTTTAAGTGATTTTACTTGCACTTTGATGTTCAATTATTTACGAAAATGCCACCGCATTTTTTTAAGCTATTAGATCTGGACACGTGTCGCGCGCTGATTCATTCGCATATTCCTTCCTGGGCACTTATTCGCACCTGAATGCATCCCTATATATATATATATATATATATATATATATATATATATATATATATACTGCTAGGCATCAAGCAAAGGACAACTATTTGCAATAGCAATTTGAGAATGCGAACAAAAACACGGTGCTACTGTTCGTGGCGCTGAATTTTCTATTTTATATTTTTTGAAGTTTTTTGTTCTTCATTTTCGTTTCCTAAATTAAAGAAATGTAAAACAAACTTTTTTTTTTTTTAAAATCCAGTTTGTCATCAAGAAACGTTTGAGAATTTTTTTTTTTTTTACGAAAAATATTAAATATATGAAAAAGTAAAAAAAAAAATATGTGTTGTTTCTTTTACGTCTTTAATTATTTATAGATGTATCTCACTAATTTTGAAACCATTTTAACATATTACATATAGGATAATGAAAAGAATAATTTATTGAATTTAAGTATAAGGTTTACAAAGTTTAAATAGGAAGAAAAAATAGATTTAAATAGAGAGAGAAATTCTTAAGAGTTGGTAGAAAGAAATTTTTAAAATCTTGGATTTGAGGGTTGGATTTTAACTATTTATATTCGAGAATGAAAAGTTTACAAAAGTCTTAAAATTAACAAGTATACCCAAATTCATAACTTTTTGAATACCACATGACTTTTAAAGACTCTTTAAAAGTCTTAATCGAATACCACATGACTTTTAAAGACTCTTTAAAAATCCTGATTGAATACCGTCTGACTTTTAAAGACTCCCTAAAAATTTGAATTGAATATCCCAAAGCTTTTAAAATTCATAGAAGTCTTTAATAGTTTATGAAAGTCATGATTGAATACACCCCCCTAAGATTTTGTTTTGGGGTTGTTTGTTTAGGATATTCTTATTCTTAAAAGAGCAACACTAATGTGAGACCGTTTCATAAATTTTAATATGTAAGACGGGTCAAATTGAGGATAATTACTTGTTATTTATGATAGAAATCATAATACTTATTATATAATATTTAATACCAAATCTTGAAAACTTATAATTAGACATTATAATATTTATATGTGAAATTGTGATACTATTTATGATAAAATCATTCTTACTGATGCTGAATATTGTAATACTTATAACTGAAATTGTAATACTTACATACACCTAGTTGTATACAACCCAACCCGTCTAACGAACAAGGATCTGTGAAATAGTCCATATAAATTTTTCCTAAAATATATTCAAAATGATTTGGAAGTTCGTCGATAATGGAATATATATATTTTTTAATATCCCAATTGATATTAATTTTTTGAGAAAGTGTCAAATAGCGATAATGGAATGGACGGTTCTACAAGGACTCCGCCTGGCGGCCGCATGGGGTACCAGGAACCTCATCGTCGAGAGTGATTCGCTGGACATTATAAAACGTTTGTCCGGCAGTGAGTACAAAGCAAGAGGAGTGAGTAATGTCATCAGACTGTGTGGGCATGAGCTGAGCAGGTTCCACAACATAGAGTTCAAACATGTTAGACGTGAGCAAAACCGAGTAGCTGATCGTCTCGCCACGATGGGCACCACCCATGAGTTAGGTGTCCGAGTCCTTACTGACATGCCCTTGATCGTTGAAGACGTCATGTGGGAGGATTCTGTGGGGGCGAGGGTCACTCGCGGAGCAAATCATTAGTTCTATACCGGGTTTATCCCTCTCTATTTCCAAAAAAAAAAAAGCATTGTTTTTGTGCAATTAGGTCATTGAACTTAAAAAATTGTGCAATTGAACCATCGAACAAGTAAAATATGTGTAATTATTGAGACATTTTTTGGATTTCTTTAATGCAATTTGAGTTAAAAACATTTCAATATTTCCTCCCAACTAGTATTACAAATGAAAGAAACTCTTAGTACATACCATGTAAGTAATATGATCTGATTTCACCAAAAAAAATTGAAAAAAATACCCAATTGCACATATTTTCCTTGTTTGATGATTTAATTGCACATTTTTAAGTACAATGACCCAATTGTACAAAAATAATAAATTTCGTGGATTAACTCTCCTCTGAAAGAGAGGAAATAAGCATGGAAATGATTGCCTTGTTATGTTGCACCCAAAGAGCATATGTCAGATTAGGGGAAGAAGCTTCATTAGCCCGAAGAAAAAGCGTTGAAGACGGGCAAGGAATGGAGCTATCCACATAGCCTAACAGATTTTGCCCACGTAAAAAATGAACAAGTTGCGTCTGCCAAAACAAGAAGTTACGATTCATGAATTTGATACTCACAAAATGATGAGCAGTAGACAAGAAATCCGTAGCTACAGACGATGAATGAACGGCAATTGCATCGGAGACAGTCAGCTAAGAAGAAACACGTCTGGTTTTGTTGCACCGAGAGAGCATATGCCGGATTAGGGGAAGAAGCTTCATTGGTCGGAAGAGGAAGCGTTGGCGACGAGCAAGGAATGGAGCCATCCACATAGCCTAACAGATTTTGTCCATGTAAAAAAAGGAACAACTTGCATCCGCCAAAACAAGAAATTACTATTCATCAATTTGATACTCACAAAATGATGAGCAGTAGACAACAAATTCATAGCTATAGACGATGAATGAACATCAACCGCATCAGAGACAGTCCGCTTTGAAGAAACACGAACAGAGCCGTCGGAGGTAGTCATATAAAAGAAAACCTAAGCGACTGATACCAGATTAAGACTAGTATTCCAGATTAACTCAACGTGTCTGGGATACAATGAGAATTATATAAATAATGCAAAGTTATACTACAACTAAAATTACAAGAGTCCTAACAGATTGACTTGTTTTTTTTTTTTTTTTTTTTTTCTCATTCAAAGTATTGTTTACAGTATTATTTATTTTATAATTTTTAAGTTAAAAGATGCTAACCAATCCAAATGATTTATATTTTAATCTGTGATCTACTCAACGTTATCAATTTTAAAAATTATTTAAGGGAAAATGGCACTTTTTCCCCCTATGTTATATACTTATAGCACTTTTTCCCCCTCAATTATTTAAGTGGCTCTTTTTCCCCCTGAAATGTTAAATGGACATATTTACCCTTAAAATAAATATTTCATTTATTTTTATTCTCCAATAAATTATTACTATAATTTGGTTCAAACCAGATACTATAGTAACCAAACCAAAATATTCCAATTACAATTTATAATCAAAACGCGATATTTAGAGTTTATTAAAATCGCGAACTGGAATGGCCGGTTCATGTTCCGAACTGAAAAAATAAAATACATTTATTGTTGAATTTAAACTATTTTAAAATAAAAAATAAAATTTTAAAATAAAGACGGTTCAAAATCACGAACGGGATCCGGAACTGCCGGTTCATGATCCAGTTTTTTTTTTTATTCTTAAATTTAATAAATTGAAATCCAAATATTGGGTTCTAGATCTGAATCATAACTGAAAACTTTTAATTCGATTGCTATAGTGTCTGGTTCAGTTCGAACCGAACCGTGGTAATCGCTACATATACGCAATAATTTGTTGGAGAAGTAAAATAAATAAAATGTTTACTTTAAGGGTAGAAATGTCAATTTAATATATTAGGGGGGAAAACCACCACTTTTAAAATAATTGAGGGGGCTAATGTGCTTACATAAATAATTGAGGGGGAAAAAGTGCTATAAGTATATAACATAGGGGGAAAAAGTGCCATTTTCCCATTATTTAATTTTACATACAACATCCAATATCTTAATTACTATGAAACTAATTTAAATTTGGTATGAATCATGTTAGTAAAATTTAACTTCATATTCCCTGTTTGGTAAATGGCTGTTAGCTGACAGCTGTTAGCTGATTGAGTTAATTAGAAGGTATAACTAACATTAGTTGATTGTAGTAAAGGTCCTGTTTGGTAAAATTGTTGTTAGCTGATAGTTGTTTGCTGTTAGATGATTGTGTTAATTAGAGGGTATAAATAGTTGATAACATTATCTGATTGTAGAAAAGTATTTGGTAAATTAGCTGTTAACTGATAGCTGTTTGGTATAATTTCTTTTCTCAAAAAGCTAATTGAAAAAGTTGTTTGGAGTAGATTTTTGAATTTTAGCCTTTTGGAGTTGCAAAAAGCTAATTAACCAAACATTTATATTGACATTTTAACTAAATCAAACAAATAATAGTGGTCAAATAAGCCAAAATTGGCCTATAGGCCAATTTTTTACCAAACAGGGCCAAAGTGTTGGGTAAATTAGCTGTTAGCTGATAGCTGTTTGGAATAATTTCTTTTTCTAAAAAGTTAATTGAAAAAGTTGGTTTGAGCAGTTTTTTAAATTTTAACATTTTGAAATTACAAAATGCTAATTAACCAAACACTTATATTGATTTTTTTAACCAAGTCAAATAATTAATAATGGTATTCAACAAAAAAAAAATAAAATTAATTATGGTTAAATAAGTCAAAATTTACTGATAAACTAATTATTTTATTAAATAGGTGATTGAAAAAACGCCGAGCTTTGAGTTTTTTAATTGATTTTTAGTAGTATAGAAACAACATATTTGCTGTCTTTATGCCTAAAACTCGTCCGAAATAGGAAAGATTCCTAGGACAGTAAGGACGTCACCGGCGGCAAAATAGAAAAACACAGCTTACTACATGTCGGCTAAAGGTTTCCTTTTTTTTTTTTTTTTTTTTTTACTAACTTATGTTTTTGGTCCTATCAAAACTTGAATAGATGGAAACTCAAATCAAGAAGAAATTATAATATATATTATTTTTAAAAAATAAGTTAATTATTTACAATTGTGTCTCACGATGGAATTCTTACGTTTGTGTGTATTTATTTATTTATTCACATATTACATACATTGCACTAGATTGAAAAATCAAGCAAATCATCATCCAATAAGCCAAGGAGTTCCTCAGGCGGGCTGCTGAGGATATGAATTCCTCTTGAGAAGCGAAAGGAAGAATTAGCAAGGAAATCGGCAATTTGGTTTTGTTCCCGGGCAATAGTTAACAAATGCTAGACTTCGAAAGACCGTTTCTCTCTTGCAAGCCTCCAGGATATTATGCGTTATAGAGGACGGAGCAATGCTACTATTCATGTAATCAACTAACTCGGTATGTAGCATCACTTTCGAATATCACCTTCTTGAATCCCAGTTGAGCTGCTAGTTGAATTCCCTTCAGTAATGCCCACGCTTCAGCTACATGTGGCGAACAACTCCCGGTGCTATAAACAAAACCATGAACCCACTTGCCAGACTCGTCACGAATTACCCCGCCACCACCTGCTTTCGTTGCATTCTGTTTGGCTGCACCATCAACATTTATTTTGACGAAGCCTTCCTGGGGCTTAGTCCAACACAGTTTCTTCCATGTGTATAGTTCTGATGATGTCCTTGGTCCTTTCGCTCTTGCAAAGGCGGCACTGACTTTCCCAACCTGGGACTTAATCCAAGCGATCTTAAACTGAAGAGGCTTGACCGTGGAGTTAAAGATGGCGTCGTTCCTCCATTTCCAAATCCACCAAGCAGTTATAGCAAACTGGATACTGCTACTTGACGGGTTTCTGCCATCCCTTTTGTTTGATATCCCATCCTCGAGCCAAGCAGAGAATGGGAGTGACCTGACCTATGCAGAAGAGGAAGGAGAAATAGCACCCCAGACTTCTGAAGCTGCTGGACAGCTGCAAATAACGTGATCCAGATCTTCGGGACATCACCAATACCTATCATACTCAGTTAGGCCCCGCTTAGCTCTATTTTGGTTAGTCATAACCTTGTCATGGAGTGAAAGCCACATAAACAAACGAGTGCGGTTAGGAACTTTAAGTTTTTAAACACTGTTCCATTTCGTAGCTTCCGGAGCAGATACATCCCCAGACGCAATATTGTATGCGGAACTAACTGTAAACCTACCCGAGGCTTCTTTCCCCCCAGCTTATACCATAATTTACTTCAGCATCATCTATAACAATGAAGGTCGCAAGTTTGGAGATGGACTGGGCCGGCAGACAATGACTAAACTGCTCCCAACACCAACCTCTTTCAGAAGACTAGTAACTGGCTACTGTTCTATGCAAGCCGGAGGATCTTCAATTGCTAGTTCTTTCAGGGGTCTATCTCCAAGCCAAGTATGCAACCAAAACTGTGTGTCTCTACCATTCCTAACACATTTTCTCATGCTTTCTTTGAGGATAGGAACCGCCTTGATGATGCCTTTATAAGCATTCGACATATTGGTTTTTGGGGACCAGGATACAATTATTCAATTGAAGGCCATACTTAGCTTTGAACACATGAACCCAGAGGTGATCTTCGTTTTGTAGAAGTCTCCACCCAAGCATGGCTAAGAAGGCACGGTTCATTGGCTCGAGCTGCCGAATCCCCAACCAACCATATGCTTTAGACCTTGTGATCGTATCCCCTTTGATAAGGTGGATATCCTCCTTTCCTCATCCTTACGTGTGACAACCCAAATTATTATTTTATAAATCCGGTTATAATAAATTTCAAATTAGCCAATTTTCACTCGAGACGAACCTAAGACAACCGAAGAACCTGATGAAGAAGGCTACTCCACATGCGGTTTGGAGTCAGTTGTAACAGTCTTGGCTCGAGACGATCGTCATCATAACGCGTGCAACATCGTTTGCAAGACATAAGCTAACCCCAAAGGTTGAAGTGAATCTTCGTGCAACTAGAGACCAAAAGGAAGAAAAGGAAGTGATTAGAGCTTAAAGGCCGCGGGTTAAGGATTCACAATCGTGGAAGAAAAACAAGTGTAAATGTTGATGCAAGAAGAAGTCGAACCCATCCAAGTAGATGCTTATGAGAGCAATGGTGAAGAGAATTTCAAAGATTAAACCCGAAGGTTAAAAGTAAGGATGGATTGAACAAACGTGAAGATGATTCCCTCAATCTTTGAAGAGATAGTAAATGGATAAGACAAGAGTTGTGAACTCCGAAAGAAATGAAGTCTAAGACGATTGACAATGACTTTTGGCTTGTGAGATATATGAAGATGAGAATAAAAGGTGTAAGTAGGTTGTGTGATCTTATGAAGAGTGGGAAATTAAGAATTGAAATAATTAAGAAATGATGAGTTAAAGGATGTGAACTTGAAAATGATAAGTTGTGTGAAAGCTTAAAGAAGGAAAGTTAATGATGAGAATGAGGTAAGAAGTAGTTGAGTTTTGATAAGGGGATTGAAATGTTGAAAGACTAAGATGATATTTATAAGAGATTCATCTGAAAGGCAATGACGAAGATTAGTAAGAACGAGAGCTATCGAATCGTCAATCGTTTTGATCGAATCGTGAAACCGAAGAAACCCCTTCCAAGTCAAACTTATGTTCCCTTTTGAGATGGAATTCCTCAATCTTCATTATAGGAAAGTTTACCCCTTACGTTGAGAAATCCCTTCTGGCTTTTCAGACCTCGTTCTTGATTTCCTTTGAAATTGTTTCTGTTCAAGGTGACAACGTTGTCTCCTAAGTGGTAATCTTAAAAATCTTGATCATGCTGTTAATCAATAGCATCCCTAAGAGCAATCTTGCATTTCTTATCATATTCATTGGCCCTAAAGCCTTTTTATAACAAGTCTCAAGTTGTGTTTCCAAAGAAACTCTATCCAATCCCTTCAATTCTTTTCAGTCTAAGCTTCGGGGACGAAGCTTGTTTTTAAGGTGGGTAGAATGTGACAACCCAAATTATTATTTTATAAATCCGATTTTAAGAAATTTCAAATTAGCCAATTTTCATTCCATAAAAAAAATTTGCGAGGAAATCGTGATGAATAAATTATTTTGAGCCATATGTAATTTATTCTTGTCCAAAGTTTCGAAGCCCAAACATAATTCTATTCTATGTTTATTCTTGAGCCCAAAGAAATTATCTAAATCCAAAGTATTTTGGCCCAACCTTCCAAATATGACCCAAACCATTTTTAGAAACCCTACCTAAATAAAAAAAAAATGGTTTTAATATATATTATATATATGTTGTTTTGTGGGGGAATCACCAGAAACCAAATAGCCCCTTTCCCATTTCTTCCGTCTCCTCTCTTCCTTGCGTAGACCACCGGCGACATGGTGATGGTCCGGCGAGCTCTGACGACCTCCAAGTGGAGCGGATCGGCGTTAGCAACAGGAGACTAACAACCCCACCGGCTTCCTCCGCCTTCTCTCTTCTTCTCGTCAATAGTAGCAGTGGTGGAGTTCCCGGTGAGTAAGCAGATGCGGGGAACAATGGACTTGGTGTTCTCCGGTCAGGCACGAGCAAATATGGTGAAGCAGCGAGTGGCGGAGACCTTCCTTTTTCTGGCAGCGGACATCAAATCCGTGGGTAAAGCCCTTTTCTTGTATTAAAGCTTGTTTGCTATTGGAGTTTTATGAATGAGGAAGGTGAGGTAGTAAGGTGTTGCTGTGAGTATAGATAAGTTGTTGAAGATTATGAGTTGATGATGTTGTGATTAGGGAAGCCTTGTTAATGAAGATCAGTGTATGGGATGTTGGAGACGTGGAAATAATAATATAATAATATTGTTAAGTAGAGGATGATGGCACTTATGATTAATGTCATAATACGTAACTATTAATGGTGATTAAGACCCAACTAGTTTCAGTAGTATCTATAATTTAAATGAGGTAGTATAGTGTAATGGTTAAGTAATTGATTAGGCATGAAGAAGGTTCTAAGTTTGAATCTTACTATTAACATTGTAATTTTAGTATCTTGTTTTGGGGAGGATTAAGACCATAATACAGTCTAATAATGGTTGGTTATGATTTGATTGAGCTGGGATTAAGTGGATTAAAGATAACAAGATATAGTTTAATACTATTATCGTTAATCATAATAGTATGAGTTACGAAGGAGGATCGGTTGATCTGCAGGTTCTTTGTTAAAGTGGCTATCGAGTGAGCTCAATAATTGAATACGTTGCTTTGGAGCTCGGATTAAAGGTATAACCCCATGGATTCCCAATCTCTTATTGACTCTGTGAAGTCACTGCTTTGTAGTTATAAATGAGTAGAAATGTTGGAATATTGTGTGATTGAGCTATTAGATGACTTGTTGATGTTGTATAATGTGTTGGTGATGTTTTGGAAGTGGAATTTTGTCTGAATTTGCTATACACGTGAAGAAGAAGCCTCTGGTGCACAATACAGTGTGCACCAGATAGAAGTCACGGGCCTAGCCTACGGCCCATGAGGGGAGCCGCTGGCTAGAGCCGTGACGGGACGGCCCAAGGCAAGGGCTGTGACCTTAGGCCGCTGCCGAGGTGGTCCCAGGCAGCGGGGCTCCTCTAGCCCCGCCGCAAGCTCCTTTGGTTTTGTCTGTGCAGTGGCCGGGCCCTTGTGGCTCAGCTACGTGTCGTTTTGGACCGGATGTCACGGGCGCTTATGGCTCAGTACCTTGGGGCCGTCATGACGCACGTTTGGACTTTGATTTTGTTGAGTTTGGATTAGAAATGAGCATTTTGTGATAGATTTTGTGAAGCAATTGTGTTACAGTAATGTTATTTGAGAAGCATCAGACTTGGCTTTGCTTATGTGATCTGTATGATGCTATTTGCATGTTAAATTGAGAAGCATGATCACAAATTGTTTAGGTTTTGTTAGAAGAGTATGCCTAAAGTGTATTCTATGATTCTTGGAGATTATAGTCAGATTTCAATTGATGAAGTGTACTATACAGAGCATGTTGTTTTGAATTTCAAGCATGATTAAGTGTTCTTTGAGAAATTCACAGTAATATAGAATTGAAGTATGTTGTGCAGTAAATTAGATTCCAAGCATATCATATTTTATAAGTGCATAAATGGCCAACGTGAGCCTAAGTATTATTTTCCAAAATTCATGAGCATGTGGTATGTCATTATCTTGTTGCATTGAGAAGTTGTTGAGATATGACATGCATAAGCTTGGTGCATGAGAGATATATATATTTATTATCTATATCAGTGAGGTCTTGGATGGCCCGTTACGACTATGTCCTTTCTGAGAGGATAACCGGACATTGCGATCTGATGACATGTAACGCGGTGTATTCCCACGTTACGAGGTTGGAAACTGCCCACCAGGCTTGGAATCCTGGTCAGGGGGTGTGCACGCTGTCTTATATCTCTAAGTTTGCTTGATGAGAACTTGAAAGCATGAGAATAATTTCAAATTGCTTGATAGCATGAGATAGTTATGGAGTTGTTCTATAGAGTTGAGTTTTGCTATGTTGATTATGTGTTAGTATGATTATGTTGATAAGTTTTTTATTGATGAAGCATGCATGTTGATATTATAGGGTGCGAGCATATAGAAAGCTTGTAGTTTATCTTAAAGTTTGTTTAAGTGATTGAGATTGCTTGAATTGGTATGTGAGCAAATGTTTTTCAAAGTATATACTGTAGTATTTTACAGGGTTGAGTGGAGTTATACTTAGCTTCGTGCTAACGGGTGTTTTCTACTTGTCTATTTGCAAAACCCCTTTCAGGTGGGCCCAACTCTTGAGAGTGCTCGAGTTAGACTAGTGTAGTTAGTTGCTATGTTGTCTAAACTCTTTGATCTTTTATCGTTATTTTTGAGATTATGGATGTAGACACCTTATGTTTTGTTGGTGATAGACACCGGGGTACTTTTCCCCAAGTTACTTTAACGTAGTAAATTTTGGATGTTAGTTTGACTTGATGTTTAGTTTTACCCTTTGCCTGGGCAATCACCGTGGGAAGGTGGTTGTGGCGGTGACATTCCCACTAAGTTTGTTAATTAAGTTTGTTTTTCCGCTGCTTAGTTATCTTAATTCGGTTTTAGAACTTTAATTAAGTTTAAGAAAAGTGGGGTGTTACATTACTACCCCATAAAAAACTTCTAATTAACTGCTCAATTGATGAGATAATCCCCGAAGGCAGCAAAGCAGATTGCATAGCAAAATATGGAATGCAGATAGGACTGACTGCGCCATAACCTGTCTCCCTGCCAACGAAAGTGTTTTGTCTTTCCAGCCTGCTAACTTCGACTTAATCTTCTCAGTTAAGCCGGAAAAAGTATCCTTGCACAGCCTGCCATGGAAAGATGGCATGCCAAGATATCTACCAAGGTCGGACACACTAGGGATGCCAATCGCGTCTACAATATGTTGTTGCAGCTCTTGGGTGTATTCTTTGAAAAGAAAGTCGAAGACTTGTGGAAGCTAACTCTCTGCCGAATGTAGAACAAAAAAGATCGAGACATTTCTTCAACTCCAATCCTTGTTCCACCGTGGCCTCCTTGAAAAGCACCAAGTCGTCTGCAAAATATATATATATATATATATATATGTGAAATTTTAGGACCATTTCTTGAAAGTCTAATACCTCTCCACTTACCCATAGCCACTGATTCTTCTATTTTGTGGCTAAGCCTCTCAATACAAATCACAAAGAAAATGTGGGGGGAGGGGGGGGGGGGGGGGGGGGGGAGAGATAGGATCTCCTTGTCTTATTTCACATGTTGGTAAAACCCAATCAATTGCAAGATTGTTCCATAACACAGCCAATCTTGGAGAGGAAATGCATTCCCGAATATTCCTTCTCCATTTCTGGTTAAATCCAATATTCTGGAGTGTATCGTCTATAAAGTTCCATGAAAGCCGATCATAGTCTTTCTCAAGATCTACCTTCACCACCATCTATCCAACAATCCCTTTCTTAAATCTCTGGGGAATTCAACACCTCTTGGATACACAATAATGTTGTCAATTATGTCTCTTCCCTGGATGAAGCTGGTTTGGTGCTGCCTGATCAGCTTAGACGAAATAGATTTTAACCTTGTAGCCACAAATTTAGTGATAAGCTTATATGTAAAATTACAAAGCCCTATTGGACCTAGTTGCTTAACTGACTACATGCTTGGGACCTTGGGAATGAGAGAGATTAGAGTATCGTTACAACCATGGACGGAGCCAAAGGGGGGGCAGGGGGGGTCAGCTGCCCCCCCACACCCCACCTCCACCATATATAATATGTGTATGTATATATGTATATATATTACATGTTTGAGTATTAGTATATCAAAACTGTTGATTGTTAATAAGAAATGAGTTAGATTAGTTGGTAAAACATATGTGTAGTTATATTAAAGGTTAGGGGTTCGATTCTTTTTGTTGTCAATATAATTTTACACTTTTTTTGGCTCCTTCCCTATGGTTTTAATGCAGTCACGTTTTAATTGCTTTTTTAATATTTAATATACATACATATATATTCAAATTATTTTATCAAATTAATTATGTTTCATATTTTGTTATGAATATTTTTATAAAGTTTTGATATGTTTTATTTTTCGCCCATATCCAATAATATTTACACATATATTTCTTAGGTAATTTATTTATTTATTTTTTAAATATCTCTTTTATTTTACTGTTTCGCCTGATGGGGTGAGGACCCCGGCCCAAGGAGATGGGCCCAAAAGAGAAGGAGTCCAAAATAGAAGATATGGGTTAGTAAAAGAAGAAGCCCGAGGGTGGCCTGGGCCGAGTCCAGGAGTCGGCCCAGGCCCAAGTGGGGAAGGAGACCCGGCCCAGGAGCCGCTAAGAAGCATTCAAGTCGGTCCAAGAGTCGTTGGGGGAGCACTCAATGCGGCATTCAAGAGGACTCGACCAAACGGACCGTTAGGGGTCCAGGGAGCCGTTGGCCGAATCAGTAACAGCGCCCGAACGGTCTTATAGTGTAATTAGCCTTAAAGGCGATATTTAATATACTTCAACTCGGCTGTAGAGGAGCCTACTATATAAAGGCCCCTCCACCCTTGTAATCGAGGCGAGTCTAGGCCCAGTAAGAAAAGACACACGTTTCCGACTACTCTTTCAACTATTCTTTCGTTTTCTTAGAGCTTTTGTGAAAGGTGAATCCACCGACCAAGGTTGTGTTGGACCACCCTGGGCCCAAAAACCCTAAAACTAACACTGGCGTCGTCTGTGGGGACGAAACAAAGAGCTACGTGACTTTCTGAGTAAGGCGAGTCCGCAAGACGACCGAGAAAGTATCACAGCATGTTGGAAGGACGAGGCCAGACGAATAACCGCGATAATGGGTCGGAAGCGAATTTGAGATAGCAATTAAACCAACGAAACGCCCAAAGCCAGGAGAACGAAATGGCACAGCCGCCTATGATACCCCTCACCCCGGAGCAACTCCATGCGATCGGGCGAGCCTTCGTTGACGCAAGTCGAGGGGTGAGGGAGCAGTCTGTCTCTCGACCGCTGCCGCACAATCAGCAACCTTCCCAGAGGCCGGAAGACAGACGAGAGAACCGGCGGGCGGAGAGTCAACCAGTACGATCAGTCCATTCGAGGCTGGGCCAGAACGCCTGACGACAGTCAGCAAGAGAACGACTGGGGGGGAGGGAGCCCAGCCGCGTACCAGCGGGCCTCCGAGATCGAGAAGCCGGTCGCGAGAGAACCCGCACCAGAAGAACCAGGACTCGGGCATGCCGAACCGAGCGACTTGCGCGCAATGACGACCGACAAGTTGAATCAGAAGTCGGCGAAAGTACCGAATCCACAGGAAACCATACTCGCAATAGAGGCGATGTGGCTCACCTGGCCCAAGAACTGCGAAGCCTAAAGGAACAGGTGGAGGGAAAAACCAAATCTCAAGGGCGAACGCTGCTAACCGCCTTGCCTTTTTCGACCGAGATCATGACATACAAGATACCAGGTGACTTCAAGTGTCCGGAACAGGCCACTTTCGACGGATCCGGCGATCCACGAGAGCACCTGCTAAGCTACCAGGCCAAGATGCAAGTTTTAGGAGTCCAGGACCCGGTTATGTGTCGCGCCTTCCTGCCCACGCTAAAAGGCTCGGCACAGAGATGGTTGGTAGCCCTACCTCCAGGGTCGATTCACAATTTTGAGGAGCTGGCAGATCGCTTCATGAGTCATTATGCGGCCAACATCAAACCACAAAAGGATCTAACTCATTTGGGAGACGTCCACCAAGAGGAAGGTTAGTCCTTGAAAACCTACTTGGCTCGCTGGCAAAAGGATATCCAGTCTATCGAGGAGGTCGAGGACCAGACCGCGCTCACCTTCTTCATCGAGTCCTTGCGATCCGGGCAGCTATACCGGGATCTGCGGGATAACCGCCCGGCCACTTACGCGGAAGCCATACACATAGCTAATAAGAGGGCTAACACAGAGCAGGCCATGAAGCACAAACGACAGCGTGAAGTCGGAGGATCCGCCGGTGGAAAGAGGACTCGCGCGAAAACTAAGGAAAGGAGTCCGGAAGTGGCTCGCCGGTCCGAAGTTAGGCGTCCGTATGATAGGCCTGTCGTTCACCCCTATAGACCGGCTTCTCAACATCCGGTACACGAGGTACAAGCAGTCGCTCCACCTCCACCCCCGCCGACTAACAATCGCTTGACGAACGAGGAGACAGGTAAGATCTCTAAGTACTGCCGTTATCACAAATCTTATACTCACAGCACGGAAGAGTGCTTTTACTTGAAGAAGATCATGGAAGGAATCATCCAACAAGGGACCCCGCCTCCTAATCAGTGGAGGAGAAGGTCGGCGGCCCGGGAAGACAGTGACCCCGCAGTCGCCGCTGAAAGCAGACGCGGCAAGCAACGATACCCCGCCCGGAATGGGTAAACGTGAGATGCAAGTCCATGAAATCACGGAAAGACCCCCAAAGAAAGCAATGATACCCCGCCCGGAGCCGGCTGTGGAGTTAGAGGAGGTCGAGGTCGACCCAGAGCGACCAGACAGGCGGGTCCAGATCGGGGTCGGACTCCCAGAAGAAATACGAGAGGAAGTCATCAGGGTACTTCGAGAGCACCGAATAGTCTTCGCTTGGGGCCCGGAAGACATGCCGGGTGTCGACCGGTTTATCATCGCCCACAGACTCGCCGTAGATCCGGACCACCGGCCGGTCATACAGAAGAAGCGTTACTTGGCCAACGACAGGAGGGAGTTTGTGAAAAAAGAGGTGAGCACGTTGCTGGCTGCGGGCCATATCCGAGAGGTCAAATACCCAGAGTGGTTGGCGAACGTAGTTCTCGTACCGAAGCCTCCAGCTTGGCGAATGTGCGTGGATTATACCGACCTTAACAAGGCCTGCCCGAAGGATCCGTTCCCTTTACCACGGATTGATCAGTTGGTCGACGAGACCGCCGGGTCGGCTTTGCTGAGCTTTATGGACGCCTTCAGGGGGTATCATCAGATCTTCATGCACCCATCAGACCGTTTTCCTAACGCTGGACGGAGTGAACTGTTACGGAGTTATGCACTTCGGGCTTAAGAATGCAGGGGCTACTTGCACTTAGATGGTCGCCCGACTGTTCCAAGACCTATTGGGGAAGTCCATGGCGGCCTACGTAGACGATATGCTGGTCAAGAGCCGCGAGGAGACCAAGCACACGGAGGATTTGGCCGACTGCTTCCAGGTGATGCTAAGGTATAATCTCCGACTGAACCCAAAAACGTGTGCCTTCGCGGTGCAAGGAGGGAAGTTCTTGGGGTACATGGTAACCAAGAGAGGCATTGAGCCCAACCCCGAGAAGGTTCAAGCTATCATTGACATGCAGCCTCCCAGTACCGTTAAAGACTTGCAACGGCTGACTGGTCGACTGGCTGCCCTCAGTCGCTTCTTAAGCAAGGCGGCGGACAAGACCATACCGTTCTTCGAAGCCATGAAGAAAAAAGAAGGCTTCGCATGGACGGCCGAATGCCAACAGTCGTTCAAAGAGCTGAAGCAATATCTTTCCACGCCACCGGTATTGTCCACCCCTCAGGTGGGGGAACCCTTGTTTCTATACTTAGCTGCCTCCCCCAGGGCGGTAAGTTGAGTACTCGTCCGGGAAGAAGAGCGTACCCAGCATCCGGTATATTACGTGAGCCGCTCCTTGAAGGCCGCCAAGGCGCGGTACACGGCCTTGGAAAAGATCGTCTACGCATTGGTGATTACTGTACGCAAGTTGGCACCTTATTTCCAAGCCCACACCGTCCGGGTCCTAACCGACCAGCCTCTGGGGAGTGTGTTGCGAAACCCTACGTCGTCGGGTCGATTGGTAAAATGGGACATGGAATTGACCCAGTATGGGATCGAGTATCAGCCACGCCCGTCCATTAAGGGGCAAGCCTTAGCCGACTTCTTGGTCGAGTGCACTGTAGGGGAAGGCAATAAAGAGGGCACCATGGAAGATAATCCAGGCGAATGGTGGGAGATGCACGCGGACGGAGCAGCGAGTCGACAACACTGCGGAGGCAGAGTCATGCTAATTACCCCGGAAGGATTCCGGCTCTACTATGCCCTAAGCTACCTGTTTCCAACGTCCAATAACGAAGCCGAGTACGAGGCTGTGTTGGGCGGTCTACGACTCGCCAAAACACTGGGAGTGGAACGTCTGCAAATCAAAACCGACTCCCGGCTAGTGGTTGGACAGGTTTCAGGCACCTGCGAAGCTAAGAACGCTCGGATGGCCTAGTATAAGGAAAAGCGATAGAGATGCTGAGAGGATTCGGGATGTATGAAATCGAATACATTTCGCGAGCGGATAACACTGAGGCTGACATATTGTCAAAAATTGCCCTGGAAGGGGTACCAGATCACCTCGTCAAAATTTGTCAAAAAGAGGAGTTAAGTCGACCAAGTATAGAGGAGACGACGTTGGAGATCCAACAGGTAGCCGTCGAAGAGTGGGATCGAGAGAAAAATCCCGAGATGTTCTGGATCGAGGACGTCCGACGATATAAGGAAATCGGGAAGTTGTCGGAGGACCTAGGAGTCGCCGCGAGGGTTCGACGAAAGGCCCCCTCGTTCGAAATTGTTGACGGAAAAATGTACAAGCGATCATTTGGAGGCCCCCTCTTGAAATGCCTACTTAGGCCCGAGGCGGAGAAAATAATGGACGAAGCCCATTGAGGAATTTGTGCTGCCCACCAGGGCGCCAAACTCTCGCCCGGAAGCTGGTCGTCCAGGGATACTATTAGCAGACCATGATGCGGGATTGCATTGAGTGGATAGCTAAGTGCGGCGTTTGCCAAGCCTTCGCCCGGAAGGATACTCGGCCGGCCACCTTCTACACACCGGTCACCACGGCCATCCCGTTTGCTAAGTGGGGAATCGACTTGTTAGGTCCACTACCGGTCGCCCCTGGACGTCTGAAATTCTGCGTCGTGGCCATCGATTACTTCACCAAATGGGTCGAGGCCGAGCCACTAGCCACCATCACCGAGTACCAGTGTCGACGCTTCCTTTGGAAGAAGGTGATTTGCCGCTTCGGCCTGCCTGAGCACGTGGTCAGCGATAACGGTCGACAGTTTGACTGTCAAGCCTTCGCCGACTTCTGTCGCCAACACAGTATACGACACACCAAGGTATCCGTCGCATACCCTCAGGCCAATGGACAAGTCGAAAACGTAAACCGAACCATAGTGGACGGAATCCGGAAGAAGTTGGAGGACATCGGGGGGAAATTTAGCGGATGAGCTCGACCGGGTCCTATGGGCTTATCGGACTATGCAAAGACGGGCGACCGGAGAAAGCCCATTTTCCTTAGCATACGGCTTCGAAGCCAAGGTTCCGATAGAAGTCGTCGAACCCACCCACCGAGTCCGCGACTATTCCGATGAGGAAAATGAGGAGAGCCTTAGAATTGAAAAGAATTTCTTGGAAGAGAGAAGGGAGGTTGCATACGCCCGGATGGTGGAATATCAGCAAGCCGTGAAAAGATATCGCGATCGGAGGATTCGCCCACGAACCTTTCAGGTCGGCGATCTCGTGCTACGGGACCGACAGGCGAGCTAGCCTACGGAAGGGATTAAATTCGCGATCAAGTGGGAAGGACCTTATCGCATTGCAGCCGTGGTCCAGGCTGGCACCTATAAGCTGGAGACCCTGGAGGGAAAACCCGTAGACTGGATCTGGAACGTCATTCACTTGAAGAAGTTTTACCAGTAAGAGGTTAGCCATGTATGAATATCCGAGTTTCCAATCTTGAATAAAAGAGCTTCGATTACTGTCGATTATCATTTTGCGAGAAGAGATAGGAAACAAGGGCCCAAACCCTTAGTCGTTTCCGTGAAAAAGCCAAGAGGAGTCGCCTCGACTGAGGGACTCGGCGAGAAATTAAAGAAACAATGGGGCACTGACCCTAAACCGTTTCTAAGTAAAGAAAAAGGAGTCGCCTCGACTGAGGAACTCGGCGAGAAGAGATAGGAAGCAAGGGCCCAGACCCTTAGTCGTTTCCGTGAAAAAGCCAAGAGGAGTCGCCTCGACTGAGGGACTAGGCGAGAAATTAAAGAAACAATGGGGCACTGACCCTAAACCATTTCTAAGTAAAGAAAAAGACTAAGGAGTCGCCTCGACTGAGGGACTCGGCGAGAAGAGATAGGAAACAAAGGCCCAGACCCTTAATCGTTTCCGTGAAAAAACCAAGAGGAGTCGCCTCGACTGAGGGACTCGGCGAGAAATTAAAGAAACAACGGGGCACTGACCCTAAACCGTTTCTAAGTAAAGAAAAAGCCTAAGGAGTCACCTCGACTGAGGGACTCGGCGAGAAGAGATAGGAAACAAGGGCCTAGACCCTTAGTCGTTTCCGTGAAAAAGCCAAGAGGAGTCGCCTCGACTGAGGGACTCGGCGAGAAATTAAAGAAACAATGGGACACTGACCCTAAACCATTTCTAAGTAAAGAAAAAGCCTAAGGAGTCGCCTCGACTGAGGGACTCGGCGAGAAGAGATAGGAAACAAGGGCCCAGATCCTTAGTCGTTTCCGTGAAAAAGCCAGGAGGAGTCCCCTCGACTCGGTCGAAGGTCTCAACGAGATAGAAGAGTCGAATGCCTTAGCTATTTTCTATATTGAAACTGAGAAGAAACAAGAGCAGTCGAAGGAAGCATAAAAGAAATTTTATTAAATCGAAAGGCCTGAAAGGGAGGCCAACCCTTACAAAAAGAGGGCTACCAATAGGAAAAACCCTAAACTACGGGGGAGGGGGTGTCGACATTGACTTCCTTGACTCGGTCTTCCGCCGTTGGTCCAGCGGGAAGTGCAAGTGAAGGGTCTTCTGCCTGAGGAGGCGGCCCGGTAAGCTCAGAAGGTTCCACTGCAGAAGGAGCTGCCGGATCCACAGTCGACACGGGCCCATCAGTCGCCGGCAGAGGATCCAGCACTGGCTTGAGGCCCCAGCTCTCGGGTGTGAAGGTGGAATCACGGGCTAGCATGACAGCGTGAATTTCCGTTTGGGCCTCGCGAAAACCCAGACGGTAGTCGCGCTCGCCCAAGTCCAAGAGATACTCGTCTCCTTCCGGCGTCCCCAGCCACGATTTGGCGATCTCCTCCTGTCGAGCCGCCACCGCCGCCTTCACGTCCGCTTCGAAGGCCGCCGATTTCTTGTATTCCTCCACTGAAGTGGTGGCAATCGTCGCGACCTTGTCCAGCTCCTCCTCCGACTAGTGAGTGACCCTTAGTAGTTCAGTGGTGTGCACCTCCACCGACTTGGCATGCACGGCCTGCTCTTCCAGACGCGCCTCCTCCGTTTGACGCAGGCGAGTAGCAAGAGATTGCATCGCAACCTTATACCCCCTCAGCCATTTCCTTAGCTCCAACTGCAAGGTGAGGTTCTGCAAAAAGAAGTGAAAAGTTAGATAAAGAAAAGGAAAGAGAAGAAGCAAGGGGTCGGAACACTTACGCGGTACGACTGGCGGATCGAAGCTTCCAGGATGTACTCATCCTGCATCGAGCTGGTCATCTCCACGTCCTTGGGCAGAAAGACGTGCTCGGCCCAGTTCTGGACCGAAGAACTGCCCTGCCAGATCTGGGCGTTCTCGTCGAGCTCGATACCTAACCTGATCCTCTTTGGAGCCGGCGAATCCGACTGCTCTACGGGCCGCTTAGAGCTCGGGCTCTCAGATGAGGGCGGAGGTGGCTGCCGGGAAGGCGAAGCAGCTGGAGACGGCGTCAAGTCTACCACAGTTCGTGGTGGTGACGGAGTCGACCTCGAGGCCAGAGAAGGGAGAGATGAGGAAGCCGCGGCGGCACCCGAGGTGCGTTAAGATAGCCGACGCCTCATTTTCTCAGCACGGTCAGCCATTTCTGGAGTAGGAGCCTCGACTTCGTCTGAACTGGTGGTGTAACACCCCAGATTTTCAAGACTTTTAAAACTTATATAATAAAGATAGGATCTCATTAAATCCCAAAATACGATACAAAGAGTACGGGGTGCTATGCCACACCCGAGCTAGAGAACTTGGGTGCACAGGCTAAATTCTAAAACCTCAATCAGTATCAATACTAAATCATGGCACGCAGGCCGAAAGGGAAAACTATCTAACCTATGCCCCAAGCTTCTAGCGCGCTCCAGTGATCTACTCGTCTGTGCCTGAAAGCCAAATATATCTGTTCAGCGAGAGATGCTGGTAACCCACTCTAACGCGTTGAAATACAATACATATATATATATATATATATATATATATATATATATATATATATATATATATATATAGATATACGAAAACCATTTTGAGCATGAAGATATATCCTACGAACTCTAGCTTTTAAAACAGGGATAGACTCCACAGATAGGGCTAAGCACAGACAGCAGTTATACCAAGCATATACAGTTTACAACAGGCAAGACAGATAAGATAAGCACAATTAATAATCATAACCTAACATATACGATTCCCAATATGAATCCCATAGCCACATCCCCAAGGCACTCATAACAACAACTCCTCCATATCTCATCACATAGCACACTTTGTTGGCGCCACAGGACCAATCGCATGCCCATACATGAGGGCCAGCGCATATAGCTCTGACACGGCCGCGCAGCACCCTGCCCCGTATCGCAACACGGAGGGGTCGATCGCAACCGACCGATGAACCGCAGCTCATCATAGTTTGATCGCAACCAAACAGTGGACCGCAGCCCAAGAGTATGTCATCTGACCGCAGCCAGGAAATATGAACCGCAGCTCATGTAGAAACGTTTGATCGCAACCAAACGGTGGACCGCAGCCCGGGAGTGTAAATCAGACCGCAGCCAGCTTCTGAACCGCAGCTCAGGAATACCCAATCCGATCGCAACCGAATTGGGGTATCATGCACACATAACACATAGCAAGCACATGCAACCCACATTAGCACATTAGGAAGGGGGAGAAAACGTATAACAAAACCTATGCGTGATCCTTCACATACTAAGAATAATCCTAAGGGGTTCATACTTCTTTCACCTAGGTCAACGGGATACCAATTCAACTAGCATGCAATATATAAGACTCATACAACGTACGAACGGTACCCGAAATATCAAACTAGACATACGCACGATAGACGGAGTCCGTTGGGACACCACAGGGGTCGGGGGAACATCAAACGGGGAAGCCAAAATCCCAAATTGGGGTGCAAACCAGCGGGTAGCCGGTGGGTGAGGGTTCACCCGCCGGCGGCAGCTATTCCGGGCAGCTGCCCGCCCGCCGGCTGCCCGCTGCCGGCGTTGCCCAAGAAGGCCGCGGGTAGGTGGCGGGTCCCCTACCCCCACCTACCCCCCACCGACTCTTTTTCACCAAAAACGCCCCCGGAACCTTTATGGAACCCGAAACCATGCTTAGACACTTTCAAACGCAATTGATAACAAACGTAGGCAATTAACGGATCAAAGATCGAGAAACATATGGCACATAACCTATCATGCTTTTCTAAACATAATCAACACCCAATCATGCGAATTCCCACCCAATATACCAAGAATAATTCCATACGATACAACCTAGGGTTCTAATCATTTTTAAATCAACAAGGACACAATTCATCTTCTAATATCAAGATTCGGTAAGAATATCACATAAACATCAAGAACATCCTACAATCATCAAGGACATCATATAATCATCAAGAACATCATATAATCACCAAGAACATCATAATTATCAAGAACCTTTCATCATCAAGATCACCCATGCAATCATCCCATCAATTATCAATAATAATATCATAATTCATCAATACACAATAATATGGGGAAATCCTAAGAGGGGAATCATAGCTATGAAAATAGGTTTTGTTGAGACATGGGTTACCTCTTAGCCTTAATTAATTCCTTGGCTATGAAGGGTCTTTCTTTAAGCTTTCTTCTTTCTTGATTTCTCCTAAGGGGATTCTTGGAACTTCTTGTGTGGTGAGAGATTATGGTGGTGAAAGATCTAGGTGCCTCCTATATCCCTATTTATATATTTAAGACTCCTAACTAGGGTCTGAATGGTATGGGTTTACTAATTCTATTCCTTATAGGACTAAGGGCTTATTTTAGGGATAAGGGTCCATGGCCCATAGTGGACCATATTAATTAATTAAAGGGAATCCTAATCGTAGTCTGAATAGTAAAAGGCCTACTTCCTTTATTCCTAATAGATAACTAGGTCTAGGATTCCTAATTAGTATTTGAATAGTAAAGAGTTTACTTTCTTTATTCCTAATAGGCTTTTTTTTTTTTTTTAAAAGAGCATGGTTTTATTCCTAATAGGCTTAAAACTCTAATTTAGGCAAGGGTCCACTGTTCATGGTGGACATTATTAATTAATTAAAGGAAACCTAACCGAATTAAATCATATTTAATTATTATTAACGGGATTAATTAAATAATTAATCCGGGATTGAAGGCCGTAACACGGGGTGTTACACTCTCCCCCCCTTACGAGAAGCTTCGTCCCCGAAGCTTGGAAATCATTGCGGGGGTAACGAGTCCAAAGTAGTATGGTGGTCCTATAGCGAAAGCATTCTACGGGGAAACTGTATAATTGTATGTTTATGTGTGCTGGGTTTTTGGGAACGATTAGGTTTAAAGGGCTAAGAGAGTGGGTTTCAAACCTGAGGACAAAGTGAATTTAGGAATTAGGATCAAAGTTTTCAAGGTTGCAACTTAGGGTGTGAGGTTGCCACCTTGTATGGAATCGTTAAAATAGGGGATCAAGAGTGTGGTTGAAGGGTAGAAAGGGTTTTGAAATAAGGAGGGGGGCCGATTTTCCGAGGGAGGGAAGGGAATTCGGCTAGGATGGGTTAAGGGTTCTTGATCTTCAAGTGACTATTCTGGTTTGATGCTTTGATCACGACGTATTGACGAACTGATGATCCTTCTTCCTTGGTGTTGGCACTTGCTTGACTTTAAGATCCTTGTTAGACCTTGCTTCCCAGGCTAAGATTTCATCCTTCTCCCCTATCTTGAGGGAATCTCCCGTGATGATTTAACACTTACTTCTTTAATGCGTCCAAGGTCTTGACCAAGTTTGGTCAACCAAGCCAATCTCTTAGGACCCACTTCCCAAATTCTTCCCAAAGTTTCTTGGGAGTCGGTAAACTTTGGGTTGATTTTCCCTTCTTATTGAATTTCATCTCCTCTTTAGTGAATGAAATTCTTAGTAAGACTTCATGTCTTCCCCGAGGTTCGACTAGTTGTGCCTTTTTGTGTTACTTTTAATGGTGAAGGTGTCCTTGTATGCTCTTTTTCTTTTTGAAGCGCAGTTGGTTACCTAACCTCGTTGTGGAATGACTCGGTGACTTTACGAGTCATCTCATTTCCTTGTGGGTCCTTAATGACCCTTGAGATCTTGGCACAAATGTGCTTTTTACTTTTTTTTTTTTTTTTGCCTAGCACCACGGACTACGTAGTTCTTGATTCCATACAACTTATAAGGTGTCCTCTGATTTCCTTGAACGATATCCATGGTTTGAAGGAGTCCGGTCTAGGATTCCTGATTAGAATCTGAATAGTAAAGAGTTTACTTTCTTTATTCCTAATAGGCTTAAAACTCTAATTTAGGCAAGGGTCCACGGTTCATGATGGACCTTATTAATTAATTAAAGGAAACCTAACCGAATTAAATCATATTTAATTATTATTAACGGGATTAATTAAATAATTAATCCGGGATTGAAGGCCGTAACACGGGGTGTTACAGGTGGAGTCAGAGTCGTAAGGACCTGCGGAAAAGAAAAAGAGACAAGTGTTAGCAGTCGGATCATGCGGGAATAGGAAAGGGAAAAGTCATGGGAAAAACTACCTAAGGTGGCCGCGCCGGCTGACAGTAGGCCCCATTTCACCATAGCTCGAACCCGAGACCAGTACTTGGTCGAGTAAGGTCCCCAGCTCCTTAAGAACTCGCCACCCTGGACCGCGTCCTGGGTAAAGACAGCGCGCCGAGGGCAGGGCTTGAACAAGGCAGCCGGCCACAGAGTCGGGAAGGTGAAAGGGGTGAAGGAAGGACGGACAAAGAATAAAAAGGGCTTCAAGTCCTTAATGGAATCTGGAAGACCCACAAAAAGTTGACACCCAAGACGGGCGGCAACCTGGACGAAGCCCGGCGAGTGCGAGCCGACTTTGTTCACGGTGAACAAATATCGAAAGAGATCCAGGTCCGGTTCGCAAAGCCACCAGTGGCATAGGTTAATGAAACAAGTGAGGAGACGGTGTGAATTGGGTACTAGCTGACCCGGAACGAGATTATAATGGCGGTAGAAGAGTGAAAGAAATGGACAAGGAGGCACTCGGAAGCCAAAGGCAACCAAATGCAGATGGATACCCACACAACCCTCCGGCAGGTCATATATGAGCCGGTTCTCTGGAGCATAGACGAGGGCCGAGGGTCCTAAGAGAAAGCGGGCCATGTCCAGGTCCGCCGCCGTGATTTGCGACGGAAGCCCCGCCGGCCAGACAATGGAGTCGAACTTGCCCCGCCGCCGTCCGGCACCATCAGGAAGAACCGCCACCGTCATAAAAAGCGTTGCAAACAGAGAAAACGACAAAAATAAAAGGTTTATTGATTAGAAAACGACAAAGGCCTCGGTCTCGACCAACTACAAGTACAAATGAAAAGACAAGTCATGGCTTGGCCTCCTCCTCTGCAGGGCGAGCGAGAGGAGGACCTTCCAAGAGAAGCTGAGGACGGAAGGGTGGAGGACTCGGCTCCGACTCCAGTACCTCGTCCAGATAAATGGCTAGCTTCCCATCATCAATCATCTGCAAAGGCCTCTCCAAAGCACTCGGAGACATAGCCACACCAAAAAGAGGAGGAATCTCCCACACCTCCTCCTCCTCTAGGCCAGAGTCGTCCGCCACCGGTTCCACCTTGCCGTCGGCCGGCTCCACTGAGACCAAATCCAGCATGTCTGGGGACACCACAATGGGATCAGAGGTCGAGTCACCCACCAGATGTCCACCGTTGGCCAGTCTCTTCTGCCTTAGCTCTTCCAGGCAAGCGTGTTCCTTGTTGCGAATAGAGTAGCGACGATCGCCGACTCTGTAGCTAATGATCGAAGACTTCTAAAAACGGGAGTAGTGTGGATCACAAGCATAAGAGGCCCTTATATAGCCTCAGAGGGGCAAATACCTAGGCGGAAATCACGGAGAAGATCATAACTGCCGTGACAAGGCCGGATTGGACGGGAGGTAGGAATCTTTGTCAGAGAACGGTTCCATCGAATCTACTCGAGAAGAGTGAGATTCACACGTTAACTGGAAAAGCAAGATTCTCCAGAGATACGGGGAATATTGCAGATGTCAGACTGAAAAGGCCTGTCAAGACGGCCGACTCGCAGATCAGTCGGCCGGGAGGGCGTGTCAAGCGCAAAGTTAAGAAAAAGAACTTTCCAGGATAAAAATATAATTTATTAATCGAAGAGGGGAAGTACATAAAGTAAGGAGCTTATTACATCACAGCCAGAAATAAATAAAAAATGCTCCCGTGTAGCCCCTCGGAAATGCGGTAACGGATCCGGGCCAAGGCAGTCACTCGCCAGGAGAAGAAGAGTCGCTCCCAAAGAACATCTCCCCTGATGGTCCAGTGGGAGATGGGCAGAAGGAGTCCCAAAAGACCGGCATGATTGGTGGCACCACCGGCTCCTCGTCATCCGGGTACAGTTCCAGGTACTGGGCGAAGTCAGCGTCAGACATCAGGTCCGTAGCCAGCCCATCTAGGTCATCAAGAGGAATGGTAAAGGTCATGCGAAAGGCCAACTGTTCCGGAACGGCCACTTCCACGAAAGACCCGTCCTGCACGGTAACCCTGGCCGTAGCCGGGGGCGGTGGGTTGGCTGGAGTCAGAACGTTCTCCGTGCGAGTAGGAGTCGGCGGCTGTGGAACGGAAGAAGTGGCGCCGGTCGGAGACCTCTGAGAAACTGGTCGAGGAGCCTTCTTCTTGTTCTCCCTCTCGGGCCTGGATCGCTTTGAAGGTAGAGGGCGTCGAGGCGACCCGAAGTCAATCCGCTTTCCCTTCAAAGGCGAACGACCCATGGCTGATCAGTGAGGTAATGTGAAGAAGCCAAGAGGCTACTTATAGGATCCACCAGGAGGAGGGGAGAATCCAAACGGCTCCGTTGAATCCGGGGAGATGGCAAAGAATCAGGGCGTTACAAGGTCCACTCAATGTGAAGATCCGGCGATTAAGATAAGGAACAGTTACTACTTTCCCACACCCGGGTTAGGGGACCGGGTATGAGAAAGTGAGGGACTAGTTGATGGGGTGAGGACCCCGTCCTAAGGAGATGGGCCCAAAAGAGAAGCAGTCCAAAATAAAAGATATGGGTTAGTAAAAGAAAAAGCCCGATGGTGGCCTGGGCCGAGTCCAGGATTCGGCCCAGGCCCAAGTGGGGAAGGAGACCCGGCCCAGGAGCCGGTAAGAAGCATTCAAGTCGGTCCAAGAGTCGTTGGGGGAGCACTCAATGCGGCATTCAAGAGGACTTGACCAAACGGACCGTTAGGGGTCCAGGGAGCCATTGGCCGAATCAGTAACAGCGCCCGAACGATCTTATAGTGTAATTAGCCTTAAAGGCGATATTTAATATACTTCAATTCGGCTGGAGAGGGGCCTACTATATAAAGGCCCCTCCACCCTTGTAATCGAGGCGAGTCCAGGCCCAGTAAGAAAAGACACACGTTTCCGACTACTCTTTCAACTATTCTTTCATTTTCTTAGAGCTTTTGTGAAAGGTGAATCCACTGACCAAGGTTGTGTTGGACCTCCCTGGGCCCAAAAACCCTAAAACCAACATCGCCTTTACTGAAAAAAAATTCTGAATTTGTCTCTATTTGGCCCCCCTCAACAGAATTCCTGCTCCGTCCCTGGTTACAACTAAGGGGCAAATGACCAGATTCGAAAAAATGCTGAACATGCTCAAAGAGGCTCTCCCCAACTGAACTCCAAGCCTTTTGATAGAAGCTTGCATTAAATTCATCGGGCCCTGGTTCTTTGCAAGGCGACATCTCGAACAGAGCTTGTCTTATATCTTCTAAATGGAATGGTGCATTAACTTCTTCCATTCAAACTCAGATAGTATAGGAAAGCGACCATGTATTAATACCTGTGTACCAGCTGGATTTTCTGCTGTAAAGAGGTCCATAAAATAATTACGGACATTATCAATTAACAAGTTCTCTTCCGTGATCCAACAACCTGCCTCATTTTTCAAAGCCTTTATACCTTTACTGCCTTTCGCCGATGTTGTAGTGTGATAAAACCGTGTATTGTGGTCCCCGGAGGTGATCCAATCCTCCCTTGATCTCTAAAACCAGACCAACTCTTCTTGGTATAAGGTTTCATCCATCTCTAGCCAAAGTTTTCTATCCAACCTTAATAGGTCCTATCGGGCTTGAGTAGACAGGTTTCGCTCAACCCCTGCAATCCTTGCCAGTAAGCGTTTCTTCCTTTGGAAGACATTACCAAATGTGTCTCTGTTCCATCTCGACAAAGCTACAACCATATTAGATTTCTTGGAGGCCAAGTCCAAGTCTTTATTCCAATTTTGCTGGACGAGATTCTGAAATCCTAAAAGAACAGTCCAGGCAGTGTTAAATCGAAATGATCTGTCTCTGAGTTCCTGCTGAATCGAATTGTATTAATGATCAATGGAGAGTGATAAGATCCTATCATAGGTAGATGTTCAACAAAAGATTTGGGGAATCTCAGCTTCCATTCAATATTACTCAAGGCTCGGTCGAGACGGGCTCCTTTTAAAGTTACTGAATTGATAGCTCTCATCCATGTATAAAGAGAGCCTGAATATCCTAAATCAATTAAGCCTTCACACAAGATCTAGTTATTAAATTTAGAACACCTTGCTTGGGAAAAACTATCTGCATTGCTGACTTCTTAGCGACATGAAACGGAATTGAAATCTCCAGCCGTAAGCAAAGGGCCTCTGATGCCAAAAGCCTCACTGGAAAGTTCAGCAAACATCCTTCTATGTAGATAGTGATTTGGACTGCCATAGACAACCACGAAAGTCCAAGGATCTATATTATCTTCCTTTACCTGTAAAATGATAAACTGATGATGATTGTATAAAATCTCGATATTGAGTAAATTCTTCCACAGGATCCATATACCACTAGAAAAGCCTACTGCTTCGACACGGATCCATTCATCAAAACCCAGACTAAAGAAAGTACTATTGGCTTGGTTGCCAGAAACCTTTGGTTCAAGCAAGCAAACCATAGAGAGATTGTAATCCCGAGAGAATTGCTTAAGGGTACGCATGAACACTCTTGAGGCTCCACCCTGACAATTCCATACTAAACCAATCATTAAAAAAAAAAAGAAATAAAAAATGAAACACGCTTAATAGCGCAAATGGCTAGACGCCTCCGGGCCATTATGGCCAGCATGACTATCAGCTTCTCTCATGGCAATGTCAGGAGGGACCTGTGAGCTGGATGGAATGTTAGCAGGACCGGGAGGATTTTTCTTGAGCACATTCTCTAAACCAGATAAGATGGGGATGACAGACTGCTCTCCCACATGTTGAACCACCGTCGTGGTAATGTTCCTTCCTTGATAAGTGCTTCGAACCACTGTGTGTTCAGCCTTCGCTGCCGCTCTATTGGGGATACCTCCCGTTCCACCCTGGCCTTTGTAACCCCCACGGGTGACGCTGTTGAAAGGGAACTTCAACAATGGCTCTCGGCCTTTGGTCTTTCTTCACCACCATCTGTTCCGGCCTATTCTGAGCGACTCTAACATTTGTTCTGATTCTTGGCAATGCTCAAACCAGCTGCTGCAATTCGTAGCTTCCAGTGTGCACATTCTGTTCCACATTAGGCTGGTTCTCCTCCACTAGGGAGGCAAATCTTGATTGTGAACCCAAACCTTCGAACATGGGCTCGTTATTTCTCGGTATGGCTTGCTGTCTGGCTCCTTGTGGATTTACTGCCATGGGATTCTTGTTCTTGTTCCAAGTTCTTCGATCCTTTCTTGTTACTAACATCCACGACCCGTACTTTCCTGGTGCTCCTTGATTAACCACACTAGGCCTCTTCCCCGATGCATCATTTCCTTCGTTCCCAGTTTGATTAGACTCCGCAGGGGGGCTTCTCTTTACCATATTGCTCCTGACGATGCCCGTACAAACTCCACTCAAAACTGACGAGATGGATTCCTTCATACACGATCGGCCATTCTTTAAAGTCCAAGACAAAC